>NC_092717.1:250216266-250939278 GCF_047496885.1 Scyliorhinus torazame
CCCCAATCACATTGTCGTGTATCTCCCGGACCCCCAATCACATTGTTGTATATCACCCAGACCCCCAATCACATTGTTGTGTAGCTCTCAGACCCCCAATCACATTGTCGTGTGACTCCTGGAACCCAAAACACATTGTCATGTATCTCCCGGACCCCCAATCACATTGTCGTGTATCTCACAGACCCCCAATCACATTGTCGTGTATCTCCCGGACCCCCAATCACATTGTCGTGTATCTCCCGGACCACAATCACAGTGTTGTGTATCTCACAGACCCCCAATCACATTGTCGGATATCGCCCGGACCCCAATCACATTGTCGTGTATCTCCCGGACCCCCAATCACATTGTCGTGTATCTCTCAGACCCCCAATCACATTGGCGTGTACCTCTCAGACCCCCAATCACATTGTCGTGTATCTCCCGGACCCCCAATCACATTGTTGTGGATCTCTCAGACCCCCAATCACATTGTCGTGTATGTCCCGGACCCCAATCACATTGTCGTGTATCACCCGGACCCCCAATCACATTGTTGTGTATCTCTCAGAACCCCAATCACATTGTCGTGTATATCCCAGACCCCCAATCACATTGTCGATTATCATTCAGACCCCCAAATCACATTGTCGTGTATCTCCGAGACCCCTAATCACTTTGTCGTGTATCTCCTGGACCCCCAATCACATTGTCGTGAATCTCCCAGACCCCCAATCACATTGTCGTGTATCTCCCGGACCCCCAAACACATTGTCGTGTATCTCCCGGACCCCCAATCACATTGTCGTGTATCTTTCAGACCCCCAATCACATTGTCGTGCATCTCCCGGACCCCAATCACGGTGTTGTGTATCTCCCGGACCCCCAATCACTTTGTCGTGTATCTCCCGGACTCCAAACACATTGTCATGTATCTCCTGGACCCCCAAACACATTGTTGTGTATCTCCCGGACCCCCAATCACATTGTTGTGTATCTTTCAGACCCCCAATCACATTGTCGTGCATCTCCCGGACCCCAATCACAGTGTTGTGTATCTCCCGGACCCCCAATCACATTGTTGTGTATCTCTCAGACACCCAATCACATTGTCGTGTATCTCCCGGACCCCGGTCACATTGTCGTGTATCTCCCGGACCCCCAATCACATTGTCGTGAATCTCCCAGACCCCCAAACACATTGTCGTGTATCTCTCAGACGCCCAATCACATTGTCGTGTATCTCACAGCCCCCAATCACATTGTCGTGTATCACCCGGACCCCCAATCACATTGTTGTGTATCTCTCAGACCCCCAATCACATTGTCGTGTATATCCCAGACCCCCAATCACATTGTCGATTATCATTCAGACCCCCAAATCACATTGTCGTGTATCTCCTGGACCCCCAATCACATTGTCGTGTATCTCTCAGACCCCCAAACACATTGTCGTGTATCTCCTGGAGCCCCCAATCGCATTGTCGTGAATCTCCCAGACCCCCAATCACATTGTCGATTATCATTCAGACCCCCAAATCACATTGTCGTGTATCTCCGAGACCCCCAATCACATTGTCGTGTATCTCCCGGACCCCAATCACATTGTCGTGTATCTCCTGGAGCCCCCAGTCACATTGTTGTATATCACCCAGACCCCCAATCACATTGTTGTATATCACCCAGACCCCCAGTCACATTGTTGTGTAGCTCTCAGACCCCCAATCACATTGTCGTGTGACTCCTGGAACCCAAAACACATTGTCATGTATCTCCCGGACCCCCAATCACATTGTCGTGTATCTCACAGACCCCCAATCAAATTGTCGTGTATCTCTCAGACCCCCAATCACATTGTCGTGTATCTCTCAGACCCCCAATCACATTGTCGTGTATCTCTCAGACCCCCAATCACATTGTCGTGTATCTCTCAGACCCCCAATCACATTGTCGTGTATCTCCCGGACCCCCAATCACATTGTTGTGTATCTCTCAGACCCCCAATCACATTGTCGTGTATCTCCCGGACCCCGGTCACATTGTCGTGTATCTCCCGGACCCCCAATCACATTGTCGTGAATCTCCCAGACCCCCAAACACATTGTCGTGTATCTCTCAGACCCCCAATCACATTGTCGTGTATATCCCAGACCCCCAATCACATTGTCGATTATCATTCAGACCCCCAAATCACATTGTCGTGTATCTCCTGGACTCCCAATCACATTGTCGTGTATCTCTCAGACCCCCAAACACATTGTCGTGTATCTCCTGGAGCCCCCAATCGCATTGTCGTGAATCTCCCAGACCCCCAATCACATTGTCGATTATCATTCAGACCCCCAAATCACATTGTCGTGTATCTCCGAGACCCCCAATCACATTGTCGTGTATCTCCCGGACCCCAATCACATTGTCGTGTATCTCCTGGAGCCCCCAGTCACATTGTTGTGTATCTCCCAGACCCCCAATCACATTGTTGTGTAGCTCTCAGACCCCCAACCACATTGTCGTGTGACTCCCGGAACCCAAAACACATTGTCATGTATCTCCCGGACCCCCAATCACATTGTCGTGTATCTCACAGACCCCCAATCACATTGTCGTGTATCTCCCGGACCCCCAATCACATTGTCGTGTATCTCCCGGACCCCAATCACAGTGTTGTGGATCTCTCAGACCCCCAATCACATTGTCGTGTGACTCCCGGAACCCAAAACACATTGTCATGTATCTCCCGGACCCCCAATCACATTGTCGTGTATCTCACAGACCCCCAATCACATTGTCGTGTATCTCCCGGACCCCCAATCACATTGTCGTGTATCTCCCGGACCCCAATCACAGTGTTGTGGATCTCTCAGACCCCCAATCACATTGTCGGATATCTCCCGGACCCCAATCACATTGTCGTGTATCTCCCGGTCCCCCAATCACATTGTCGTGTATCTCCCGGACCCCCAATCACATTGTTGTGGATCTCTCAGACCCCCAATCACATTGTCGTGTATCTCTCAGACCCCCAATCACATTGTCGTGTATCTCTCAGACCCCCAATCACATTGTCGTGTATCTCCCGGACCCCCAATCACATTGTTGTGGATCTCTCAGACCCCCAATCACATTGTCGTGTATCTCCCGGACCCCCAATCACATTGTTGTGGATCTCTCAGACCCCCAATCACATTGTCGTGTATCTCTCAGACCCCCAATCACATTGTCGTGTATCTCCCGGACCCCAATCACATTGTCGTGTATCTCTCAGACCCCCAATCACATTGTCGTGTATCTCCCGGACCCCCAATCACATTGTTGTGGATCTCTCAGACCCCCAATCACATTGTCGTGTATCTCTCAGACCCCCAATCACATTGTCGTGTATCTCCCGGACCCCAATCACATTGTCGTGTATCTCTCAGAACCCCAATCACATTGTCGTGAATCTCCCAGACCCCCAATCACATTGTCGATTATCATTCAGACCCCCAAATCACATTGTCGTGTATCTCCCGGACCCCCAATCACATTGTAGTGTATCTCTCAGACCCCCAATCACATTGTCGTGTATCTCCCGGACCCCCAATCACATTGTAGTGTATCTCTCAGACCCCCAATCACATTGTCGTGTATCTCCCGGACCCCCAATCACATTGTAGTGTATCTCTCAGACCCCCAATCACATTGTAGTGTATCTCCCGGACCCCCAATCACATTGTCGTGTATCACCCGGACCCCCAATCACATTGTTGTGTATCTCTCAGACCCCCAATCACATTGTCGTGTATATCCCAGACCCCCAATCACATTGTCGATTATCATTCAGACCCCCAAATCACATTGTCGTGTATCTCCTGGACCCCCAATCACATTGTCGTGTATCTCTCAGACCCCCAAACACATTGTCGTGTATCTCCTGGAGCCCCCAATCACATTGTCGTGAATCTCCCAGACCCCCAATCACATTGTCGATTATCATTCAGACCCCCAAATCACATTGTCGTGTATCTCCGAGACCCCCAATCACATTGTCGTGTATCTCCCGGACCCCAATCACATTGTCGTGTATCTCCTGGAGCCCCCAGTCACATTGTTGTGTATCTCACAGACCCCCAATCACATTGTTGTGTAGCTCTCAGATCCCCAATCACATTGTCGTGTGACTCCCGGAACCCAAAACACATTGTCGTGTATCTCCCGGACCCCCAATCACATTGTCATGTATCTCACGGACCCCCAATCACATTGTCGTGTATCTCACAGACCCCCAATCACATTGTCGTGTATCTCCCGGACCCCCAATCACATTGTCGTGTATCTCCCGGACCCCAATCACAGTGTTGTGTATCTCACAGACCCCCAATCACATTGTCGGATATCTCCCGGACCCCAATCACATTGTCGTGTATCTCCCAGACCCCCAATCACATTGTCGTGTATCTCTCAGACCCCCAATCACATTGTCGTGTATCTCTCAGACCCCCAATCACATTGTCGTGTATCTCCCGGACCCCCAATCACATTGTTGTGGATCTCTCAGACCCCCAATCACATTGTCGTGTATGTCCCGGACCCCAATCACATTGTCGTGTATCACCCGGACCCCCAATCACATTGTTGTGTATCTCTCAGAACCCCAATCACATTGTCGTGTATATCCCAGACCCCCAATCACATTGTCGATTATCATTCAGACCCCCAAATCACATTGTCGTGTATCTCCTGGACCCCCAATCACATTGTCGTGTATCTCTCATACCCCCAAACACATTGTCGTGCATCTCCCAGACCCCTAATCACATTGTCGTGTATCTCCTGGACCCCCAATCACATTGTCGTGAATCTCCCAGACCCCCAATCACATTGTCGTGTATCTCCTGGAGCCCCCAATCACATTGTTGTGAATCTCCCAGACCCCCAATCACATTGTCGATTATCATTCAGACCCCCAAATCACATTGCCGTGTATCTCCGAGACCCCCAATCACATTGTCGTGTATCTCCCGGACCCCAATCACATTGTCGTGTATCTCCTGGAGCCCCCAATCACATTGTCGTGAATCTCACAGACCCCCAATCACATTGTCGTGCATCTCCCAGACCCCTAATCACATTGTCGTGTATCTCCTGGACCCCCAATCACATTGTCGTGAATCTCCCAGACCCCCAATCACATTGTCGTGTATCTCCCGGACCCCCAAACACATTGTCGTGTATCTCTCAGACCCCCAATCACATTGTCGTGTATCTTTCAGACCCCCAATCACATTGTCGTGCATCTCCCGGACCCCAATCACAGTGTTGTGTATCTCCCGGACCCCCAATCACTTTGTCGTGTATTGCCCGGACTCCAAACACATTGTCATGTATCTCCTGGACCCCCATACACATTGTCGTGTATCTCCCGGACCCCCAATCACATTGTTGTGTATCTTTCAGACCCCCAATCACATTGTCGTGCATCTCCCGGACCCCAATCACAGTGTTGTGTATCTCCCGGACCCCCAATCACATTGTTGTGTATCTCTCAGACCCCCAAACACAGTGTTGTGTATGTCCCGGACCCCAATCACATTGTTGTGTATCTCCCGGACCCCAATCACATTGTTCTGTATGTCTCAGACCCCCAATCACATTGTCGGATATCTCCCGGACCCCAATCACATTGTCGTGTATCTCCCGGACCCCCAATCACATTGTCGTGTATCTCCCGGACCCCCAATCACATTGTCGTGTATCTCTCAGACCCCCAATCACATTGTTGTGTATCTCTCAGACCCCCAATCACATTGTCGTGTATCTCTCAGACCCCCAATCACATTGTCGTGTATCTCCCGGACCCCCAATCACATTGTTGTGTATCTCTCAGACCCCCAATCACATTGTCGTGTATCTCCCGGACCCCGGTCACATTGTCGTGTATCTCCCGGACCCCCAATCACATTGTCGTGAATCTCCCAGACCCCCAAACACATTGTCGTGTATCTCACAGCCCCCAATCACATTGTCGTGTATCACCCGGACCCCCAATGACATTGTTGTGTATCTCTCAGACCCCCAATCACATTGTCGTGTATATCCCAGACCCCCAATCACATTGTCGATTATCATTCAGACCCCCAAATCACATTGTCGTGTATCTCCTGGACCCCCAATCACATTGTCGTGTATCTCTCAGACCCCCAATCACATTGTCGTGTATCTCCCGGACCCCCAATCACATTGTCGTGAATCTCCCAGACCCCCAATCACATTGTCGTGTATCTCACAGCCCCCAATCACATTGTCGTGTATCACCCGGACCCCCAATGACATTGTTGTGTATCTCTCAGACCCCCAATCACATTGTCGTGTATATCCCAGACCCCCAATCACATTGTCGATTATCATTCAGACCCCCAAATCACATTGTCGTGTATCTCCTGGACCCCCAATCACATTGTCGTGTATCTCTCAGACCCCCAAACACATTGTCGTGTATCTCCTGGAGCCCCCAATCGCATTGTCGTGAATCTCCCAGACCCCCAATCACATTGTCGATTATCATTCAGACCCCCAAATCACATTGTCGTGTATCTCCGAGACCCCCAATCACATTGTCGTGTATCTCCCGGACCCCAATCACATTGTCGTGTATCTCCTGGAGCCCCCAGTCACATTGTTGTATATCACCCAGACCCCCAATCACATTGTTGTGTAGCTCTCAGACCCCCAATCACATTGTCGTGTGACTCCTGGAACCCAAAACACATTGTCATGTATCTCCCGGACCCCCAATCACATTGTCGTGTATCTCACAGACCCCCAATCACATTGTCGTGTATCTCCCGGACCCCCAATCACATTGTCGATTATCATTCAGACCCCCAAATCACATTGTCGTGTATCTCCTGGACCCCCAATCACATTGTCGTGTATCTCTCATACCCCCAAACACATTGTCGTGCATCTCCCAGACCCCTAATCACATTGTCGTGTATCTCCTGGACCCCCAATCACATTGTCGTGAATCTCCCAGACCCCCAATCACATTGTCGTGTATCTCCTGGAGCCCCCAATCACATTGTTGTGAATCTCCCAGACCCCCAATCACATTGTCGATTATCATTCAGACCCCCAAATCACATTGCCGTGTATCTCCGAGACCCCCAATCACATTGTCGTGTATCTCCCGGACCCCAATCACATTGTCGTGTATCTCCTGGAGCCCCCAATCACATTGTCGTGAATCTCACAGACCCCCAATCACATTGTCGTGCATCTCCCAGACCCCTAATCACATTGTCGTGTATCTCCTGGACCCCCAATCACATTGTCGTGAATCTCCCAGACCCCCAATCACATTGTCGTGTATCTCCCGGACCCCCAAACACATTGTCGTGTATCTCTCAGACCCCCAATCACATTGTCGTGTATCTTTCAGACCCCCAATCACATTGTCGTGCATCTCCCGGACCCCAATCACAGTGTTGTGTATCTCCCGGACCCCCAATCACTTTGTCGTGTATTGCCCGGACTCCAAACACATTGTCATGTATCTCCTGGACCCCCATACACATTGTCGTGTATCTCCCGGACCCCCAATCACATTGTTGTGTATCTTTCAGACCCCCAATCACATTGTCGTGCATCTCCCGGACCCCAATCACAGTGTTGTGTATCTCCCGGACCCCCAATCACATTGTTGTGTATCTCTCAGACCCCCAAACACAGTGTTGTGTATGTCCCGGACCCCAATCACATTGTTGTGTATCTCCCGGACCCCAATCACATTGTTCTGTATGTCTCAGACCCCCAATCACATTGTCGGATATCTCCCGGACCCCAATCACATTGTCGTGTATCTCCCGGACCCCCAATCACATTGTCGTGTATCTCCCGGACCCCCAATCACATTGTCGTGTATCTCTCAGACCCCCAATCACATTGTTGTGTATCTCTCAGACCCCCAATCACATTGTCGTGTATCTCTCAGACCCCCAATCACATTGTCGTGTATCTCCCGGACCCCCAATCACATTGTTGTGTATCTCTCAGACCCCCAATCACATTGTCGTGTATCTCCCGGACCCCGGTCACATTGTCGTGTATCTCCCGGACCCCCAATCACATTGTCGTGAATCTCCCAGACCCCCAAACACATTGTCGTGTATCTCACAGCCCCCAATCACATTGTCGTGTATCACCCGGACCCCCAATGACATTGTTGTGTATCTCTCAGACCCCCAATCACATTGTCGTGTATATCCCAGACCCCCAATCACATTGTCGATTATCATTCAGACCCCCAAATCACATTGTCGTGTATCTCCTGGACCCCCAATCACATTGTCGTGTATCTCTCAGACCCCCAATCACATTGTCGTGTATCTCCCGGACCCCCAATCACATTGTCGTGAATCTCCCAGACCCCCAATCACATTGTCGTGTATCTCACAGCCCCCAATCACATTGTCGTGTATCACCCGGACCCCCAATGACATTGTTGTGTATCTCTCAGACCCCCAATCACATTGTCGTGTATATCCCAGACCCCCAATCACATTGTCGATTATCATTCAGACCCCCAAATCACATTGTCGTGTATCTCCTGGACCCCCAATCACATTGTCGTGTATCTCTCAGACCCCCAAACACATTGTCGTGTATCTCCTGGAGCCCCCAATCGCATTGTCGTGAATCTCCCAGACCCCCAATCACATTGTCGATTATCATTCAGACCCCCAAATCACATTGTCGTGTATCTCCGAGACCCCCAATCACATTGTCGTGTATCTCCCGGACCCCAATCACATTGTCGTGTATCTCCTGGAGCCCCCAGTCACATTGTTGTATATCACCCAGACCCCCAATCACATTGTTGTGTAGCTCTCAGACCCCCAATCACATTGTCGTGTGACTCCTGGAACCCAAAACACATTGTCATGTATCTCCCGGACCCCCAATCACATTGTCGTGTATCTCACAGACCCCCAATCACATTGTCGTGTATCTCCCGGACCCCCAATCACATTGTCGTGTATCTCCCGGACCCCAATCACAGTGTTGTGTATCTCACAGACCCCCAATCACATTGTCGGATATCGCCCGGACCCCAATCACATTGTCGTGTATCTCCCGGACCCCCAATCACATTGTCGTGTATCTCTCAGACCCCCAATCACATTGTCGTGTATCACACAGCCCCCAATCACATTGTCGTGTATCTCCCGGACCCCCAAACACATTGTCGTGTATCTCTCAGACCCCCAATCACAGTGTTGTGGATCTCTCAGACCCCCAATCACATTGTCGTGTATCTCTCAGACCCCCAATCACATTGTCGTGTATCTCTCAGACCCCCAATCACATTGTCGTGTATCTCACAGCCCCCAATCACATTGTCGTGTACCTCTCAGACCCCCAATCACATTGTCGTGTATCTCCCGGACCCCAATCACATTGTCGTGTATCTCCCAGACCCCCAATCACATTGTCGATTATCATTCAGACCCCCAAATCACATTGTCGTGTATCTCCGAGACCCCCAATCACATTGTTGTGTATCTCTCAGACCCCCAATCACATTGTCGATTATCATTCAGACCCCCAAATCACATTGTCGTGTATCTCCGAGACCCCCAATCACATTGTTGTGTATGTCTCAGACCCCCAATCACATTGTCGATTATCATTCAGACCCCCAAATCACATTGTCGTGTATCTCCGAGACCCCTAATCACATTGTCGTGTATCTCCTGGACCCCCAATCACATTGTCGTGAATCTCCCAGACCCCCAATCACATTGTCGTGTATCTCCCGGACCCCCAAACACATTGTCGTGTATCTCCCGGACCCCCAATCACATTGTCGTGTATCTTTCAGACCCCCAATCACATTGTCGTGCATCTCCCGGACCCCAATCACGGTGTTGTGTATCTCCCGGACCCCCAATCACTTTGTCGTGTATCTCCCGGACTCCAAACACATTGTCATGTCTCTCCTGGACCCCCAAACACATTGTTGTGTATCTCCCGGACCCCCAATCACATTGTTGTGTATCTTTCAGACCCCCAATCACATTGTCGTGCATCTCCCGGACCCCAATCACAGTGTTGTGTATCTCCCGGACCCCCAATCACATTGTTGTGTATCTCTCAGACACCCAATCACATTGTCGTGTATCTCCCGGACCCCGGTCACATTGTCGTGTATCTCCCGGACCCCCAATCACATTGTCGTGAATCTCCCAGACCCCCAATCACATTGTCGTGTATCTCCCAGACCCCCAGTCACATTATCGTGTATCTCCCAGACCCCCAATCACATTGTCGTGTATCTCTCAGACCCCCAATCACATTGTCGTGAATCTCCCAGACCCCCAAACACATTGTCGTGTATCTCTCAGACGCCCAATCACATTGTCGTGTATCTCACAGCCCCCAATCACATTGTCGTGTATCACCCGGACCCCCAATCACATTGTTGTGTATCTCTCAGACCCCCAATCACATTGTCGTGTATATCCCAGACCCCCAATCACATTGTCGATTATCATTCAGACCCCCAAATCACATTGTCGTGTATCTCCTGGACCACCAATCACATTGTCGTGTATCTCTCAGACCCCCAAACACATTGTCGTGTATCTCCTGGAGCCCCCAATCGCATTGTCGTGAATCTCCCAGACCCCCAATCACATTGTCGATTATCATTCAGACCCCCAAATCACATTGTCGTGTATCTCCGAGACCCCCAATCACATTGTCGTGTATCTCCCGGACCCCAATCACATTGTCGTGTATCTCCTGGAGCCCCCAGTCACATTGTTGTATATCACCCAGACCCCCAATCACATTGTTGTGTAGCTCTCAGACCCCCAATCACATTGTCGTGTGACTCCTGGAACCCAAAACACATTGTCATGTATCTCCCGGACCCCCAATCACATTGTCGTGTATCTCACAGACCCCCAATCACATTGTCGTGTATCTCTCAGACCCCCAATCACATTGTCGTGTATCTCCCGGACCCCCAATCACATTGTAGTGTATCTCTTAGACGCCCAATCACATTGTCGTGTATCTCACAGCCCCCAATCACATTGTCGTGTATCACCCGGACCCCCAATCACATTGTTGTGTATCTCTCAGACCCCCAATCACATTGTCGTGTATATCCCAGACCCCCAATCACATTGTCGATTATCATTCAGACCCCCAAATCACATTGTCGTGTATCTCCTGGACTCCCAATCACATTGTCGTGTATCTCTCAGACCCCCAAACACATTGTCGTGTATCTCCTGGAGCCCCCAATCGCATTGTCGTGTATCTCCTGGAGCCCCCAGTCACATTGTTGTGTATCTCCCAGACCCCCAATCACATTGTCGATTATCATTCAGACCCCCAAATCACATTGTCGTGTATCTCCGAGACCCCCAATCACATTGTCGTGCATCTCCCGGACCCCAATCACAGTGTTGTGTATCTCCCGGACCCCCAATCACATTGTTGTGTATCTCTCAGACACCCAATCACATTGTCGTGTATCTCCCGGACCCCGGTCACATTGTCGTGTATCTCCCGGACCCCCAATCACATTGTCGTGAATCTCCCAGACCCCCAATCACATTGTCGTGTATCTCCCAGACCCCCAGTCACATTATCGTGTATCTCCCAGACCCCCAATCACATTGTCGTGTATCTCTCAGACCCCCAATCACATTGTCGTGAATCTCCCAGACCCCCAAACACATTGTCGTGTATCTCTCAGACGCCCAATCACATTGTCGCGTATCTCACAGCCCCCAATCACATTGTCGTGTATCACCCGGACCCCCAATCACATTGTTGTGTATCTCTCAGACCCCCAATCACATTGTCGTGTATATCCCAGACCCCCAATCACATTGTCGATTATCATTCAGACCCCCAAATCACATTGTCGTGTATCTCCTGGACCCCCAATCACATTGTCGTGTATCTCTCAGACCCCCAAACACATTGTCGTGTATCTCCTGGAGCCCCCAATCGCATTGTCGTGAATCTCCCAGACCCCCAATCACATTGTCGATTATCATTCAGACCCCCAAATCACATTGTCGTGTATCTCCGAGACCCCCAATCACATTGTCGTGTATCTCCCGGACCCCAATCACATTGTCGTGTATCTCCTGGAGCCCCCAGTCACATTGTTGTATATCACCCAGACCCCCAATCACATTGTTGTGTAGCTCTCAGACCCCCAATCACATTGTCGTGTGACTCCTGGAACCCAAAACACATTGTCATGTATCTCCCGGACCCCCAATCACATTGTCGTGTATCTCACAGACCCCCAATCACATTGTCGTGTATCTCTCAGACCCCCAATCACATTGTCGTGTATCTCCCGGACCCCCAATCACATTGTAGTGTATCTCTTAGACGCCCAATCACATTGTCGTGTATCTCACAGCCCCCAATCACATTGTCGTGTATCACCCGGACCCCCAATCACATTGTTGTGTATCTCTCAGACCCCCAATCACATTGTCGTGTATATCCCAGACCCCCAATCACATTGTCGATTATCATTCAGACCCCCAAATCACATTGTCGTGTATCTCCTGGACTCCCAATCACATTGTCGTGTATCTCTCAGACCCCCAAACACATTGTCGTGTATCTCCTGGAGCCCCCAATCGCATTGTCGTGTATCTCCTGGAGCCCCCAGTCACATTGTTGTGTATCTCCCAGACCCCCAATCACATTGTCGATTATCATTCAGACCCCCAAATCACATTGTCGTGTATCTCCGAGACCCCCAATCACATTGTCGTGTATCTCCCGGACCCCAATCACATTGTCGTGTATCTCCTGGAGCCCCCAGTCACATTGTTGTGTATCTCCCAGACCCCCAATCACATTGTTGTGTAGCTCTCAGACCCCCAATCACATTGTCGTGTGACTCCCGGAACCCAAAACACATTGTCATGTATCTCCCGGACCCCCAATCACATTGTCGTGTATCTCACAGACCCCCAATCACATTGTCGTGTATCTCCCGGACCCCCAATCACATTGTCGTGTATCTCCCGGACCCCAATCACAGTGTTGTGGATCTCTCAGACCCCCAATCACATTGTCGTGTGACTCCCGGAACCCAAAACACATTGTCATGTATCTCCCGGACCCCCAATCACATTGTCGTGTATCTCACAGACCCCCAATCACATTGTCGTGTATCTCCCGGACCCCCAATCACATTGTCGTGTATCTCCCGGACCCCAATCACAGTGTTGTGGATCTCTCAGACCCCCAATCACATTGTCGGATATCTCCCGGACCCCAATCACATTGTCGTGTATCTCCCGGACCCCCAATCACATTGTCGTGTATCTCGCGGACCCCCAATCACATTGTCGTGTATCTCTCAGACCCCCAATCACATTGTCGTGTATCTCTCAGACCCCCAATCACATTGTCGTGTATGTCCCGGACCCCAATCACATTGTTGTGTATCTCTCAGACCCCCAATCACATTGTCGATTATCATTCAGACCCCCAAATCACATTGTCGTGTATCTCCCGGACCCCCAATCACATTGTCGTGTATCTCTCATACCCCCAAACACATTGTCTTGTATCTCCTGGAGCCCCCAATCACATTGTTGTGAATCTCCCAGACCCCCAATCACATTGTTGTGTATCTCTCAGACCCCCAATCACATTGTCGTGTATATCCCAGACCCCCAATCACATTGTCGATTATCATTCAGACCCCCAAATCACATTGTCGTGTATCTCCTGGACCCCCAATCACATTGTCGTGTATCTCTCATACCCCCAAACACATTGTCTTGTATCTCCTGGAGCCCCCAATCACATTGTTGTGAATCTCCCAGACCCCCAATCACATTGTTGTGTATCTCTCAGACCCCCAATCACATTGTCGTGTATCTCCCGGACCCCCAATCACATTGTTGTGTATCTCTCAGACCCCCAATCACATTGTCGATTATCATTCAGACCCCCAATCACATTGTCGTGTATCTCTCAGACCCCCAATCACATTGTCGTGTATCTCCCGGACCCCCAATCACATTGTTGTGTATCTCTCAGACCCCCAATCACATTGTTGTGTATCTCTCAGACCCCCAATCACATTGTCGTGTATATCCCAGACCCCCAATCACATTGTCGATTATCATTCAGACCCCCAAATCACATTGTCGTGTATCTCCTGGACCCCCAATCACATTGTCGTGTATCTCTCAGACCCCCAAACACATTGTCGTGTATCTCCTGGAGCCCCCAATCGCATTGTCGTGAATCTCCCAGACCCCCAATCACATTGTCGATTATCATTCAGACTCCCAAATCACATTGTCGTGTATCTCCGAGACCCCCAATCACAGTGTCGTGTATCTCCCGGACCCCAATCACATTGTCGTGTATCTCCTGGAGCCCCCAGTCACATTGTTGTGTATCTCCCAGACCCCCAATCACATTGTTGTGTAGCTCTCAGACCCCCAATCACATTGTCGTGTGACTCCCGGAACCCAAAACACATTGTCATGGAACTCCCGGACCCCCAATCACATTGTCGTGTATCTCACAGACCCCCAATCACATTGTCGTGTATCTCCCGGACCCCCAATCACATTGTCGTGTATCTCCCGGACCCCAATCACAGTGTTGTGTATCTCACAGACCCCCAATCACATTGTCGGATATCTCCCGGACCCCAATCACATTGTCGTGTATCTCCCGGACCCCCAATCACATTGTCGTGTATCTCTCAGACCCCCAATCACATTGTCGTGTATCTCTCAGACCCCCAATCACATTGTCGTGTATCTCCCGGACCCCCAATCACATTGTTGTGGATCTCTCAGACCCCCAATCACATTGTCGTGTATGTCCCGGACCCCAATCACATTGTCGTGTATCACCCGGACCCCCAATCACATTGTTGTGTATCTCTCAGAACCCCAATCACATTGTCGTGTATATCCCAGACCCCCAATCACATTGTCGATTATCATTCAGACCCCCAAATCACATTGTCGTGTATCTCCTGGACCCCCAATCACATTGTCGTGTATCTCTCATACCCCCAAACACATTGTCGTGCATCTCCCAGACCCCTAATCACATTGTCGTGTATCTCCTGGACCCCCAATCACATTGTCGTGAATCTCCCAGACCCCCAATCACATTGTCGTGTATCTCCTGGAGCCCCCAATCACATTGTTGTGAATCTCCCAGACCCCCAATCACATTGTCGATTATCATTCAGACCCCCAAATCACATTGTCGTGTATCTCCGAGACCCCCAATCACATTGTCGTGTATCTCCCGGACCCCAATCACATTGTCGTGTATCTCCTGGAGCCCCCAATCACATTGTCGTGAATCTCACAGACCCCCAATCACATTGTCGTGCATCTCCCAGACCCCTAATCACATTGTCGTGTATCTCCTGGACCCCCAATCACATTGTCGTGTATCTCTCAGACCCCCAATCACATTGTCGTGAATCTCCCAGACCCCTAATCACATTGTCGTGTATCTCCTGGACCCCCAATCACATTGTCGTGTATCTCTCAGACACCCAATCACATTGTCGTGTATCTCCCGGACCCCGGTCACATTGTCGTGTATCTCCCGGACCCCCAATCACATTGTCGTGAATCTCCCAGACCCCCAATCACATTGTCGTGTATCTCCCAGACCCCCAGTCACATTATCGTGTATCTCCCAGACCCCCAATCACATTGTCGTGTATCTCTCAGACCCCCAATCACATTGTCGTGAATCTCCCAGACCCCCAAACACATTGTCGTGTATCTCTCAGACGCCCAATCACATTGTCGTGTATCACACAGCCCCCAATCACATTGTCGTGTATCACCCGGACCCCCAATCACATTGTTGTGTATCTCTCAGACCCCCAATCACATTGTCGTGTATATCCCAGACCCCCAATCACATTGTCGATTATCATTCAGACCCCCAAATCACATTGTCGTGTATCTCCTGGACCCCCAATCACATTGTCGTGTATCTCTCAGACCCCCAAACACATTGTCGTGTATCTCCTGGAGCCCCCAATCGCATTGTCGTGAATCTCCCAGACCCCCAATCACATTGTCGATTATCATTCAGACCCCCAAATCACATTGTCGTGTATCTCCGAGACCCCCAATCACATTGTCGTGTATCTCCCGGACCCCAATCACATTGTCGTGTATCTCCTGGAGCCCCCAGTCACATTGTTGTATATCACCCAGACCCCCAATCACATTGTTGTGTAGCTCTCAGACCCCCAATCACATTGTCGTGTGACTCCTGGAACCCAAAACACATTGT
Source organism: Scyliorhinus torazame (assembly GCF_047496885.1). Taxonomy (NCBI): domain Eukaryota; kingdom Metazoa; phylum Chordata; class Chondrichthyes; order Carcharhiniformes; family Scyliorhinidae; genus Scyliorhinus; species Scyliorhinus torazame. The sequence goes on from NC_092717.1 coordinate 250,232,584, forward strand.
CATGTATCTCCCGGACCCCCAATCACATTGTCGTGTATCTCACAGACCCCCAATCACATTGTCGTGTATCTCTCAGACCCCCAATCACATTGTCGTGTATCTCCCGGACCCCCAATCACATTGTAGTGTATCTCTTAGACGCCCAATCACATTGTCGTGTATCTCACAGCCCCCAATCACATTGTCGTGTATCACCCGGACCCCCAATCACATTGTTGTGTATCTCTCAGACCCCCAATCACATTGTCGTGTATATCCCAGACCCCCAATCACATTGTCGATTATCATTCAGACCCCCAAATCACATTGTCGTGTATCTCCTGGACTCCCAATCACATTGTCGTGTATCTCTCAGACCCCCAAACACATTGTCGTGTATCTCCTGGAGCCCCCAATCGCATTGTCGTGTATCTCCTGGAGCCCCCAGTCACATTGTTGTGTATCTCCCAGACCCCCAATCACATTGTCGATTATCATTCAGACCCCCAAATCACATTGTCGTGTATCTCCGAGACCCCCAATCACATTGTCGTGTATCTCCCGGACCCCAATCACATTGTCGAGTATCTCCTGGAGCCCCCAGTCACATTGTTGTGTATCTCCCAGACCCCCAATCACATTGTTGTGTAGCTCTCAGACCCCCAATCACATTGTCGTGTGACTCCCGGAACCCAAAACACATTGTCATGTATCTCCCGGACCCCCAATCACATTGTCGTGTATCTCACAGACCCCCAATCACATTGTCGTGTATCTCCCGGACCCCCAATCACATTGTCGTGTATCTCCCGGACCCCAATCACAGTGTTGTGGATCTCTCAGACCCCCAATCACATTGTCGTGTGACTCCCGGAACCCAAAACACATTGTCATGTATCTCCCGGACCCCCAATCACATTGTCGTGTATCTCACAGACCCCCAATCACATTGTCGTGTATCTCCCGGACCCCCAATCACATTGTCGTGTATCTCCCGGACCCCAATCACAGTGTTGTGGATCTCTCAGACCCCCAATCACATTGTCGGATATCTCCCGGACCCCAATCACATTGTCGTGTATCTCCCGGACCCCCAATCACATTGTCGTGTATCTCCCGGACCCCCAATCACATTGTCGTGTATCTCTCAGACCCCCAATCACATTGTCGTGTATCTCTCAGACCCCCAATCACATTGTCGTGTATGTCCCGGACCCCAATCACATTGTTGTGTATCTCTCAGACCCCCAATCACATTGTCGTGTATCTCCCGGACCCCCAATCACATTGTCGTGTATCTCCCGGACCCCCAATCACATTGTCGTGTGTCTCTCAGACCCCCAATCACATTGTCGTGTATCTCTCAGACCCCCAATCACATTGTCGTGTATCTCTCATACCCCCAAACACATTGTCTTGTATCTCCTGGAGCCCCCAATCACATTGTTGTGAATCTCCCAGACCCCCAATCACATTGTTGTGTATCTCTCAGACCCCCAATCACATTGTCGTGTATATCCCAGACCCCCAATCACATTGTCGATTATCATTCAGACCCCCAAATCACATTGTCGTGTATCTCCTGGACCCCCAATCACATTGTCGTGTATCTCTCATACCCCCAAACACATTGTCTTGTATCTCCTGGAGCCCCCAATCACATTGTTGTGAATCTCCCAGACCCCCAATCACATTGTCGTGTATCTCCCGGACCCCCAATCACATTGTTGTGTATCTCTCAGACCCCCAATCACATTGTCGATTATCATTCAGACCCCCAATCACATTGTCGTGTATCTCTCAGACCCCCAATCACATTGTCGTGTATCTCCCGGACCCCCAATCACATTGTTGTGTATCTCTCAGACCCCCAATCACATTGTTGTGTATCTCTCAGACCCCCAATCACATTGTTGTGAATCTCCCAGACCCCCAATCACATTGTCGATTATCATTCAGACCCCCAAATCACATTGTTGTGTATCTCCTGGACCCCCAATCACATTGTCGTGTATCTCCGAGACCCCTAATCACATTGTCGTGTATCTCCTGGACCCCCAATCACATTGTCGTGAAACTCCCAGACCCCCAATCACATGGTCGTGTATCTCCCGGACCCCCAAACACATTGTCGTGTATCTCCCGGACCCCCAATCACATTGTCGTGTATCTTTCAGACCCCCAATCACATTGTCGTGCATCTCCCGGACCCCAATCACAGTGTTGTGTATCTCCCGGACCCCCAATCACTTTGTCGTGTATCTCCCGGACTCCAAACACATTGTCATGTATCTCCTGGACCCCCAATCACATTGTCGTGTATCTCCCGGACCCCCAATCATATTGTCGTGTATCTACCGGACCCCAATCACATTGTTGTGTATCTCTCAGACCCCCAATCACAGTGTTGTGTATGACCCGGATCCCAATCACATTGTTGTGTATCTCCCGGACCCCAATCACATTGTTGTGTATGTCTCAGACCCCCAATCACATTTTCGTGTATCTCCCGGACCCCAATCACATTGTCGTGTATCTCTCAGACCCCCAATCACAGTGTTGTGTATGTCCCGGACCCCAATCACATTGTTGTGTATCTCCCAGACTCCAATCACATTGTTGTGTATGTCTCAGACCCCCAATCACATTGTCATGTATCTCCCGGACCTCCAATCACATTGTCGGATATCTCCCGGACCCCCAATCACATTGTCGTGTATCTCTCAGACCCCCAATCACATTGTCGTGTATCTCCCGGACCCCCAATCACATTGTCGTGTATCTCTCAGACCCCCAATCACATTGTCGTGTATCTGCCGGACCCCAATCACATTGTCGTGTATCTCCCGGACTCCAATCACATTGTCGTGTATCTCCCGGACCCACAATCACATTGTCGTGTATCTCCTGGAGCCCCAAATCACATTGTTGTGTATCTTCCGGACCCCAATCACATTGTCGTGTATCTCCTGGAGCCCCCAATCACATTGTCGTGAATCTCCCAGGCCCCAAATCACATTGTCGTGTACCTCTCAGACCCCCAATCACAGTGTAGTGTATCTCCCGGACCCCCAATCACATTGTTGTGAATCTCCCAGACCCCCAATCACATTGTTGTGTACCTCTCAGACCCCCAATCACATTGTCGTGTATCTGCCGGACCCCAATCACATTGTCGTGTATCTCCCGGACTCCAATCACATTGTCGTGTATCTCCCGGACCCACAATCACATTGTCGTGTATCTCCTGGAGCCCCAAATCACATTGTTGTGTATCTCCCGGACCCCAATCACATTGTCGTGTATCTCCTGGAGCCCCCAATCACATTGTCGTGAATCTCCCAGGCCCCAAATCACATTGTCGTGTACCTCTCAGACCCCCAATCACAGTGTAGTGTATCTCCCGGACCCCCAATCACATTGTTGTGAATCTCCCAGACCCCCAATCACATTGTTGTGTACCTCTCAGACCCCCAATCACATTGTCGTGTATCTCCCGGACCACCAATCACATTGTCGTGAATCTCTCAGACCCCCAATCACATTGTTGTGTACCTCTCAGACCCCCAATCACATTGTCGTGTATCTCCCGGACCCCAATCACATTGTCGTGTATCTCCCGGACCCCAATCACATTGTTGTGTATCTCTCAGACCCCCAATCACAGTGTTGTGTATCTCCCGGACCCCAATCACATTGTTTTGTATCTCCCGGACCCCAATCACATTGTTGTGTATCTCTCAGACCCCCAATCACATTGTCGTGCATCTCCCGGACCCCAGTCACTTTGTTGTGTATCTCCTGGACCCCCAATCACATTGTCGTGTATCTACTGGACCCCGGTCAGATTGTTGTGTATCTCGCAAACCCCCAATCACATTGTCGTGTATCTCCCGGACCCCCAATTATATTGTCGTGTATCTCCCGGACCTCCAATCATATTGTCGGATATCTCCCGGACCCCCAATCACGTTGTTGTGTATCTCTCAGACCCCCAATCACATTGTCGTTTATCTCCCGGACCCCAATCACATTGTCGTGTATGTCCCGGACCCCAATCACATTGTCGTGTATCTCGCAGACCCCCAATAACATTGTCGTGTATCTCCCGGACCCACAATCACATTGTCGTGTATCTCTCAGACCCCCAATCACATTGTCGTGTATCTGCCGGACCCCAATCACATTGTCGTGTATCTCCCGGACCCCCAATCACATTGTCGTGTATCTCCCGGACCCCAATCACAGTGTCGTATATCTCACAGACCCCCAATCACATTGTCGTGTATCTCCCGGACCCCAATCACATTGTTGTGTATCTCTCAGACCCCCAATCACATTGTCGTGTATCTCTCAGACCCCGAATCACATTGTCGTGTATCTCCCGGACTCCAATCACATTGTCGTGTATCTCCCGGACCCACAATCACATTGTCGTGTATCTCCTGGAGCCCCCAATCACATTGTTGTGTATCTCCCGGACCCCAATCACATTGTCGTGTATCTCCTGGAGCCCCCAATCACATTGTCGTGAATCTCCCAGGCCCCAAATCACATTGTCGTGCATCTCCCGGACCCCAATCACATTGTTGTGTATCTCCCGGACCCCCAATCACATTGTCGTGTATCTCCCGGACCCCAATCACAGTGTCGTATATCTCACAGACCCCCAATCACATTGTCGTGTATCTCCCGGACCCCAATCACAGTGTCGTATATCTCACAGACCCCCAATCACATTGTCGTGTATCTCTCAGACCCCCAATCACATTGTCGTGTATCTCTCAGACCCCGAATCACATTGTCGTGTATCTCCCGGACTCCAATCACATTGTCGTGTATCTCCCGGACCCACAATCACATTGTCGTGTATCTCCTGGAGCCCCAAATCACATTGTTGTGTATCTCCCGGACCCCAATCACATTGTCGTGTATCTCCTCGAGCCCCCAATCACATTGTCGTGAATCTCCCAGGCCCCAAATCACACTGTCGTGTACCTCTCAGACCCCCAATCACAGTGTAGTGTATCTCCCGGACCCCCAATCACATTGTTGTGAATCTCCCAGACCCCCAATCACGTTGTCGTGTATCTCCTGGAGCCCCCAATCACATTGTCGTGAATCTCCCAGGCCCCAAATCACACTGTCGTGTACCTCTCAGACCCCCAATCACATTGTCGTGTATCTCCCGGACCCCCAATCACATTGTTGTGAATCTCCCAGACCCCCAATCTCATTGTTATGTACCTCTCAGACCCCCAATCACATTGTCGTGTATCTCCCGGAACCCCAATCACATTGTCGGATACCTCCCGGACCCCCAATCACATTGTTGTGTATCTCTCAGACCCCCAATCACATTGTCGTGTATCTCCCGGACCCCCAATCACATTGTCGTGAATCTCTCAGACCCCCAATCACATTGTTGTGTATCTCCCGGACCCCAATCACATTGTCGTGTATCTCCCGGACCCCAATCACATTGTCGTGTATCTCCCGGACCCCAATCACATTGTTGTGTATCTCTCAGACCCCCAATCACAGTGTTGTGTATCTCCCGGACCCCAATCACATTGTTTTGTATCTCCCGGACCCCAATCACATTGTTGTGTATCTCTCAGACCCCCAATCACATTGTCGTGCATCTCCCGGACCCCAGTCACTTTGTTGTGTATCTCCTGGACCCCCAATCACATTGTCGTGTATCTACTGGACCCCGGTCACATTGTTGTGTATCTCGCAAACCCCCAATCACATTGTCGTGTATCTCCCGGACCTCCAATCATATTGTCGGATATCTCCCGGACCCCCAATCACGTTGTTGTGTATCTCTCAGACCCCCAATCACATTGTCGTGTATCTCCCGGACCCCAATCACATTGTCGTGTATCTCCCGGACCCCAATCACATTGTTGTGTATCTCTCAGACCCCCAATCACAGTGTTCTGTATCTCCCGGACCCCAATCACATTGTTGTGTATCTCTCAGACCCCCAATCACAGTGCTGTGTATGTCCCGGACCCCAATCACATTGTCGTGTATCTCTCAGACCCCCAATAACATTGTCGTGTATCTCCCGGACCCCCAATCACATTGTCGTGTATCTCTCAGACCCCCAATCACATTGTCGTGTATCTGCCGGACCCCAATCACATTGTCGTGTATCTCCCGGACCCCCAATCACATTGTCGTGTATCTCCCGGACCCCAATCACAGTGTCGTATATCTCACAGACCCCCAATCACATTGTCGTGTATCTCCCGGACCCCAATCACATTGTTGTGTATCTCTCAGACCCCCAATCACATTGTCGTGTATCTACTGGACCCTGGTCACATTGTCGTGTATCTCCCGGACCCCCAATCACATTGTCGTGTATCTCACAGCCCCCAATCACATTGTCGTGAATCTCCCGGACCCCCAGTCACATTGTTGTGTATCTCCCAGACCCCCAATCACATTGTTGTGTAGCTCTCAGACCCCCAATCACATTGTCGTGTGACTCCCGGAACCCAAAACACATTGTCATGTATCTCCCCGACCCCCCAATCACATTGTCGTGTATCTCACAGACCCCCAATCACATTGTCGTGTATTTCCCAGACCCCCAATCACATTGTCGTGTATCTCCCGGACCCAATCACAGTGTCGTGTATCTCACAGACCCCCAATCACATTGTCGGATATCTCCCGGACCCCAATCACATTGTCGTGTATCTCCCGGACCCCAAATCACATTGTCGTGTATCTCTCAGACCCCCAATCACATTGTCGTGTATCTCTCAGGCCCCCAATCACATTGTCGTGTATCTCCCGGACCCCCAATCACATTGTTGTGTATCTCTCAGACCCCCAATCACATTGTCGTGTATCTCCCGGACCCCGGTCACATTGTCGTGTATCTCCCGGACCCCCAATCACATTGTCGTGAATCTCCCAGACCCCCAAACACATTGTCGTGTATCTCCCCGACCCCCAATCACATTGTCGTGCATCTCCCGGACCCCAATCACAGTGTTGTGTATCTCCCGGACCCCCAATCACTTTGTCGTGTATCTCCCGGACTCCAAACACATTGTCATGTATCTCCTGGACCCCCAAACACATTGTTGTGTATCTCCCGGACCCCAGTCACATTGTTGTGTATCTTTCAGACCCCCAATCACATTGTCGTGCATCTCCCGGACCCCAATCACAGTGTTGTGTATCTCCCGGACCCCCAATCACTTTGTCGTGTATCTCCCGGACTCCAAACACATTGTCATGTATCTCCTGGACCCCCAATCACATTGTTGTGTATCTCTCAGACCCCCAAACACAGTGTTGTGTATGTCCCGGACCCCAATCACATTGTTGTGTATCTCCCGGACCCCAATCACATTGTTCTGTATGTCTCAGACCCCCAATCACATTGTCGGATATCTCCCGGACCCCAATCACATTGTCGTGTATCTCCCGGACCCCCAATCACATTGTCGTGTATCTCCCGGACCCCAATCACATTGTCGTGTATCTCCCGGACCCCCAATCACATTGTCGTGTATCTCTCAGACCCCCAATCACATTGTCGTGTATCTCTCAGACCCCCAATCACATTGTCGTGTATCTCCCGGACCCCCAATCACATTGTTGTGTATCTCTCAGGCCCCCAATCACATTGTCGTGTATCTCCCGGACCCCGGTCACATTGTCGTGTATCTCCCGGACCCCCAATCACATTGTCGTGAATCTCCCAGACCCCCAATCACATTGTCGTGTATCTCTCAGACGCCCAATCACATTGTCGTGTATCTCACAGCCCCCAATCACATTGTCGTGTATCACCCGGACCCCCAATCACATTGTTGTGTATCTCTCAGACCCCCAATCACATTGTCGTGTATATCCCAGACCCCCAATCACATTGTCGATTATCATTCAGACCCCCAAATCACATTGTCGTGTATCTCCTGGACCCCCAATCACATTGTCGTGTATCTCTCAGACCCCCAAACACATTGTCGTGTATCTCCTGGAGCCCCCAATCGCATTGTCGTGAATCTCCCAGACCCCCAATCACATTGTCGATTATCATTCAGACCCCCAAATCACATTGTCGTGTATCTCCGAGACCCCCAATCACATTGTCGTGTATCTCCCGGACCCCAATCACATTGTCGTGTATCTCCTGGAGCCCCCAGTCACATTGTTGAATATCACCCAGACCCCCAATCACATTGTTGTGTAGCTCTCAGACCCCCAATCACATTGTCGTGTGACTCCCGGAACCCAAAACACATTGTCATGTATCTCCCGGACCCCCAATCACATTGTCGTGTATCTCACAGACCCCCAATCACATTGTCGTGTATCTCCCGGACCCCCAATCACATTGTCGTGTATCTCCCGGACCCCAATCACAGTGTTGTGTATCTCACAGACCCCCAATCACATTGTCGGATATCTCCCGGACCCCAATCACATTGTCGTGTATCTCCCGGACCCCCAATCACATTGTCGTGTATCTCTCAGACCCCCAATCACATTGTCGTGTATCTCCCGGACCCCCAATCACATTGTCGTGTATCTCTCAGACCCCCAATCACATTGTCGTGTATCTCCCGGACCCCCAATCACATTGTTGTGGATCTCTCAGAACCCCAATCACATTGTCGTGTATATCCCAGACCCCCAATCACATTGTCGTGTATGTCCCTTACCCCAATCACATTGTCGTGTATCACCCGGACCCCCAATCACATTGTTGTGTATCTCTCAGAACCCCAATCACATTGTCGTGTATATCCCAGACCCCCAATCACATTGTCGATTATCATTCAGACCCCCAATCACATTGTCGTGTATCTCCTGGACCCCCAATCACATTGTCGTGTATCTCTCATACCCCCAATCACATTGTCGTGTATCTCCTGGAGCCCCCAATCACATTGTTGTGAATCTCCCAGACCCCCAATCACATTGTCGATTATCATTCAGACCCCCAAATCACATTGTCGTGTATCTCCGAGACCCCTAATCACATTGTCGTGTATCTCCTGGACCCCCAATCACATTGTCGTGAAACTCCCAGACCCCCAATCACATTGTCGTGTATCTCCCGGACCCCCAAACACATTGTCGTGTATCTCCCGGACCCCCAATCACATTGTCGTGTATCTTTCAGACCCCCAATCACATTGTCGTGCATCTCCCGGACCCCAATCACAGTGTTGTGTATCTCCCGGACCCCCAATCACTTTGTCGTGTATCTCCCGGACTCCAAACACATTGTCATGTATCTCCTGGACCCCCAATCACATTGTCGTGTATCTCCCGGACCCCCAATCATATTGTCGTGTATCTACCGGACCCCAATCACATTGTTGTGTATCTCTCAGACCCCCAATCACAGTGTTGTGTATGACCCGGACCCCAATCACATTGTTGTGTATCTCCCGGACCCCAATCACATTGTTGTGTATGTCTCAGACCCCCAATCACATTTTCGTGTATCTCCCGGACCCCAATCACATTGTCGTGTATCTCTCAGACCCCCAATCACAGTGTTGTGTATGTCCCGGACCCCAATCACATTGTTGTCTATCTCCCAGACTCCAATCACATTGTTGTGTATGTCTCAGACCCCCAATCACATTGTCATGTATCTCCCGGACCTCCAATCACATTGTCGGATATCTCCCGGACCCCCAATCACATTGTCGTGTATCTCTCAGACCCCCAATCACATTGTCGTGTATCTCCCGGACCCCCAATCACATTGTCGTGTATCTCTCAGACCCCCAATCACATTGTCGTGTATCTGCCGGACCCCAATCACATTGTCGTGTATCTCCCGGACCCCTAATCACATTGTCGTGTATCTCCCGGACCCCCAATCACATTGTTGTGTATCTCTCAGACCCCCAATCACATTGTTGTGTATCTCTCAGACCCCCAATCACATTGTCGTGTATCTCCCGGACCCCCAATCACATTGTTGTGTATCTCTCAGACCCCCAATCACATTGTTGTGTATCTCTCAGACCCCCAATCACATTGTCGTGTATATCCCAGACCCCCAATCACATTGTCGATTATCATTCAGACCCCCAAATCACATTGTCGTGTATCTCCTGGACCCCCAATCACATTGTCGTGTATCTCTCAGACCCCCAAACACATTGTCGTGTATCTCCTGGAGCCCCCAATCGCATTGTCGTGAATCTCCCAGACCCCCAATCACATTGTCGATTATCATTCAGACTCCCAAATCACATTGTCGTGTATCTCCGAGACCCCCAATCACAGTGTCGTGTATCTCCCGGACCCCAATCACATTGTCGTGTATCTCCTGGAGCCCCCAGTCACATTGTTGTGTATCTCCCAGACCCCCAATCACATTGTTGTGTAGCTCTCAGACCCCCAATCACATTGTCGTGTGACTCCCGGAACCCAAAACACATTGTCATGGAACTCCCGGACCCCCAATCACATTGTCGTGTATCTCACAGACCCCCAATCACATTGTCGTGTATCTCCCGGACCCCCAATCACATTGTCGTGTATCTCCCGGACCCCAATCACAGTGTTGTGTATCTCACAGACCCCCAATCACATTGTCGGATATCTCCCGGACCCCAATCACATTGTCGTGTATCTCCCGGACCCCCAATCACATTGTCGTGTATCTCTCAGACCCCCAATCACATTGTCGTGTATCTCTCAGACCCCCAATCACATTGTCGTGTATCTCCCGGACCCCCAATCACATTGTTGTGGATCTCTCAGACCCCCAATCACATTGTCGTGTATGTCCCGGACCCCAATCACATTGTCGTGTATCACCCGGACCCCCAATCACATTGTTGTGTATCTCTCAGAACCCCAATCACATTGTCGTGTATATCCCAGACCCCCAATCACATTGTCGATTATCATTCAGACCCCCAAATCACATTGTCGTGTATCTCCTGGACCCCCAATCACATTGTCGTGTATCTCTCATACCCCCAAACACATTGTCGTGCATCTCCCAGACCCCTAATCACATTGTCGTGTATCTCCTGGACCCCCAATCACATTGTCGTGAATCTCCCAGACCCCCAATCACATTGTCGTGTATCTCCTGGAGCCCCCAATCACATTGTTGTGAATCTCCCAGACCCCCAATCACATTGTCGATTATCATTCAGACCCCCAAATCACATTGTCGTGTATCTCCGAGACCCCCAATCACATTGTCGTGTATCTCCCGGACCCCAATCACATTGTCGTGTATCTCCTGGAGCCCCCAATCACATTGTCGTGAATCTCACAGACCCCCAATCACATTGTCGTGCATCTCCCAGACCCCTAATCACATTGTCGTGTATCTCCTGGACCCCCAATCACATTGTCGTGTATCTCTCAGACCCCCAATCACATTGTCGTGAATCTCCCAGACCCCTAATCACATTGTCGTGTATCTCCTGGACCCCCAATCACATTGTCGTGTATCTCTCAGACACCCAATCACATTGTCGTGTATCTCCCGGACCCCGGTCACATTGTCGTGTATCTCCCGGACCCCCAATCACATTGTCGTGAATCTCCCAGACCCCCAATCACATTGTCGTGTATCTCCCAGACCCCCAGTCACATTATCGTGTATCTCCCAGACCCCCAATCACATTGTCGTGTATCTCTCAGACCCCCAATCACATTGTCGTGAATCTCCCAGACCCCCAAACACATTGTCGTGTATCTCTCAGACGCCCAATCACATTGTCGTGTATCACACAGCCCCCAATCACATTGTCGTGTATCACCCGGACCCCCAATCACATTGTTGTGTATCTCTCAGACCCCCAATCACATTGTCGTGTATATCCCAGACCCCCAATCACATTGTCGATTATCATTCAGACCCCCAAATCACATTGTCGTGTATCTCCTGGACCCCCAATCACATTGTCGTGTATCTCTCAGACCCCCAAACACATTGTCGTGTATCTCCTGGAGCCCCCAATCGCATTGTCGTGAATCTCCCAGACCCCCAATCACATTGTCGATTATCATTCAGACCCCCAAATCACATTGTCGTGTATCTCCGAGACCCCCAATCACATTGTCGTGTATCTCCCGGACCCCAATCACATTGTCGTGTATCTCCTGGAGCCCCCAGTCACATTGTTGTATATCACCCAGACCCCCAATCACATTGTTGTGTAGCTCTCAGACCCCCAATCACATTGTCGTGTGACTCCTGGAACCCAAAACACATTGTCATGTATCTCCCGGACCCCCAATCACATTGTCGTGTATCTCACAGACCCCCAATCACATTGTCGTGTATCTCTCAGACCCCCAATCACATTGTCGTGTATCTCCCGGACCCCCAATCACATTGTAGTGTATCTCTTAGACGCCCAATCACATTGTCGTGTATCTCACAGCCCCCAATCACATTGTCGTGTATCACCCGGACCCCCAATCACATTGTTGTGTATCTCTCAGACCCCCAATCACATTGTCGTGTATATCCCAGACCCCCAATCACATTGTCGATTATCATTCAGACCCCCAAATCACATTGTCGTGTATCTCCTGGACTCCCAATCACATTGTCGTGTATCTCTCAGACCCCCAAACACATTGTCGTGTATCTCCTGGAGCCCCCAATCGCATTGTCGTGTATCTCCTGGAGCCCCCAGTCACATTGTTGTGTATCTCCCAGACCCCCAATCACATTGTCGATTATCATTCAGACCCCCAAATCACATTGTCGTGTATCTCCGAGACCCCCAATCACATTGTCGTGTATCTCCCGGACCCCAATCACATTGTCGTGTATCTCCTGGAGCCCCCAGTCACATTGTTGTGTATCTCCCAGACCCCCAATCACATTGTTGTGTAGCTCTCAGACCCCCAATCACATTGTCGTGTGACTCCCGGAACCCAAAACACATTGTCATGTATCTCCCGGACCCCCAATCACATTGTCGTGTATCTCACAGACCCCCAATCACATTGTCGTGTATCTCCCGGACCCCCAATCACATTGTCGTGTATCTCCCGGACCCCAATCACAGTGTTGTGGATCTCTCAGACCCCCAATCACATTGTCGTGTGACTCCCGGAACCCAAAACACATTGTCATGTATCTCCCGGACCCCCAATCACATTGTCGTGTATCTCACAGACCCCCAATCACATTGTCGTGTATCTCCCGGACCCCCAATCACATTGTCGTGTATCTCCCGGACCCCAATCACAGTGTTGTGGATCTCTCAGACCCCCAATCACATTGTCGGATATCTCCCGGACCCCAATCACATTGTCGTGTATCTCCCGGACCCCCAATCACATTGTCGTGTATCTCCCGGACCCCCAATCACATTGTCGTGTATCTCTCAGACCCCCAATCACATTGTCGTGTATCTCTCAGACCCCCAATCACATTGTCGTGTATGTCCCGGACCCCAATCACATTGTTGTGTATCTCTCAGACCCCCAATCACATTGTCGTGTATCTCCCGGACCCCCAATCACATTGTCGTGTATCTCCCGGACCCCCAATCACATTGTCGTGTGTCTCTCAGACCCCCAATCACATTGTCGTGTATCTCTCAGACCCCCAATCACATTGTCGTGTATCTCTCATACCCCCAAACACATTGTCTTGTATCTCCTGGAGCCCCCAATCACATTGTTGTGAATCTCCCAGACCCCCAATCACATTGTTGTGTATCTCTCAGACCCCCAATCACATTGTCGTGTATATCCCAGACCCCCAATCACATTGTCGATTATCATTCAGACCCCCAAATCACATTGTCGTGTATCTCCTGGACCCCCAATCACATTGTCGTGTATCTCTCATACCCCCAAACACATTGTCTTGTATCTCCTGGAGCCCCCAATCACATTGTTGTGAATCTCCCAGACCCCCAATCACATTGTCGTGTATCTCCCGGACCCCCAATCACATTGTTGTGTATCTCTCAGACCCCCAATCACATTGTCGATTATCATTCAGACCCCCAATCACATTGTCGTGTATCTCTCAGACCCCCAATCACATTGTCGTGTATCTCCCGGACCCCCAATCACATTGTTGTGTATCTCTCAGACCCCCAATCACATTGTTGTGTATCTCTCAGACCCCCAATCACATTGTTGTGAATCTCCCAGACCCCCAATCACATTGTCGATTATCATTCAGACCCCCAAATCACATTGTTGTGTATCTCCTGGACCCCCAATCACATTGTCGTGTATCTCCGAGACCCCTAATCACATTGTCGTGTATCTCCTGGACCCCCAATCACATTGTCGTGAAACTCCCAGACCCCCAATCACATGGTCGTGTATCTCCCGGACCCCCAAACACATTGTCGTGTATCTCCCGGACCCCCAATCACATTGTCGTGTATCTTTCAGACCCCCAATCACATTGTCGTGCATCTCCCGGACCCCAATCACAGTGTTGTGTATCTCCCGGACCCCCAATCACTTTGTCGTGTATCTCCCGGACTCCAAACACATTGTCATGTATCTCCTGGACCCCCAATCACATTGTCGTGTATCTCCCGGACCCCCAATCATATTGTCGTGTATCTACCGGACCCCAATCACATTGTTGTGTATCTCTCAGACCCCCAATCACAGTGTTGTGTATGACCCGGATCCCAATCACATTGTTGTGTATCTCCCGGACCCCAATCACATTGTTGTGTATGTCTCAGACCCCCAATCACATTTTCGTGTATCTCCCGGACCCCAATCACATTGTCGTGTATCTCTCAGACCCCCAATCACAGTGTTGTGTATGTCCCGGACCCCAATCACATTGTTGTGTATCTCCCAGACTCCAATCACATTGTTGTGTATGTCTCAGACCCCCAATCACATTGTCATGTATCTCCCGGACCTCCAATCACATTGTCGGATATCTCCCGGACCCCCAATCACATTGTCGTGTATCTCTCAGACCCCCAATCACATTGTCGTGTATCTCCCGGACCCCCAATCACATTGTCGTGTATCTCTCAGACCCCCAATCACATTGTCGTGTATCTGCCGGACCCCAATCACATTGTCGTGTATCTCCCGGACTCCAATCACATTGTCGTGTATCTCCCGGACCCACAATCACATTGTCGTGTATCTCCTGGAGCCCCAAATCACATTGTTGTGTATCTTCCGGACCCCAATCACATTGTCGTGTATCTCCTGGAGCCCCCAATCACATTGTCGTGAATCTCCCAGGCCCCAAATCACATTGTCGTGTACCTCTCAGACCCCCAATCACAGTGTAGTGTATCTCCCGGACCCCCAATCACATTGTTGTGAATCTCCCAGACCCCCAATCACATTGTTGTGTACCTCTCAGACCCCCAATCACATTGTCGTGTATCTGCCGGACCCCAATCACATTGTCGTGTATCTCCCGGACTCCAATCACATTGTCGTGTATCTCCCGGACCCACAATCACATTGTCGTGTATCTCCTGGAGCCCCAAATCACATTGTTGTGTATCTCCCGGACCCCAATCACATTGTCGTGTATCTCCTGGAGCCCCCAATCACATTGTCGTGAATCTCCCAGGCCCCAAATCACATTGTCGTGTACCTCTCAGACCCCCAATCACAGTGTAGTGTATCTCCCGGACCCCCAATCACATTGTTGTGAATCTCCCAGACCCCCAATCACATTGTTGTGTACCTCTCAGACCCCCAATCACATTGTCGTGTATCTCCCGGACCACCAATCACATTGTCGTGAATCTCTCAGACCCCCAATCACATTGTTGTGTACCTCTCAGACCCCCAATCACATTGTCGTGTATCTCCCGGACCCCAATCACATTGTCGTGTATCTCCCGGACCCCAATCACATTGTTGTGTATCTCTCAGACCCCCAATCACAGTGTTGTGTATCTCCCGGACCCCAATCACATTGTTTTGTATCTCCCGGACCCCAATCACATTGTTGTGTATCTCTCAGACCCCCAATCACATTGTCGTGCATCTCCCGGACCCCAGTCACTTTGTTGTGTATCTCCTGGACCCCCAATCACATTGTCGTGTATCTACTGGACCCCGGTCAGATTGTTGTGTATCTCGCAAACCCCCAATCACATTGTCGTGTATCTCCCGGACCCCCAATTATATTGTCGTGTATCTCCCGGACCTCCAATCATATTGTCGGATATCTCCCGGACCCCCAATCACGTTGTTGTGTATCTCTCAGACCCCCAATCACATTGTCGTTTATCTCCCGGACCCCAATCACATTGTCGTGTATGTCCCGGACCCCAATCACATTGTCGTGTATCTCGCAGACCCCCAATAACATTGTCGTGTATCTCCCGGACCCACAATCACATTGTCGTGTATCTCTCAGACCCCCAATCACATTGTCGTGTATCTGCCGGACCCCAATCACATTGTCGTGTATCTCCCGGACCCCCAATCACATTGTCGTGTATCTCCCGGACCCCAATCACAGTGTCGTATATCTCACAGACCCCCAATCACATTGTCGTGTATCTCCCGGACCCCAATCACATTGTTGTGTATCTCTCAGACCCCCAATCACATTGTCGTGTATCTCT
Organism: Scyliorhinus torazame; assembly: GCF_047496885.1. NCBI lineage: Eukaryota > Metazoa > Chordata > Chondrichthyes > Carcharhiniformes > Scyliorhinidae > Scyliorhinus > Scyliorhinus torazame. Next base: position 250,249,140 of record NC_092717.1, read on the forward strand.
CAGACCCCGAATCACATTGTCGTGTATCTCCCGGACTCCAATCACATTGTCGTGTATCTCCCGGACCCACAATCACATTGTCGTGTATCTCCTGGAGCCCCCAATCACATTGTTGTGTATCTCCCGGACCCCAATCACATTGTCGTGTATCTCCTGGAGCCCCCAATCACATTGTCGTGAATCTCCCAGGCCCCAAATCACATTGTCGTGCATCTCCCGGACCCCAATCACATTGTTGTGTATCTCCCGGACCCCCAATCACATTGTCGTGTATCTCCCGGACCCCAATCACAGTGTCGTATATCTCACAGACCCCCAATCACATTGTCGTGTATCTCCCGGACCCCAATCACAGTGTCGTATATCTCACAGACCCCCAATCACATTGTCGTGTATCTCTCAGACCCCCAATCACATTGTCGTGTATCTCTCAGACCCCGAATCACATTGTCGTGTATCTCCCGGACTCCAATCACATTGTCGTGTATCTCCCGGACCCACAATCACATTGTCGTGTATCTCCTGGAGCCCCAAATCACATTGTTGTGTATCTCCCGGACCCCAATCACATTGTCGTGTATCTCCTCGAGCCCCCAATCACATTGTCGTGAATCTCCCAGGCCCCAAATCACACTGTCGTGTACCTCTCAGACCCCCAATCACAGTGTAGTGTATCTCCCGGACCCCCAATCACATTGTTGTGAATCTCCCAGACCCCCAATCACGTTGTCGTGTATCTCCTGGAGCCCCCAATCACATTGTCGTGAATCTCCCAGGCCCCAAATCACACTGTCGTGTACCTCTCAGACCCCCAATCACATTGTCGTGTATCTCCCGGACCCCCAATCACATTGTTGTGAATCTCCCAGACCCCCAATCTCATTGTTATGTACCTCTCAGACCCCCAATCACATTGTCGTGTATCTCCCGGAACCCCAATCACATTGTCGGATACCTCCCGGACCCCCAATCACATTGTTGTGTATCTCTCAGACCCCCAATCACATTGTCGTGTATCTCCCGGACCCCCAATCACATTGTCGTGAATCTCTCAGACCCCCAATCACATTGTTGTGTATCTCCCGGACCCCAATCACATTGTCGTGTATCTCCCGGACCCCAATCACATTGTCGTGTATCTCCCGGACCCCAATCACATTGTTGTGTATCTCTCAGACCCCCAATCACAGTGTTGTGTATCTCCCGGACCCCAATCACATTGTTTTGTATCTCCCGGACCCCAATCACATTGTTGTGTATCTCTCAGACCCCCAATCACATTGTCGTGCATCTCCCGGACCCCAGTCACTTTGTTGTGTATCTCCTGGACCCCCAATCACATTGTCGTGTATCTACTGGACCCCGGTCACATTGTTGTGTATCTCGCAAACCCCCAATCACATTGTCGTGTATCTCCCGGACCTCCAATCATATTGTCGGATATCTCCCGGACCCCCAATCACGTTGTTGTGTATCTCTCAGACCCCCAATCACATTGTCGTGTATCTCCCGGACCCCAATCACATTGTCGTGTATCTCCCGGACCCCAATCACATTGTTGTGTATCTCTCAGACCCCCAATCACAGTGTTCTGTATCTCCCGGACCCCAATCACATTGTTGTGTATCTCTCAGACCCCCAATCACAGTGCTGTGTATGTCCCGGACCCCAATCACATTGTCGTGTATCTCTCAGACCCCCAATAACATTGTCGTGTATCTCCCGGACCCCCAATCACATTGTCGTGTATCTCTCAGACCCCCAATCACATTGTCGTGTATCTGCCGGACCCCAATCACATTGTCGTGTATCTCCCGGACCCCCAATCACATTGTCGTGTATCTCCCGGACCCCAATCACAGTGTCGTATATCTCACAGACCCCCAATCACATTGTCGTGTATCTCCCGGACCCCAATCACATTGTTGTGTATCTCTCAGACCCCCAATCACATTGTCGTGTATCTACTGGACCCTGGTCACATTGTCGTGTATCTCCCGGACCCCCAATCACATTGTCGTGTATCTCACAGCCCCCAATCACATTGTCGTGAATCTCCCGGACCCCCAGTCACATTGTTGTGTATCTCCCAGACCCCCAATCACATTGTTGTGTAGCTCTCAGACCCCCAATCACATTGTCGTGTGACTCCCGGAACCCAAAACACATTGTCATGTATCTCCCCGACCCCCCAATCACATTGTCGTGTATCTCACAGACCCCCAATCACATTGTCGTGTATTTCCCAGACCCCCAATCACATTGTCGTGTATCTCCCGGACCCAATCACAGTGTCGTGTATCTCACAGACCCCCAATCACATTGTCGGATATCTCCCGGACCCCAATCACATTGTCGTGTATCTCCCGGACCCCAAATCACATTGTCGTGTATCTCTCAGACCCCCAATCACATTGTCGTGTATCTCTCAGGCCCCCAATCACATTGTCGTGTATCTCCCGGACCCCCAATCACATTGTTGTGTATCTCTCAGACCCCCAATCACATTGTCGTGTATCTCCCGGACCCCGGTCACATTGTCGTGTATCTCCCGGACCCCCAATCACATTGTCGTGAATCTCCCAGACCCCCAAACACATTGTCGTGTATCTCCCCGACCCCCAATCACATTGTCGTGCATCTCCCGGACCCCAATCACAGTGTTGTGTATCTCCCGGACCCCCAATCACTTTGTCGTGTATCTCCCGGACTCCAAACACATTGTCATGTATCTCCTGGACCCCCAAACACATTGTTGTGTATCTCCCGGACCCCAGTCACATTGTTGTGTATCTTTCAGACCCCCAATCACATTGTCGTGCATCTCCCGGACCCCAATCACAGTGTTGTGTATCTCCCGGACCCCCAATCACTTTGTCGTGTATCTCCCGGACTCCAAACACATTGTCATGTATCTCCTGGACCCCCAATCACATTGTTGTGTATCTCTCAGACCCCCAAACACAGTGTTGTGTATGTCCCGGACCCCAATCACATTGTTGTGTATCTCCCGGACCCCAATCACATTGTTCTGTATGTCTCAGACCCCCAATCACATTGTCGGATATCTCCCGGACCCCAATCACATTGTCGTGTATCTCCCGGACCCCCAATCACATTGTCGTGTATCTCCCGGACCCCAATCACATTGTCGTGTATCTCCCGGACCCCCAATCACATTGTCGTGTATCTCTCAGACCCCCAATCACATTGTCGTGTATCTCTCAGACCCCCAATCACATTGTCGTGTATCTCCCGGACCCCCAATCACATTGTTGTGTATCTCTCAGGCCCCCAATCACATTGTCGTGTATCTCCCGGACCCCGGTCACATTGTCGTGTATCTCCCGGACCCCCAATCACATTGTCGTGAATCTCCCAGACCCCCAATCACATTGTCGTGTATCTCTCAGACGCCCAATCACATTGTCGTGTATCTCACAGCCCCCAATCACATTGTCGTGTATCACCCGGACCCCCAATCACATTGTTGTGTATCTCTCAGACCCCCAATCACATTGTCGTGTATATCCCAGACCCCCAATCACATTGTCGATTATCATTCAGACCCCCAAATCACATTGTCGTGTATCTCCTGGACCCCCAATCACATTGTCGTGTATCTCTCAGACCCCCAAACACATTGTCGTGTATCTCCTGGAGCCCCCAATCGCATTGTCGTGAATCTCCCAGACCCCCAATCACATTGTCGATTATCATTCAGACCCCCAAATCACATTGTCGTGTATCTCCGAGACCCCCAATCACATTGTCGTGTATCTCCCGGACCCCAATCACATTGTCGTGTATCTCCTGGAGCCCCCAGTCACATTGTTGAATATCACCCAGACCCCCAATCACATTGTTGTGTAGCTCTCAGACCCCCAATCACATTGTCGTGTGACTCCCGGAACCCAAAACACATTGTCATGTATCTCCCGGACCCCCAATCACATTGTCGTGTATCTCACAGACCCCCAATCACATTGTCGTGTATCTCCCGGACCCCCAATCACATTGTCGTGTATCTCCCGGACCCCAATCACAGTGTTGTGTATCTCACAGACCCCCAATCACATTGTCGGATATCTCCCGGACCCCAATCACATTGTCGTGTATCTCCCGGACCCCCAATCACATTGTCGTGTATCTCTCAGACCCCCAATCACATTGTCGTGTATCTCCCGGACCCCCAATCACATTGTCGTGTATCTCTCAGACCCCCAATCACATTGTCGTGTATCTCCCGGACCCCCAATCACATTGTTGTGGATCTCTCAGAACCCCAATCACATTGTCGTGTATATCCCAGACCCCCAATCACATTGTCGTGTATGTCCCTTACCCCAATCACATTGTCGTGTATCACCCGGACCCCCAATCACATTGTTGTGTATCTCTCAGAACCCCAATCACATTGTCGTGTATATCCCAGACCCCCAATCACATTGTCGATTATCATTCAGACCCCCAATCACATTGTCGTGTATCTCCTGGACCCCCAATCACATTGTCGTGTATCTCTCATACCCCCAATCACATTGTCGTGTATCTCCTGGAGCCCCCAATCACATTGTTGTGAATCTCCCAGACCCCCAATCACATTGTCGATTATCATTCAGACCCCCAAATCACATTGTCGTGTATCTCCGAGACCCCTAATCACATTGTCGTGTATCTCCTGGACCCCCAATCACATTGTCGTGAAACTCCCAGACCCCCAATCACATTGTCGTGTATCTCCCGGACCCCCAAACACATTGTCGTGTATCTCCCGGACCCCCAATCACATTGTCGTGTATCTTTCAGACCCCCAATCACATTGTCGTGCATCTCCCGGACCCCAATCACAGTGTTGTGTATCTCCCGGACCCCCAATCACTTTGTCGTGTATCTCCCGGACTCCAAACACATTGTCATGTATCTCCTGGACCCCCAATCACATTGTCGTGTATCTCCCGGACCCCCAATCATATTGTCGTGTATCTACCGGACCCCAATCACATTGTTGTGTATCTCTCAGACCCCCAATCACAGTGTTGTGTATGACCCGGACCCCAATCACATTGTTGTGTATCTCCCGGACCCCAATCACATTGTTGTGTATGTCTCAGACCCCCAATCACATTTTCGTGTATCTCCCGGACCCCAATCACATTGTCGTGTATCTCTCAGACCCCCAATCACAGTGTTGTGTATGTCCCGGACCCCAATCACATTGTTGTCTATCTCCCAGACTCCAATCACATTGTTGTGTATGTCTCAGACCCCCAATCACATTGTCATGTATCTCCCGGACCTCCAATCACATTGTCGGATATCTCCCGGACCCCCAATCACATTGTCGTGTATCTCTCAGACCCCCAATCACATTGTCGTGTATCTCCCGGACCCCCAATCACATTGTCGTGTATCTCTCAGACCCCCAATCACATTGTCGTGTATCTGCCGGACCCCAATCACATTGTCGTGTATCTCCCGGACCCCTAATCACATTGTCGTGTATCTCCCGGACCCCAATCACAGTGTCGTATATCTCACAGACCCCCAATCACATTGTCGTGTATCTCTCAGACCCCCAATCACATTGTCGTGTATCTCCCGGACCCCTAATCACATTGTCGTGTATCTCCCGGACCCCAATCACAGTGTCGTATATCTCACAGACCCCCAATCACATTGTCGTGTATCTCTCAGACCCCCAATCACATTGTTGTGTACCTCTCAGACCCCCAATCACATTGTCGTGTATCTCCCGGACCCCAATCACATTGTCGTGTATCTCCCGGACCCCAATCACATTGTTGTGTATCTCTCAGACCCCCAATCACAGTGTTGTGTATCTCCCGGACCCCAATCACATTGTTTTGTATCTCCCGGACCCCAATCACATTGTTGTGTATCTCTCAGACCCCCAATCACATTGTCGTGCATCTCCCGGACCCCAGTCACTTTGTTGTGTATCTCCTGGACCCCCAATCACATTGTCGTGTATCTACTGGACCCCGGTCAGATTGTTGTGTATCTCGCAAACCCCCAATCACATTGTCGTGTATCTCCCGGACCCCCAATCATATTGTCGTGTATCTCCCGGACCTCCAATCATATTGTCGGATATCTCCCGGACCCCCAATCACGTTGTTGTGTATCTCTCAGACCCCCAATCACATTGTCGTGTATCTCCCGGACCCCAATCACATTGTCGTGTATCTCCCGGACCCCAATCACATTGTTGTGTATCTCTCAGACCCCCAATCACAGTGTTCTGTATCTCCCGGACCCCAATCACATTGTTGTGTATCTCTCAGACCCCCAATCACAGTGCTGTGTATGTCCCGGACCCCAATCACATTGTCGTGTATCTCTCAGACCCCCAATAACATTGTCGTGTATCTCCCGGACCCACAATCACATTGTCGTGTATCTCTCAGACCCCCAATCACATTGTCGTGTATCTGCCGGACCCCAATCACATTGTCGTGTATCTCCCGGACCCCCAATCACATTGTCGTGTATCTCCCGGACCCCAATCACAGTGTCGTATATCTCACAGACCCCCAATCACATTGTCGTGTATCTCCCGGACCCCAATCACATTGTTGTGTATCTCTCAGACCCCCAATCACATTGTCGTGTATCTCTCAGACCCCGAATCACATTGTCGTGTATCTCCCGGACTCCAATCACATTGTCGTGTATCTCCCGGACCCACAATCACATTGTCGTGTATCTCCTGGAGCCCCCAATCACATTGTTGTGTATCTCCCGGACCCCAATCACATTGTCGTGTATCTCCTGGAGCCCCCAATCACATTGTCGTGAATCTCCCAGGCCCCAAATCACATTGTCGTGCATCTCCCGGACCCCAATCACATTGTTGTGTATCTCCCGGACCCCCAATCACATTGTCGTGTATCTCCCGGACCCCAATCACAGTGTCGTATATCTCACAGACCCCCAATCACATTGTCGTGTATCTCCCGGACCCCAATCACAGTGTCGTATATCTCACAGACCCCCAATCACATTGTCGTGTATCTCTCAGACCCCCAATCACATTGTCGTGTATCTCTCAGACCCCGAATCACATTGTCGTGTATCTCCCGGACTCCAATCACATTGTCGTGTATCTCCCGGACCCACAATCACATTGTCGTGTATCTCCTGGAGCCCCAAATCACATTGTTGTGTATCTCCCGGACCCCAATCACATTGTCGTGTATCTCCTGGAGCCCCCAATCACATTGTCGTGAATCTCCCAGGCCCCAAATCACACTGTCGTGTACCTCTCAGACCCCCAATCACAGTGTAGTGTATCTCCCGGACCCCCAATCACATTGTTGTGAATCTCCCAGACCCCCAATCACATTGTTGTGTACCTCTCAGACCCCCAATCACATTGTCGTGTATCTCCCGGAACCCCAATCACATTGTCGGATACCTCCCGGACCCCCAATCACATTGTTGTGTATCTCTCAGACCCCCAATCACATTGTCGTGTATCTCCCGGACCCCCAATCACATTGTCGTGAATCTCTCAGACCCCCAATCACATTGTTGTGTACCTCTCAGACCCCCAATCACATTGTCGTGTATCTCCCGGACCCCAATCACATTGTCGTGTATCTCCCGGACCCCAATCACATTGTTGTGTATCTCTCAGACCCCCAATCACAGTGTTGTGTATCTCCCGGACCCCAATCACATTGTTTTGTATCTCCCGGACCCCAATCACATTGTTGTGTATCTCTCAGACCCCCAATCACATTGTCGTGCATCTCCCGGACCCCAGTCACTTTGTTGTGTATCTCCTGGACCCCCAATCACATTGTCGTGTATCTACTGGACCCCGGTCACATTGTTGTGTATCTCGCAAACCCCCAATCACATTGTCGTGTATCTCCCGGACCCCCAATCATATTGTCGTGTATCTCCCGGACCTCCAATCATATTGTCGGATATCTCCCGGACCCCCAATCACGTTGTTGTGTATCTCTCAGACCCCCAATCACATTGTCGTGTATCTCCCGGACCCCAATCACATTGTCGTGTATCTCCCGGACCCCAATCACATTGTTGTGTATCTCTCAGACCCCCAATCACAGTGTTCTGTATCTCCCGGACCCCAATCACATTGTTGTGTATCTCTCAGACCCCCAATCACAGTGCTGTGTATGTCCCGGACCCCAATCACATTGTCGTGTATCTCTCAGACCCCCAATAACATTGTCGTGTATCTCCCGGACCCCCAATCACATTGTCGTGTATCTCTCAGACCCCCAATCACATTGTCGTGTATCTGCCGGACCCCAATCACATTGTCGTGTATCTCCCGGACCCCCAATCACATTGTCGTGTATCTCCCGGACCCCAATCACAGTGTCGTATATCTCACAGACCCCCAATCACATTGTCGTGTATCTCCCGGACCCCAATCACATTGTTGTGTATCTCTCAGACCCCCAATCACATTGTCGTGTATCTCTCAGACCCCGAATCACATTGTCGTGTATCTCCCGGACTCCAATCACATTGTCGTGTATCTCCCGGACCCACAATCACATTGTCGTGTATCTCCTGGAGCCCCCAATCACATTGTTGTGTATCTCCCGGACCCCAATCACATTGTCGTGTATCTCCTGGAGCCCCCAATCACATTGTCGTGAATCTCCCAGGCCCCAAATCACATTGTCGTGCATCTCCCGGACCCCAATCACATTGTTGTGTATCTCCCGGACCCCCAATCACATTGTCGTGTATCTACTGGACCCTGGTCACATTGTCGTGTATCTCCCGGACCCCCAATCACATTGTCGTGTATCTCACAGCCCCCAATCACATTGTCGTGAATCTCCCGGACCCCCAGTCACATTGTTGTGTATCTCCCAGACCCCCAATCACATTGTTGTGTAGCTCTCAGACCCCCAATCACATTGTCGTGTGACTCCCGGAACCCAAAACACATTGTCATGTATCTCCCCGACCCCCCAATCACATTGTCGTGTATCTCACAGACCCCCAATCACATTGTCGTGTATTTCCCAGACCCCCAATCACATTGTCGTGTATCTCCCGGACCCAATCACAGTGTCGTGTATCTCACAGACCCCCAATCACATTGTCGGATATCTCCCGGACCCCAATCACATTGTCGTGTATCTCCCGGACCCCCAATCACATTGTCGTGTATCTCTCAGACCCCCAATCACATTGTCGTGTATCTCTCAGGCCCCCAATCACATTGTCGTGTATCTCCCGGACCCCCAATCACATTGTTGTGTATCTCTCAGACCCCCAATCACATTGTCGTGTATCTCCCGGACCCCGGTCACATTGTCGTGTATCTCCCGGACCCCCAATCACATTGTCGTGAATCTCCCAGACCCCCAAACACATTGTCGTGTATCTCCCCGACCCCCAATCACATTGTTGTGTATCTCACAGACCCCCAATCACATTGTCGTGTATTTCCCAGACCCCCAATCACATTGTCGTGTATCTCACAGACCCCCAATCACATTGTCTGATATCTCCCGGACCCCAATCACATTGTCGTGTATCTCCCGGACCCCCAATCACATTGTCGTGTACCTTTCAGACCCCCAATCACATTGTCGTGTATCTCTCAGACCCCCAATCACATTGTCGTGTATCTCCCGGACCCCCAATCACATTGTTGTGTATCTCTCAGACCCCCAATCACATTGTCGTGTATCTCCCAGACCCGGTCACATTGTCGTGTATCTCCCGGACCCCGGTCACATTGTTGTGTTACTCCCAGACCCCCAATCACATTGTTGTGTATCTCCCGGACCCCCAAACACATCGTTGTGTATCTCCCAGACATCCAATCACATTGTTGTGTATCTCCCGGAACCCCAAACACATTGTCGTGTATCTCCCGGACCTCCAATCACATTGTTGTGTATCTCCCTGACCCCAATCACAGTGTTGTGTATCTCTCAGACCCCCAATCACATTGTCGTGTATCTCTCGGACCCCCAATCACATTGTCGTGTATCTCCCGGACCCCCAATCACATTGTCGTGTATCTCTCAGACCCCCAATCACATTGTTGTGTATCTTCCGGACCCCCAATCACAGTGTTGTGTATCTCTCAGACCCCCTATCACATTGTCGTGTATCTCCCGGACCCCCAATCACATTGTCGTGTATCTCCCGGACCCCCAATCACATTGTCGTGTATCTCTCAGACCCCCAATCACATTGTTGTGTATCTCACGGACCCCCAATCACATTGTCGTGTATCTACTGGACCCCCAATCACATTGTCGTGCATCTCCCGGACCCCAATCACATTGTTGTTTATCTCTCAGACCCCCAATCACAGTGTCGTGTATCTCTCAGACCCCCAATCACATTGTCGTGTATCTCCCGGACTCCAATCACATTGTCGTGTATCTCCCGGACCCCCAATCACATTGTCGTGAATCTCCCAGACCCCCAATCACATTGTCGTGTATCTCCTGGAGCCCCCAATCACATTATCGTGAATCTCCCAGACCCCCAATCACATTGTCGTGTATCTCTCAGACCCCCAATCACAGTGTCGTGTATCTCCCGGACCCCCAATCACATTGTCGTGTATCTCCTGGAGCCCCCAATCACATTATCGTGAATCTCCCAGACCCCCAATCGCATTGTCGTGTATCTCTCAGACCCCCAATCACAGTGTCGTGTATCTCCCGGACCCCCAATCACATTGTCGTGTATCTCCTGGAGCCCCCAATCACATTATCGTGAATCTCCCAGACCCCCAATCACATTGTTGTGTATCTCTCAGACCCCCAATCACATTGTTGTGTATCTCTCAGACCCCCAATCACATTGTTGTGAATCTCCCAGACCCCCAATCACATTGTTGTGTACCTCTCAGACCCCCAATCACATTGTCGTGTATCTCCCGGACCCCGGTCACATTGTCATGTATCTCCCGGAACCCCAATCACATTGTCGGATATCTCCCGGACCCCCAATCACATTGTTGTGTATCTCTCAGACCCCCAATCACATTGTCGTGTATCTCCCGGACCCCAATCACATTGTTGTGTATCTCTCAGACCTCCAATCACATTATCGTGCATCTCCCGAACCCCAATCACATTGTTGTGTATCTCCCGGACCCCCAATCACATTGTCGTGTATCTCCCGGACCCCCAATCACATTGTCGTGAATCTCCCAGACCCCCAATCACATTGTCGTGTATCTCTCAGACGCCCAATCACATTGTCGTGTATCTCACAGCCCCCAATCACATTGTCGTGAATCTCCCGGACCCCCAGTCACATTGTTATGTATCTCCCAGACCCCCAATCACATTGCCGTGTATCTCACAGACCCCCAATCACATTGTCGTGTATCTCCCGGACTCCAATCACATTGTCGTGTATCTCCCGGACCCACAATCACATTGTCGTGTATCTCCTGGAGCCCCCAATCACATTGTTGTGTATCTCCCGGACCCCAATCACATTGTCGTGTATCTCCTGGAGCCCCCAATCACATTGTCGTGAATCTCCCAGGCCCCAAATCACATTGTCGTGTACCTCTCAGACCCCCAATCACAGTGTCGTGTATCTCCCGGACCCCCAATCACATTGTTGTGAATCTCCCAGACCCCCAATCACATTGTTGTGTACCTCTCAGACCCCCAATCACATTGTCGTGTATCTCCCGGAACCCCAATCACATTGTTGTGTATCTCCCGGACCCCCAATCACATTGTCGTGTATCTCCCGGACCTAAATCACATTGTCCTGTATCTCCCGGACCCCCAATCACATTGTTGTGTACCTCTCAGACCCCCAATCACATTGTCCTGTATCTCCCGGACCTAAATCACATTGTTGTGTATCTCTATGACCCCCAATCACAGTGTAGTGTATCTCCCGGACCCCAATCACATTGTTGTGTACCTCTCAGACCCCCAATCACATTGTCCTGTATCTCCCGGACCTAAATCACATTGTTGTGTATCTCTATGACCCCCAATCACAGTGTAGTGTATCTCCCGGACCCCCAATCACATTGTTGTGTATCTCTCAGACCCCCAATCACATTGTCGTGCATCTCCCGGACCCCAGTCACTTTGTTGTGTATCTCCTGGACCCCCAATCACATTGTCGTGTATCTACTGGACCCCGGTCACATTGTCGTCTACCTCCCGGACCCCCAATCACATTGTCGTGAATCTCCCAGACCCCCAAACACATTGTCGTGTATCTCTCAGACGCCCAATCACATTGTCGTGTATCTCACAGCCCCCAATCACATTGTCGTGAATCTCCCGGAGCCCCAGTCACATTGTTGTGTATCTCCTAGACCCCAAATCACATTGTCGTGTATCTCACAGCCCCCAATCACATTGTCGTGAATCTCCCGGAACCCCAGTCACATTGCTGTGTATCTCCCGGACCCCAATCACAGTGTCGTGTATCTCACAGACCCCCAATCACATTGTTGTGTATCTCTCAGACCCCCAATCACAGTGTCGTGCATCTCTCAGACCCCCAATCACACTGTCGTGTATCTCCCGGACTCCAATCACATTGTCATGTATCTGCCGGACCCCCAATCAGATTGTTGTGTATCTCCCGGACCCCCAATCACATTGTTGTGTATCTCCCAGACCCCAATCACATTGTTGTGTATCTCTCAGATCCCCAATCACATTTTCGTGTATCTCCCGTCCCCCAATCACATTGTCGTGTATCTCTCAGACCCCCAATCACATTGTCGTGTATCTCCCGGACCCAAATCACAGTGTCGTGTACCTCACAGACCCCAATCACAGTGTCGTGTATCTCCCGGACCCCTAAACACATCGTCGTGTATCTCCCGGACCCTCAATCACATTGTCGTGTACCTCCCGGACCCCAATAACAGTGTTGTGTATCTCTCAGACCCCCAATCACATTGTCGTGTATCTCCCGGACCCCAATCACAGTGTCGTGTATCTCACAGACCCCCAATCACATTGTTGCGTATCTCTCAGACCCCCAATAACATTGTTGTGTATCTCCCGGACCCCCAATCACATTGTCGTGTATCTCCCGGACCCCGGTCACATTGTTGTGTATCTCCCAGACCCCCAATCACATTGTTGTGTATCTCCCGGACCCCCAAACACATCGTTGTGTATCTCCCAGACATCCAATCACATCGTTGTGTATCTCTCAGACCCCCAATCACATTGTCGTGCTTCTCCCGGACCCCAGTCACTTTGTTGTGTATCTCCTGGACTCCCAATCACATTGTCGTTTATCTACTGGACCCCGGTCACATTGTCGTGTACCTCCTGGACCCCCAATCACATAGTCGTGAATCTCCCAGACCCCAAACACATTGTCGTGTATCTCCTGGACCCCCAATCACATAGTCGTGAATCTCCCAGACCCCAATCACATTGTCGTGTATCTCACAGCCCCCAATCACATTGTCGTGTATCACCCGGACCCCCAATCACATTGTCGTGAATCTCCCGGAGCCCCAGTCACATTGTTGTGTATCTCCTAGACCCCAAATCACATTGTCGTGTATCTCACAGCCCCCAATCACAATGTCGTGAATCTCCCGGAGCCCCAGTCACATTGCTGTGTATCTCCCGGACCCCAATCACAGTGTCGTGTATCTCACAGACCCCCAATCACATTGTCGTGTATCTCCCGGACCCCAATCACATTGTTGTGTATCTCTCAGACCCCCAATCACAGTGTCGTGCATCTCTCAGACCCCCAATCACACTGTCGTGTATCTCCCGGACTCCAATCACATTGTCATGTATCTGCCGGACCCCCAATCACATTGTTGTGTATCTCCCGGACCCCCAATCACATTGTTGTGTATCTCCCGGATCCCAATCACATTGTCGTGTATCTCCCGGACCCCAATCACATTGTTGTGTATCTCTCAGATCCCCAATCACATTTTCGTGTATCTCCCGGACCCCCAATCACATTGTCGTGTATCTCTCAGACCCCCAATCACATTGTCGTGTATCTCCCGGACCCAAATCACAATGTCGTGTACCTCACAGACCCCAATCACAGTGTCGTGTACCTCCCGGACCCCAAAACACATCGTCGTATATCTCCCGGACCCCCAATCACATTGTCGTGTACCTCCCGGACCCCAATAACAGTGTTGTGTATCTCTCAGACCCCCAATCACATTGTCGTGTATCTCTCGGACCCCAATCACAGTGTCGTGTATCTCACAGACCCCCAATCACATTGTTGCGTATCTCTCAGACCCCCAATAACATTGTTGTGTATCTCCCGGACCCCCAATCACATTGTCGTGTATCTCCCGGACCCCGGTCACATTGTTGTGTATCTCCCAGACCCCCAATCACATTGTTGTGTATCTCCCGGACCCCCAAACACATCGTTGTGTATCTCCCAGACATCCAATCACATTGTTGTGTATCTCCCGGAACCCAAACACATTGTCGTGTATCTCCCGGACCCCCAATCACATTGTCGTGTATCTCCCGGACCCCAATCACAGTGTTGTGTATCTCTCGGACCCCCAATCACATTGTTGTGTATCTCCCTGACCCCAATCACATTGTTGTGTATCTCTCAGACCCCCAATCACATTGTCGTGTATCTCCCGGACCCCCAATCACATTGTCGTGTATCTCCCGGACCCCCAATCACATTGTCGTGTATCTCTCAGACCCCCAATCACATTGTTGTGTATCTCACGGACCCCCAATCACATTGTCGTGTATCTCCTGGACCCCCAATCACATTGTCGTGCATCTCCCGGACGCCAATCACATTGTTGTTTATCTCTCAGACCCCCAATCACAGTGTCGTGTATCTCTCAGACCCCCAATCACATTGTCGTGTATCTCCCGGACTCCAATCACATTGTCGTGTATCTCTCGGACCCCCAATCACATTGTCGTGTATCTCTCAGACCCCCAATCACAGTGTCGTGTATCTCCCGGACCCCCAATCACATTGTCGTGTATCTCCTGGAGCCCCCAATCACATTATCGTGAATCTCCCAGACCCCCAATCACATTGTCGTGTATCTCCCGGACCCCAATCACATTGTTGTGTACCTCTCAGACCCCCAATCACATTGTCATGTATCTCCCGGAACCCCAATCACATTGTCGTGTATCTCTCAGACCCCCAATCACATTGTCGTGTATCTCTCAGACCCCCAATCACATTGTCGTGTATCTCCCGGACCCCAATCACATTGTTGTGTATCTCTCAGACCCCCAATCACATTATCGTGCATCTCCCGAACCCCAATCACATTGTTGTGTATCTCCCGGACCCCCAATCACATTGTCGTGTATCTCCCGGACCCCCAATCACATTGTCGTGAATCTCCCAGACCCCCAAACACATTGTCGTGTATCTCCCCGACCCCCAAACACATTGTTGTGAATCTCCCAGACCCCCAATCACATTGTCGTGAATCTCCCGGACCCCAATCACATTGTTGTGTATCTCCCAGACCCCCAATCACAGTGTTGTGTATCTCCGAGACCCCGAATCACATTGTCGTTTATCTCCCGGACCCCAATCACATTGTCGTGTATCTCTCAGACCCCCAATCACAGTGTCGTGTATCTCCCGGACCCCCAATCACATTGTCGTGTATCTCCTGGAGCCCCCAATCACATTATCGTGAATCTCCCAGACCCCCAATCACATTGTCGTGTATCTCCCGGACCCCAATCACATTGTCGTGTATCTCCCGGACCCCAATCACATTGTTGTGTATCTCTCAGACCCCCAATCACATTGTCGTGTATCTCCCGGACCTCCAATCACATTGTCGTGTATCTCCCGGACCCCCAATCACATTGTCGTGTATCTCCCGGACCCCAATCACATTGTTGTGTATCTCTCAGACCCCCAATCACATTATCGTGCATCTCCCGAACCCCAATCACATTGTTGTGTATCTCCCGGACCCCCAATCACATTGTCGTGTATCTCCCGGACCCCCAATCACATTGTCGTGAATCTCCCAGACCCCCAAACACATTGTCGTGTATCTCTCAGACGCCCAATCACATTGTCGTGTATCTCCCAGACCCCCAAACACATTGTCGTGTATCTCACAGCCCCCAATCACATTGTCGTGAATCTCCCAGACCCCCAATCACATTGCCGTGTATCTCACAGACCCCCAATCACATTGTCGTGTATCTCCCGGACCCCCAATCACATTGTCGTGTATCTCTCAGACCCCCAATCACATTGTCGTGTATCTCCCAGACCCCCAGTCACATTATCGTGTATCTCCCGGACCCCCAACCATATTGTCGTGTATCTCCCGGACCCCAATCACATTGTCGTGTATCTCTCAGACCCCCAATCACATTGTCGTGAATCTCCTGGACCCACAATCACATTGTCGTGTATCTCCCGGACCCCCAATCACTTTGTCGTGTATCTCTCAGACCCCCAATCACAGTGTCGTGTATCTACCGGACCCCCAATCACAGTGTCGTGTATCTCCCGGACCCCCAGTCACATTGTTGTGTATCTCCCAGACCCCCAATCACATTGTTGTGTATCTCCCAGACCCCCAATCACAGTGTTGTGTATCTCCGAGACCCCGAATCACATTGTCGTTTATCTCCCGGACCCCAATCACATTGTCGTGTATCTCTCAGACCCCCCAATCACATTGTCGTGTATCTCCCGGACCCCCAATCACATTGTCGTGTATCTCACAGACCCCCAATCACATTGTTGTGTATCTCCCGGACCCCCAATCACATTGTCGTGTATCTCTCAGACCCCCCAATCATATTGTTGTGTATCTCACAGACCCCCAATCACATTGTCGTGTATCTCACAGACCCCCAATCACATTGTCGTGTATCTCACAGACCCCCAATCACATTGTCGTGTATCTCACAGACCCCCAATCACATTGTTGTGTATCTCCCGGACCCCCAATCACATTGTCGTGTATCTCACAGACCCCCAATCACATTGTCGTGTATCTCCCGGACCCCCAATCACATTGTTGTCTATCTCTCAGGCCCCCAATCACATTGTCGTGTATCTCCCGGACCCCCAATCATATTGTCGTGTACCTCTCATACCCCCAAACACATTGTCGTGTATCTCCCGGACCCCAATCACATTGTTGTGTATCTCCCGGACCCCAATCACATTGTTGTGTATCTCCCGGACCCCAATCACATTGTCGTGTATCTTCCGGACCCCCAATCACATTGTCGTGTATCACCCGGACCCCAATCACATTGTCGTGTATCTCTCAGACCCCCAATCACATTGTCGTGTATCTCTCAGACCCCCAATCACATTGTCGTGTATCTCTCAGACCCCAATCACATTGTCGTTTATCTCTCAGGCCCCCAATCACGTTGTCGTGTATCTCCCGGACCCCCAATCACATTGTTGTGTATCTCCCGGACCCCAATCACATTGTCGTGTATCTCCCGGACCCCCAATCACATTGTCGTGTATCACCCGGACCCCAATCACATTGTCGTGTATCTCCTGGACCTCGGGCAGTGCTGACCAGCTGGTGTGGCACTGGACAACGCTGACCTCTTGTTGTGGCACTGGACAGTGCTGACCTCTTGGTGTGGCTCTGCACAATGCTGACCAGCTGGTGTGGCTCTGGACAGTGCTGATCAGCTGGTGTGGCACTGGACAGTGCTGACCTCTTGGTGTGGCTCTGGACAGTGCTGACCTCTTGGTGTGGCACTGGACAATACTGACCAGCTGGTGTGGCTCTGCACCATGCTGACCAGCTGGTGTGGCACTGGACAATACTGACCAGCTGGTGTGGCTCTGCACAATGCTGACCAGCTGGTGAGACACTGGACAGTGCTGACCTCTTGGTGTGGCACTGGACAGTGCTGACCAGCTGGTGTGGCACTGGACAATACTGACCAGCTGGTGTGGCTCTGGACAATACTGACCAGCTGGTGTGGCTCTGGACAGTGCTGACCTCTTGGTGTGGCTCTGGACAGTGCTGACCTCTTGGTGTGACACTGGACAGTGCTGACCTCTTGGTGTGACACTGGACAGTGCTGACCAGCTGGTGTGGCTCTGGACAACGCTGACCAGCCAGTGTGGCTCTGGGCAGTGCTGACCAGCTGGTGTGGCTCTGGACAGTGCTGACCTCTTGGTGTGGCACTGGACAGTGCTGACCTCTTGGTGTGGCTCTGGACAGTGCTGACCTCTTGGTGTGGCACTGGACAGTCCTGACCAGCTGGTGTGGCTCTGGACAGTGCTGACCTCTTGGTGTGGCTCTGGACAGTGCTGACCTCTTGGTGTGGCTCTGGACAGTGCTGACCTCTTGGTGTGGCTCTGGACAGTGCTGACCTCTTGGTGTGGCACTGGACAGTGCTGACCAGCTGGTGTGGCACTGGACAGTGCTGACCTCGTAGTGTGGCTCTGGACAGCGCTGACCTCTTGGTGTGGCACTGGACAGTCCTGACCAGCTGGTGTGGCACTGGACAATACTGACCAGCTGGTGTGGCACTGGACAATGCTGACCAGCTGGTGTGGCACTGGACAGTGCTGACCTCTTGGTGTGGCTCTGGACAGTGCTGATCAGCTGGTGTGGCACTGGACAATACTGACCAGCTGGTTTGGCACTGGACAGTGCTGACCAGCTGGTGTGGCACTGGACAGTGCTGACCAGCTGGTGTGGCACTGGACAATACTGACCAGCTGGTGTGGCTCTGCACAATGCTGACCAGCTGGTGTGGCACTGGACAATACTGACCAGCTGGTGTGGCTCTGGACAGTGCTGACCTCTTGGTGTGGCTCTGGACAGTGCTGACCTCTTGGTGTGACACTGGACAGTGCTGACCAGCTGGTGTGGCACTGGACAGTGCTGACCTCTTGGTGTGGCTCTGGACAGCGTTGACCAGCCGGTGTGGCACTGGACAGTGCTGACCTCTTGGTGTGGCTCTGGACAGCGTTGACCAGCCGGTGTGGCACTGGACAACGCTGACCAGCTGGTGTGGCTCTGGGCAGTGCTGACCAGCTGGTGTGGCTCTGGACAGTGCTGACCTCTTGGTGTGGCTCTGGACAGTGCTGACCTCTTGGTGTGGCTCTGGACAGTGCTGACCTCTTGGTGTGGCACTGGACAGTCCTGACCAGCTGGTGTGGCTCTGGACAGCGCTGACCTCTTGGTGTGGCACTGGACAGTGCTGACCAGCTGGTGTGGCACTGGACAGTCCTGACCAGCTGGTGTGGCTCTGGACAGTGCTGACCAGCTGGTGTGGCTCTGGACAGTGCTGACCAGCTGGTGTGGCACTGGACAGTGCTGACCTCGTAGTGTGGCTCTGGACAGCGCTGACCTCTTGGTGTGGCACTGGACAGTCCTGACCAGCTGGTGTGGCACTGGACAGTGCTGACCTCTTGGTGTGGCTCTGGACAGCGTTGACCAGCCGGTGTGGCACTGGACAGTGCTGACCAACTGGTGTGGCACTGGACAGTGCTGACCAACTGGTGTGGCACTGGACAGTGCTGACCTCTTGGTGTGGACTGGACAGTGCTGACCTCTTGGTGTGGCACTGGACAGCGCTGACCTCTTGGTGTGGCACTGGACAGTCCTGACCAGCTGGTGTGGCACTGGACAGTGCTGACCTCTTGGTGTGGCTCTGGACAGCGCTGACCAGCCGGTGTGGCACTGGACAGTGCTGACCAACTGGTGTGGCACTGGACAGTGCTGACCTCTTGGTGTGGCACTGGACAGTCCTGACCAGCTGGTGTGGCTCAGGACAGTGCTGACCAGCTGGTGTGGCTCAGGACAGTGCTGACCAGCTGGTGTGGCACTGGACAGTGCTGACCAGCTGGTGTGGCACTGGACAGTGCTGACCAGCTGGTGTGGCACTGGACAGTGCTGACCAACTGGTGTGACACTGGACAGTGCTGACCAGCTGGTGTGACACTGGACAGTGCTGACCAGCTGGTGTGGCACTGGACAGTGCTGACCAGCCGGTGTGGCACTGGACAGTGCTGACCAACTGGTGTGGCACTGGACAGTGCTGACCAACTGGTGTGGCACTGGACAGTGCTGACCAGCCGGTGTGGCACTGGACAGTGCTGACCAGCTGGTGTGACACTGGGCAGTGCTGACCAGCTGGTGTGGCACTGGACAGCGCTGACCAGCTGGTGTGGCACTGGACAGTGCTGACCAGCTGGTGTGGCTCTGGACAGTGCTGAACTCTTGGTGTGGCTCTGGACAGTGCTGACCAGCTGGTGTGGCTCTGGACAACGCTGACCAGCTGGTGTGGCTCTGGACAGTGCTGACCTGTTGGGTTTGGCACTGGACAGTGCTGACCTCTTGGTGTGGCACTGGACAGTGCTGACCAGCTGGTGTGGCTCTGGACAGTGCTGAACTCTTGGTGTGGCTCTGGACAGTGCTGACCAGCTGGTGTGGCTCTGGACAACGCTGACCAGCTGGTGTGGCTCTGGACAGTGCTGACCTGTTGGGTTTGGCACTGGACAGTGCTGACCTCTTGGTGTGGCACTGGACAGCGCTGACCTGTTGGTGTGGCTCTGGACAGTGCTGACCTCTTGGTGTGGCTCTGGACAGTGCTGACCTCTTGGTGTGGCTCTGGACAGTGCTGACCTCTTGGTGTGGCTCTGGACAGTGCTGACCTCTTGGTGTGGCACTGGACAGTGCTGACCTCTTGGTGTGACAATGGACAGTGCTGACCAGCTGGTGTGGCTCTGGACAGTGCTGACCTCTTGGTGTGGCTCTGGACAGTGCTGACCTCT
Source organism: Scyliorhinus torazame (assembly GCF_047496885.1). Taxonomy (NCBI): domain Eukaryota; kingdom Metazoa; phylum Chordata; class Chondrichthyes; order Carcharhiniformes; family Scyliorhinidae; genus Scyliorhinus; species Scyliorhinus torazame. The sequence goes on from NC_092717.1 coordinate 250,269,918, forward strand.
TGGTGTGGCTCTGGACAGTGCTGACCTCTTGGTGTGGCTCTGGACAGTGCTGACCTCTTGGTGTGGCACTGGACAGTGCTGACCTCTTGGTGTGGCTCTGGACAGTGCTGACCAGCTGGTGTGGCTCTGGACAGTGCTGACCTCTTGGTGTGGCTCTGGACAATGCTGACCTCTTGGTGTGGCACTGGACAACGCTGACCACCTGTGTGGCTCTGGACAGTGCTGACCAGCTGGTGTGGCACTGGACAGTGCTGACCTCTTGGTGTGGCTCTGGACAGTGTGGACCAGCTGGTGTGGCACTGGACAGTGCTGACCAGCTGGTGTGGCTCTGGACAGTGCTGACCTCTTGGTGTGGCTCTGGACAGTGCTGACCTCTTGGTGTGTCTCTGGACAGTGCTGATCTCTTGGTGTGGCTCTGGACAGTGCTGACCAGCTGGTGTGGCACTGGACAGTGTGGACCAGCTGGTGTGGCACTGGACAACACTGACCAGCTGGTGTGGCACTGGACAATGCTGACCAGCTGGTGTGGCACAGGGCAGTGCTGACCAGCTGGTGTGGCACTGGACAGTGCTGACCTCTTGGTGTGGCTCTGGACAGTGCTGACCTCTTGGTGTGCCACTGGACAACGCTGACCACCTGGTGTGGCTCTGGACAGTGCTGACCAGCTGGTGTGGCACTGGACAGTGCTGACCTCTTGGTGTGGCTCTGGACAGTGCTGACCAGCTGGTGTGGCACTGGACAGTGCTGACCTCTTGGTGTGGCTCTGGACAGTGCTGACCTCTTGGTGTGGCACTGGACAACGCTGACCACCTGGTGTGGCTCTGGACAGTGCTGACCAGCTGGTGTGGCACTGGACAACGCTGCCCAGCTGGTGTGGCTCTGGACAGTGCTGACCAGCTCATGTGGCACTGGACAGTGCTGACCAGCTGGTGTGGCACTGGACAGTGTGGACCAGCTGGTGTGGCACTGGACAACACTGACCAGCTGGTGTGGCTCTGGACAGTGCTGACCAGCTGGTGTGGCACTGTACAGTGTGGACCAGCTGGTGTGGCACTGGACAACACTGACCAGCTGGTGTGGCACTGGACAATGCTGACCAGCTGGTGTGGCACTGGACAGTGCTGACCAGCTGGTGTGACACTGGACAGTGCTGACCAGCTGGTGTGACACTGGACAGTGCTGACCAGCTGGTGTGACACTGGACAGTGCTGACCAGCTGGTGTGACACTGGACAGTGCTGACCAGCTGGTGTGGCACTGGACAGTGCTGACCAGCTGGTGTGACACTGGACAGTGCTGACCAGCTGGTGTGACACTGGACAGTGCTGACCAGCTGGTGTGACACTGGACAGTGCTGACCAGCTGGTGTGACACTGGACAGTGCTGACCAGCTGGTGTGACACTGGACAGTGCTGACCAGCTGGTGTGGCTCTGGACAGTGCTGACCAGCTGGTGTGACACTGGACAGCGCTGACCAGCTGGTGTGACACTGGACAGTGCTGATCACAATGTGTTGACTGGTTGATGATTCTGTTCCTGCCCAATGATTTTCCTACCCACCCTGAACACACACACACATCTTATTTTTGTTAAAAACATTACATTTGTACAAGGCCAAACGGTACAAACACTAATTTTGCGTTGGAGAAACAGGGTACCCTCCCCTCTGTATCAATGTACGAGGAGGGAGGGTAGGATATTCTGATTATTGAACCAGTTCTGTTGCACAAAAAACAAACGGTACAAACACTAAACTTTGCGCTGGAGATACCAGATACCCTATGTCTCTGTCCCAATAGACAGGGAAGGAAGGGGAGGAGGGAAGGGGGGTGGTGGGGAGGGTCTGGAAAGGAAGGTCGCGGGAGGGACTGGAAAGGAGGGTCGGGGGAGGGACTGGAAAGGAGGGTCGGGGGATGGACTGGAAAGGAGGGTGGTGGGGAGGGACTAGAAAGGAGGGTGGGGGGAGGGACTGGAAAGGAGGGTGGGGGGAGGGACTGGAAAGGAGGGTGGGGGAGGGACTGGAAAGGAAGGTGGTGGGGAGGGACTAGAAAGGAGGGTGGTGGGGAGGGACTAGAAAGGAGGGTGGTGGGGAGGGACTGGAAAGGAGGGTGGGGGGGAGGGACTGGAAAGGAGGGTCGGGGGATGGACTGGAAAGGAGGGTGGGGGGAGGGACTGGAAAGGAGGGTGGTGGGGAGGGACTGGAAAGGAGGGTGGGGGGGAGGGACTGGAAAGGAGGGTGGGGGGAGGGACTGGAAAGGAGGGTGGGGGGGAGGGACTGGAAAGGAGGGTGGGGGGAGGGACTGGAAAGGAGGGTGGTGGGGGGGGGACTGGAAAGGAGGGTGGTGGGGGGGGACTGGAAAGGAAGGTGGTGGGGAGGGACTGGAAAGGAGGGTGGGGGGGAGGGACTGGAAAGGAGGGTGGGGGGGAGGGACTGGAAAGGAGGGTGGTGGGGAGGGACTAGAAAGGAGGGTGGGGGAGGGACTGGAAAGGAGGGTGGGGGGGAGGGACTGGAAAGGAAGGTGGTGGGGAGGGACTGGAAAGGAGGGTGGTGGGGGGGGACTGGAAAGGAGGGTGGTGGGGAGGGACTGGAAAGGAGGGTGGTGGGGGGGGACTGGAAAGGAGGGTGGTGGGGAGGGACTAGAAAGGAGGGTGGTGGGGAGGGACTGGAAAGGAGGGTGGGGGGGAGGGACTGGAAAGGAGGGTGGGGGGGAGGGACTGGAAAGGAGGGTGGTGGGGAGGGACTGGAAAGGAGGGTGGTGGGGGGGGACTGGAAAGGAGGGTGGTGGGGAGGGACTAGAAAGGAGGGTGGTGGGGAGGGACTGGAAAGGAGGGTGGGGGGGAGGGACTGGAAAGGAGGGTGGGGGAGGGTCTGGAAAGGAAGGTGGTGGGGAGGGACTGGAAAGGAGGGTGGGGGGGAGGGACTGGAAAGGAGGGTGGTGGGGAGGGACTGGAAAGGAGGGTGGTGGGGAGGGACTGGAAAGGAGGGTGGGGGAGGGTCTGGAAAGGAGGGTGGGGGAGGGACTGGAAAGGAAGGTGGTGGGCAGAGGGCTGGCCAATAGGGCCCTGCCTAAACTATCTATGGAGGCAGAAAATTAAAAGAACCTTCAATTATGATGTGCCCGATTCCAGCACACACACATGTTCATATTTTTATTTTTATTACACACACACATGTTAGAAATGGGCTAAGAGACATTCCAATTACATGTCAAATTGATGTTAAGTATCCAATAATTGACACTGGTATGTAAAGGGGTTACAGCTGGAACTTGTGGTGGTGATAAAGTTTTGTGGAGTGTGTTCAAGAAAAATAAAGGTGTTTGGCAAAGGAACAGAACTCCTGACTCTACTCAACAGCAGCGAGAAGCTAACAACACACACCCATATAAATGATCAAGTAGTGATCTAATTGAGATGTTTAAGATGATTAAAGGAATTAATAAGGTAAACATGCAGAAATATTGTAAGATAAGTGGGCATAATCTCAGAATTGGTTCAGTGGTGATGTCAGGAAAAACGTTTCACACAAAGTCAGTGGAAATCTGGAGCTTCTCCCCCAAAAAGCTGCCGAAGCTGGGGTTCGAAGGGAAATTAATGGGTGGTTGGATAAGGGGATTATGGGAACAAGGTGGGTAAGTGTAGTTAAGGTACAGCAGATGAGCCATGATCTAACTGAATGGTGGAACAGACAGGATCTGTTTTGGGGCCACTGCTGTTTGTCATTTTTATAAATGACCTGGAGGAGGGCGTAGAAGGATGGGTGAGTAAATTTGCAGATGACACTAAAGTCGGTGGAGTTGTGGACAGTGCGGAAGGATGTTACAAGTTACAGAGGGACATAGATAAGCTGCAGCGCTGGGCTGAGAGATGGCAACTGAAGTTTAATGCAGAAAAGTGTGAGGTGATTCATTTTGGAAGGAATAACAGGAAGACAGAGTACTGGGCTAATGGTAAGATTCTTGGCAGTATGGATGAGCAGAGAGATCTCGGTGTCCATGTACATAGATCCCTGAAAGTTGCCACCCAGGTTGAGAGGGTTGTTAAGGAGGCGTACGGTGTGTTAGCTTTTATTGGTAGAGGGATTGAGTTTAGGAGCCATGAGGTCATGTTGCAGCTATACAACACTCTGGTGCGGCCGCATTTGGAGTATTGCGTGCAATTCTGGTCGCCGCATTATAGGAAGGATGTGGAAGCATTGGAAAGGGTGCAGAGGAGATTTACCAGAATGTTGCCTGGTGTGGAGGGAAGATCTTATGAGGAAAGGCTGAGGGACTTGAGGCTGTTTTCGCTAGAGAGAAGAAGGTTAAGAGGTGACTTAATTGAGGCATACAAGATGATCAGAGGATTGGATAGGGTGGACAGTGGGAGCCTTTTTCCTCGGATGGTGAGGTCTAGCATGAGGGGACATACCTTTAAATTGAGGGAGATAGATATAAGACAGATGTCAGAGGTAGGTTCTTTACTCAGAGAGTAGTAAGGGCGTGGAATGCCCTGCCTGCAACAGTAGTGGACTCGCCAACACTAAGGACATTCAAATGGTCATTGGATAGACATATGGACAATAAGGGAATAGTGTAGCTGGGCTTTAGAGTGGTTTCACAGGTCGGCGCAACATCGAGGGCCGAAGGGCCTGTACTGCGCTGTAATGTTCTATGACTCACATGGCCTCTTATTGCTAGTCCAGAGCAGGGCAGCACGGTAGCACAGTGGATAGCACTGTGGCTTCACAGCGCCAGGGTCACAGGTTCGATTCCCCGCTGGGTCACTGTCTGTGCGGAGTCTGCACGTTCTCCCCGTGTGTGCGTGGGTTTCCTCCGGGTGCTCCGGTTTCCTCCCACAGTCCAAAGACGTGCAGATTAAGTGGATTGGCCATGATAAATTGCCCATAGTGTCCAAAAATGTTAGGAGGGGTTATTGGGTTACGGGGATAGGGTAGAAGTGAGGGATAAGTGGGTCGGAGCAGACTCGATGGGCCGAATGGCCTCCTTCTGCACTGTATGTTCTATGTTCCAAGGAACATTGTGCTGTGTCACACTGTCAGCATGCTTTGCAGAGGGAGGCATTGAGAGAGGTCTGTAAAAGTCAGTTTAATATCTCCACAATTTAAGAGACTGGTTTGGGGCAAGGAGACTAATTTTGATGTCTGACTGTCACGATTTAGTGTTAATCTGGGTCTACTTTACTCGCATGTCTTCACTCATCTGTTCCTCCTTCTAGTTATCATGATACAAAGAGTGTGATGATCTGCATTGGCATCACTGCCCTGGTCTGCCTCGCAGTCAGCATCTTCTCCTTCCAAACAAAGGTATGTTCAATTTATTCCTGGGCTGTGGGACTCGCAGCAAAGGCTGCCATTTGTTGCCTATCCCCAATTGTCTTGGGTTGAAAGACTTGCCAAGGGTCAATTCATACAGGTACTATGATCTTAGAATCATAGAATGAGTACTGAGGGAGTGCTGCACTGTCAGAGGGTCAGTGCTGAGGGAGTGCTGCACTGTCAGAGGGTCAGTACTGAGTGAGTGCTGCACTGTCAGAGGTTCAGTACTGAGGGAGTGCTGCACTGTCAGAGGGTCAGTGCTGAGGGAGTGCTGCACTGTCAGAGGGTCAGTACTGAGGGAGTGCCGCACTGTCAGAGGGTCAGTACTGAGGGAGTGCTGCACTGTCAGAGGGTCAGTACTGAGGGAGTGCTGCACTGTCAGAGGGTCAGTGCTGAGGGAGCACCGCACTGTCAGAGGGTCAGTACTGAGGGAGTGCTGCACTGTCAGAGGGTCAGTGCTGAGGGAGCACCGCACTGTCAGAGGGTCAGTACTGAGTGAGTGCTGCACTGTCAGAGGGTCAGTGCTGAGGGAGTGCTGCACTGTCAGAGGGTCAGTACTGAGTGAGTGCTGCACTGTCAGAGGTTCAGTACTGAGGGAGTGCTGCACTGTCAGAGGTTCAGTACTGCGGGAGTGCTGCACTGTCAGAGGGTCAGTGCTGAGGGAGTGCTGCACTGTCAGAGGGTCAGTACTGAGTGAGTGCTGCACTGTCAGAGGTTCAGTGCTGAGGGAGTGCTGCACTGTCAGAGGGTCAGTGCTGAGGGAGTGCTGCACTGTCAGAGGGTCAGTACTGAGGGAGTGCCGCACTGTCAGAGGGTCAGTACTGAGGGAGTGCTGCACTGTCAGAGGGTCAGTACTGCGGGAGTGCTGCACTGTCAGAGGGTCAGTGCTGAGGGAGCACCGCACTGTCAGAGGGTCAGTACTGAGGGAGTGCTGCACTGTCAGAGGGTCAGTGCTGAGGGAGCACCGCACTGTCAGAGGGTCAGTACTGAGGGAGTGCTGCACTGTCAGAGGGTCAGTATTGAGGGAGTGCCGCACTGTCAGAGGGTCAGTACTGAGGGATTGCTGCACAGTCAGAGGTTCAGTACTGAGGGAGTGCTGCACTGTCAGAGGGTCAGTGCTGAGGGAGCACCGCACTGTCAGAGGGTCAGTACTGAGTGAGTGCTGCACTGTCAGAGGGTCAGTACTGAGGGAGTGATGCATTGTGAGAGGGTCAGTACTGAGGGAGTGCTGCACTGTCAGAGGGTCAGTACTGAGGGAGTGCCGCACTGTCAGAGGGTCAGTACTGAGTGAGTGCTGCACTGTCAGAGGGTCAGTACTGAGGGAGTGCCGCACTGTCAGAGGGTCAGTACTGAGGGAGTGCTGCACTGTCAGAGGGTCAGTACTGAGGGAGTGCCGGACTGTCAGAGGGTCAGTACTGAGGGAGTGCTGCACTGTCGGAGGGTCAGTACTGAGGGAGTGCTGCACTGTCAGAGGGTCAGTACTGAGTGAGTGCTGCACTGTCAGAGGGTCAGTGCTGAGGGAGTGCCGCACTGTCAGAGGGTCAGTACTGAGGGAGTGCTGCACTGTCACAGGGTCAGTACTGAGGGAGTGCCGCACTGTCAGAGGGTCAGTACTGAGGGAGTGCTGCACTGTCAGAGGGTCAGTACTGAGGGTGTGCCGCACTGTCAGAGGGTCAGTACTGAGGGAGTGGCGCACTGTCAGAGGGTCAGTACTGAGGGAGTGCTGCACTGTTAGAGGGTCAGTACTGAGGGAGTGCCGCACTGTCAGAGGGTCAGTACTGTGGGAGTGCTGCACTGTCAGAGGGTCAGTGCTGAGGGAGTGCCGCACTGTCAGAGGGTCAGTACTGAGGGAGTGCTGCACTGTTAGAGGGTCAGTACTGAGGGAGTGCCGCACTGTCAGAGGGTCAGTACTGAGGGAATACTGCACTGTCAGAGGGTCAGTACTGAGGGAGTGCTGCACTGTCAGAGGGTCTGTATTGAGGGAGTGCTGCACTGTAGTGGAGGCCCTTTCTACCCTCTCAGCTCTTAAGTATTTCATTCTACCACTGTCTTGTTCAACATTCCTCCCTGAATCAGAATAACCAGAACACATGAACATAGAACATAGAAGAATACAGCACAGAACAGGCCCTTCGGCCCACGATGTTGTGCCGAACCTTTGTCCTAGATTAATCATAGATTAACATTGAATTTACAGTGCAGAAGGAGGCCATTCGGCCCTTTGAGTCTGCACCGGCTCTTGGAAAGAGCACCCTACCCAAACTCAACACTTCCACCCAACACCAAGGGCAATTTGGACATTAAGGGCAATTTATCATTGGCCAATTCACCTAACCCGCACATCTTTGGACTGTGGGAGGAAACCGGAGCACCCGGAGGAAACCCACGCAGACACGTGGAGGACGTGCAGACTCCGCACAGACAGTGACCCAAGCCGGAATCGAACCTGGGACCCTGGAGCTGTGAAGCAATTGTGCTATCCACAATGCTACCGTGCTGCCCTTGAGAACAAATATATCTACACTATCATTTTACTGTAATCCATATACCTATCCAATAGCTGCTTGAAGGTCCCTAATGTTTCCGACTCAACTACTTCCACAGGCAGTGCATTCCATGCCCCCACTACTCTCTGGGTAAAGAACTTACCTCTGATATCCCTCCTATATCTTCCACCTTTCACCTTAAATTTATGTCCCCTTGTAATGGTTTGTTCCACCCGGAGAAAAAGTCTCTGACTGTCTACTCTATCTATTCCCCTGATCATCTTATAAACCTCTATCAAGTCGCCCCTCATCCTTCTCCGTTCTAATGAGAAAAGGCCTAGCACCCTCAACCTTTCCTCGTAAGACCTACTCTCCATTCCAGGCAACATCCTGGTAAATCTTCTTTGCACCTTTTCCAAAGCTTCCACATCCTTCCTAAAATGAGGCGACCAGAACTGTACACAGTACTCCAAATGTGGCCTTACCAAAGTTTTGTACAGCTGCATCATCACCTCACGGCTCTTAAATTCAATCCCTCTGTTAATGAACGCGAGCACACCATAGGCCTTATTCACAGCTCTATCCACTTGAGTGGCAACTTTCAAAGATGTATGAACATAGACCCCAAGATCTCTCTGCTCCTCCACATTGCCAAGAACTCTACCGTTAACCCTGTATTCCGCATTCATATTTGTCCTTCCAAAATGGACAACCTCACACTTTTCAGGGTTAAACTCCATCTGCCACTTCTCAGCCCAGCTCTGCATCCTATCTATGTCTCTTTGCAGCCGACAACAGCCCTCCTTACTATCCTCAACTCCACCAATCTTCGTATCGTCTGCAAATTTACTGACCCACCCTTCAACTCCCTCATCCAAGTCATTAATGAAAATCACAAACAGCAGAGGACCCAGAACTGATCCCTGCGGTACGCCACTGGTAACTGGGATCCAGGCTGAATATTTGCCATCCACCACCACTCTCTGACTTCTATCGGTTAGCCAGTTCGTTATCCAACTGTCCAAATTTCCCACTATCCCATGCCTCCTTACTTTCTGCATAAGCCTACCATGGGGAACTTTATCAAATGCCTTACTAAAATCCATGTACACTACATCCACTGCTTTACCTTCATCCACATGCTTGGTCACCTCCTCAAAGAATTCAATAAGATTTGTAAGGCAAGACCTACCCCTCACAAATCCGTGCTGACTATCCATAATCAAGCAGTGTCTTTCCAGATGCTCAGAAATCCTATCCTTCAGTACCCTTTCCATTACTTTGTCTACCACCGAAGTAAGGCTAACTGGCCTGTAATTCCCAGGGTTATCCCTAGTCCCTTTTTTGAACAGGGGCACGACATTCGCCACTCTCCAATCCCCTGGTACCACCCCTGTTGACAGTGAGGATGAAAAGATCATTGCCAACGGCTCTGCAATTTCATCTCTTGCTTCCCATAGAATCCTTGGATATATCCCATCAGGCCCGGGGGACTTGTCTATCCTCAAGTTTTTCAAAATGCCCAACACATCTTCCTTCCTCACAAGTATTTCCTCGAGCTTACCAATCTGTTTCACACTGTCCTCTCCAACAATATCGCCCCTCTCATTTGTGAATACAGAAGAAAAGTACTCGTTCAAGACCTCTCCTATCTCTTCAGACTCAATACACAATCTCCCACTACTGTCCTTGATCGGACCTACCTTCGCTCTAGTCATTCTCATATTTCTCACATATGTGTAAAAGGCCTTGGGGTTTTCCTTGATCCTACCCGCCAAAGATTGTTCATGCCCTCTCTTAGCTCTCCTAATCCCTTTCTTCAGTTCCCTCCTGGCTATCTTGTATCCCTCCAGCGCCCTGTCTGAACCTTGTTTCCTCAGCCTTACATAAGTCACCTTTTTCCTCTTAACAAGACATTCAACCTCTCTTGTCAACCATGGTTCCCTCACTCGACCATCTTTTCCCTGCCTGACAGGGACATACATATCAAGGACACGTAGCACCTGTTCCTTGAACAAGTTCCACATTTCACTTGTGTCCTTCCCTGCCAGCCTATGTTCCCAACTTATGCACTTCAATTCTTGTCTGACAACATCGTATTTACCCTTCCCCCAATTGTAAACCTTGCCCTGTTGCACGTACCTATCCCTCTCCATTACTAAAGTGAAAGTCACAGAATTGTGGTCACTATCTCCAAAATGCTCCCCCACTAACAAATCTATCACTTGCCCTGGCTCATTACCCAGTACTAAATCCAATATTGCCCCTCCTCTGGTCGGACAATCTACATACTGTGTTAGAAAAGCTTCCTGGACACACTGCACAAACACCACCCCATCCAAACTATTTGATCTGAAGAGTTTCCACTCAATATTTGGGAAGTTAAAGTCGCCCATGACTACTACCCTATGACTTCTGCACCTTTCCAAAATCTGTTTCCCAATCTGTTCCTCCACATCTCTGCTACTATTGGGGGGCCTATAGAAAACTCCTAACAAGGTGACTGCTGCTTTCCTATTTCTGACTTCAACCCATACTACCTCAATAGGGTGATACTCCTCGAACTGCCTTTCTGCAGCTGTTATACTATCTCTAATTAATAATGCCACCCCCCCACCTCTTTTACCACCCTCCCTAATCTTATTGAAACATCTATAACCAGGGACCTCCAACAACCATTTCTGCCCCTCTTCTATCCAAGTTTCCGTGATGGCCACCGCATCGTAGTCCCAAGTACCGATCCATGCCTTAAGTTCACCCACCTTATTCCTGATGCTTCTTGCGTTGAAGTATACACACTTCAACCCATCTCCGTGCCTGCAAGTACTCTCCTTTGTCAGTGTTCCCTTCCCCACTGCCTCATTACACGCTTTGGCGTCCTGAATATCGGCTACCTTAGTTGCTGGACTACAAATCCGGTTCCCATTCCCCTGCCAAATTAGTTTAAACCCTCCCAAAGAGTACTAGAAAACCTCCCTCCCAGGATATTGGTGCCCCTCTGGTTCAGATGCAACCCGTCCTGCTTGTACAGGTCCCACCTTCCCCAGAATGTGCTCCAATTATCCAAATACCTGAAGCCCTCCCTCCTACACCATTCCTGCAGCCACGTGTTCAACTGCACTCTCTCCCTATTCCGAGCCTCGCTATCACGTGGCACCGGCAACAAACCAGAGATGACAACTCTGTCTGTCCTGACTTTTAACTTCCAGCCTAACTCCCTAAACTTGTTTATTACCTCTAATTTTATTACCTAATTACCTCTTTGAACTGTCCAAATAAATCAAAATACTGTGGATGCTGGAAATGAGCAAGAGTCAAATTGGGCTTGAAACGTTAACTCTCGTTTCTCTCTCCACAGATGCTGCCAGAGCTGCTGAGTTTTTTCCAGCCTTTTTCCGTTTTGTTTTGAGGTGACCGGCTCATTTCGTTTGATGCAGTGTGTTGGATCTTGCTGTACAAAAATGACTGTGCTTTGAAGTTGCAGAGCCGAGGAGGGCTGGTGGGAAGAGGTTGATGGACAGGGACGGAGATGGTTCACTGCACAGGAACTAGAAAGAGCAGTGAGCAGGGAGGGAGAGTGGTCAGAGAGAGGGAGGGGAAGGGTTGTGGGAGTCCTGTCGGCGAGTTCCTGCTGGGTTAACCATCCCCTTCCTTGGCCTCTGGGGTTTTCGGCAGTGTTGGGCATTGGTTGGGTAAATTCCTCCTGGTAACTGATACTTCTTGTTGCAGTTTGACTTTACCTCTTGCCATGGACTGATGTTTGGGCTGATGATGGCATTGTTCATCACTGGGTTGGTTATGGTCTTCACTGTCCCATTCGGATATGTAAGTAAGAAACTTCAACATAGCCACATCCTGACAAGCTGCAATAAGACAGGAAAGTGCACAGGATGCTCAAAGTTCAAATGCTGTTTCCACTATTGCGTACACAGTAAACAGTCTCTGAATAGTCACAGTTAGAAACATTTATCTACACACAAAATCATTAAAACATTAAGTCGTTTCAATAGATATGGAGCTAAAATGGACAGAATGAGCAATTGTAACTAAATGTGCAATTCACAGAAACATCACAGCCTTTAATTATCTGATTAATTGTCCTAGAATCTTACAGCACAGAAAGAGGCCATTCAGCCAGCAGGTCTATGCTCGGTATAAAGGTATCCAATTTGTCCCACTCCCCCAGCTCTTTCCGATAGGCCTGTAACCAGGGAGGCGATGGCACAGTGGTAATGTCACTCCGCTGGACTGCTAATGCTTTGGGGACCTGGGTTCGATGGTGGAATTTGAATTCAATAAAAATATCTGGAATTAATGAACAATTCGCGTTGTCGTAAAAACCCATCTGGTTCACTATCACATACCCCACAGACCACCCCCCATACCGCCCCGACCATCCACTCACCCACGTCCCCCCCAACACTGTCCACCACAGCACCCCACACCGCCCCATCCCCCCACCCCCCTGCTCACACTGACACCACACCACCTCAATATTGCGAGCTATGGAGCTGGATTCTCCCAAAATGGGGCTATGACCCCATGCCGGCGCTAAACCGCTGGCGTTTCACTCCCGAGGTTCCGATTTTAAAATATCATCCAATTCACTCACCTGCATGGGGCTAGCAGGGATTCACACAGCTTTAGCTGAGGATACGGCCCCCCCGCACTTCCGGTTTTGAGTCTGCACGGCGGCGGCCTCCATCGGCTGCGCCCAGCGCCATGGCGGACTCGGATTGCGGAGGCCCCCTGATCGGCTTCCCGCGCCCGAAGATCTGACTGGCCCGATTGTCCCCCATCCGCCCATAAGCCCCACCCCCAACCGCCCACCGTGTCCAATCCCCCCGCCCCCCACCAGGGTGGCCGCAGACTGAGTCCGCAGCCGCCACGCAAGCTTCCCGAATGGCGATAGATGGTTAGAACTACGCCGTCGGGAACTTGGGCGGTCGGGAGCGGAGGATCGCTGGGCGGGCCTCTGGCAATGGGCCCCCCAGCCGCGCAGAGTATTCCGCGAACACGGCAATTCTCAGGTCCTGGAGAATCGCCAGGCCCGATTTCGGCGTGAAATTGGATTCTCCGCCCCCGCGCCAAACGCTATTTCGGCACGGGGCTGCAGAGAATCTAACCCAGGATTCTTCCAGGCACTACATCCTCACCTCGGCCTGTTTTGCCAGTTTTCTTAAATTTGTAGGCACGGTTACTGACCCTGGGAAATCTTTGTGATGTTTAACACCTCCATTAAATCACTTTCTCTGCTCCAAGGAGAATGATCCCAGCTTCCCCAGTCTCTCCATGAACTGAAATCCCTCATTCCTGGTGCCACCTCCTAATAAATCCCCTCTACACACTCTCTGAGCCCTTGGCATCCTCCCTAAAATGTGGGGCTGGAATTGAACACAACACTCAAGCTGAGGTCCCAAAATCAGAATTCATGTGGAGATATTCTCAAAGAAATGAAACATCACCTTTTAAAGCTGTCTCTCTGCTGTTTATCATTCCGGCTGTCAGAGGATCAATTCTCCTCATTGGTTCTTTCAAAACCCTTCATCGAGTCACAGAGTTTTACAGCATAGAAAGAGGCCCTTCAGCTATCAAGCCCCTGTCTACACTGATCCCATTTTCAGCAGTTGGTCCACAGCCTTGTGTGCTCTGGTGTGTCACGTGTGTTCTGGTGTGTCACGTGTGTTCTGGTGTGTCACGTGTGCTCTGGTGTGTCACTTGTGCTCTGGTGTGTCACGTGTGCTCTGGTGTGTCACGTGTGATGTGCCATCAATGAACACAAGACGAGTAGTGAACAAAACTGAGGCTTTAATAAGCTAAACAGGCCTCTGATCCCGAACTGGGGCAGGGCCGGAGGTCGGCCACCTTTATACCGAGCCCGAGGGGAGGCGGAGCCATCAGGCAGTGGTTTACCATAATACATGTAATACAGTAACAGTTTACCACAATACATATAATGTACTAACAGTGGTTTACCACAACGTGCTCATCAGAATGTTTCTTAAATTATTGTGAGTGTTCCCACGTCCACCACCCTGTCAGACAGCGAGTTGCAGATTCCCATCACCCTCTGGTGAAAGCTTTTCCGCAAATTCCCTCCAAATCTCCTGACCCTTACCGTAAATCTATGCCCCCTGGTCATTGACCCCTCCACTGAGGAGAAAGGTTTCTACTATCTATCCTATCTTTACCCCTCTTCATTTTGTGCACCTCAATGAGGTTCTCCCCCCCCCCCCCCCCCCCTCAGCACTCCCAACTCGAAGGAAAACAAGTCTAACCAATCTCTCTTGATAGCTGAAACTCTCCAGCCCCGGCAGCATCCTGGTGAATCTCCTCTGCACTCCTCTCCAATGCAATCACTTTGTTCCTATAGTGTGGTGACCAGAACTGAACAGAGTACTCCATCTGGGGCCTAACCTGCTTATTAAACAGTTCTTGACTCTATCGACACCTCCCGCTGCCTGGGGAAAGCGGGCTGCATAATCAAAGACCCCTCCCACCTGGCTTACTCACTCTTCCAACTTCTGTCTGAGCTGCACGCAGAACAATACTTTTCACTGTACCTTGGTACACGTGACAGTAAACCAATCCAGTCATAACCTCCCTGCTTTTGTATTCTATGCCTCAGTTAATAAAGGCAAGTCCCCCATATCCCTTCTTAACCACCTTGTCTACCTGTCCTGCTGCCTTCAGTGATCTATGGATCAACCCCAACATCCCTCTGGTCCTCTGTATTCCCTAGCATCCTCTCATTCATTGTGTATCCCTTTGCCTTGTTAGTCCTCCCAGAATGCATCACCCCATGCTTTTCAGGTTTAAATTCCATTTGCCACCGTTCTACCCATCTAACCAGCCCGTCTATATCGTCCTGTAATCTAAGACTATCCTCTTCGCTTTTTACTGCACCACCAATTTTCATGTCATCTGCAAACTTACTGATCAAACCCCCCACATTCACGTCCAGTTTCATTAATGTCCACTACAAACAGCCAGGGGCCCCGCACCGATCCCTGCGGAACACCACTGGACACAGACTTCCAGTCACAAAAACAACTTCAACCATCGCCCTCTGCCTCCTGCCAGTTTTCCAAATTGCCCTGGATCCTATGGGCTCTCACCTTCATCAGCCTTCCATGGGGACCTTTTCAAAAACCTTACTAAAGTCCATGTAGACTACATCAACCGCTCTACCCTCATCTACACACCTAGTCACCTCCTCAAAAAATTCAATAAAATTTGTTCAACATGATCTCCCTTTGACAAAACCATGCTGACTATCCTTGAATCCTTGCCTCTTCAATTGGAGCCATGATTTGGAGATGCCGGTGTTGGACTGGGGTGAGCACAGTAAGAAGTCTTACAACACCAGGTTAAAGTCCAACAGGTTTGTTTCGAATCACTAGCTTTCGGAGCACTGCTCCTTCCTCAGGTGCCTGAGGAAGGAGATTTCTTACTGTCTTCAATTGGAGAGTAATTCTGACCCTCAGAATTTTTTCCAATAATTTCTCTGCCACTGATGTTAGTCTCACTGGCCTGTATTAACCTGTTTTTTCCCTACTTCCCCTCTTGAATAATGGTACGACGTTAGCAGTCCTCTGGTACCTCTCCTATTGCCAGAGGGAATTTGAAAATTAGCATCAGAGCTCCTGCAATCTCCTCCCGTGCCTCACATAGCAGCCTGGGATACATCTAACCTGGGCCTGGGGATTTATTCACTTTTGAGCCGTCTCCTCCCTCTCTGTTCATTATAGAACAATACAGCGCAGTACAGGCCCTTCGGCCCACGATGTTGCACCGAAACAAAAGCCATCTAACCTACACTATGCCATTATCATCCATATGTTTATCACAGTTTATATCACAGTCCCCCTCCCTGCTTCCTACACCTACATCGTCCTTCTCCATAGTGAACACAGATGCAAAATACTCTTTTTTTAAAAAAATAAACATTTTATTGAGGTACTTTTGGTGGTATAAGTTATGGGCGAGGCGATTTTAGCTTGAGTTTTCCTTATTCCCAAATGACCTCCCACTGGTACCTCATATGCAACTCGCAACACCTCCTTTCTATACCCTACCGGCAATATTACTTGATGAACTTCTGCCCACTTTTCATCCGCCTGCATATGTAAAGGTCTCCATTTTCTCATCAAGACATCACTTTTACGGTAAAAACATACACTCAGATTCTCTTCCGTATATGCTTTCTGATATATCCGTTTTATTTCTACATCTTTGTTACTCCGGCAATTTTCCTGAACTAGAAATATCCATCTCATCCTCCACATGTTCTTGTTCTTTTTCTTTTTTTAAAAATATGTTTATTCAAATTTTCCAACACAATTTTTGACAAACCCCCCCGCCCAAAACAAAAAGAAAGAAACACAAACACAACAGTCACAAATTATACAAAACGTTTACATTGGGTTTCCCCCTATACAGTAACCCCCCCATATGACATTCAAAGGTACCCATAGGGAAGCCCCCCCCCCCACCCACCCAAATTTCCCCCCCCGAAAGAGACCCCCTCCCCCCCGCCCCCACCCTAGTGTTGCTACTGCTGACCTCCTAACGCTCCGCGAGATAGTCTAGGAACGGTTGCCACCCCCTGAAGAACCCCTGCACAGACCCTCGTAAGGCAAACTTTATCCTCTCCAGCTTGATGAACCCTGCCATGTCATTTATCCAGGCTTCCACACTGGGGGGCTTCGCATCCTTCCATAATAACAAGATCCTCCGCCGGGCTACCAGGGACGCAAAGGCCAGGATACCGGCCTCTTTCGCCTCCTGCACTCCCGGCTCGTCCGTTACCCCAAATAATGCCAACCCCCAACTCGGCTTGACCTGGACTTTCACCACCTTGGACATAGTCCTTGCGAAACCCCTCCAAAACCCATCCAGTGCCGGGCACGACCAGAACATATGGATGTGATTTGCCGGGCTTCCCGAGCACCTCCCACATCTATCCTCCACCCCAAAGAACCTACTCAACCTCGCCCCTGTCATGTGCGCTCTGTGAACTGTATTAGGCTGAGCCTGGCGCAAGAGGAGGAAGAATTAACCCTACTCAGGGCATCAGCCCACAGACCTTCATCTATCTCCTCCCCCAGCTCCTCCTCCCACTTGCCCTTTAACTCCTCTACCGAGGCCTCCTCCTCTTCTTTCAGCTCCTGGTAGATCGCTGAAACCCTGCCTTCTCCAACCCATACACCCGAAATCACCCTGTCCTGAATCCTCTGTGCCGGGAGCAGCGGGAATTCCCTCACCTGCCGCCTCACAAACGCCCTCACTTGCATGTACCTGAAAGCATTTCCCGGGGGTACCCCAAACTTCTCCTCCAGCGCCCCTAGGCTCACAAACGTCCCATCTATAAACAGGTCCCCCATTCTTCTAATCCCTGCCCGATGCCAGCTCCGAAATCCCCCATCCATCCTTCCCAAGACGAACCGATGGTTCTCCCGAATCGGGGACCAAACCGAGGCGCCCACCTCGCCCCTATGTCGTCTCCACTGCCCCCAGATCTTCAACGTCGCCGCCACCACCGGACTCGTGGTGTACCTTGTCGGCGAGAGCGGCAGCGGTGCCGTCGCCCTCTCCCTCTCCCTGCCCTCTCTCTTCTCCCTGTGGGCCCTGATGGAGATTAATTCTCCCCTGACCACCGCCTTCAGCGCCTCCCAGACTACCCCCACTTGCACCTCCCCATTGTCATTGGCCTCCAAATATCTTTCAATGCACCCCCGCACCCGCCCGCACACCTCCTCATCCGCCAATAATTCCACATCTAGACGCCACAGCGGGCGCTGGTCCTCTCCTCTCCTAACTCCAGCTCCACCAAGTGCGGGGCGTGGTCTGAGATGGCTATGGTCGAATACTCCGTTCCCTCCACTTTCGGGATTAGCGCCCTACTCAAAATAATACAATCTATCCGGGAGGAGGCTCTATGGATGTGGGAAAAGAATGAAAATTCCCTGGCCTGGGGCCTGACAAACCTCCATGGATCCACTCCCCCCATCTGGTCCATAAACCCCCTAAGCACCTTGGCCGCAGCCGGCCTCTTACCCGTCCTGGACCTAGAGCGATCCAGTGAATCTCCCCCCCCCCCCCCCCATTATCCAGGTCCGGAATCCGACCCAGCATGCGTTTCATAAATCCGGCATCATCCCAATTCGGGGCATATACGTTTACCAGTACCACCCGCACCCCCTGCAACCTACCGCTCACCATCACATATCGACCTCCATTATCCACTACAATATTCTTGGCCTCAAACGACACCCGCTTCCCCACCAGTATTGCAACCCCTCTGTTCTTCGCATCCCTCCCGCACCCTCCAGTCCCCCAGACGGCGGACCCCCACCCCGACCACCTCTCCTACTTCCAGCTCCCCTTTGGCCAATGCAGCAGCAACCCTATACCGCCCCCCCCCCCCCCCCTACCTCCCCCCCTCCCCCCACTAGATCCACATCTAGCCCTTTTGCTCCCCCCATAACACTCCCGCAGGTCAGCTGACTCCTGCTGACCCCGGCCTCTCCCACCATTCCATCGACCCCCTCCAGTGTGAGAATCCTCCCTCCCCCTCCCTGGCAGTCAGTGTGCGCTCCTCTCCAGCACCGCCCATACCCCCCCCCCCCCCCCCGGCCCCCACCCCCGCCCTTCCCTAGCGCGGGAAAAAGCCCGCGCTTTCCTGAGCCGGCCCCGCCCCCTCTGGCGCAGCTCCTTTTGCGGCCTTACCCCAATTCCCCATCCCCAGGCCTCCACTCCCCCTCTTCCTTCGTGGGGGTCTGCCCCTCCAACACCGACGCCCAGTCTCCTCATCAAATCCCTTCACCCATCCCCATCCAGCACCCAAACCAGAGGAACATTCCCTAAACGTAATAGACACCATATACACAGTAAACATCCCCCCCACAGCAAACCCTCAATTTGAGTCCAACTTTTCAGTCCGTATAAAGCTCCATGCCTCATCAGGCGTTTCGAAATAGTGGTGCCGATCCTGGAACGTGACCCACAATCGCGCTGGCTGCAGCATCCCGAACTTCACCCCCTTCCGATGGAGCACCGCCTTGGCCCGATTGAAACCAGCTCTCTTCTTAGCCACCTCTGCACTCCAGTCCTGGTAGATTCGGATCTCCGTGTTCTCCCACCTGCTGCTCCGCTCTTTCTTGGCCCATCTCAGGACACACTCTCTGTCCATAAAGCGGTGAAACCTCACCACTACAGCCCTTGGCAGCTTGTTGGCCTTGGGACTCCTTGCTAGGACCCGGTGAGCCCCATCTAGCTCCAGAGGCCTCGGGGAAGGCTCCCGCGCCCATCAGCGAATTGAGCATCGTGCTCACATATGCCCTGGCATCGGGCCCCTCCACTCCTTCGGGGAGACCCAGAATCCGAAGATTCTTCCTCCTCGACCTATTCTCCAGGTCCTCAAATCTTTCCGCCCACCTCTTGTGCAGCGCCTCGTGCGCCTCCACATTCACCGCCAGGCCCAAGATCTCGGCCTCGTTCTCCGAGGCTTTTTGCCGCACCTCCTGGATCGCCGCCCCTTGGGCCTTCTGGGTCTTCACTAGCTTCTCAATCACCGCCTTCATTGGCGCCAGCATTTCGGTTTTCAGCTCCTCAAAGCAGCGTCTAAGAAACCCCTGCTGCTCCTGCGACCACTGCGCCCATGCTGCTTGGTCTCCATCTGCCGCCATCTTGTTTTTCCTCCCTCTCAGTTTTCGCTGCACCAGGATCACTTTTTTCACCGCTCCACTCCTGGTCCAATCCATATAATGTCGGGGGGACCTTGCTGTCACCTTCCCACACTGGAAGCCGTCGAACAATTGCCGTTGGGGCCCCTCTAGAGAGTCCAAAAGGCCATTCCCGGCGGGAGCTGCCGAACGTGCGACCTGCCTAGGCATAGCCACAACCGGAAGTCTCTTGTTCTTTTTCAACCATCTGATCAAAAATCATTTCTGATAATTGCACTTCAACTTCACCTTCACTCTTTAATTTCTCCTCTTGTCTTAACCTGTGACTTTGCGACCTTGTTACTACACAATCTGGAAAAATCCCAGGATATTCGTCCTTCAACACTTCAGTTGACTAATTTTCCACTGGCTTATCACCCACAGTAGGCATCACTCCCACCTGCGATCCAGCTATATCATTGCCCAAGATAAACTGTATTCCTGGATGAGATAGTTTATCTATTACTCCTACTACCACTTCACCACTCTTCACTGGACTTTCCAACCTTACCTTATACAATGGAACGCCATTCCTCTCACCCTGAATTCCACATATCACCACCTTTTCTGGCAACATTCTTCCCAAACTACATAATTCCTCATCTCTTACCATTAAAGATTGACTGGCCCCTGTATCTCTTAAAATTGTGACTTCTTTACCTGCTCCTCCTGAGACACATGAGTAAACTTTACCCACACAAGTAAATTCTTTGAAGACATCTGGCACCTTCTTAATAATTACTTCTTGAACAGGCTGTACAATCGTTTGCACCTCCTTCGCTTCCCTTGGGCTTTCCTTTACCACTCTAACAAACCTCACTGTCTTATCTTGTTTTATCACATCAGCCTTCCCAGTGCTTTTCTTCAACTACCAACACTGTGATTTTACATGGCCTAGTTTATTACAGTGAAAACATCTGAAACTTTTCATTTCTTTTCCACCCTCCTGGATTTCTTTTTTAATCTGAGGTACATTCTCTTTATTGTCTCCCATCAGATCACCTTTACCTTTACCACTTGAGTATTACTCATGTCCCCAGTTTCTATCCCTCACCGGCTGAAACTGATGTCGGAAATCAATCTTTGATTTATGAACTAATTCATAATCATCTGCCATTTCTGCTGCTAATCTCGCAGTTTTAACCCTCTGTTCTTCCACAAGAGTTCTCACTGCATCAGGAATTGAATTTTTAAACTCCTCCAAAAGTATAATTTCTCTGAGTGCTTCATACGTTTGGTCTATTTTCAAAGCCCTTATCCACCTATCAAAATTACTCTGTTTGAGCCCTTCAAACTCCATGTATGTTTGACCAAATTCTTTCCTTAAATTTCTAAACCTTTGTCTGTAAGCTTCAGGCACTAGCTCATATGCACTTAAGATGGATTTCTTCACCTCCTCACACGTCCCAGATACCTCCTCCGGTAGTGATGCAAACACTTCACTAGCTCTACCTACCAGCTTTGTTTGAATCAGTAACACCCACATGTCCTGTGGCCATTTCATTTGTTTAGCTACCTTCCCAAATGAAATGAAAAAGGCTTCACTTCCTTCTCGTCAAACCTTGGCAATGCTTGGACATATTTAACTAGATTCCCACCAAGCCTTCAACTATGACGCTCTTTCTCAATGCCCTCGGGCGGCATCCCCGCACATGCGCAGTGGAGGGGGTCTCTTCCGCCTCCGCCATAGTGGAGACCATGGCGAAGGCAGAAGGAAAAGAGTGCCCCCACGGCACAGGCCCGCCCGCGGATCGGTGGGCCCCGATCGCGGGCCAGGCCACCATGGGGGCACCCCCAGGGGCCAGATCGCCCCGTGCCCCCCCCAGGACCCCGGAGCCCGCCCGCGTCGCCTGCTCCCGCCGGTAAGATAGGTGGTTTAATCCACGCCGGCGGGAGAGGGTTGACAGCGGCGGGACTTCGGCCCATCGCGGGCCGGAGAATCGCGGGGGGATTCCCGCCGACCGGCGCGATTCCCGCCCCTGCCGAATCTCCGGTGGCGGACAATTCGCGACACGGCGGGGCGGGATTCACGCCGGCCCCCGCCGATTCTCCGACCCAGTGGGGGGTTCGGAGAATCGCGCCCCTCATCACTATCATCCAGCTGTACGTTTCCCTTTACGTCTGCCAATTTTAACTGATTGTCATGTTTCATGGCCATTTTCTGAAATTCAAACTCCCTCTCTTTATCTTTTTCCCTGATCTGTATCTCCCTTTCTTTTTCTTTTTGTTCTGCTCGGGCTATTCTTTCTTTTCTCCTTCCTTCTCTCTCCTTTTCTTTTTCCTCTCTCTCTCTTTCTCTTTCTTTTTCCTCTCTCTCTCTTTCCTCTCTCTCTCTCGTATGCCAGCCGCTTTAATTCTTTCTCATGTTCCATTTGTTTAATTTGCAACTGAATTTTTGCCATTTCCAATGAGTCAAACTCTATCTCAGGCAACTTTAAATTATTAACCACCGCCATAATTACCTCATCTTTTCACATTTTGTTAGGTAATGTTAACTGCAATGTTCTTGCCAAATCTAACAGTCTGCTTTTCGTTTCTGTCCATAGGTACTATGTGTGACATTCTCCACTCCCAAAAACTTCTGAGCCTCTGAAAGAGCCATTGTTCACAACACTCTTCCCACTTAAACTAAAACACCACACCGGAAAAGCAACAATCCTTCACTGTCTTTAAGTTCACAAAAGCCAATCCAATAGATAGACTTTTATCCCAGACGAGCCCCCAATTGTTATGGGCGAGGGGTTTTCGGAACCCAAAATGTATCATGGAGTTCAACCAGCCTCTCCCTTTAATGGATTTGTTGCTTTTCCTAGCACATGGCTTTTTCCCTAGGTGTGGGATTACAATTATGGACACGTGGGTTTTTAAACACAAAACACTGTTTATTCCATGAACTCTACTTAACACCTTGAATAAACATTGGATCTCTTAACACCCCTTACTTCAAAGATAACTCAGAAAATATTGCAACAGTAAATAACTCCTTAAAATGTTCCTTCAAACTTCCAAGAGACTTAACACCTTTCAACAAAATCACATCAGGTTAAAGGCTTCACTATTATAAGATTAAATCACCCAAATGATCCAGAGATAGTCTTTCATGGCAGAGATCCAGCTCACTGCAAAACACAGACACACACCCAGCTCTTTCCCTCCAAACTGCAAAACAAAACTACAAAACTAAACTGCAAAATGGCTGACCTGACCTCAGCTCCACCCACTCTCTGACATCACTGTTTTCTTAAAGGTACGTTGCTTAAACATCCATGTCTTAAAGCTACTCTCACATGACAATAACAACAACAAAATAAACAATGTACATGAAACTATAAACATAGTGCAAAAGCGGTCTCCGTCCCTTACAAGTCCCACCTTTATTAACCCCCTACTCTAAGCTAAACTTCTGCTGACGATTAATTTTCCACGAAGAAGTCGACGAACGGTTGCCACCTCCGGGTGAACCCTAACAGTGACCCTCTCAAGGCGAACTTGATTTTCTCCAAACAGAGAAAGCTAGCCATGTCCGACAGCCAGGTCTCCGACTTCGGGGGCTTTGAGTCCCTCCAAGCTAATAGTAACCGTCTCCGGGCGACCAGGGAAGCAAAGGCCAGAACGTCTGCCTCTTTCTCCTCCTCGATTCCCGGGTCTTCCGACACCCCGAAAATCGGCACCTCTGGACTCAATGCCACCCTTGTATTTAATTCCTTGGACATGACATCTGCAAACCCCTGCCAAAATC
This sequence comes from Scyliorhinus torazame, assembly GCF_047496885.1. NCBI lineage: Eukaryota > Metazoa > Chordata > Chondrichthyes > Carcharhiniformes > Scyliorhinidae > Scyliorhinus > Scyliorhinus torazame. The sequence goes on from NC_092717.1 coordinate 250,293,185, forward strand.
CCCTAAGCTTCGGACATGTCCAGAACATGTGGACATGGTTCGCTGGTCCTCCCACACATTTTGCACACATGTCTTCCACCCCAAAGAATCTGCTCATCCGGGCCACTGTCATGTGAGCCAGATGAACGACCGTGAATTGTATCAGGCTGAGCCTGGCCCATGTTGCGGCCGCGTTGATTCTACTCAACGCGTCCGCCCATAGACCATCCTCTATCTATCCTCCCCGCCCCTCCTCCCACTTGCGCTTCAGCTCCTCGGTCTGCGTCTCCTCCGACCCCATAAGTTCCTTGTAAAGGTTAGAGACGCTCCCTTCTCCTGCCCACCCTCTGGAAACTACCCTGTCCTGAATCCCCCTTAGCGGTAGGAGCGGGAAGGTTAACACCTGTTTACGAAGGAAATCCCGCACCTGAAGATACCTGAATTTGTTTTCCCTCACCAACCCAAACTTCTCTTCCAGCGCCCTCATACTCAGAAAGCTCCCCTCTATAAACATGTCCCCTATCCTCTCAATCCCCGCTCTCCTCCCTATCCGGAACCCCCCATCCATACTTCCCAGGACAAACCGGTGACTATTACAGATTGGGGACCAGACCGATGCTCCCTCTGTTCCCACATGTCTCCTCCATTGCCCCCAGACTCTCAGGGCCGCCACCACCACTGGACTGGTGGAGTAGCGTGCCGGCGGGAACGGCAGAGGCGCAGTTACCAACGCCCCCAAACTGGTGCCCTTACATGCAGCTGCCTCCATACGCTCCCATGCCGACCCCCCCCCCCCCACCACCCACTTCCTGATCATGGCTATATTTGCTGCCCAGTAATAGTTACTAAAATTTGGCAGCGCCAGCCCGCCCTCTCCGCTCAAGCATTACCTTCCTTACCCGCGGGGTCTTGCCCGCCCAAACAAAGCCAGTGATCACTTTGTTGATCCGTTTAAAAAGGGACCGCGGAATAACGATGGGGAGACATTGAAACATGAACAGGGATCTCGGGAGGACCGTCATCTTCACTGTCTGCACCCTCCCAGCCAGTGACAACGGAAGCGTGTGTCCCACCTCCGAAAATCGTCCTTCATTTGGTCCACTAGCCGGGCCAGATTTAATTTATGCAGCCGGTCCCATTCCCGCGCCACTTGAATGCCGAGGTACCTAAAGCTTCCCCCTACTACTCTAAACGGCAGCTCCCCCAATCACCTCTCCCCATATTTAGCTTATACCCTGATAACCGCCAAATTCCCCTAGAATCTTCATGATTTCTTCCATCCCCTCTATTGGGTCCGATACATTCAGAAGCAGGTCGTCTGCGTAGAGCGAGACTCTGTGCTCCATCCCCCCAGACCAACCCCTTCCAGCCCTTGAGGATCTCAGAGCAATTGCCAACGGCTCTATAGCTAGCGCGAACAACAGTGGGGAGAGGGGGCATCCCTGTCTCGTCTCCCGGGGCAGTCTAAAATAGTCCGATGTTGTCCTATTTGTCCATACGCTTGCCACAGGAGCCTGATACAGCAACCTGACCCAGTCAATAAAGCCCCGCCCAAATCCGAACCGTCCCTGTATCTCCCACAGATAGTCCCATTCTACCCGATCAAAAGCCTTTTCTGAGATTGTGATCGCCGAGTACCCCGTGTCCACCACCCTGCCAGTAAGGCCCTGCTCAAAATAAAGAAATCGATCCTGGAGTACACCTTATGCACGTGTGAGTAGAAGGAGAACTCCTTCACCCTCTGCTGCCCAAATCTCCATGAATCCCCCCCCCCCCATCTGCTCCATGAACCCTTTTAGTTCCTTTGCCATTGCTGGCACCCTGCCTGTTTTCGAGCTTGACCGGCCCAAGCCAGGGTCAATAACTGTGTTGAAGTCCCCTCCCATGACCAACCTGTGCGAGTCCAGGTCCGGTATCTTCCCCAGCATCCTCTTTATAAATTCCACGTCATCCCAATTTGGCGCATACACATTTACTAATACCACCTGCACCCCCTCCTGTTTCCCACTGACCATGATGTACCAATCCAGAGGATTGGAAAATCGCTGTTGTAACCCCCCTGTTCAAGAAGGGAACAAGGAAAAAGATGGAAAATTATAGGCCAATTAGCCTAACCTCGGTTGTTGGCAAGATTCTAGAATCCATTGTTAAGGATAAGATTTCTAAATTCATGGAAGTGCAGAGTCGGATTAGGACAAGTCAGCATGGATTTAGTAAGGGGAGGTCGTGCCTGACAAACCTGTTAGAGTTCTTTCAAGAGATAACATAGGTTAGACCAAGGAGAGCCAATGGATGTAATCTATCTTGACTTCCAAAAGGCCTTTGATAAGGTGCCTCACGGGAGACTGCTGAGTAAAATAAGGGCCCATGGTATTCGAGGCAAGGTACTAACATGGATTGACGATTGGCTGTCAGGCAGAAGGCAGAGAGTTGGGATAAAAGGTTCTTTTTCGGAATGGCAACCGGTGACGAGTGGTGTCCCGCAGGGCTCAGTGTTGGGGCCACAGCTGTTCTCTTTATATATTAACGATCCAGATGACGGGACTGGGGGCATTCTGGCTAAGTTTGCCGATGATACAAAGATAGGTGGAGGGGCAGATAGTATGGAGGAGGTGGGGAGGCTGCAGAAAGATTTAGACAGTTTAGGAGAGTGGTCCAAGAAATGGCTGATGAAATTCAACGTGGGCAAGTGCGAGGTCTTGCACTTTGGAAAAAAGAATAGAGGCATGGACTATTTTCTAAACTGTGACAAAATTCATAATGCTGAAGTGCAAAGGGACTTGGGAGTCCTAGTCCAGGATTCTCTAAAGGTAAACTTGCAGGTTGAGTCCGTAATTAAGAAAGCAAATGCAATGTTGTCATTTATCTCAAGAGGCTTGGAATATAAAAGCAGGGATGTACTTCTGAAGCTTTATAAAGCATTAGTTAGGCCCCATTTAGAATACTGTGAGCAATTTTGGGCCCCACAGGAAGGACATACTGGCACTGCAGCGGGTCCAGCGGAGATTCACAAGGATGATCCCAGGAATGGTAGGCCTAACATACGATGAACGTCTGAGGATCCTTGGATTATATTCATTGGAGTTTAGGAGGTTGAGGGGAGATCTAATAGAAACTTACAAGATAATGAATGGCTTAGATAGGGTGGATGTAGGGAAGTTGTTTCCATTAGCAGGGGAGACTAGGACCCGGGGGCACAGCCTTAGAATAAAAGGGAGTCACTTTAGAACAGCGATGAGGAGAAATTTCTTCAGCCAGAGAGTGGTGGGTCTGTGGAATTCATTGCCACAGAGGGCGGTGGAGGCCGGGACGTTGAGTGTCTTTAAGACAGAAGTTGATAAATTCTTGATTTCTCGAGGAATTAAGGGCTATGGAGAAAGAGCGGGTAAATGGAGTTGAAATCAGCCATGATTGAATGCTGGAGTGGACTCGATGGGCCGAATGGCCTTACTTCCGCTCCTATGTCTTATGGTCTTATGGACCTACCACGTCCGAAACTATTCTACCTGCCTCAAACACCACCCGCTTACTGATCAGGATCGCGACCCCTCTAGTCTTTGAGTCTAGTCCCGAGTGAAAGACCTGACTGACCCAGCCTTTCCTCAATCTAATCTGGTCAGTTACTCCAAGGTGCATCTCCTGCAACATTACCACGTCCGCCTTCAGTCCCCTAAGATGCACGAACACACGTGCCCTCTTGACCGGACCATTTAACCCTCGAACATTCCAGGCGATCAGCCTAGTTGGGGGGCTCATTGCCCCCCCCCCCCCCCCCCCCACCCTTCAAAATACTCATTTAATATCTCACCTATGTCTTCTGGTTCCACGCACAGCCTGCCACTTTGGTCCCTAATGGGCCCTACACTTTTCCTGGTTACCCTCTTGCCCTTAAGATACTTATGGAACACCATTGGGATTTTCCTTTATTTTGCCCGCCTGTGTTTTCTCATGTCCCCTTTCGCTCTCCTAATTTATTTTTAAAATACCCCCTGCACTTGCTATTCTTCTCTGGGACATCCACTGTTCTGAGCCCCCTGAGTCTGCCATAATCCTGCCTTTTTTTCAATATCCAATGCTGTATATCTCCACTGCTCTAATGCGCATTTTCCCACAGGTAGCTGTTTCCAGTCCATATTGGTCAGATCCTGGGCGAGATTCTCCGACCCCCCCGCCGGGTCGGAGAATCGCCGGGGGCTGGCGTGAATCCCGCCCCCGCCGGTTGCCAAATTCTCCGGCACCGGAGATTCGGCGGGGGCGGGAATCGCGCCGCACCGGTTGGCGCCCCCCCCCCCCCCCGCGATTCTCCGGCCCGTGATGGCCCGAAGTCCCGCTGCTGGAATGCCTGTCCCGCCGGCGTGGATTAAACCACCTCTCTTACCGGCGGGACAAGGCGGCACGGGCGGTCTCCGGGGTCCTGGGGGGGGGCGGGGGCTGATCTGGCCCCGAGGGGTGCCCCCACGGTGGCCTGGCCCGCGATCGGGGCCCACCGATCTGCGGGCGGGCCTGTGCCGTGGGTGCACTCTTTTCCTTCCGCCTTCGCCACGGTCTCCACCATGGCGGAGGCGGAAGAGACACCCTCCACTGCGCATGCACGGGGATGCCGTGAGCGGCCGCTAACGCTCCCGCGCATGCGCTGCCCGGAGATGTCATTTCCGCGCCAGCTGGCGGGGCAACAGAGGCCTTTCCCGCCAGCTGGCGGGGTGGAAATCAGTCCGGCGCGGGCCTAGCCCCTCAAGGTTAGGGCTCGGCCCCCCAAGATGCGGAGGATTCCGCACCTTTGGGGCGCGCGATGCCCGACTGATTTGCGCCGTTTTTGGCGCCGGTCGACGGACATCGCGCCGATACCGGAGAATTTCGCCCCTGTCTTATCCTATTAAAATCAGCCTTTCCCCAATTCAGAATCTTCAGAATTTCCAGTCCATCTTAGGTCCTTTTATGACATCTTCAATGACTTTTCCACAACTCTCTTAAATCTTACCGCTTTATCGACCCTATCACCAGAATGCTCCCCCTCTGACACTTCTATAGAATTATAGAATCCTGAACGTGCAGAAGGAGGCCATTTGGCCCATCGAGTCTGCACTGACCCTCTGAAAGAGCACCCCACCCAGGTCCAGTCCCTCGCTCCATCCCTGCAACCCCACCTAACCTGCACATCTTGGGACTGTGGGAGGAAACCGGAGCACCCGGAGGAAACCCACGCAGACACGGGGAGAACGTGCAGACTCCGCACAGACAGTGACCCAAGCCGGGAATCGAACCTGGGACCCTGGAGCTGTGAAGCAATAGTGCTAACCACTGTGCCACGGTGCGTTTTCCCAGTGCAATCTCGATGGGCTGAAGGGCCTCTATGACTCCGTGAACTTATAAAAGGTCATGTGTGAGTATAAGTAGTTAGTGTTTGAACAAAACATTTTATGTCGGGATAAGCGAGTTTATTTAGGTAAATGGTCTGAATTGGTTTCACACTGATTGCCTGGTGCTATTCTCAGGCCTGGGAAAGGAAGATTATGAATAAGAAGTTGACACATGCAAAGATCAGGACAGCACTAACTGCTTTCTCTGCTACTTTCATTACAGCTCCCCTGGTTACAGACAGTTTACGCAGGACTGGGAGCTATTGTCTTCACCATGGTAACTAAAATAAAAACATTTTCAGTCTCCAGAATACAGAAGAAGCTAAAATGCTGAATTACAGTGTTCTCTTGTGTTGTCTGGTTACTGAGGTTTGGGGGGAATGACACACTCGGATTACAGTCCCAGTACTGTTACCATGCATTGGCTTCTTGGTCAGGGCTGAGGGGCGAAGGCAGTGAAAACAGCCCTGTGCTGGAGAGGAGAATATACCAAACTCTGGCAGTGAGGAACTCTGGCAGTGAGGAACTCCATCTCCGTTCTGGTCAGAGCCAGCTGAAGGCCCTGTCTCATTCTGGTGATATTACGCGGGAGTCATTTTGGTTTTGAATTCAGAGACCTGAACAGTCACAGCACTGAGCTCCAGGAACTCGATTTGAGATTCAGGGGAGAGACTGGAGAGGACCAGAAAGGTGGTTCTGAGGGAGAATATACAGGAGAGTCACCCATGTCCCAACGGGTAGAGTCAGGACGTCATGTGGTCAAGTCCCATACAGAGATTCAAAAACACAAATTGGACAGTCACAGTACTGAGAGAGTGCTGCGCTGTCAGAGGGTCAGTACTGAGGGAGAGCCGCACTGTCAGAGGGTCAGTACTGAGGGAGTGCCGCACTGTCAGAGGGTCAGTACTGAGGGAGTGCTGCACTGTCAGAAGGTCAGTACTGAGGGAGTGCTGCGCTGTCAGAGGGTCAGTACTGAGGGAGAGCCGCACTGTCAGAGGGTTAGTACTGAGGGAGAGCTGCACTGTCAGAGGGTCAGTACTGAGGGAGTGCCGCACTATCAAGGGGGTCAGTACTGAGGGAGTGCTGCACTGTCAGAGGGTCAGTACGGAGGGAGTGCTGCCCTGTCAGAGGGTCAGTACGGAGGGAGTGCCGCCCTGTCAGAGGGTCAGTACTGAGGGAGTGCTGCCCTGTCAGAGGGTCAGTACTGAGGGAGTGCCGCACTGTCAGAGGGTCAGTACTGAGGGAGTGCCGTACTGTCAGAGGGTCAGTGCTGAGGGAGTGCTGCCCTGTCAGGGTCAGTACTGAGGGAGTGCCGCACTGTCAGAGGGTCAGTACTGAGGGAGTCCTGCCCTGTCAGAGGGTCAGTACTGAGGGAGTGCCGCACTGTCAGAGGGTCAGTACTGAGGGAGTGCCGCACTGTCAGAGGGTCAGTACTGAGGGAGTGCTGCCCTGTCAGAGGGTCAGTACTAAAAGAGTGCTGCCCTGTCAGAGGGTCAGTGCTGAGGGTGCCGCACTGTCAAAGGGTCAGTACTGAGGGAGTGCTGCAGTGTAGGAGGGTCAGTACTGAGAGAGTGCCGCACAGTAGGAGGGTCATTACTGAGGGAGTATCGCACTGTCAGAAGGCCAGTTCTGAGGGAGTGCCGCACTGTCAGAGGGTCAGTACTGGGGGAGTGCCGCACTGTCAGAGGGTCAGTACTGAGGGAGTGCTGCCCTGCAGAGGGTCAGTACTCGGGGAGTGCTGTACTGTTAGAGGGTCATTACTGAGGGAGTGCTGCACTGTCAGAGGGTCAGTACTGGGGGAGTGCCGCACTGTCAGAGGGTCAGTACTGAGGGAGTGCTGCCCTGTCAGAGGGTCAGTACTGAGGGAGTGCCGCACTATCTGAGGGTCAGCACTGAGAGAGTGCCGCACTGTCAGAGGGTCAGTACTAAGAGAGTGCTGCCCTGTCAGAGAGTCAATACTGAGGGAGTGCTGCCCTGTCAGAGGGTCAGTACTGAGGGTGCCGCACTGTCAAAGGGTCAGTACTGAGGGAGTGCTGCAGTGTAGGAGGGTCAGTACTGAGAGAGTGCCGCACAGTAGGAGGGTCATTACTGAGGGAGTATCGCACTGTCAGAAGGTCAGTTCTGAGGGAGTGCAACACTGTCAGAGGGTCAGCACTGAGGGAGTGCTGCCCTATCAGAAGGTCAGTACTGAGGGAGAGCTGCACTGTCAAAGGGTCAGTACTCAGGGAGTGCTGTACTGTTAGAGGGTCATTACTGAGGGAGTGCTGCACTGTTACTGAGAAAGCACTGAGGGAGTGCCGCACTGTCAGAGGGTCAGTACTGGGGGAGTGCCGCACTGTCAGAGGGTCAGTACTGAGGGAGTGCTGCCCTGTCAGAGGGTCAGTACTGAGGGAGTGCCGCACTGTCAGAGGGTCAGTACTGAGGGAGTGCCGCACTGTCAGACGGTCAGTACAGGGGGAGTGCTGCCCTGTCAGAGGGTCAGTACTGAGGGAGTGCCGCACTGTCCGAGGGTCAGTACTGAGGGAGTGCTGCACTGTCAGAGGGTCAGTACGGAGGGAGTGCCGCACTCTCAGTGGGTCAGTACTGAGGGAGTGCCGCACTGTCAGAGGGTCAGGACTGAGAGAGTGCCGCACTGTCAGAGGGTCAGTACTGAGGGAGTGCCGCACTGTCAGAGGGTCAGTACTGAGGGAGTGCTGCACTGTCAGAGGGTCAGTACTAAGAGAGTGCTGCCCTGTCAGAGGGTCAGTACTGAGGGAGTGCTGCCCTGTCAGAGGGACAGTACTGAGGGAGTGCTGTCCTGTCAGAGTGTCAGTATTGAGGGAGTGCTGCACTGTCAGAGGGTCAGTACTGAGGGAGTGCCGCACTGTCAGAGGGTCAGTACTGAGGGAGTGCCGCACTGTCAGAGGGTCAGTACTGAGGGAGAGCTGCACTGTCAGAAGGTCAGTACTGAGGGAGTGCCGCACTGTCAAGAGGGTCAGTACTGAGGGATGGCCGCACTGTCAGAGGGTCAGTACTCAGGGAGTGCTGTACTGTTAGAGGGTCATTACTGAGGGAGTGCTGCACTGTTACTGGGAAAGTACTGAGGGTGTGCCGCACTGTCAGAGGGTCAGTACTGGGGGAGTGCCGCACTGTCAGAGGGTCAGCACTGAGGGAGTGCCGCACTGTCAGAGGGTCAGTACTGAGGGAGTGCTGCCCTGTCAGAGGGTCAGTACTGAGGGAGTGCCGCACTGTCAGAGGGTCAGTACTGAGGGAGTGCTGCCCTGTCAGAGGGTCAGTACTGAGGGAGATCTGCAGTGTAGGAGGGTCAGTACTGAGAAAGTGCCGCACAGTAGGAGGGTCATTACTGAGGGAGTGCTGCACTGTCAGAAGGTCAGTTCTGAGGGAGTGCAACACTGTTCGAGGGTCAGCACTGAGGGAGTGCTGCCCTATCAGAAGGTCAGTACTGAGGGAGAGCTGCACTGTCAAAGGGTCAGTACTCCGGGAGTGCTGTACTGTTAGAGGATCATTACTGAGGGAGTGCTGAACTGTCAGAGGGTCAGTACTGGGGGAGTGCCGCACTGTCAGAGGGTCAGTACTGAGGGAGTGCCGCACTGTCAGAGGGTCAGTACTGAGGGAGTGCTGCCCTGTCAGAGGGTCAGTACTAAGAGAGTGCTGCCCTGTCAGAGGGTCAGTGCTGAGGCTGCCGCACTGTCAAAGGGTCAGTACTGAGGGAGTGCTGCAGTGTAGGAGGGTCAGTACTGAGAGAGTGCCGCACAGTAGGAGGGTCATTACTGAGGGAGTATCGCACTGTCAGAAGGCCAGTTCTGAGGGAGTGCCGCACTGTCAGAGGGTCAGTACTGGGGGAGTGCCGCACTGTCAGAGGGTCAGTACTGAGGGAGTGCTGCCCTGCAGAGGGTCAGTACTCGGGGAGTGCTGTACTGTTAGAGGGTCATTACTGAGGGAGTGCTGCACTGTTACTGGGAAAGTACTGAGGGAGTGCAGCACTTTCAGAGGGTCAGTACTGGGGGAGTGCCGCACTGTCAGAGGGTCAGTACTGAGGGAGTGCTGCCCTATCAGAAGGTCAGTACTGAGGGAGAGCTGCACTGTCAAAGGGTCAGTACTCAGGGAGTGCTGTACTGTTAGAGGGTCATTACTGAGGGAGTGCTGCACTGTTACTGAGAAAGCACTGAGGGAGTGCCGCACTGTCAGAGGGTCAGTACTGGGGGAGTGCCGCACTGTCAGAGGGTCAGTACTGAGGGAGTGCTGCCCTGTCAGAGGGTCAGTACTGAGGGAGTGCCGCACTGTCAGAGGGTCAGTACTGAGGGAGTGCCGCACTGTCAGACGGTCAGTACAGGGGGAGTGCTGCCCTGTCAGAGGGTCAGTACTGAGGGAGTGCCGCACTGTCCGAGGGTCAGTACTGAGGGAGTGCTGCACTGTCAGAGGGTCAGTACGGAGGGAGTGCCGCACTCTCAGTGGGTCAGTACTGAGGGAGTGCCGCACTGTCAGAGGGTCAGGACTGAGAGAGTGCCGCACTGTCAGAGGGTCAGTACTGAGGGAGTGCCGCACTGTCAGAGGGTCAGTACTGAGGGAGTGCTGCACTGTCAGAGGGTCAGTACTAAGAGAGTGCTGCCCTGTCAGAGGGTCAGTACTGAGGGAGTGCTGCCCTGTCAGAGGGACAGTACTGAGGGAGTGCTGTCCTGTCAGAGTGTCAGTATTGAGGGAGTGCTGCACTGTCAGAGGGTCAGTACTGAGGGAGTGCCGCACTGTCAGAGGGTCAGTACTGAGGGAGTGCCGCACTGTCAGAGGGTCAGTACTGAGGGAGAGCTGCACTGTCAGAAGGTCAGTACTGAGGGAGTGCCGCACTGTCAAGAGGGTCAGTACTGAGGGATGGCCGCACTGTCAGAGGGTCAGTACTCAGGGAGTGCTGTACTGTTAGAGGGTCATTACTGAGGGAGTGCTGCACTGTTACTGGGAAAGTACTGAGGGTGTGCCGCACTGTCAGAGGGTCAGTACTGGGGGAGTGCCGCACTGTCAGAGGGTCAGCACTGAGGGAGTGCCGCACTGTCAGAGGGTCAGTACTGAGGGAGTGCTGCCCTGTCAGAGGGTCAGTACTGAGGGAGTGCCGCACTGTCAGAGGGTCAGTACTGAGGGAGTGCTGCCCTGTCAGAGGGTCAGTACTGAGGGAGATCTGCAGTGTAGGAGGGTCAGTACTGAGAAAGTGCCGCACAGTAGGAGGGTCATTACTGAGGGAGTGCTGCACTGTCAGAAGGTCAGTTCTGAGGGAGTGCAACACTGTTCGAGGGTCAGCACTGAGGGAGTGCTGCCCTATCAGAAGGTCAGTACTGAGGGAGAGCTGCACTGTCAAAGGGTCAGTACTCCGGGAGTGCTGTACTGTTAGAGGATCATTACTGAGGGAGTGCTGAACTGTCAGAGGGTCAGTACTGGGGGAGTGCCGCACTGTCAGAGGGTCAGTACTGAGGGAGTGCCGCACTGTCAGAGGGTCAGTACTGAGGGAGTGCTGCCCTGTCAGAGGGTCAGTACTAAGAGAGTGCTGCCCTGTCAGAGGGTCAGTGCTGAGGCTGCCGCACTGTCAAAGGGTCAGTACTGAGGGAGTGCTGCAGTGTAGGAGGGTCAGTACTGAGAGAGTGCCGCACAGTAGGAGGGTCATTACTGAGGGAGTATCGCACTGTCAGAAGGCCAGTTCTGAGGGAGTGCCGCACTGTCAGAGGGTCAGTACTGGGGGAGTGCCGCACTGTCAGAGGGTCAGTACTGAGGGAGTGCTGCCCTGCAGAGGGTCAGTACTCGGGGAGTGCTGTACTGTTAGAGGGTCATTACTGAGGGAGTGCTGCACTGTTACTGGGAAAGTACTGAGGGAGTGCAGCACTTTCAGAGGGTCAGTACTGGGGGAGTGCCGCACTGTCAGAGGGTCAGTACTGAGGGAGTGCTGCCCTGTCAGAGGGTCAGTACTGAGGGAGTGCCGCACTGTCTGAGGGTCAGCACTGAGAGAGTGCTGCACTGTCAGAGGGTCAGTACTGAGGGAGTGCCGCACTGTCAGAGGGTCAGTACTAAGAGAGTGCCGCACTGTCCGAGGGTCAGTACTGAGGGAGTGCTGCACTGTCAGAGGGTCAGTACGGAGGGAGTGCCGCACTCTCAGTGGGTCAGTACTGAGGGAGCGCCGCACTGTCAGAGGGTCAGGACTGAGAGAGTGCCGCACTGTCAGAGGGTCAGTACTGAGGGAGTGCCGCACTGTCAGAGGGTCAGTACTGAGGGAGTGCCGCACTGTCAGAGGGTCAGTACTAAGAGAGTGCTGCCCTGTCAGAGGGTCAGTACTGAGGGAGTGCTGCCCTGTCAGAGGGACAGTACTGAGGGAGTGCTGTCCTGTCAGAGTGTCAGTACTGAGGGAGTGCTGCACTGTCAGAGGGTCAGTACTGAGGGAGTGCCGCACTGTCAGAGGGTCAGTACTGAGGGAGTGCCGCACTGTCAGAGGGTCAGTACTGAGGGAGAGCTGCACTGTCAGAAGGTCAGTACTGAGGGAGTGCCGCACTGTCAAGAGGGTCAGTACTGAGGGATGGCCGCACTGTCAGAGGGTCAGTACTCAGGGAGTGCTGTACTATTACTGGGAAAGTACTGAGGGAGTGCAGCACTGTCAGAGGGTCAGTACTGGGGGAGTGCCGCACTGTCAGAGGGTCAGTACTGAGGGAGTGCTGCCCTGTCAGAGGGTCAGTACTGAGGGAGTGCCGCACTGCCAGAGGGTCAGTACTGAGGGAGTGCTGCCCTGTCAGAGGGTCAGTACTGAGGGAGTGCCGCACTGTCAGAGGGTCAGTACTGAGGCAGCGCTGCACTGTCAGAGGGTCAATACTGAGGTAGTGCTGCACTGTCAAAGGGTCAATACTGTGGGGAGAGCGGCTCTGTCAGAGGGTCAGCACTGAGGGAGTGCCGCACTGTCAGAGGGTCAGTACTGAGGGAGTGCTGCCCTGTCAGAGGGTCAGTACTGAGGGAGTGCCGCACTGTCAGAGGGTCAGTACTGAGGGAGTGCCGCACTCTCAGAGGGTCAGTACTGAGGGAGTGCCGCACTGTCAGAGGGTCAGTACTGAGGGAGTGCTGCCCTGTCAGAGGGTCAGTACTGAGGGCGATCTGCAGTGTAGGAGGGTCAGTACTGAGAGAGTGCTGCACTGACAGAGGGTCAGTACTGAGGGAGTGCCGCACAGAAGGAGGGTCATTACTGAGGGAGTATCGCACTGTCAGAAGGTCAGTTCTGAGGGAGTGCAACACTGTCAAAGGGTCAGTACTCCGGGAGTGCTGTACTGTTAGAGGGTCATTACTGAGGGAGTGCTGCACTGTTACTGAGAAAGCACTGAGCGAGTGCCGCACTGTCAGAGGGTCAGTACTGGGGGAGGGCCGCACTGTCAGAGGGTCAGTACTGAGGGAGTGCCGCACTGTCAGAGGGTCAGTACTGAGGGAGTGCACCACTGTCAGAGGGTCAGTACTGAGGGAGTGCTGCCCTGTCAGAGGGTCAGTACTGAGGGAGTGCCGCACTGTCAGAGGGTCAGTACTGAGGGAGTGCCGCACTGTCAGAGGGTCAGTACTGAGGGAGTGCCGCACTGTCAGAGGGTCAGCACTGAGGGAGTGCCGCACTGTCAGAGGGTCAGTATTGAGGGAGTGGTGCACTGTCAGAGGGTCAGTACCGAGGGAGTGCCGCACTGTCAGAGGGTCAGCATTGAGGGAGTGCCGCACTGTCAGACGGCCAGTACTGAGGGAGTGCCGCACTGTCAGAGGGTCAGTACTGAGGGAGTGCTGCCCTGTCAGAGGGTCAGTACTGAGGGAGTGCTGCCCTGTCAGAGGGTCAGTACTGAGGGAGTGCTGCCCTGTCAGAGGGTCAGTACTGAGGGAGTGCTGCCCTGTCAGAGGGTCAGTACTGAGGGAGTGCTGCACTGTCAGGTCAGAGGATAAGTACTGAGGGAGCGCTGCACTGTCTGAGGGTCAGTACTGAGGGTGCCGCACTCTCAAAGGGTCAGTACTGAGGGAGTGCTGCAGTGTAGGAGGGTCAGTACTGAGGGAGTGCTGCCCTGTCAGAGGGTCAGTACTGAGGGAGTGCCGCACTGTCAGAGGGTCAGTACAAAGAACAAAGAACAAAGAAATGTACAGCACAGGAACAGGCCCTTCGGCCCTCCAAGCCCGTGCCGACCATACTGCCCGACTAAACTACAATCTTCTACACTTCCTGGGTCCGTATCCTTCTATTCCCATCCTATTCATATATTTGTCAAGATGCCCCTTAAATGTCCCTATCGTCCCTGCCTCCACTACCTCCTCCGGTAGTGAGTTCCAGGCACCCACTACCCTCTGCGTAAAAAACTTGCCTCGTACATCTACTCTAAACTTTGCCCCTCTCACCTTAAACCTATGCCCCCTAGTAATTGACCCCTCTACCCTGGGGAAAAGCCTCTGACTATCCACTCTGTCTATGCCCCTCATAATTTTGTATACCTCTATCAGGTCGCCCCTCAACCTCCTTCGTTCCAGTGAGAACAAACCGAGTTTATTCAATCGCTCCTCATAGCTTATGCCCTCCATACCAGGCAACATTCTGGTAAATCTCTTCTGCACCCTCTCTAAAGCCTCCACATCCTTCTGGTAGTGTGGCGACCAGAATTGAACACTATACTCCAAGTGTGGCCTAACTAAGGTTCTATACAGCTGCAACATGACTTGCCAATTCTTATACTCAATGCCCCGGCCAATGAAGGCAAGCATGCCGTATGCCTTCTTGACTACCTTCTCCACCTGTGTAGCCCCTTTCAGTGATCTGTGGACCTGTACTCCTAGATCTCTTTGACTTTCAATACTCTTGAGGGAGTGCCGCACTGTCAGAGGGTCAGTACTGAGGGAGTGCTGCCCTGTCAGAGGGTCAGTACTGAGGGAGTGCTGCACTGTCCGAGGGTCAGTACTGAGGGAGTGCTGCACTGTCAGAGGGTCAGTACGGAGGGAGTGCCGCACTGTCAGTGGGTCAGTACTGAGGGAGTGCCGCACTGTCAGAGGGTCAGTACTGAGAGTGTGCTGCACTGTCAGAGGGTCAGTACTGAGGGAGTGCTGCCCTGTCAGAGGGTCAGTACTGAGGGAGTGCCGCACTGTCCGAGGGTCAGTACTGAGGGAGTGCTGCACTGTCAGAGGGTCAGTACGGAGGCAGTGCCGCACTGTCAGTGGGTCAGTACTGAGGGAGTGCTGCCCTGTCAGAGGGTCAGTACTGAGGGAGTGCCGCACTGTCAGAGGGTCAGTACTGAGGGAGTGCCGCACTGTCAGAGGGTCAGTACTGAGGGAGTGCTGCCCTGTCAGAGGGTCAGTACTGAGGGAGTGCCGCACTGTCCGAGGGTCAGTACTGAGGGAGTGCTGCACTGTCAGAGGGTCAGTACGGAGGCAGTGCCGCACTGTCAGTGGGTCAGTACTGAGGGAGTGCCGCACTGTCAGAGGGTCAGTACTAAGAGAGTGCTGCCCTGTCAGAGGGTCAGTACTGAGGGAGTGCTGCCCTGTCAGAGGGACAGTACTGAGGGAGTGCTGTCCTGTCAGAGGTTCAGTACTGAGGGAGTGCCGCACTGTCAGAGGGTCAGTACTGAGGGAGTGCTGCCCTGTCAGAGGGTCAGTACTGAGGGAGTGCCGCACTGTCAGAGGGTCAGTACTGAGGGAGTGCCGCACTGTCAGAGGGTCAGCACTGAGGGAGTGCCGCACTGTCAGAGGGTCAGTATTGAGGGAGTGGTGCACTGTCAGAGGGTCAGTACCGAGGGAGTGCCGCACTGTCAGAGGGTCAGCATTGAGGGAGTGCCGCACTGTCAGACGGCCAGTACTGAGGGAGTGCCGCACTGTCAGAGGGTCAGTACTGAGGGAGTGCTGCCCTGTCAGAGGGTCAGTACTGAGGGAGTGCTGCCCTGTCAGAGGGTCAGTACTGAGGGAGTGCTGCCCTGTCAGAGGGTCAGTACTGAGGGAGTGCTGCCCTGTCAGAGGGTCAGTACTGAGGGAGTGCTGCACTGTCAGGTCAGAGGGTAAGTACTGAGGGAGCGCTGCACTGTCTGAGGGTCAGTACTGAGGGTGCCGCACTCTCAAAGGGTCAGTACTGAGGGAGTGCTGCAGTGTAGGAGGGTCAGTACTGAGGGAGTGCTGCCCTGTCAGAGGGTCAGTACTGAGGGAGTGCCGCACTGTCAGAGGGTCAGTACTGAGGGAGTGCCGCACTGTCAGAGGGTCAGTACTGAGGGAGTGCTGCCCTGTCAGAGGGTCAGTACTGAGGGAGTGCTGCACTGTCCGAGGGTCAGTACTGAGGGAGTGCTGCACTGTCAGAGGGTCAGTACGGAGGGAGTGCCGCACTGTCAGTGGGTCAGTACTGAGGGAGTGCCGCACTGTCAGAGGGTAAGTACTGAGGGAGTGCTGCACTGTCAGAGGGTCAGTACTGAGGGAGTGCCGCACTGTCAGAGGGTCAGTACTGAGAGTGTGCTGCACTGTCAGTACTGAGGGAGTGCCGCACTGTCAGAGGGTCAGCACTGGGGGAGTTCTGCACTGTCAGAGGGTCAGTACTGAGGGAGTGCTGCACTGTCAGAGGGTCAGTACTGAGGGGGTGCCGCACTGTCAGAGGGTAAGTACTGAGGGAGTGCTGCACTGTCAGAGGGTCAGTACTGAGGGAGTGCCGCACTGTCAGAGGGTCAGTACTGAGGGAGTGCCGCACTGTCAGAGGGTCAGTACTGAGGGAGCGCCGCACTGTCAGAGGATCAGTACTGAGGCAGTGCTGCACTGTCAGAGGGTCAGTACTGAGGGCGTGGTGCACTGTGAGAGGGTCAGTACTGTGGGAATGCCGCACTGTCAGATGGTCAGGACTGAGGGAGTGCTGCACTGTCAGAGGGTCAGCATTGAGGGAGTGCCGCACTGTCAGAGGGTCAGGACTGAGGGAGTGCTGCACTGTCAGAGGGTCAGTGCTGAGGGAGTGCCGCACTGTCAGAAGGTCTGTGCTGAGGGAGTGCCGCACTGTCAGAGGGTCAGTACTGAGGGAGTGCCGCACTGTCAGTGGGTCAGTACTAAGAGAGTGCTGCCCTGTCAGAGGGTCAGTACTGAGGGAGTGTTGCCCTGTCAGAGGGACAGTACTGAGGGAGTGCTGCACTGTCAGAGGGTCAGTACTGAGGAAGTGCTGCACTGTCAGAGGGTCAGTACTGAGGGAGTGCTGCACTGTCAGAGGGTCAGTACTGAGGGAGTGCCGCACTGTCAGAGGGTCAGTACTGAGGGAGTGCCGCACTGTGAGAGGGTCAGTACTGAGGGAGTGCCGCACTGTCAGAGGGTCAGTACTGAGGGAGTGCCGCACTGTCAGAGAGTCAGTACTGAGGGAGTGCTGCCCTGTCAGAGGGTCAGTACTGAGGGAGTGCCGCACTGTCAGAGGGTCAGTACAGAGGGAGTGCTGCCCTGTCAGAGGGTCAGTACTGAGGGAGTGCCGCACTGTCAGAGTGTCAGCACTGAGGGAGTTCTGCACTTTCAGAGGGTCAGTACTGAGGGAGTGGTGCACTGTCAGAGGGTCAGTACTGAGGGAGTGCCGCACTGTCAGAGGGTCAGTACTGAGGGAGTGCTGCACTGTCAGAGCTTAAGTACTGAGGGAGTGTCGCACTGTCAGAGGGTCAGTACTGACGGAGTGCCGCACTGTCAGAGGGTCAGTACTGAGGGAGCGCCGCACTGTCAGAGGTTCAGTACTGAGGCAGTGCTGCACTGTCAGAGGGTCAGTACTGAGGGCGTGGTGCACTGTCAGAGGGTCAGCACTGAGGGAGTTCTGCACTGTCAGAGGGTCAGTACTGAGGGAGTGCTGCACTGTCAGAGGGTCAGTACTGAGGGAGTGCTGCACTGTCAGAGGGTCAGTACTGAGGGAGTGCCGCACTGTCAGAGGGTCAGTACTGAGGGAGTGCTGCACTGTCAGAGGGTCAGTACTGAGGGAGTGCTGCCCTGTCAGAGGGTCAGTACTGAGGGAGTGCCGCACTGTCAGAGGGTCAGTACTGAGGCAGCGCTGCACTGTCAGAGGGTCAATACTGAGGTAGTGCTGCACTGTCAAAGGGTCAATACTGTGGGGAGAGCGGCTCTGTCAGAGGGTCAGCACTGAGGGAGTGCCGCACTGTCAGAGGGTCAGTACTGAGGGAGTGCTGCCCTGTCAGAGGGTCAGTACTGAGGGAGTGCCGCACTGTCAGAGGGTCAGTACTGAGGGAGTGCCGCACTCTCAGAGGGTCAGTACTGAGGGAGTGCCGCACTGTCAGAGGGTCAGTACTGAGGGAGTGCTGCCCTGTCAGAGGGTCAGTACTGAGGGAGATCTGCAGTGTAGGAGGGTCAGTACTGAGAGAGTGCCGCACAGAAGGAGGGTCATTACTGAGGGAGTATCGCACTGTCAGAAGGTCAGTTCTGAGGGAGTGCAACACTGTCAAAGGGTCAGTACTCCGGGAGTGCTGTACTGTTAGAGGGTCATTACTGAGGGAGTGCTGCACTGTTACTGAGAAAGCACTGAGCGAGTGCCGCACTGTCAGAGGGTCAGTACTGGGGGAGGGCCGCACTGTCAGAGGGTCAGTACTGAGGGAGTGCCGCACTGTCAGAGGGTCAGTACTGAGGGAGTGCACCACTGTCAGAGGGTCAGTACTGAGGGAGTGCTGCCCTGTCAGAGGGTCAGTACTGAGGGAGTGCCGCACTGTCAGAGGGTCAGTACTGAGGGAGTGCCGCACTGTCAGAGGGTCAGTACTGAGGGAGTGCTGCCCTGTCAGAGGGTCAGTACTGAGGGAGTGCCGCACTGTCCGAGGGTCAGTACTGAGGGAGTGCTGCACTGTCAGAGGGTCAGTACGGAGGCAGTGCCGCACTGTCAGTGGGTCAGTACTGAGGGAGTGCTGCCCTGTCAGAGGGTCAGTACTGAGGGAGTGCCGCACTGTCAGAGGGTCAGTACTGAGGGAGTGCCGCACTGTCAGAGGGTCAGTACTGAGGGAGTGCTGCCCTGTCAGAGGGTCAGTACTGAGGGAGTGCCGCACTGTCCGAGGGTCAGTACTGAGGGAGTGCTGCACTGTCAGAGGGTCAGTACGGAGGCAGTGCCGCACTGTCAGTGGGTCAGTACTGAGGGAGTGCCGGACTGTCAGAGGGTCAGTACTAAGAGAGTGCTGCCCTGTCAGAGGGTCAGTACTGAGGGAGTGCTGCCCTGTCAGAGGGACAGTACTGAGGGAGTGCTGTCCTGTCAGAGGTTCAGTACTGAGGGAGTGCCGCACTGTCAGAGGGTCAGTACTGAGGGAGTGCTGCCCTGTCAGAGGGTCAGTACTGAGGGAGTGCCGCACTGTCAGAGGGTCAGTACTGAGGGAGTGCCGCACTGTCAGAGGGTCAGCACTGAGGGAGTGCCGCACTGTCAGAGGGTCAGTATTGAGGGAGTGGTGCACTGTCAGAGGGTCAGTACCGAGGGAGTGCCGCACTGTCAGAGGGTCAGCATTGAGGGAGTGCCGCACTGTCAGACGGCCAGTACTGAGGTAGTGCCGCACTGTCAGAGGGTCAGTACTGAGGGAGTGCTGCCCTGTCAGAGGGTCAGTACTGAGGGAGTGCTGCCCTGTCAGAGGGTCAGTACTGAGGGAGTGCTGCCCTGTCAGAGGGTCAGTACTGAGGGAGTGCTGCCCTGTCAGAGGGTCAGTACTGAGGGAGTGCTGCACTGTCAGGTCAGAGGGTAAGTACTGAGGGAGCGCTGCACTGTCTGAGGGTCAGTACTGAGGGTGCCGCACTCTCAAAGGGTCAGTACAGAGGGAGTGCTGCAGTGTAGGAGGGTCAGTACTGAGGGAGTGCTGCCCTGTCAGAGGGTCAGTACTGAGGGAGTGCCGCACTGTCAGAGGGTCAGTACTGAGGGAGTGCCGCACTGTCAGAGGGTCAGTACTGAGGGAGTGCTGCCCTGTCAGAGGGTCAGTACTGAGGGAGTGCTGCACTGTCCGAGGGTCAGTACTGAGGGAGTGCTGCACTGTCAGAGGGTCAGTACGGAGGGAGTGCCGCACTGTCAGTGGGTCAGTACTGAGGGAGTGCCGCACTGTCAGAGGGTCAGTACTGAGAGTGTGCTGCACTGTCAGTACTGAGGGAGTGCCGCACTGTCAGAGGGTCAGCACTGGGGGAGTTCTGCACTGTCAGAGGGTCAGTACTGAGGGAGTGCTGCACTGTCAGAGGGTCAGTACTGAGGGGGTGCCGCACTGTCAGAGGGTAAGTACTGAGGGAGTGCTGCACTGTCAGAGGGTCAGTACTGAGGGAGTGCCGCACTGTCAGAGGGTCAGTACTGAGGGAGTGCCGCACTGTCAGAGGGTCAGTACTGAGGGAGCGCCGCACTGTCAGAGGATCAGTACTGAGGCAGTGCTGCACTGTCAGAGGGTCAGTACTGAGGGCGTGGTGCACTGTGAGAGGGTCAGTACTGTGGGAATGCCGCACTGTCAGATGGTCAGGACTGAGGGAGTGCTGCACTGTCAGAGGGTCAGCATTGAGGGAGTGCCGCACTGTCAGAGGGTCAGGACTGAGGGAGTGCTGCACTGTCAGAGGGTCAGTGCTGAGGGAGTGCCGCACTGTCAGAAGGTCTGTGCTGAGGGAGTGCCGCACTGTCAGAGGGTCAGTACTGAGGGAGTGCCGCACTGTCAGTGGGTCAGTACTAAGAGAGTGCTGCCCTGTCAGAGGGTCAGTACTGAGGGAGTGTTGCCCTGTCAGAGGGACAGTACTGAGGGAGTGCTGCACTGTCAGAGGGTCAGTACTGAGGAAGTGCTGCACTGTCAAAGGGTCAGTACTGAGGGAGTGCTGCACTGTCAGAGGGTCAGTACTGAGGGAGTGCCGCACTGTCAGAGGGTCAGTACTGAGGGAGTGCCGCACTGTGAGAGGGTCAGTACTGAGGGAGTGCCGCACTGTCAGAGGGTCAGTACTGAGGGAGTGCCGCACTGTCAGAGAGTCAGTACTGAGGGAGTGCTGCCCTGTCAGAGGGTCAGTACTGAGGGAGTGCCGCACTGTCAGAGGGTCAGTACAGAGGGAGTGCTGCCCTGTCAGAGGGTCAGTACTGAGGGAGTGCCGCACTGTCAGAGTGTCAGCACTGAGGGAGTTCTGCACTTTCAGAGGGTCAGTACTGAGGGAGTGGTGCACTGTCAGAGGGTCAGTACTGAGGGAGTGCCGCACTGTCAGAGGGTCAGTACTGAGGGAGTGCTGCACTGTCAGAGCTTAAGTACTGAGGGAGTGTCGCACTGTCAGAGGGTCAGTACTGACGGAGTGCCGCACTGTCAGAGGGTCAGTACTGAGGGAGCGCCGCACTGTCAGAGGATCAGTACTGAGGCAGTGCTGCACTGTCAGAGGGTCAGTACTGAGGGCGTGGTGCACTGTCAGAGGGTCAGCACTGAGGGAGTTCTGCACTGTCAGAGGGTCAGTACTGAGGGAGTGCTGCACTGTCAGAGGGTCAGTACTGAGGGAGTGCTGCACTGTCAGAGGGTCAGTACTGAGGGAGTGCCGCACTGTCAGAGGGTCAGTACTGAGGGAGTGCTGCACTGTCAGAGGGTCAGTACTGAGGGAGTGCTGCCCTGTCAGAGGGACAGTACTGAGGGAGTGCTGTCCTGTCAGAGGTTCAGTACTGAGGGAGTGCCGCACTGTCAGAGGGTCAGTACTGAGGGAGTGCTGTCCTGTCAGAGGGTCAGTACTGAGGGAGTGCCGCACTGTCAGAGGGTCAGTACTGAGGGAGTGCCGCACTGTCAGAGGGTCAGCACTGAGGGAGTTCCGCACTGTCAGAGGGTCAGTATTGAGGGAGTGGTGCACTGTCAGAGGGTCAGTACTGAGGGAGTGCCGCTCTGTCAGAGGATCAGCATTGAGGGAGTGCCGCACTGTCAGACGGCCAGTACTGAGGGAGTGCCGCACTGTCAGAGGGTCAGTACTGAGGGAGTGCTGCCCTGTCAGAGGGTCAGTACTGAGGGAGTGCTGCACTGTCAGGTCAGAGGGTAAGTACTGAGGGAGCGCTGCACTGTCTGAGGGTCAGTACTGAGGGTGCCGCACTCTCAAAGGGTCAGTACTGAGGGAGTGCTGCAGTGTAGGAGTGTCAGTACTGAGGGAGTGCTGCCCTGTCAGAGGGTCAGTACTGAGGGAGTGCCGCACTGTCAGAGGGTCAGTACTGAGGGAGTGCCGCACTGTCAGAGGGTCAGTACTGAGGGAGTGCTGCCCTGTCAGAGGGTCAGTACTGAGGGAGTGCTGCACTGTCCGAGGGTCAGTACTGAGGGAGTGCTGCACTGTCAGAGGGTCAGTACGGACGGAGTGCCGCACTGTCAGTGGGTCAGTACTGAGGGAGTGCCGCACTGTCAGAGGGTCAGTACTGGCAGTGTGCTGCACTGTCAGTACTGAGGGAGTGCCGCACTGTCAGAGGGTCAGTACTGAGGGAGTGCTGCCCTGTCAGAGGGACAGTACTGAGGGAGTGCTGTCCTGTCAGAGGTTCAGTACTGAGGGAGTGCCGCACTGTCAGAGGGTCAGTACTGAGGGAGTGCTGCACTGTCAGAGGGTCAGTACTGTGGGAATGCCGCACTGTCAGATGGTCAGGACTGAGGGAGTGCTGCACTGTCAGAGGGTCAGTACTGAGGGAGTGCGGCACTGTCAGAGAGTCAGTACTGAGGTAGTGCTGCCCTGTCAGAGGGTCAGTACTGAGGGAGTGACGCACTGTCAGAGGGTCAGTACAGAGGGAGTGCTGCCCTATCAGATGGTCAGTACTGAGGGAGTGCCGCACTGTCAGAGGGTCAGTACTGAGGGAGTGCTGCACTGTCAGAGGGTCAGTACTGAGGGAGTTCTGCACTGTCAGAGGGTCAGTACTGAGGGAGTGCTGCACTGTCAGAGGGTCAGTACTGAGGGAGTGCTGCCCTGTCAGAGGGTCAGTACTGAGGGAGTGCCGCACTATCAGAGGGTCAGTACTGAGGGAGTGCCGCACTGTCAGAGGGTCAGTACTGAGGGAGTGCTGCCCTGTCAGAGGGTCAGTACTGAGGGAGTGCCGCACTGTCCGAGGGTCAGTACTGAGGGACTGCTGCACTGTCAGAGGGTCAGTACGGAGGCAGTGCCGCACTGTCAGTGGGTCAGTACTGAGGGAGTGCCGCACTGTCAGAGGGTCAGTACTGAGAGAGTGCCGCACTGTCAGAGGGTCAGTACGAAGAGAGTGCTGCCCTGTCAGAGGGTCAGTACTGAGGGAGTGCTGCCCTGTCAGAGGGTCAGCACTGAGGGAGTGCCGCACTGTCAGAGGGTCAGTACTGAGGGAGTGAAGCACTGTGAGAGGGTCAGTACTGAGGGAGTGCTGCACTGTCAGAGGGTCAGTCCTGAGGGAGTGCCGCACTGTCAGAGTCAGTCCTGAGGGAGTGCTGCCCTGTCAGAGGGTCAGTAGTGAGGGAGTGCCGCACTGTCAGAGGGTCAGTACAGAGGGAGTGCTGCCCTATCAGAGGGTCAGTACTGACGGAGTGCCGCACTGTCAGAGGGTCAGTACTGAGGGAGTGCTGCACTGTCAGAGGGTCAGTACTGAGGGAGTTCTGCACTGTCATAGGGTCAGTACTGAGGGAGTGCTGCACTGTCAGAGGGTCAGTACTGAGGGAGTGCCGCACTGTCAGAGGGTCAGTACTGAGGGAGTGCCGCACTGTCAGAGGGTCAGTACTGAGGGAGTGCCGCACTGTCAGAGGGTCAGTACTGAGGGAGTGCCGCACTGTCAGAGGGTCAGTACTGAGGGAGTGCCGCACTGTCAGAGGGTCAGTACTGAGGGAGTGCCGCACTGTCAGAGGGTCAGTACTGAGGGAGTGCCGCACTGTCAGAGGGTCAGTACTGAGGGAGTGCCGCACTGTCAGAGGGTCAGCACTGAGGGAGTGCCGCACTGTCAGTGGGTCAGTACTGAGGGAGCGCCGCACTGTCAGAGGGTCAGTACTGAGGGAGTGCCGCACTGTCAGAGGGTCAGTACTGAGGGAGTGCCGCACTGTCAGAGGGTCAGTACTGATGGAGCGCCGCACTGTCAGAGGGTCAGTACTGAGGCAGTGATGCACTGTCAGAGGGTCTGTATTGAGGGAGTGGTGCACTGTCAGAGGGTCAGTACTGAGGGAGTGCCGTACTGTCAGAGGGTCAGGACTGAGGGAGTGCTTCACTGACAGAGGGTCAGCATTGAGGGAGTGCCGCACTGTCAGGTCAGAGGGTAAGTACTGAGGGAGCGCTGCACTGTCTGAGGGTCAGTACTGAGGGAGTGCTGCCCTATCAGAGGGTCAGTACTGACGGAGTGCCGCACTGTCAGAGGGTCAGTACTGAGGGAGTGCTGCACTGTCAGAGGGTCAGTACTGAGGGAGTTCTGCACTGTCAGAGGGTCAGTACTGAGGGAGTGCTGCCCTGTCAGAGGGTCAGTACTGAGGGAGTGCCGCACTGTCAGGTCAGAGGGTAAGTACTGAGGGAGCGCTGCACTGTCTGAGGGTCAGTACTGAGGGTGCCGCACTGTCAAAGTGTCAGTACTGAGGGAGTGCTGCAGTGTAGGAGGGTCAGTACTGAGGGAGTGCTGCCCTGTCAGAGGGTCAGTACTGGGGGAGTGCCGCACTGTCAGAGGGTCAGTACTGAGGGAGTGCCGCACTGTCAGAGGGTCAGTACTGAGGGAGTGCCGCACTGTCAGAGGGTCAGTACTGAGGGAGTGCTGCCCTGTCAGAGGGTCAGAACTGAGGGAGTGCCGCACTGTCCGAGGGTCAGTACTGAGGGAGTGCTGCACTGTCAGAGGGTCAGTACGGAGGGAGTGCCGCACTGTCAGTGGGTCAGTACTGAGGGAGTGCCGCACTGTCAGAGGGTCAGTACTGAGAGTGTGCTGCACTGTCAGTACTGAGGGAGTGCCGCACTGTCAGAGGGTCAGTACTGAGGGAGTGCCGCACTGTCAGAGTGTCAGTACTGAGGGAGTGCTGCACTGTCAGAGGGTCAGTACTGAGGGAGTGCTGCACTGTCAGAGGGTCAGTACTGAGGGAGTGCCGCACTGTCAGAGGGTCAGTACTGAGGGAGTGCCGCACTGTCAGAGGGTCAGTACTGAGGGAGTGCCGCACTGTGAGAGGGTCAGTACTGAGGGAGTGCCGCACTGTCAGAGGGTCAGTACTGAGGGTTTGCCGCACTGTCAGAGAGTCAGTACTGAGGGAGTGCTGCCCTGTCAGAGGGTCAGTACTGAGGGAGTGCCGCACTGTCAGAGGGTCAGTACAGAGGGAGTGCTGCCCTGTCAGAGGGTCAGTACTGAGGGAGTGCCGCACTGTCAGAGTGTCAGCACTGAGGGAGTTCTGCACTTTCAGAGGGTCAGTACTGAGGGAGTGGTGCACTGTCAGAGGGTCAGTACTGAGGGAGTGCCGCACTGTCAGAGGGTCAGTACTGAGGGAGTGCTGCACTGTCAGAGCTTAAGTACTGAGGGAGTGTCGCACTGTCAGAGGGTCAGTACTAACGGAGTGCCGCACTGTCAGAGGGTCAGTACTGAGGGAGCGCCGCACTGTCAGAGGATCAGTACTGAGGCAGTGCTGCACTGTCAGAGGGTCAGTACTGAGGGCGTGGTGCACTGTCAGAGGGTCAGCACTGAGGGAGTTCTGCACTGTCAGAGGGTCAGTACTGAGGGAGTGCCGCACTGTGAGAGGGTCAGTACTGAGGGAGTGCCGCACTGTCAGAGGGTCAGTACTGAGGGAGTGCCGCACTGTCAGAGGGTCAGTACTGAGGGAGTGCTGCACTGTCAGAGGGTCAGTACTGAGGGAGTGCTGCCCTGTCAGAGGGACAGTACTGAGGGAGTGCTGTCCTGTCAGAGGTTCAGTACTGAGGGAGTGCCGCACTGTCAGAGGGTCAGTACTGATGGAGTGCTGCCCTGTCAGAGGGTCAGTACTGAGGGAGTGCCGCACTGTCAGAGGGTCAGTACTGAGGGAGTGCCGCACTGTCAGAGGGTCAGCACTGAGGGAGTTCCGCACTGTCAGAGGGTCAGTATTGAGGGAGTGGTGCACTGTCAGAGGGTCAGTACTGAGGGAGTGCCGCTCTGTCAGAGGATCAGCATTGAGGGAGTGCCGCACTGTCAGACGGCCAGTACTGAGGGAGTGCCGCACTGTCAGAGGGTCAGTACTGAGGGAGTGCTGCCCTGTCAGAGGGTCAGTACTGAGGGAGTGCTGCACTGTCAGGTCAGAGGGTAAGTACTGAGGGAGCGCTGCACTGTCTGAGGGTCAGTACTGAGGGTGCCGCACTCTCAAAGGGTCAGTACTGAGGGAGTGCTGCAGTGTAGGAGGGTCAGTACTGAGGGAGTGCTGCCCTGTCAGAGGGTCAGTACTGAGGGAGTGCCGCACTGTCAGAGGGTCAGTACTGAGGGAGTGCCGCACTGTCAGAGGGTCAGTACTGAGGGAGTGCTGCCCTGTCAGAGGGTCAGTACTGAGGGAGTGCTGCACTGTCCGAGGGTCAGTACTGAGGGAGTGCTGCACTGTCAGAGGGTCAGTACGGACGGAGTGCCGCACTGTCAGTGGGTCAGTACTGAGGGAGTGCCGCACTGTCAGAGGGTCAGTACTGAGAGTGTGCTGCACTGTCAGTACTGAGGGAGTGCCGCACTGTCAGAGGGTCAGTACTGAGGGAGTGCTGTCCTGTCAGAGATTCAGTACTGAGGGAGTGCCGCACTGTCAGAGGGTCAGTACTGAGGGAGTGCTGCACTGTCAGAGGGTCAGTACTGTGGGAATGCCGCACTGTCAGATGGTCAGGACTGAGGGAGTGCTGCACTGTCAGAGGGTCAGTACTGAGGGAGTGCGGCACTGTCAGAGAGTCAGTACTGCGGTAGTGCTGCCCTGTCAGAGGGTCAGTACTGAGGGAGTGACGCACTGTCAGAGGGTCAGTACAGAGGGAGTGCTGCCCTATCAGATGGTCAGTACTGAGGGAGTGCCGCACTGTCAGAGGGTCAGTACTGAGGGAGTGCTGCACTGTCAGAGGGTCAGTACTGAGGGAGTGCTGCACTGTCAGAGGGTCAGTACTGAGGGAGTGCTGCCCTGTCAGAGGGTCAGTACTGAGGGAGTGCCGCACTGTCAGAGGGTCAGTACTGAGGGAGTGCCGCACTGTCAGAGGGTCAGTACTGAGGGAGTGCTGCCCTGTCAGAGGGTCAGTACTGAGGGAGTGCCGCACTGTCCGAGGGTCAGTACTGAGGGACTGCTGCACTGTCAGAGGGTCAGTACGGAGGCAGTGCCGCACTGTCAGTGGGTCAGTACTGAGGGAGTGCCGCACTGTCAGAGGGTCAGTACTGAGAGAGTGCCGCACTATCAGAGGGTCAGTACGAAGAGAGTGCTGCCCTGTCAGAGGGTCAGTACTGAGGGAGTGCTGCCCTGTCAGAGGGTCAGCACTGAGGGAGTGCCGCACTGTCAGAGGGTCAGTACTGAGGGAGTGAAGCACTGTGAGAGGGTCAGTACTGAGGGAGTGCTGCACTGTCAGAGGGTCAGTCCTGAGGGAGTGCCGCACTGTCAGAGTCAGTCCTGAGGGAGTGCTGCCCTGTCAGAGGGTCAGTAGTGAGGGAGTGCCGCACTGTCAGAGGTTCAGTACAGAGGGAGTGCTGCCCTATCAGAGGGTCAGTACTGACGGAGTGCCGCACTGTCAGAGGGTCAGTACTGAGGGAGTGCTGCACTGTCAGAGGGTCAGTACTGAGGGAGTTCTGCACTGTCAGAGAGTCAGTACTGAGGGAGTGCTGCACTGTCAGAGGGTCAGTACTGAGGGAGTGCCGCACTGTCAGAGGGTCAGTACTGAGGGAGTGCCGCACTGTCAGAGGGTCAGTACTGAGGGAGTGCCGCACTGTCAGAGGGTCAGTACTGAGGGAGTGCGGCACTGTCAGAGAGTCAGTACTGCGGTAGTGCTGCCCTGTCAGAGGGTCAGTACTGAGGGAGTGACGCACTGTCAGAGGGTCAGTACAGAGGGAGTGCTGCCCTATCAGATGGTCAGTACTGAGGGAGTGCCGCACTGTCAGAGGGTCAGTACTGAGGGAGTGCTGCACTGTCAGAGGGTCAGTACTGAGGGAGTGCTGCACTGTCAGATGGTCAGTACTGAGGGAGTGCTGCCCTGTCAGAGGGTCAGTACTGAGGGAGTGCCGCACTGTCAGAGGGTCAGTACTGAGGGAGTGCCGCACTGTCAGAGGGTCAGTACTGAGGGAGTGCTGCCCTGTCAGAGGGTCAGTACTGAGGGAGTGCCGCACTGTCCGAGGGTCAGTACTGAGGGACTGCTGCACTGTCAGAGGGTCAGTACGGAGGCAGTGCCGCACTGTCAGTGGGTCAGTACTGAGGGAGTGCCGCACTGTCAGAGGGTCAGTACTGAGAGAGTGCCGCACTATCAGAGGGTCAGTACGAAGAGAGTGCTGCCCTGTCAGAGGGTCAGTACTGAGGGAGTGCTGCCCTGTCAGAGGGTCAGCACTGAGGGAGTGCCGCACTGTCAGAGGGTCAGTACTGAGGGAGTGAAGCACTGTGAGAGGGTCAGTACTGAGGGAGTGCTGCACTGTCAGAGGGTCAGTCCTGAGGGAGTGCCGCACTGTCAGAGTCAGTCCTGAGGGAGTGCTGCCCTGTCAGAGGGTCAGTAGTGAGGGAGTGCCGCACTGTCAGAGGTTCAGTACAGAGGGAGTGCTGCCCTATCAGAGGGTCAGTACTGAGGGAGTTCTGCACTGTCAGAGGGTCAGTACTGAGGGAGTGCTGCACTGTCAGAGGGTCAGTACTGAGGGAGTGCCGCACTGTCAGAGGGTCAGTACTGAGGGAGTGCCGCACTGTCAGAGGGTCAGTACTGAGGGAGTGCCGCACTGTCAGAGGGTCAGTACTGAGGGAGTGCCGCACTGTCAGAGGGTCAGTACTGAGGGAGTGCCGCACTGTCAGAGGGTCAGTACTGAGGGAGTGCCGCACTGTCAGAGGGTCAGCACTGAGGGAGTGCCGCACTGTCAGAGGGTCAGTACTGAGGGAGCGCCGCACTGTCAGAGGGTCAGTACTGAGGGAGTGCCGCACTGTCAGAGGGTCAGTACTGAGGGAGTGCCGCACTGTCAGAGGGTCAGTACTGAGGGAGCGCCGCACTGTCAGAGGGTCAGTACTGAGGCAGTGATGCACTGTCAGAGGGTCTGTATTGAGGGAGTGGTGCACTGTCAGAGGGTCAGTACTGAGGGAGTGCCGCACTGTCAGAGGGTCAGGACTGAGGGAGTGCTTCACTGTCAGAGGGTCAGCATTGAGGGAGTGCCGCACTGTCAGAGGGCCAGTACTGAGGGAGTGCCGCACTGTCAGAGGGTCAGTACTGAGGGAGTGCTGCCCTGTCGGAGGGTCAGTACTGAGGGAGTGCCGCACTGTCAGGTCAGAGGGTAAGCACTGAGGGAGCGCTGCACTATCTGAGGGTCAGTACTGAGGGTGCCGCACTGTCAAAGGGTCAGTACTGAGGGAGTGCTGCAGTGTAGGAGGGTCAGTACTGAGGGAGTGCTGCCCTGTCAGAGGGTCAGTACTGGGGGAGTGCCGCACTGTCAGAGGGTCAGTACTGAGGGAGTGCCGCACTGTCAGAGGGTCAGTACTGAGGGAGTGCCGCACTGTCAGAGGGTCAGTACTGAGGGAGTGCTGCCCTGTCAGAGGGTCAGAACTGAGGGAGTGCCGCACTGTCCGAGGGTCAGTACTGAGGGAGTGCCGCACTGTCAGAGGGTCAGTACTGAGGGAGTGCCGCACTGTCAGTGGGTCAGTACTGAGGGAGTGCCGCACTGTCAGAGGGTCAGTACTGAGAGTGTGCTGCACTGTCAGGACTGAGGGAGTGCCGCACTGTCAGAGGGTCAGTACTGAGGGAGTGCCGCACTGTCAGAGTGTCAGTACTGAGGGAGTGCTGCACTGTCAGAGGGTCAGTACTGAGGGAGTGCTGCACTGTCAGAGGGTCAGTACTGAGGGAGTGCCGCACTGTCAGAGGGTCAGTACTGAGGGAGTGCCGCACTGTCAGAGGGTCAGTACTGAGGGAGTGCCGCACTGTCAGAGGGTCAGTACTGAGGGAGTGCCGCAATGTCAGAGGGTCAGTACTGAGGGAGCGCTGCACTGTCAGAGGATCAGTACTGAGGCAGTGCTGCACTGTCAGAGAGTCAGTACTGAGGGCGTGGTGCACTGTCAGAGGGTCAGTACTGTGGGAATGCCGCACTGTCAGATGGTCAGGACTGAGGGAGTGCTGCACTGTCAGAGGGTCAGCATTCAGGGAGTGCCGCAATGTCAGAGGGTCAGGACTGAGGGAGTGCTGCACTGTCAGAGGGTCAGCATTGAGGGAGTGCCGCACTGTCAGAGGGTCAGTGCTGAGGGAGTGCCGCACTGTCAGAGGGTCAGTACTGAGGAAGTGCCGCACTGTCAGAGGGTCAGTACTGAGGGAGTGCCGCACTGTCAGAGGGTCAGTACTGAGGGAGTGCCGCACTGTCAGAGGGTCAGTACTGAGGAAGTGCCGCACTGTCAAAGGGTCAGTACTGAGGGAGTGCTGCACTGTCAGAGGGTCAGTACTGAGGGAGTGCTGCCCTGTCAGAGGGTCAGTACTGAGGGAGTGCTGCCCTGTCAGAGGGTCAGTACTGAGGGAGTGCCGCACTGTCAGGTCAGAGGGTAAGTACTGAGGGAGCGCTGCACTGTCTGAGGGTCAGTACTGAGGGTGCCGCACTGTCAAAGGGTCAGTACTGAGGGAGTGCTGCAGTGTAAGAGGGTCAGTACTGAGGGAGTGCTGCCCTGTCAGAGGGTCAGTACTGGGGTATGCCGCACTGTCAGAGGGTCAGTACTGAGGGAGTGCCGCACTGTCAGAGGGTCAGTACTGAGGGAGTGCTGCACTGTCAGAGGGTCAGTACTGAGGGAGTGCTGCCCTGTCAGAGGGTCAGAACTGAGGGAGTGCCGCACTGTCCGAGGGTCAGTACTGAGGGAGTACTGCACTGTCAGAGGGTCAGTACGGAGGGAGTGCCGCACTGTCAGTGGGTCAGTACTGAGGGAGTGCCGCACTGTCAGAGGGTCAGTACTGAGAGTGTGCTGCACTGTCAGTACTGAGGGAGTGCCGCACTGTCAGAGGGTCAGTACTGAGGGAGTGCCGCACTGTCAGAGTGTCAGTACTGAGGGAGTGCTGCACTGTCAGAGGGTCAGTACTGAGGGAGTGCTGCACTGTCAGAGGGTCAGTACTGAGGGAGTGCCGCACTGTCAGAGGGTCAGTACTGAGGGAGTGCCGCACTGTCAGAGGGTCAGTACTGAGGGAGTGCCGCACTGTCAGAGGGTCAGTACTGAGGGAGTGCCGCACTGTCAGAGGGTCAGTACTGAGGGAGCGCCGCACTGTCAGAGGATCAGTACTGAGGCAGTGCTGCACTGTCAGAGGGTCAGTACTGAGGGCGTGGTGCACTGTCAGAGGGTCAGTACTGTGGGAATGCCGCACTGTCAGATGGTCCGGACTGAGGGAGTGCTGCACTGTCAGAGGGTCAGCATTGAGGGAGTGCCGCACTGTCAGAGGGTCAGTGCTGAGGGAGTGCCGCACTGTCAGAGGGTCAGCATTGAGGGAGTGCCGCACTGTCAGAGGGTCAGTGCTGAGGGAGTGCCGCACTGTCAGAGGGTCAGGACTGAGGGAGTGCTGCACTGTCAGAGGGTCAGCATTGCGGGAGTGCCGCACTGTCAGAGGGTCAGTGCTGAGGGAGTGCCGCACTGTCAGAGGGTCAGTACTGAGGGAGTGCCGCACTGTCAGTGGGTCAGTACTAAGAGAGTGCTGCCCTGTCAGAGGGTCAGTACTGAGGGAGTGCTGCCCTGTCAGAGGGACAGTACAGAGGGAGTGCAGTCCTGTCAGAGGGTCAGTACTGAGGGAGTGCTGCACTGTGAGAGGGTCAGTACTGAGGGAGTGCTGCCCTGTCAGAGGGTCAGTACTGAGGGAGTGCCGCACTGTCCGAGGGTCAGTACTGAGGGAGTGCTGCACTGTCAGAGGGTCAGTACGGAGGGAGTGCCGCACTGTCAGAGGGTCAGTACTGAGAGTGTGCTGCACTGTCAGTACTGAGGGAGTGCCGCACTGTCAGAGGGTCAGTACTGAGGGAGTGCCGCACTGTCAGAGGGTCAGTACTGAGGGAGTGCCGCACTGTGAGAGGGTCAGTACTGAGGGAGTGCCGCACTGTGAGATGGTCAGTACTGAGGGAGTGCCGCACTGTCAGAGGGTCAGTACTGAGGGAGTGCCACACTGTCAGAGGGTCAGTACTGAGGGAGTTCTGCACTGTCAGAGGGTCAGTACTGAGGGAGTGCTGCACTGTCAGAGGGTCAGTACTGAGGGAGTGCCGCACTGTCAGAGGGTCAGTACTGAGGGAGTGCCGCACTGTCAGAGGGTCAGTACTGAGGGAGTGCCGCACTGTCAGAGGGTCAGTACTGAGGGAGTGCCGCACTGTCAGAGGGTCAGTACTGAGGGAGCGCCGCACTGTCAGAGGATCAGTACTGAGGCAGTGCTGCACTGTCAGAGGGTCAGTGCTGAGGGAGTGCCGCACTGTCAGAGGGTCAGTACTGAGGGAGTGCTGCCCTGTCAGAGGGTCAGTACTGAGGGAGTGATGCCCTGTCAGAGGGACAGTACTGAGGGAGTGCTGTCCTGTCAGAGGTTCAGTACTGAGGGAGTGCCGCACTGTCAGAGGGTCAGTACTGAGGGAGTGCTGCCCTGTCAGAGGGTCAGTACTGAGGGAGTGCCAGACTGTCAGAGGGTCAGTACTGAGGGAGTACCGCACTGTCAGAGGGTCAGCACTGAGGGAGTGCCGCACTGTCAGAGGGTCAGTATTGAGGGAGTGGTGCACTGTCAGAGGGTCAGTACTGAGGGAGTGCCGCACTGTCAGAGGGTCAGCATTGAGGGAGTGCCGCACTGTCAGACGGCCAGTACTGAGGGAGTGCCGCACTGTCAGAGGGTCAGTACTGAGGGAGTGCTGCCCTGTCAGAGGGTCAGTACTGAGGGAGTGCTGCACTGTCAGGTCAGAGGGTAAGTACTGAGGGAGCGCTGCACTGTCTGAGGGTCAGTACTGAGGGTGCCGCACTCTCAAAGGGTCAGTACTGAGGGAGTGCTGCAGTGTAGGAGGGTCAGTACTGAGGGAGTGCCGCACTGTCAGAGGGTCAGTACTGAGGGAGTGCCGCACTGTCAGAGGGTCAGTACTGAGGGAGTGCCGCACTGTCAGAGGGTCAGTACTGAGGGAGCGCCGCCCTGTCAGAGGATCAGTACTGAGGCAGTGCTGCACTGTCAGAGGGTCAGTACTGAGGGCGTGGTGCACTGTCAGAGGGTCAGTACTGTGGGAATGCCGCACTGTCAGATGGTCAGGACTGAGGGAGTGCTGCACTGTCAGAGGGTCAGCATTGAGGGAGTGCCGCACTGTCAGAGGGTCAGGACTGAGGGAGTGCTGCACTGTCAGAGGGTCAGCATTGAGGGAGTGCCGCACTGTCAGAGGGTCAGTGCTGAGGGAGTGCCGCACTGTCAGAGGGTCAGTACTGAGGGAGTGCCGCACTGTCAGTGGGTCAGTACTAAGAGAGTGCTGCCCTGTCAGAGGGTCAGTACTGAAGGAGTGCTGCCCTGTCAGAGGGACAGTACTGAGGGAGTGCTGTCCTGTCAGAGGGTCAGTACTGAGGGAGTGCTGCACTGTGAGAGGGTCAGTACTGAGGGAGTGCTGCCCTGTCAGAGGGTCAGTACTGAGGGAGTGCCGCACTGTCCGAGGGTGAGTACTGAGGGAGTGCTGCACTGTCAGAGGGTCAGTACGGAGGGAGTGCCGCACTGTCAGAGGATCAGTACTGAGAGTGTGCTGCACTGTCAGTACTGAGGGAGTGCCGCACTGTCAGAGGGTCAGTACTGAGGGAGTGCCGCACTGTCAGAGGGTCAGTACTGAGGGAGTGCTGCACTTTCAGAGGGTCAGTACTGAGGGAGTGCTGCACTGTCAGAGGATCAGTACTGAGGGAGTGCCGCACTGTGAGAGGGTCAGTACTGAGGGAGTGCCGCACTGTGAGAGGGTCAGTACTGAGGGAGTGCCGCACTGTCAGAGGGTCAGTACTGAGGGAGTGCCGCACTGTCAGAGGGTCAGTACTGAGGGAGTGCCACACTGTCCGAGGGTCAGCACTGAGGGAGTTCTGCACTGTCAGAGGGTCAGTACTGAGGGTGTGCTGCACTGTCAGTGGGTCACTTCTGAGGGAGTGCCGCACTGTAAGAGGGTCTGTACTGAGAGAGTGCTGCACTGTCAGAGGGTCAGTACTGAGGGAGTGCCGCACTGTCAGAGGGTCAGTACTGAGGGAGAACCGCACTGTCAGAGGGTCAGTACTAAGAGAGTGCTGCGCTGTCAGAGGGTCAGTACTGAGGGAGTGCTGCCCTGTCAGAGGGACAGTACTGAGGGAGTGCTGTCCTGTCAGAGGGTCAGTACTGAGGGAGTGCTGCACTGTCAGAGGGTCAGTACTGAGGGAGTGCTGCACTGTCAGAGGGTCAGTACTGAGGGAGTGCCGCACTGTCAGAGGGTCAGTACTGAGGGAGTGCCGCACTGTGAGAGGGTCAGTACTGAGGGAGCGCTGCACTGTCAGCGGGTCAGTACTGAGGGAGTGCTGCACTGTCAGAGGGTCATTACTGAGGGAGTGCTGCACTGTTACTGGGAAAGTACTGAGGGAGTGCAGCACTGTCAGAGGGTCAGTACTGAGGGAGTGCTGCCCTGTCAGAGGGTCAGTACTGAGGGAGTGCCGCACTGTCAGAGGGTCAGTACTGAGGGAGTGCCGCACTGTCAGTGGGTCACTTCTGAGGGAGTGCCGCACTGTAAGAGGGTCTGTACTGAGAGAGTGCTGCACTGTCAGAGGGTCAGTACTGAGGGAGTGCCGCACTGTCAGAGGGTCAGTACTGAGGGAGAACCGCACTGTCAGAGGGTCAGTACTAAGAGAGTGCTGCGCTGTCAGAGGGTCAGTACTGAGGGAGTGCTGCCCTGTCAGAGGGACAGTACTGAGGGAGTGCTGTCCTGTCAGAGGGTCAGTACTGAGGGAGTGCTGCACTGTCAGAGGGTCAGTACTGAGGGAGTGCTGCACTGTCAGAGGGTCAGTACTGAGGGAGTGCCGCACTGTCAGAGGGTCAGTACTGAGGGAGTGCCGCACTGTGAGAGGGTCAGTACTGAGGGAGCGCTGCACTGTCAGCGGGTCAGTACTGAGGGAGTGCTGCACTGTCAGAGGGTCATTACTGAGGGAGTGCTGCACTGTTACTGGGAAAGTACTGAGGGAGTGCAGCACTGTCAGAGGGTCAGTACTGAGGGAGTGCTGCCCTGTCAGAGGGTCAGTACTGAGGGAGTGCCGCACTGTCAGAGGGTCAGTACTGAGGGAGTGCCGCACTGTCAGAGGGTCAGTACTGAGGCAGCGCTGCACTGTCAGAGGGTCAGTACTGTGGTAGTGCTGCACTGTCAAAGGGTCAATACTGAGGGGAGAGCGGCTCTGTCAGAGGGTCAGTACTGAGGGAGTGCTGCCCTGTCAGAGGGTCAGTACTGAGGGAGTGCCGTACAGTCAGAGGGTAAGTACTGAGGGAGCGCTGCACTGTCTGAGGGTCAGTACTGAGGGAGAGCTGCACTGGCAGAGGGTCAGCACTCGGGGAGTGCTGTACTGTTAGAGGGTCATTACTGAGGGAGTGCTGCACTGTTACTGGGAAAGTACTGAGGGAGTGCCGCACTGTCAGAGGGTCAGTACTGAGGGTGCCGCACTCTCAAAGGGTCAGTACTGAGGGAGTGCTGCAGTGTAGGAGGGTCAGTACTGAGGGAGTGCTGCACTGTCAGGTCAGAGGGTAAGTACTGAGGGAGCGCTGCACTGTCTGAGGGTCAGTACTGAGGGTGCCGCACTCTCAAAGGGTCAGTACTGAGGGAGTGCTGCAGTGTAGGAGGGTCAGTACTGAGGGAGTGCCGCACTGTCAGAGGGTCAGTACTGAGGGAGTGCCGCACTGTCAGAGGGTCAGTACTGAGGGAGTGCCGCACTGTCAGAGGGTCAGTACTGAGGGAGCGCCGCCCTGTCAGAGGATCAGTACTGAGGCAGTGCTGCACTGTCAGAGGGTCAGTACTGAGGGCGTGGTGCACTGTCAGAGGGTCAGTACTGTGGGAATGCCGCACTGTC
The DNA here is from genome assembly GCF_047496885.1 of Scyliorhinus torazame. Taxonomy (NCBI): domain Eukaryota; kingdom Metazoa; phylum Chordata; class Chondrichthyes; order Carcharhiniformes; family Scyliorhinidae; genus Scyliorhinus; species Scyliorhinus torazame. The sequence goes on from NC_092717.1 coordinate 250,328,541, forward strand.
AGATGGTCAGGACTGAGGGAGTGCTGCACTGTCAGAGGGTCAGCATTGAGGGAGTGCCGCACTGTCAGAGGGTCAGGACTGAGGGAGTGCTGCACTGTCAGAGGGTCAGCATTGAGGGAGTGCCGCACTGTCAGAGGGTCAGTGCTGAGGGAGTGCCGCACTGTCAGAGGGTCAGTACTGAGGGAGTGCCGCACTGTCAGTGGGTCAGTACTAAGAGAGTGCTGCCCTGTCAGAGGGTCAGTACTGAAGGAGTGCTGCCCTGTCAGAGGGACAGTACTGAGGGAGTGCTGTCCTGTCAGAGGGTCAGTACTGAGGGAGTGCTGCACTGTGAGAGGGTCAGTACTGAGGGAGTGCTGCCCTGTCAGAGGGTCAGTACTGAGGGAGTGCCGCACTGTCCGAGGGTGAGTACTGAGGGAGTGCTGCACTGTCAGAGGGTCAGTACGGAGGGAGTGCCGCACTGTCAGAGGATCAGTACTGAGAGTGTGCTGCACTGTCAGTACTGAGGGAGTGCCGCACTGTCAGAGGGTCAGTACTGAGGGAGTGCCGCACTGTCAGAGGGTCAGTACTGAGGGAGTGCTGCACTTTCAGAGGGTCAGTACTGAGGGAGTGCTGCACTGTCAGAGGATCAGTACTGAGGGAGTGCCGCACTGTGAGAGGGTCAGTACTGAGGGAGTGCCGCACTGTGAGAGGGTCAGTACTGAGGGAGTGCCGCACTGTCAGAGGGTCAGTACTGAGGGAGTGCCGCACTGTCAGAGGGTCAGTACTGAGGGAGTGCCACACTGTCAGAGGGTCAGCACTGAGGGAGTTCTGCACTGTCAGAGGGTCAGTACTGAGGGTGTGCTGCACTGTCAGAGGGTCAGTACTGAGGGAGTGCCGCACTGTCAGCGGGTCAGTTGTCAGAGGGTCAGTACAGAGGGAGTTCTGCACTGTCAGAGGGTCAGTACTGAGGGAGTGCTGCACTGTCAGAGGGTCAGTACTGAGGGAGTGCTGCCCTGTCAGAGGGTCAGTACTGAGGGAGTGCCGCACTGTCAGAGGGTCAGTACTGAGGGAGTGCTGCCCTGTCAGAGGGTCAGTACTGAGGGAGTGCCGCACTGTCCGAGGGTCAGTACTGAGGGAGTGCTGCACTGTCAGAGGGTCAGTACGGAGGCAGCACCGCACTGTCAGTGGGTCAGTACTGAGGGAGTGCCGCACTGTCAGAGGGTCAGTACTGAGAGAGTGCTGCACTGTCAGAGGGTCAGTACTGAGGGAGTGCCGCACTGTCAGAGGGTCAGTACTGAGGGAGTGCTGCACTGTCAGAGGGTCAGTACTGAGGGAGTGCTGCACTGTCAGAGGGTCAGTACTGAGTGCGTGGTGCACTGTCAGAGGGTCAGTACTGTGGGAGTGCCGCACTGTCAGATGGTCAGGACTGAGTGCGTGGTGCACTGTCAGAGGGTCAGTACTGTGGGAGTGCCGCACTGTCAGATGGTCAGGACTGAGGGAGCGCTGCACTGTCAGAGTGTCAGCATTGAGGGAGTGCCGCACTGTCAGAGGGTCAGTACAGAGGGAGTTCTGCACTGTCAGAGGGTCAGTACTGAGGGAGTGCTGCACTGTCAGAGGGTCAGTACTGAGGGAGTGCTGCCCTGTCAGAGGGTCAGTACTGAGGGAGTGCCGCACTGTCAGAGGGTCAGTACTGAGGGAGTGCTGCCCTGTCAGAGGGTCAGTACTGAGGGAGTGCCGCACTGTCCGAGGGTCAGTACTGAGGGAGTGCTGCACTGTCAGAGGGTCAGTACGGAGGCAGCGCCGCACTGTCAGTGGGTCAGTACTGAGGGAGTGCCGTACTGTCAGAGGGTCAGTACTGAGAGAGTGCTGCACTGTCAGAGGGTCAGTACTGAGGGAGTGCCGCACTGTCAGAGGGTCAGTACTGAGGGAGTGCTGCACTGTCAGAGGGTCAGTACTGAGGGAGTGCCGCACTGTCAGAGGGTCAGTACTGAGGGAGTGCTGCACTGTCAGAGGGTCAGTACTGAGGCAGTGCTGCACTGTCAGAGGGTCAGTACTGAGTGCGTGGTGCACTGTCAGAGGGTCAGTACTGTGGGAGTGCTGCACTGTCAGAGGGTCAGCATTGAGGGAGTGCCGCACTGTCAGAGGGTCAGGACTGAGGGAGTGCTGCACTGTCAGAGGGTCAGGATTGAGGGAGTGCTGCCCTGTCAGAGGGTCAGTACTGAGGGAGTGCCGTACAGTCAGAGGGTAAGTACTGAGGGAGCGCTGCACTGTTTGAGGGTCAGTACTGAGGGAGAGCTGCACTGTCAGAGGGTCAGTACTCGGGGAGTGCTGTACAGTTAGAGGGTCATTACTGAGGGAGTGCTGCACTGTTACTGGGAAAGTACTGAGGGAGTGCAGCATTGTCAGAGGGTCAGTACTGAGGGAGAGCCGCACTGTCTGAGGGTCAGTACTAAGAGAGTGCTGCCCTGTCAGAGGGTCAGTACTGAGGGAGTGCTGTCCTGTCAGAGAGTCAGTACTGAGGGAGTGCTGCCCTGTCAGAGGGTCAGTGCTGAGGGTGCCGCACTGTCAAAGGGTCAGTACTGAGGGAGTGCTGCAGTGTAGGAGGGTCAGTACTGAGAGAGTGCCGCACAGTAGGAGGGTCATTACTGAGGGAGTATCGCACTGTCAGAAGGTCAGTTCTGAGGGAGTGCAACACTGTCAGAGGGTCAGCACTGAGGGTGTGCTGCCCTATCAGAAGGTCAGTACTGAGGGAGAGCTGCACTGTCAAAGGGTCAGTACTGAGGGAGTGCTGCCCAGTCAGAGGGTCAGTACTGAGGGAGTGCCGCACTGTCAGAGGGTCAGTACTGAGTGCGTGGTGCACTGTCAGAGGGTCAGTACTGTGGGAGTGCCGCACTGTCAGATGGTCAGGACTGAGTGCGTGGTGCACTGTCAGAGGGTCAGTACTCTGGGAGTGCCGCACTGTCAGATGGTCAGGACTGAGGGAGCGCTGCACTGTCAGAGGGTCAGCATTGAGGGAGTGCCGCACTGTCAGAGGGTCAGTACAGAGGGAGTTCTGCACTGTCAGAGGGTCAGTACTGAGGGAGTGCTGCACTGTCAGAGGGTCAGTACTGAGGGAGTGCTGCCCTGTCAGAGGGTCAGTACTGAGGGAGTGCCGCACTGTCAGAGGGTCAGTACTGAGGGAGTGCTGCCCTGTCAGAGGGTCAGTACTGAGGGAGTGCCGCACTGACCGAGGGTCAGTACTGAGGGAGTGCTGCACTGTCAGAGGGTCAGTACGGAGGCAGCGCCGCACTGTCAGTGGGTCAGTACTGAGGGAGTGCCGCACTGTCAGAGGGTCAGTACTGAGAGAGTGCTGCACTGTCAGAGGGTCAGTACTGAGGGAGTGCCGCACTGTCAGAGGGTCAGTACTGAGGGAGTGCTGCACTGTCAGAGGGTCAGTACTGAGGGAGTGCCGCACTGTCAGAGGGTCAGTACTGAGGGAGTGCTGCACTGTCAGAGGGTCAGTACTGAGGCAGTGCTGCACTATCAGATGGTCAGGACTGAGGGAGCGCTGCACTGTCAGAGGGTCAGCATTGAGGGAGTGCCGCACTTTCAGAGGGTCAGGACTGAGGGAGTGCTGCACTGTCAGAGGGTCAGGATTGAGGGAGTGCTGCCCTGTCAGAGGGTCAGTACTGAGGGAGTGCCGTACAGTCAGAGGGTAAGTACTGAGGGAGCGCTGCACTGTTTGAGGGTCAGTACTGAGGGAGAGCTGCACTGTCAGAGGGTCAGTACTCGGGGAGTGCTGTACAGTTAGAGGGTCATTACTGAGGGAGTGCTGCACTGTTACTGGGAAAGTACTGAGGGAGTGCAGCATTGTCAGAGGGTCAGTACTGAGGGAGAGCCGCACTGTCTGAGGGTCAGTACTAAGAGAGTGCTGCCCTGTCAGAGGGTCAGTACTGAGGGAGTGCTGCCCTGTCAGAGAGTCAGTACTGAGGGAGTGCTGCCCTGTCAGAGGGTCAGTGCTGAGGGTGCCGCACTGTCAAAGGGTCAGTACTGAGGGAGTGCTGCAGTGTAGGAGGGTCAGTACTGAGAGAGTGCCGCACAGTAGGAGGGTCATTACTGAGGGAGTATCGCACTGTCAGAAGGTCAGTTCTGAGGGAGTGCAACACTGTCAGAGGGTCAGCACTGAGGGTGTGCTGCCCTATCAGAAGGTCAGTACTGAGGGAGAGCTGCACTGTCAAAGGGTCAGTACTGAGGGAGTGCTGCCCAGTCAGAGGGTCAGTACTGAGGGAGTGCCGCACTGTCAGAGGGTCAGTACTGAGGGAGTGCCGCACTGTCAGAGGGTCAGTACAGAGGGAGTGCTGCCCTGTCAGAGGGTCAGTACTGAGGGAGTGCCGCACTGTCCGAGGGTCAGTACTGAGGGAGTGCTCCACTGTCAGAGGGTCAGTAAGGAGGGAGTGCCGCACTGTCAGTGGGTCACTTCTGAGGGAGTGCCGCACTGTAAGAGGGTCTGTACTGAGAGAGTGCTGCACTGTCAGAGGGTCAGTACTGAGGGAGTGCCGCACTGTCAGAGGGTCAGTACTGAGGGAGAACCGCACTGTCAGAGGGTCAGTACTAAGAGAGTGCTGCGCTGTCAGAGGGTCAGTACTGAGGGAGTGCTGCCCTGTCAGAGGGACAGTACTGAGGGAGTGCTGTCCTGTCAGAGGGTCAGTACTGAGGGAGTGCTGCACTGTCAGAGGGTCAGTACTGAGGGAGTGCTGCACTGTCAGAGGGTCAGTACTGAGGGAGTGCCGCACTGTCAGAGGGTCAGTACTGAGGGAGTGCCGCACTGTGAGAGGGTCAGTACTGAGGGAGCGCTGCACTGTCAGCGGGTCAGTACTGAGGGAGTGCTGCACTGTCAGAGGGTCATTACTGAGGGAGTGCTGCACTGTTACTGGGAAAGTACTGAGGGAGTGCAGCACTGTCAGAGGGTCAGTACTGAGGGAGTGCTGCCCTGTCAGAGGGTCAGTACTGAGGGAGTGCCGCACTGTCAGAGGGTCAGTACTGAGGGAGTGCCGCACTGTCAGTGGGTCACTTCTGAGGGAGTGCCGCACTGTAAGAGGGTCTGTACTGAGAGAGTGCTGCACTGTCAGAGGGTCAGTACTGAGGGAGTGCCGCACTGTCAGAGGGTCAGTACTGAGGGAGAACCGCACTGTCAGAGGGTCAGTACTAAGAGAGTGCTGCGCTGTCAGAGGGTCAGTACTGAGGGAGTGCTGCCCTGTCAGAGGGACAGTACTGAGGGAGTGCTGTCCTGTCAGAGGGTCAGTACTGAGGGAGTGCTGCACTGTCAGAGGGTCAGTACTGAGGGAGTGCTGCACTGTCAGAGGGTCAGTACTGAGGGAGTGCCGCACTGTCAGAGGGTCAGTACTGAGGGAGTGCCGCACTGTGAGAGGGTCAGTACTGAGGGAGCGCTGCACTGTCAGCGGGTCAGTACTGAGGGAGTGCTGCACTGTCAGAGGGTCATTACTGAGGGAGTGCTGCACTGTTACTGGGAAAGTACTGAGGGAGTGCAGCACTGTCAGAGGGTCAGTACTGAGGGAGTGCTGCCCTGTCAGAGGGTCAGTACTGAGGGAGTGCCGCACTGTCAGAGGGTCAGTACTGAGGGAGTGCCGCACTGTCAGAGGGTCAGTACTGAGGCAGCGCTGCACTGTCAGAGGGTCAGTACTGTGGTAGTGCTGCACTGTCAAAGGGTCAATACTGAGGGGAGAGCGGCTCTGTCAGAGGGTCAGTACTGAGGGAGTGCTGCCCTGTCAGAGGGTCAGTACTGAGGGAGTGCCGTACAGTCAGAGGGTAAGTACTGAGGGAGCGCTGCACTGTCTGAGGGTCAGTACTGAGGGAGAGCTGCACTGGCAGAGGGTCAGCACTCGGGGAGTGCTGTACTGTTAGAGGGTCATTACTGAGGGAGTGCTGCACTGTTACTGGGAAAGTACTGAGGGAGTGCCGCACTGTCAGAGGGTCAGTACTGAGGGAGTGCCGCACTGTCTGAGGGTCAGTACTAAGAGAGTGCTGCCCTGTCAGAGGGTCAGTACTGAGGGAGTATCGCACTGTCAGAAGGTCAGTTCTGAGGGAGTGCAACACTGTCAGAGGGTCAGCACTGAGGGTGTGCTGCCCTATCAGAAGGTCAGTACTGAGGGAGATCTGCACTGTCAGAGGGTCAGTACTGAGGGAGTGCTGCCCAGTCAGAGGGTCAGTACTGAGGGAGTGCCGCACTGTCAGAGGGTCAGTACTGAGGGAGTGCCGCACTGTCAGAGGGTCAGTACAGAGGGAGTGCTGCCCTGTCAGAGGGTCAGTACTGAGGGAGTGCCGCACTGTCCGAGGGTCAGTACTGAGGGAGTGCTGCACTGTCAGAGGGTCAGTACGGAGGGAGTGCCGCACTGTCAGTGGGTCACTTCTGAGGGAGTGCCGCACTGTAAGAGGGTCTGTACTGAGAGAGTGCTGCACTGTCAGAGGGTCAGCACTGAGGGAGTGCCGCACTGTCAGAGGGTCAGTACTGAGGGAGAACCGCACTGTCAGAGGGTCAGTACTAAGAGAGTGCTGCCCTGTCAGAGGGTCAGTACTGAGGGAGTGCTGCCCTGTCAGAGGGACAGTACTGAGGGAATGCCGCACTGTCAGAGGATCAGTACTGAGGGAGTGCTGTCCTGTCAGAGGGTCAGTACTGAGGGAGTGCTGCACTGTGAGAGGGTCAGTACTGAGGGAGTGCTGCCCTGTCAGAGGGTCAGTACTGAGGGAGTGCCGCACTGTCCGAGGGTGAGTACTGAGGGAGTGCTGCACTGTCAGAGGGTCAGTACGGAGGGAGTGCCGCACTGTCAGAGGATCAGTACTGAGAGTGTGCTGCACTGTCAGTACTGAGGGAGTGCCGCACTGTCAGAGGGTCAGTACTGAGGGAGTGCCGCACTGTCAGAGGGTCAGTACTGAGGGAGTGCTGCACTTTCAGAGGGTCAGTACTGAGGGAGTGCTGCACTGTCAGAGGATCAGTACTGAGGGAGTGCCGCACTGTGAGAGGGTCAGTACTGAGGGAGTGCCGCACTGTGAGAGGGTCAGTACTGAGGGAGTGCCGCACTGTCAGAGGGTCAGTACTGAGGGAGTGCCGCACTGTCAGAGGGTCAGTACTGAGGGAGTGCCACACTGTCAGAGGGTCAGCACTGAGGGAGTTCTGCACTGTCAGAGGGTCAGTACTGAGGGTGTGCTGCACTGTCAGAGGGTCAGTACTGAGGGAGTGCCGCACTGTCAGCGGGTCAGTTGTCAGAGGGTCAGTACAGAGGGAGTTCTGCACTGTCAGAGGGTCAGTACTGAGGGAGTGCTGCACTGTCAGAGGGTCAGTACTGAGGGAGTGCTGCCCTGTCAGAGGGTCAGTACTGAGGGAGTGCCGCACTGTCAGAGGGTCAGTACTGAGGGAGTGCTGCCCTGTCAGAGGGTCAGTACTGAGGGAGTGCCGCACTGTCCGAGGGTCAGTACTGAGGGAGTGCTGCACTGTCAGAGGGTCAGTACGGAGGCAGCACCGCACTGTCAGTGGGTCAGTACTGAGGGAGTGCCGCACTGTCAGAGGGTCAGTACTGAGAGAGTGCTGCACTGTCAGAGGGTCAGTACTGAGGGAGTGCCGCACTGTCAGAGGGTCAGTACTGAGGGAGTGCTGCACTGTCAGAGGGTCAGTACTGAGGGAGTGCTGCACTGTCAGAGGGTCAGTACTGAGTGCGTGGTGCACTGTCAGAGGGTCAGTACTGTGGGAGTGCCGCACTGTCAGATGGTCAGGACTGAGTGCGTGGTGCACTGTCAGAGGGTCAGTACTGTGGGAGTGCCGCACTGTCAGATGGTCAGGACTGAGGGAGCGCTGCACTGTCAGAGTGTCAGCATTGAGGGAGTGCCGCACTGTCAGAGGGTCAGTACAGAGGGAGTTCTGCACTGTCAGAGGGTCAGTACTGAGGGAGTGCTGCACTGTCAGAGGGTCAGTACTGAGGGAGTGCTGCCCTGTCAGAGGGTCAGTACTGAGGGAGTGCCGCACTGTCAGAGGGTCAGTACTGAGGGAGTGCTGCCCTGTCAGAGGGTCAGTACTGAGGGAGTGCCGCACTGTCCGAGGGTCAGTACTGAGGGAGTGCTGCACTGTCAGAGGGTCAGTACGGAGGCAGCGCCGCACTGTCAGTGGGTCAGTACTGAGGGAGTGCCGTACTGTCAGAGGGTCAGTACTGAGAGAGTGCTGCACTGTCAGAGGGTCAGTACTGAGGGAGTGCCGCACTGTCAGAGGGTCAGTACTGAGGGAGTGCTGCACTGTCAGAGGGTCAGTACTGAGGGAGTGCCGCACTGTCAGAGGGTCAGTACTGAGGGAGTGCTGCACTGTCAGAGGGTCAGTACTGAGGCAGTGCTGCACTGTCAGAGGGTCAGTACTGAGTGCGTGGTGCACTGTCAGAGGGTCAGTACTGTGGGAGTGCTGCACTGTCAGAGGGTCAGCATTGAGGGAGTGCCGCACTGTCAGAGGGTCAGGACTGAGGGAGTGCTGCACTGTCAGAGGGTCAGGATTGATGGAGTGCTGCCCTGTCAGAGGGTCAGTACTGAGGGAGTGCCGTACAGTCAGAGGGTAAGTACTGAGGGAGCGCTGCACTGTTTGAGGGTCAGTACTGAGGGAGAGCTGCACTGTCAGAGGGTCAGTACTCGGGGAGTGCTGTACAGTTAGAGGGTCATTACTGAGGGAGTGCTGCACTGTTACTGGGAAAGTACTGAGGGAGTGCAGCATTGTCAGAGGGTCAGTACTGAGGGAGAGCCGCACTGTCTGAGGGTCAGTACTAAGAGAGTGCTGCCCTGTCAGAGGGTCAGTACTGAGGGAGTGCTGTCCTGTCAGAGAGTCAGTACTGAGGGAGTGCTGCCCTGTCAGAGGGTCAGTGCTGAGGGTGCCGCACTGTCAAAGGGTCAGTACTGAGGGAGTGCTGCAGTGTAGGAGGGTCAGTACTGAGAGAGTGCCGCACAGTAGGAGGGTCATTACTGAGGGAGTATCGCACTGTCAGAAGGTCAGTTCTGAGGGAGTGCAACACTGTCAGAGGGTCAGCACTGAGGGTGTGCTGCCCTATCAGAAGGTCAGTACTGAGGGAGAGCTGCACTGTCAAAGGGTCAGTACTGAGGGAGTGCTGCCCAGTCAGAGGGTCAGTACTGAGGGAGTGCCGCACTGTCAGAGGGTCAGTACTGAGTGCGTGGTGCACTGTCAGAGGGTCAGTACTGTGGGAGTGCCGCACTGTCAGATGGTCAGGACTGAGTGCGTGGTGCACTGTCAGAGGGTCAGTACTCTGGGAGTGCCGCACTGTCAGATGGTCAGGACTGAGGGAGCGCTGCACTGTCAGAGGGTCAGCATTGAGGGAGTGCCGCACTGTCAGAGGGTCAGTACAGAGGGAGTTCTGCACTGTCAGAGGGTCAGTACTGAGGGAGTGCTGCACTGTCAGAGGGTCAGTACTGAGGGAGTGCTGCCCTGTCAGAGGGTCAGTACTGAGGGAGTGCCGCACTGTCAGAGGGTCAGTACTGAGGGAGTGCTGCCCTGTCAGAGGGTCAGTACTGAGGGAGTGCCGCACTGACCGAGGGTCAGTACTGAGGGAGTGCTGCACTGTCAGAGGGTCAGTACGGAGGCAGCGCCGCACTGTCAGTGGGTCAGTACTGAGGGAGTGCCGCACTGTCAGAGGGTCAGTACTGAGAGAGTGCTGCACTGTCAGAGGGTCAGTACTGAGGGAGTGCCGCACTGTCAGAGGGTCAGTACTGAGGGAGTGCTGCACTGTCAGAGGGTCAGTACTGAGGGAGTGCCGCACTGTCAGAGGGTCAGTACTGAGGGAGTGCTGCACTGTCAGAGGGTCAGTACTGAGGCAGTGCTGCACTGTCAGAGGGTCAGCATTGAGGGAGTGCCGCACTGTCAGAGGGTCAGGACTGAGGGAGTGCTGCACTGTCAGAGGGTCAGGATTGATGGAGTGCTGCCCTGTCAGAGGGTCAGTACTGAGGGAGTGCCGTACAGTCAGAGGGTAAGTACTGAGGGAGCGCTGCACTGTTTGAGGGTCAGTACTGAGGGAGAGCTGCACTGTCAGAGGGTCAGTACTCGGGGAGTGCTGTACAGTTAGAGGGTCATTACTGAGGGAGTGCTGCACTGTTACTGGGAAAGTACTGAGGGAGTGCAGCATTGTCAGAGGGTCAGTACTGAGGGAGAGCCGCACTGTCTGAGGGTCAGTACTAAGAGAGTGCTGCCCTGTCAGAGGGTCAGTACTGAGGGAGTGCTGTCCTGTCAGAGAGTCAGTACTGAGGGAGTGCTGCCCTGTCAGAGGGTCAGTGCTGAGGGTGCCGCACTGTCAAAGGGTCAGTACTGAGGGAGTGCTGCAGTGTAGGAGGGTCAGTACTGAGAGAGTGCCGCACAGTAGGAGGGTCATTACTGAGGGAGTATCGCACTGTCAGAAGGTCAGTTCTGAGGGAGTGCAACACTGTCAGAGGGTCAGCACTGAGGGTGTGCTGCCCTATCAGAAGGTCAGTACTGAGGGAGAGCTGCACTGTCAAAGGGTCAGTACTGAGGGAGTGCTGCCCAGTCAGAGGGTCAGTACTGAGGGAGTGCCGCACTGTCAGAGGGTCAGTACTGAGTGCGTGGTGCACTGTCAGAGGGTCAGTACTGTGGGAGTGCCGCACTGTCAGATGGTCAGGACTGAGTGCGTGGTGCACTGTCAGAGGGTCAGTACTCTGGGAGTGCCGCACTGTCAGATGGTCAGGACTGAGGGAGCGCTGCACTGTCAGAGGGTCAGCATTGAGGGAGTGCCGCACTGTCAGAGGGTCAGTACAGAGGGAGTTCTGCACTGTCAGAGGGTCAGTACTGAGGGAGTGCTGCACTGTCAGAGGGTCAGTACTGAGGGAGTGCTGCCCTGTCAGAGGGTCAGTACTGAGGGAGTGCCGCACTGTCAGAGGGTCAGTACTGAGGGAGTGCTGCCCTGTCAGAGGGTCAGTACTGAGGGAGTGCCGCACTGACCGAGGGTCAGTACTGAGGGAGTGCTGCACTGTCAGAGGGTCAGTACGGAGGCAGCGCCGCACTGTCAGTGGGTCAGTACTGAGGGAGTGCCGCACTGTCAGAGGGTCAGTACTGAGAGAGTGCTGCACTGTCAGAGGGTCAGTACTGAGGGAGTGCCGCACTGTCAGAGGGTCAGTACTGAGGGAGTGCTGCACTGTCAGAGGGTCAGTACTGAGGGAGTGCCGCACTGTCAGAGGGTCAGTACTGAGGGAGTGCTGCACTGTCAGAGGGTCAGTACTGAGGCAGTGCTGCACTATCAGATGGTCAGGACTGAGGGAGCGCTGCACTGTCAGAGGGTCAGCATTGAGGGAGTGCCGCACTTTCAGAGGGTCAGGACTGAGGGAGTGCTGCACTGTCAGAGGGTCAGGATTGAGGGAGTGCTGCCCTGTCAGAGGGTCAGTACTGAGGGAGTGCCGTACAGTCAGAGGGTAAGTACTGAGGGAGCGCTGCACTGTTTGAGGGTCAGTACTGAGGGAGAGCTGCACTGTCAGAGGGTCAGTACTCGGGGAGTGCTGTACAGTTAGAGGGTCATTACTGAGGGAGTGCTGCACTGTTACTGGGAAAGTACTGAGGGAGTGCAGCATTGTCAGAGGGTCAGTACTGAGGGAGAGCCGCACTGTCTGAGGGTCAGTACTAAGAGAGTGCTGCCCTGTCAGAGGGTCAGTACTGAGGGAGTGCTGCCCTGTCAGAGAGTCAGTACTGAGGGAGTGCTGCCCTGTCAGAGGGTCAGTGCTGAGGGTGCCGCACTGTCAAAGGGTCAGTACTGAGGGAGTGCTGCAGTGTAGGAGGGTCAGTACTGAGAGAGTGCCGCACAGTAGGAGGGTCATTACTGAGGGAGTATCGCACTGTCAGAAGGTCAGTTCTGAGGGAGTGCAACACTGTCAGAGGGTCAGCACTGAGGGTGTGCTGCCCTATCAGAAGGTCAGTACTGAGGGAGAGCTGCACTGTCAAAGGGTCAGTACTGAGGGAGTGCTGCCCAGTCAGAGGGTCAGTACTGAGGGAGTGCCGCACTGTCAGAGGGTCAGTACTGAGGGAGTGCCGCACTGTCAGAGGGTCAGTACAGAGGGAGTGCTGCCCTGTCAGAGGGTCAGTACTGAGGGAGTGCCGCACTGTCCGAGGGTCAGTACTGAGGGAGTGCTCCACTGTCAGAGGGTCAGTACGGAGGGAGTGCCGCACTGTCAGTGGGTCACTTCTGAGGGAGTGCCGCACTGTAAGAGGGTCTGTACTGAGAGAGTGCTGCACTGTCAGAGGGTCAGTACTGAGGGAGTGCCGCACTGTCAGAGGGTCAGTACTGAGGGAGAACCGCACTGTCAGAGGGTCAGTACTAAGAGAGTGCTGCGCTGTCAGAGGGTCAGTACTGAGGGAGTGCTGCCCTGTCAGAGGGACAGTACTGAGGGAGTGCTGTCCTGTCAGAGGGTCAGTACTGAGGGAGTGCTGCACTGTCAGAGGGTCAGTACTGAGGGAGTGCTGCACTGTCAGAGGGTCAGTACTGAGGGAGTGCCGCACTGTCAGAGGGTCAGTACTGAGGGAGTGCCGCACTGTGAGAGGGTCAGTACTGAGGGAGCGCTGCACTGTCAGCGGGTCAGTACTGAGGGAGTGCTGCACTGTCAGAGGGTCATTACTGAGGGAGTGCTGCACTGTTACTGGGAAAGTACTGAGGGAGTGCAGCACTGTCAGAGGGTCAGTACTGAGGGAGTGCTGCCCTGTCAGAGGGTCAGTACTGAGGGAGTGCCGCACTGTCAGAGGGTCAGTACTGAGGGAGTGCCGCACTGTCAGAGGGTCAGTACTGAGGCAGCGCTGCACTGTCAGAGGGTCAGTACTGTGGTAGTGCTGCACTGTCAAAGGGTCAATACTGAGGGGAGAGCGGCTCTGTCAGAGGGTCAGTACTGAGGGAGTGCTGCCCTGTCAGAGGGTCAGTACTGAGGGAGTGCCGTACAGTCAGAGGGTAAGTACTGAGGGAGCGCTGCACTGTCTGAGGGTCAGTACTGAGGGAGAGCTGCACTGGCAGAGGGTCAGTACTCGGGGAGTGCTGTACTGTTAGAGGGTCATTACTGAGGGAGTGCTGCACTGTTACTGGGAAAGTACTGAGGGAGTGCCGCACTGTCAGAGGGTCAGTACTGAGGGAGTGCCGCACTGTCTGAGGGTCAGTACTAAGAGAGTGCTGCCCTGTCAGAGGGTCAGTACTGAGGGAGTATCGCACTGTCAGAAGGTCAGTTCTGAGGGAGTGCAACACTGTCAGAGGGTCAGCACTGAGGGTGTGCTGCCCTATCAGAAGGTCAGTACTGAGGGAGATCTGCACTGTCAGAGGGTCAGTACTGAGGGAGTGCTGCCCAGTCAGAGGGTCAGTACTGAGGGAGTGCCGCACTGTCAGAGGGTCAGTACTGAGGGAGTGCCGCACTGTCAGAGGGTCAGTACAGAGGGAGTGCTGCCCTGTCAGAGGGTCAGTACTGAGGGAGTGCCGCACTGTCCGAGGGTCAGTACTGAGGGAGTGCTGCACTGTCAGAGGGTCAGTACGGAGGGAGTGCCGCACTGTCAGTGGGTCACTTCTGAGGGAGTGCCGCACTGTAAGAGGGTCTGTACTGAGAGAGTGCTGCACTGTCAGAGGGTCAGCACTGAGGGAGTGCCGCACTGTCAGAGGGTCAGTACTGAGGGAGAACCGCACTGTCAGAGGGTCAGTACTAAGAGAGTGCTGCCCTGTCAGAGGGTCAGTACTGAGGGAGTGCTGCCCTGTCAGAGGGACAGTACTGAGGGAATGCCGCACTGTCAGAGGATCAGTACTGAGGGAGTGCCGCACTGTCAGAGGGTCAGTACTGAGGGAGAGCTGCACTGTCAGAAGGTCAGTACTGAGGGAGTGCCGCACTGTCAGAGGGTCAGTACTGAGGGAGTGCTGCACTGTCAGAGGGTCAGTACTGAGGGAGTGCCGCACTGTCAGAGGGTCAGTACTGAGGGAGTGCTGCACTGTCAGAGGGTCAGTACTGAGGGAGTGCCGCACTGTCAAGAGGGTCAGTACTGAGGGAGCGCTGCACTGTCAGAGGGTCAGTACTGAGGTAGCGCTGCACTGTCAAAGGGTCAATACTGAGGGGAGAGCGGCTCTGTCAGAGGGTCAGCACTGAGGGAATGCCGCACTGTCAGAGGGTCAGTACTGAGGGAGAGCTGCACTGTCAGAGGGTCAGTACTCAGGGAGTGCTGTACTGTTAGAGGGTCATTACTGAGGGAGTGCTGCACTGTTACTGGGAAAGTACTGAGGGAGTGCAGCACTGTCAGAGGGTCAGTACTGAGGGAGTGCTGCCCTGTCAGAGGGTCAGTACTGAGGGAGTGCCGCACTGTCAGAGGGTCAGTACTGAGGGAGTGCCGCACTGTCAGAGGGTCAGTACTGAGGCAGCGCTGCACTGTCAGAGGGTCAGTACTGTGGTAGTGCTGCACTGTCAACGTGTCAATACTGAGGGGAGAGCGGCTCTGTCAGTGGGTCAGTACTGAGGGAGTGCCGCACTGTCAGAGGGTCAGTACTGAGGGAGTGCCGCACTCTCAGAGGGTCAGTACTGAGGGAGTGCCGAACTGTCAGAGGGTCAGTACTGAGGGAGTGCTGCCCTGTCAGAGGGTCAGTACTAAGAGAGGGCTGCCCTGTCAGAGGGTAAGTACTGAGGGAGCGCTGCACTGTCTGAGGGTCAGTACTGAGGGAGAGCTGCACTGTCAGAGGGTCAGTACTCGGGGAGTGCTGTACTGTTAGAGGGTCATTACTGAGGGAGTGCTGCACTGTTACTGGGAAAGTACTGAGGGAGTGCCGCACTGTCAGAGGGTCAGTACTGAGGGAGTGCCGCACTGTCTGAGGGTCAGTACTAAGAGAGGGCTGCCCTGTCAGAGGGTCAGTACTGAGGGCGTGCTGCCCTGTCAGAGAGTCAGTACTGAGGGAGTGCTGCAGTGTAAGAGGGTCAGTACTGAGAGAGTGCCGCACAGTAGGAGGGTCATTACTTAGGGAGTATCGCACTGTCAGAAGGTCAGTTCTGAGGGAGTGCAACACTGTCAGAGGGTCAGCACTGAGGGAGTGCTGCACTGTCAGAGGGTCAGCACTGAGGGAGTGCTGCCCTATCAGAAGGTCAGTACTCCGGGAGTGCTGCACTGTTACTGAGAAAGCACTGAGGGAGTGCCGCACTGTCAGAGGGTCATTACTGAGGGAGTGCTGCCCTGTCAGAGGGTCAGTACAGGGGGAGGGCCGCACTGTCAGAGGGTCATTACTGAGGGAGTGCTGCCCTGTCAGAGGGTCAGTACTGAGGGAGTGCCGCACTGTCAGAGAGTCAGTACTGAGGGAGTGCTGCCCTGTCAGAGGGTCAGTACTGAGGGAGTGCCGCACTGTCCAAGGGTCAGTACTGAGGGAGTGCTTCACTGTCAGAGGGTCAGTACTGAGGTAGTGCAGCACTGTCAGAGGGTCAGTACTGAGGGAGTGCTGCCCTGTCAGAGGGTCAGTACTGAGGGAGTGCCGCACTGTCAGAGGGTCAGTACTGAGGGAGTGCCGCACTGTCAGAGGGTCAGTACTGAGGGAGTGCCACACTGTCAGAGGGTCAGTACTGAGAGAGTGCTGCACTGTCAGAGGGTCAGTACTGAGGGAGTGCCGCACTGTCAGAGGATCAGTACTGAGGGAGTGCCGCACTGTCAGAGGGTCAGTACTAAGAGAGTGCTGCCCTGTCAGAGGGTCAGTACTGAGGGAGTGCTGCCCTGTCAGAGGGTCAGTACTGAGGGAGTGCTGCACTGTCAGAGGGTCAGTACTGAGGGAGTGCCGCACTGTCAGAGGGTCAGTACTGAGGGAGTGCCGCACTGTGAGAGGGTCAGTACTGAGGGAGTGCCGCACTGTCAGAGGGTCAGTACTGAGGGAGTGCCGCACTGTCAGAGAGTCAGTACTGAGGGAGTGCTGCCCTGTCAGAGGGTCAGTACTGAGGGACTGCCGCACTGTCAGAGGGTCAGTACAGAGGGAGTGCTGCCCTATCAGAGCGTCAGTACTGAGGGAGTGCCGCACTGTCAGAGGGTCAGTACTGAGGGAGTGCTGCACTGTCAGAGGGTCAGTACTGAGGGAGTTCTGCACTGTCAGAGGGTCAGTACTGAGGGAGTGCTGCACTGTCAGAGGGTCAGTACTGAGGGAGTGCTGCCCTGTCAGAGGGTCAGTACTGAGGGAGTGCCGCACTGTCAGAGGGTCAGTACTGAGGCAGTGCCGCACTGTCAGAGGGTCAGTACTGAGGGAGTGCTGCCATGTCAGAGGGTCAGTACTGAGGGAGTGCCGCACTGTCAGAGGGTCAGTACTGAGGAAGTGCCGCACTGTCAGAGAGTCAGTACTGAGGGAGTGCTGCCCTGTCAGAGGGTCAGTACTGAGGGAGTGCCGCACTGTCAGAGGGTCAGTGCAGAGGGAGTGCTGCCCTATCAGAGGGTCAGTACTGAGGGAGTGCCGCACTGTCAGAGGGTCAGTACTGAGGGAGTGCTGCACTGTCAGAGGGTCAGTACTGAGGGAGTGCAGCACTGTCAGAGGGTCAGTACTGAGGGAGTGCCGCACTGTCAGAGGGTCAGTACTGAGGGAGTGCCGCACTGTCAGAGGGTCAGTACTGAGGGAGTGCCGCACTGTCAGAGGGTCAGTACTGAGGGAGTGCCTCACTGTCAGAGGGTCAGTACTGAGGGAGTGCCGCACTGTCAGAGGGTCAGCACTGAGGGAGTGCCGCACTGTCAGAGGGTCAGTACTGAGGGAGCGCTGCACTGTCAGAAGGTCAGTACTGAGGGAGTGCCGCACTGTCAGAGGGTCAGTACTGAGGGAGTGCCGCACTGTCAGAGGGTCAGTACTGAGGGAGCACCGCACTGTCAGAGGGTCAGTACTGAGGGAGTGCCGCACTGTCAGAGGGTCAGGACTGAGGGAGTGCTTCACTGTCAGAGGGTCAGTATTGAGGGAGTGCCGCACTGTCAGAGGGCCAGTACTGAGGGAGTGCCGCACTGTCAGAGGGTCAGTACTGAGGGAGTGCTGCCCTGTCAGAGGGTCAGTACTGAGGGAGTGCTGCACTGTCAGAGGGTCAGTACGGAGGGAGTGCCGCACTGTCAGTGGGTCAGTACTGAGGGAGTGCCGCACTGTCAGAGGGTCAGTACTGAGAGTGTGCTGCACTGTCAGTACTGAGGGAGTGCCGCACTGTCAGAGGGTCAGTACTGAGGGAGTGCCGCACTGTCAGAGGGTCAGTGCTGAGGGTGCCGCACTGTCAAAGGGTCAGTACTGAGGGAGTGCTGCAGTGTAGGAGGGTCAGTACTGAGAGAGTGCCGCACAGTAGGAGGGTCATTACTGAGGGAGTATCGCACTGTCAGAAGGTCAGTTCTGAGGGAGTGCAACACTGTCAGAGGGTCAGCACTGAGGGTGTGCTGCCCTATCAGAAGGTCAGTACTGAGGGAGAGCTGCACTGTCAGAGGGTCAGTACTGAGGGAGTGCTGCCCAGTCAGAGGGTCAGTACTGAGGGAGTGCCGCACTGTCAGAGGGTCAGTACTGAGAGAGTGCCGCACTGTCAGAGGGTCAGTACAGAGGGAGTGCTGCCCTGTCAGAGGGTCAGTACTGAGGGAGTGCCGCACTGTCCGAGGGTCAGTACTGAGGGAGTGCTGCACTGTCAGAGGGTCAGTACGGAGGGAGTGCCGCACTGTCAGTGGGTCACTTCTGAGGGAGTGCCGCACTGTAAGAGGGTCTGTACTGAGAGAGTGCTGCACTGTCAGAGGGTCAGTACTGAGGGAGTGCCGCACTGTCAGAGGGTCAGTACTGAGGGAGAACCGCACTGTCAGAGGGTCAGTACTAAGAGAGTGCTGCCCTGTCAGAGGGTCAGTACTGAGGGAGTGCTGCCCTGTCAGAGGGACAGTACTGAGGGAGTGCTGTCCTGTCAGAGGGTCAGTACTGAGGGAGTGCTGCACTGTCAGAGGGTCAGTACTGAGGGAGTGCTGCACTGTCAGAGGGTCAGTACTGAGGGAGTGCCGCACTGTCAGAGGGTCAGTACTGAGGGAGTGCCGCACTGTGAGAGGGTCAGTACTGAGGGAGCGCTGCACTGTCAGCGGGTCAGTACTGAGGGAGTGCTGCACTGTCAGTGGGTCAGTACTGAGGGAGTGCCGCACTGTCAGAGGGTCAGTACTGAGAGATTGCTGCACTGTCAGAGGGTCAGTACTGAGTGAGTGCCGCACTGTCAGAGGATCAGTCCTGAGGGAGTGCCGCACTGTCAGAGGGTCAGTACTAAGAGAGTGCTGCCCTGTCAGAGGGTCAGTACAGAGGGAGTGCTGCCCTGTCAGAGGGTCAGTACTGAGGGAGTGCTGCACTGTCAGAGGGTCAGTACTGAGGGAGTGCCTCACTGTCAGAGGGTCAGTACTGAGGGAGTGCTGCCCTGTCAGAGGGTCAGTACTGAGGGAGTGCTGCCCTGTCAGAGGGTCAGTACTGAGGGAGTGCCGCACTGTCAGAGGGTCAGTAGTGAGGGAGTGCCGCACTGTCAGAGAGTCAGTACTGAGGGAGTGCTGCCCTGTCAGAGGGTCAGCACTGAGGGAGTGCCGCACTGTCAGAGGGTCAGTACAGAGGGAGTTCTGCACTGTCAGAGGGTCAGTACTGAGGGAGTGCTGCACTGTCAGAGGGTCAGTACTGAGGGAGTGCTGCCCTGTCAGAGTGTCAGTACTGAGGGAGTGCCGCACTGTCAGAGGGTCAGTACTGAGGGAGTGCTGGCCTGTCAGAGGGTCAGTACTGAGGGAGTGCCGCACTGTCCGAGGGTCAGTACTGAGGGAGTGCCGCACTGTCAGAGGGTCAGTACTGAGGGAGTGCTGCACTGTCAGAGGGTCAGTACTGAGGGAGTGCTGCACTGTCAGAGGGTCAGTACTGAGGGAGTGCCGCACTGTCAGAGGGTCAGTACTGAGGCAGTGCTGCACTGTCAGAGGGCCAGTACTGAGTGCGTGGTGCACTGTCAGAGGGTCAGTACTGTGGGAGTGCCGCACTGTCAGATGGTCAGGACTGAGGGAGCGCTGCACTGTCAGAGGGTCAGCATTGAGGGAGTGCCGCACTGTCAGAGGGTCAGGACTGAGGGAGTGCTGCACTGTCAGAGGGTCAGGATTGAGGGAGTGCTGCCCTGTCAGAGGGTCAGTACTGAGGGAGTGCCGTACAGTCAGAGGGTAAGTACTGAGGGAGCGCTGCACTGTTTGAGGGTCAGTACTGAGGGAGAGCTGCACTGTCAGAGGGTCAGTACTCTGGGAGTGCTGTACAGTTAGATGGTCATTACTGAGGGAGTGCTGCACTGTTACTGGGAAAGTACTGAGGGAGTGCAGCATTGTCAGAGGGTCAGTACTGAGGGAGAGCCGCACTGTCTGAGGGTCAGTACTAAGAGAGTGCTGCCCTGTCAGAGGGTCAGTACTGAGGGAGTGCTGCCCTGTCAGAGAGTCAGTACTGAGGGAGTGCTGCCCTATCAGAGGGTCAGTGCTGAGGGTGCCGCACTGTCAAAGGGTCAGTACTGAGGGAGTGCTGCAGTGTAGGAGGGTCAGTACTGAGAGAGTGCCGCACAGTAGGAGGGTCATTACTGAGGGAGTATCGCACTGTCAGAAGGTCAGTTCTGAGGGAGTGCAACACTGTCAGAGGGTCAGCACTGAGGGTGTGCTGCCCTATCAGAAGGTCAGTACTGAGGGAGAGCTGCACTGTCAGAGGGTCAGTACTGAGGGAGTGCTGCCCAGTCAGAGGGTCAGTACTGAGGGAGTGCCGCACTGTTAGAGGGTCAGTACTGAGGGAGTGCCGCACTGTCAGAGGGTCAGTACAGAGGGAGTGCTGCCCTGTCAGAGGGTCAGTACTGAGGGAGTGCCGCACTGTCCGAGGGTCAGTACTGAGGGAGTGCTGCACTGTCAGAGGGTCAGTACGGAGGGAGTGCCGCACTGTCAGTGGGTCACTTCTGAGGGAGTGCCGCACTGTTAGAGGGTCTGTACTGAGAGAGTGCTGCACTGTCAGGGGGTCAGTACTGAGGGAGTGCCGCACTGTCAGAGGGTCAGTACTGAGGGAGAACCGCACTGTCAGAGGGTCAGTACTAAGAGTGCTGCCCTGTCAGAGGGTCAGTACTGAGGGAGTGCTGCCCTGTCAGAGGGACAGTACTGAGGGAGTGCTGTCCTGTCAGAGGGTCAGTACTGAGGGAGTGCTGCACTGTCAGAGGGTCAGTACTGAGGGAGTGCTGCACTGTCAGAGGGTCAGTACTGAGGGAGTGCCGCACTGTCAGAGGGTCAGTACTGAGGGAGTGCCGCACTGTGAGAGGGTCAGTACTGAGGGAGCGCTCCACTGTCAGCGGGTCAGTACTGAGGGAGTGCTGCACTGTCAGAGGGTCAGTACTGAGGGAATGCCGCACTGTCAGAGGATCAGTACTGAGGGAGTGCCGCACTGTCAGAGGGTCAGTACTGAGGGAGAGCTGCACTGTCAGAAGGTCAGTACTGAGGGAGTGCCGCACTGTCAAGAGGGTCAGTACTGAGGGAGTGCCGCACTGTCAGAGGGTAAGTACTGAGGGAGCGCTGCACTGTCAGAGGGTCAGTACTGAGCTAGCGCTGCACTGTCAAAGGGTCAATACTGAGGGGAGAGCGGCTCTGTCAGAGGGTCAGCACTGAGGGAATGCCGCACTGTCAGAGGGTCAGTACTGAGGGAGAGCTGCACTGTCAGAGGGTCAGTACTCAGGGAGTGCTGTACTGTTAGAGGGTCATTACTGAGGGAGTGCTGCACTGTTACTGTGAACGTACTGAGGGAGTGCAGCACTGTCAGAGGGTCAGTACTGAGGGAGTGCTGCCCTGTCAGAGGGTCAGTACTGAGGGAGTGCCGCACTGTCAGAGGGTCAGTACTGAGGGAGTGCCGCACTGTCAGAGGGTCAGTACTGAGGCAGCGCTGCACTGTCAGCGGGTCAGTACTGAGGGAGTGCTGCACTGTCAGTGGGTCAGTACTGAGGGAGTGCCGCACTGTCAGAGGGTCAGTACTGAGAGATTGCTGCACTGTCAGAGGGTCAGTACTGAGTGAGTGCCGCACTGTCAGAGGATCAGTCCTGAGGGAGTGCCGCACTGTCAGAGGGTCAGTACTAAGAGAGTGCTGCCCTGTCAGAGGGTCAGTACAGAGGGAGTGCTGCCCTGTCAGAGGGTCAGTACTGAGGGAGTGCTGCACTGTCAGAGGGTCAGTACTGAGGGAGTGCCTCACTGTCAGAGGGTCAGTACTGAGGGAGTGCTGCCCTGTCAGAGGGTCAGTACTGAGGGAGTGCTGCCCTGTCAGAGGGTCAGTACTGAGGGAGTGCCGCACTGTCAGAGGGTCAGTAGTGAGGGAGTGCCGCACTGTCAGAGAGTCAGTACTGAGGGAGTGCTGCCCTGTCAGAGGGTCAGCACTGAGGGAGTGCCGCACTGTCAGAGGGTCAGTACAGAGGGAGTTCTGCACTGTCAGAGGGTCAGTACTGAGGGAGTGCTGCACTGTCAGAGGGTCAGTACTGAGGGAGTGCTGCCCTGTCAGAGGGTCAGTACTGAGGGAGTGCCGCACTGTCAGAGGGTCAGTACTGAGGGAGTGCTGCCCTGTCAGAGGGTCAGTACTGAGGGAGTGCCGCACTGTCCGAGGGTCAGTACTGAGGGAGTGCCGCACTGTCAGAGGGTCAGTACTGAGGGAGTGCTGCACTGTCAGAGGGTCAGTACTGAGGGAGTGCTGCACTGTCAGAGGGTCAGTACTGAGGGAGTGCCGCACTGTCAGAGGGTCAGTACTGAGGCAGTGCTGCACTGTCAGAGGGCCAGTACTGAGTGCGTGGTGCACTGTCAGAGGGTCAGTACTGTGGGAGTGCCGCACTGTCAGATGGTCAGGACTGAGGGAGCGCTGCACTGTCAGAGGGTCAGCATTGAGGGAGTGCCGTACAGTCAGAGGGTAAGTACTGAGGGAGCGCTGCACTGTTTGAGGGTCAGTACTGAGGGAGAGCTGCACTGTCAGAGGGTCAGTACTCTGGGAGTGCTGTACAGTTAGATGGTCATTACTGAGGGAGTGCTGCACTGTTACTGGGAAAGTACTGAGGGAGTGCAGCATTGTCAGAGGGTCAGTACTGAGGGAGAGCCGCACTGTCTGAGGGTCAGTACTAAGAGAGTGCTGCCCTGTCAGAGGGTCAGTACTGAGGGAGTGCTGCCCTGTCAGAGAGTCAGTACTGAGGGAGTGCTGCCCTATCAGAGGGTCAGTGCTGAGGGTGCCGCACTGTCAGAGGGTCAGTACTGAGGGAGTGCCGCACTGTCAGAGGGTCAGTACTGAGGCAGCGCTGCACTGTCAGAGGGTCAGTACTGTGGTAGTGCTGCACTGTCAAAGGGTCAATACTGAGGGGAGAGTGGCTCTGTCAGAGGGTCAGCACTGAGGGAGTGCCGCACTGTCAGAGGGTCAGGACTGAGGGAGTGCTGCCCTGTCAGAGAGTCAGTACTGAGGGAGTGCCGCACTGTCAGAGGGTCAGTACTGAGGGAGTGCCGCACTCTCAGAGGGTCAGTACTGAGGGAGTGCCGCACTGTCAGAGGGTCAGTACTGAGGGAGTGCTGCCCTGTCAGAGGGTCAGTACTGAGGGAGTGCCGTACAGTCAGAGGGTAAGTACTGAGGGAGCGCTGCACTGTCTGAGGGTCAGTACTGAGGGAGAGCTGCACTGGCAGAGGGTCAGTACTCGGGGAGTGCTGTACTGTTAGAGGGTCATTACTGAGGGAGTGCTGCACTGTTACTGGGAAAGTACTGAGGGAGTGCCGCACTGTCAGAGGGTCAGTACTGAGGGAGTGCCGCACTGTCAGAGGGTCAGTACTGAGGGAGTGCTGCACTGTCAGAGGGTCAGTACTGAGGGAGTTCTGCACTGTCAGAGGGTCAGTACTGAGGGAGTGCTGCACTGTCAGAGGGTCAGTACTGAGGGAGTGCTGCCCTGTCAGAGGGTCAGTACTGAGGGAGTGCCGCACTGTCAGAGGGTCAGTACTGAGGGAGTGCCGCACTGTCAGAGGGTCAGTACTGAGGGAGTGCTGCCATGTCAGAGGGTCAGTACTGAGGGAGTGCCGCACTGTCAGAGGGTCAGTACTGAGGGAGTGCCGCACTGTCAGAGAGTCAGTACTGAGGGAGTGCTGCCCTGTCAGAGGGTCAGTACTGAGGGAGTGCCGCACTGTCAGAGGGTCAGTGCAGAGGGAGTGCTGCCCTATCAGAGGGTCAGTACTGAGGGAGTGCCTCACTGTCAGAGGGTCAGTACTGAGGGAGTGCTGCACTGTCAGAGGGTCAGTACTGAGGGAGTGCAGCACTGTCAGAGGGTCAGTACTGAGGGAGTGCCGCACTGTCAGAGGGTCAGTACTGAGGGAGTGCCGCACTGTCAGAGGGTCAGTACTGAGGGAGTGCCGCACTGTCAGAGGGTCAGTACTGAGGGAGTGCCTCACTGTCAGAGGGTCAGTACTGAGGGAGTGCCGCACTGTCAGAGGGTCAGCACTGAGGGAGTGCCGCACTGTCAGAGGGTCAGTACTGAGGGAGCGCTGCACTGTCAGAAGGTCAGTACTGAGGGAGTGCCGCACTGTCAGAGGGTCAGTACTGAGGGAGTGCCGCACTGTCAGAGGGTCAGTACTGAGGGAGCACCGCACTGTCAGAGGGTCAGTACTGAGGGAGTGCCGCACTGTCAGAGGGTCAGGACTGAGGGAGTGCTTCACTGTCAGAGGGTCAGTATTGAGGGAGTGCCGCACTGTCAGAGGGCCAGTACTGAGGGAGTGCCGCACTGTCAGAGGGTCAGTACTGAGGGAGTGCTGCCCTGTCAGAGGGTCAGTACTGAGGGAGTGCTGCACTGTCAGAGGGTCAGTACGGAGGGAGTGCCGCACTGTCAGTGGGTCAGTACTGAGGGAGTGCCGCACTGTCAGAGGGTCAGTACTGAGAGTGTGCTGCACTGTCAGTACTGAGGGAGTGCCGCACTGTCAGAGGGTCAGTACTGAGGGAATGCCGCACTGTCAGAGGGTCAGTGCTGAGGGTGCCGCACTGTCAAAGGGTCAGTACTGAGGGAGTGCTGCAGTGTAGGAGGGTCAGTACTGAGAGAGTGCCGCACAGTAGGAGGGTCATTACTGAGGGAGTATCGCACTGTCAGAAGGTCAGTTCTGAGGGAGTGCAACACTGTCAGAGGGTCAGCACTGAGGGTGTGCTGCCCTATCAGAAGGTCAGTACTGAGGGAGAGCTGCACTGTCAGAGGGTCAGTACTGAGGGAGTGCTGCCCAGTCAGAGGGTCAGTACTGAGGGAGTGCCGCACTGTCAGAGGGTCAGTACTGAGAGAGTGCCGCACTGTCAGAGGGTCAGTACAGAGGGAGTGCTGCCCTGTCAGAGGGTCAGTACTGAGGGAGTGCCGCACTGTCCGAGGGTCAGTACTGAGGGAGTGCTGCACTGTCAGAGGGTCAGTACGGAGGGAGTGCCGCACTGTCAGTGGGTCACTTCTGAGGGAGTGCCGCACTGTAAGAGGGTCTGTACTGAGAGAGTGCTGCACTGTCAGAGGGTCAGTACTGAGGGAGTGCCGCACTGTCAGAGGGTCAGTACTGAGGGAGAACCGCACTGTCAGAGGGTCAGTACTAAGAGAGTGCTGCCCTGTCAGAGGGTCAGTACTGAGGGAGTGCTGCCCTGTCAGAGGGACAGTACTGAGGGAGTGCTGTCCTGTCAGAGGGTCAGTACTGAGGGAGTGCTGCACTGTCCGAGGGTCAGTACTGAGGGAGTGCTGCACTGTCAGAGGGTCAGTACTGAGGGAGTGCCGCACTGTCAGAGGGTCAGTACTGAGGGAGTGCCGCACTGTGAGAGGGTCAGTACTGAGGGAGCGCTGCACTGTCAGCGGGTCAGTACTGAGGGAGTGCTGCACTGTCAGTGGGTCAGTACTGAGGGAGTGCCGCACTGTCAGAGGGTCAGTACTGAGAGATTGCTGCACTGTCAGAGGGTCAGTACTGAGTGAGTGCCGCACTGTCAGAGGATCAGTCCTGAGGGAGTGCCGCACTGTCAGAGGGTCAGTACTAAGAGAGTGCTGCCCTGTCAGAGGGTCAGTACAGAGGGAGTGCTGCCCTGTCAGAGGGTCAGTACTGAGGGAGTGCTGCACTGTCAGAGGGTCAGTACTGAGGGAGTGCCTCACTGTCAGAGGGTCAGTACTGAGGGAGTGCTGCCCTGTCAGAGGGTCAGTACTGAGGGAGTGCTGCCCTGTCAGAGGGTCAGTACTGAGGGAGTGCCGCACTGTCAGAGGGTCAGTAGTGAGGGAGTGCCGCACTGTCAGAGAGTCAGTACTGAGGGAGTGCTGCCCTGTCAGAGGGTCAGCACTGAGGGAGTGCCGCACTGTCAGAGGGTCAGTACAGAGGGAGTTCTGCACTGTCAGAGGGTCAGTACTGAGGGAGTGCTGCACTGTCAGAGGGTCAGTACTGAGGGAGTGCTGCCCTGTCAGAGGGTCAGTACTGAGGGAGTGCCGCACTGTCAGAGGGTCAGTACTGAGGGAGTGCTGGCCTGTCAGAGGGTCAGTACTGAGGGAGTGCCGCACTGTCCGAGGGTCAGTACTGAGGGAGTGCCGCACTGTCAGAGGGTCAGTACTGAGGGAGTGCTGCACTGTCAGAGGGTCAGTACTGAGGGAGTGCTGCACTGTCAGAGGGTCAGTACTGAGGGAGTGCCGCACTGTCAGAGGGTCAGTACTGAGGCAGTGCTGCACTGTCAGAGGGCCAGTACTGAGTGCGTGGTGCACTGTCAGAGGGTCAGTACTGTGGGAGTGCCGCACTGTCAGATGGTCAGGACTGAGGGAGCGCTGCACTGTCAGAGGGTCAGCATTGAGGGAGTGCCGCACTGTCAGAGGGTCAGGACTGAGGGAGTGCTGCACTGTCAGAGGGTCAGGATTGAGGGAGTGCTGCCCAGTCAGAGGGTCAGTACTGAGGGAGTGCCGTACAGTCAGAGGGTAAGTACTGAGGGAGCGCTGCACTGTTTGAGGGTCAGTACTGAGGGAGAGCTGCACTGTCAGAGGGTCAGTACTCTGGGAGTGCTGTACAGTTAGATGGTCATTACTGAGGGAGTGCTGCACTGTTACTGGGAAAGTACTGAGGGAGTGCAGCATTGTCAGAGGGTCAGTACTGAGGGAGAGCCGCACTGTCTGAGGGTCAGTACTAAGAGAGTGCTGCCCTGTCAGAGGGTCAGTACTGAGGGAGTGCTGCCCTGTCAGAGAGTCAGTACTGAGGGAGTGCTGCCCTATCAGAGGGTCAGTGCTGAGGGTGCCGCACTGTCAAAGGGTCAGTACTGAGGGAGTGCTGCAGTGTAGGAGGGTCAGTACTGAGAGAGTGCCGCACAGTAGGAGGGTCATTACTGAGGGAGTATCGCACTGTCAGAAGGTCAGTTCTGAGGGAGTGCAACACTGTCAGAGGGTCAGCACTGAGGGTGTGCTGCCCTATCAGAAGGTCAGTACTGAGGGAGAGCTGCACTGTCAGAGGGTCAGTACTGAGGGAGTGCTGCCCAGTCAGAGGGTCAGTACTGAGGGAGTGCCGCACTGTTAGAGGGTCAGTACTGAGGGAGTGCCGCACTGTCAGAGGGTCAGTACAGAGGGAGTGCTGCCCTGTCAGAGGGTCAGTACTGAGGGAGTGCCGCACTGTCCGAGGGTCAGTACTGAGGGAGTGCTGCACTGTCAGAGGGTCAGTACGGAGGGAGTGCCGCACTGTCAGTGGGTCACTTCTGAGGGAGTGCCGCACTGTTAGAGGGTCTGTACTGAGAGAGTGCTGCACTGTCAGGGGGTCAGTACTGAGGGAGTGCCGCACTGTCAGAGGGTCAGTACTGAGGGAGAACCGCACTGTCAGAGGGTCAGTACTAAGAGTGCTGCCCTGTCAGAGGGTCAGTACTGAGGGAGTGCTGCCCTGTCAGAGGGACAGTACTGAGGGAGTGCTGTCCTGTCAGAGGGTCAGTACTGAGGGAGTGCTGCACTGTCAGAGGGTCAGTACTGAGGGAGTGCTGCACTGTCAGAGGGTCAGTACTGAGGGAGTGCCGCACTGTCAGAGGGTCAGTACTGAGGGAGTGCCGCACTGTGAGAGGGTCAGTACTGAGGGAGCGCTGCACTGTCAGCGGGTCAGTACTGAGGGAGTGCTGCACTGTCAGAGGGTCAGTACTGAGGGAATGCCGCACTGTCAGAGGATCAGTACTGAGGGAGTGCCGCACTGTCAGAGGGTCAGTACTGAGGGAGAGCTGCACTGTCAGAAGGTCAGTACTGAGGGAGTGCCGCACTGTCAAGAGGGTCAGTACTGAGGGAGTGCCGCACTGTCAGAGGGTAAGTACTGAGGGAGCGCTGCACTGTCAGAGGGTCAGTACTGAGCTAGCGCTGCACTGTCAAAGGGTCAATACTGAGGGGAGAGCGGCTCTGTCAGAGGGTCAGCACTGAGGGAATGCCGCACTGTCAGAGGGTCAGTACTGAGGGAGAGCTGCACTGTTTGAGGGTCAGTACTGAGGGAGAGCTGCACTGTCAGAGGGTCAGTACTCTGGGAGTGCTGTACAGTTAGATGGTCATTACTGAGGGAGTGCTGCACTGTTACTGGGAAAGTACTGAGGGAGTGCAGCATTGTCAGAGGGTCAGTACTGAGGGAGAGCCGCACTGTCTGAGGGTCAGTACTAAGAGAGTGCTGCCCTGTCAGAGGGTCAGTACTGAGGGAGTGCTGCCCTGTCAGAGAGTCAGTACTGAGGGAGTGCTGCCCTATCAGAGGGTCAGTGCTGAGGGTGCCGCACTGTCAAAGGGTCAGTACTGAGGGAGTGCTGCAGTGTAGGAGGGTCAGTACTGAGAGAGTGCCGCACAGTAGGAGGGTCATTACTGAGGGAGTATCGCACTGTCAGAAGGTCAGTTCTGAGGGAGTGCAACACTGTCAGAGGGTCAGCACTGAGGGTGTGCTGCCCTATCAGAAGGTCAGTACTGAGGGAGAGCTGCACTGTCAGAGGGTCAGTACTGAGGGAGTGCTGCGCAGTCAGAGGGTCAGTACTGAGGGAGTGCCGCACTGTTAGAGGGTCAGTAGTGAGGGAGCGCCGCACTGTCAGAGGGTCAGTACAGAGGGAGTGCTGCCCTGTCAGAGGGTCAGTACTGAGGGAGTGCCGCACTGTCCGAGGGTCAGTACTGAGGGAGTGCTGCACTGTCAGAGGGTCAGTACGGAGGGAGTGCCGCACTGTCAGTGGGTCAATTCTGAGGGAGTGCCGCACTGTTAGAGGGTCTGTACTGAGAGAGTGCTGCACTGTCAGGGGGTCAGTACTGAGGGAGTGCCGCACTGTCAGAGGGTCAGTACTGAGGGAGAACCGCACTGTCAGAGGGTCAGTACTAAGAGTGCTGCCCTGTCAGAGGGTCAGTACTGAGGGAGTGCTGCCCTGTCAGAGGGACAGTACTGAGGGAGTGCTGTCCTGTCAGAGGGTCAGTACTGAGGGAGTGCTGCACTGTCAGAGGGTCAGTACTGAGGGAGTGCTGCACTGTCAGAGGGTCAGTACTGAGGGAGTGCCGCACTGTCAGAGGGTCAGTACTGAGGGAGTGCCGCACTGTGAGAGGGTCAGTACTGAGGGAGCGCTGCACTGTCAGCGGGTCAGTACTGAGGGAGTGCTGCACTGTCAGAGGGTCAGTACTGAGGGAATGCCGCACTGTCAGAGGATCAGTACTGAGGGAGTGCCGCACTGTCAGAGGGTCAGTACTGAGGGAGAGCTGCACTGTCAGAAGGTCAGTACTGAGGGAGTGCCGCACTGTCAAGAGGGTCAGTACTGAGGGAGTGCCGCACTGTCAGAGGGTAAGTACTGAGGGAGCGCTGCACTGTCAGAGGGTCAGTACTGAGCTAGCGCTGCACTGTCAAAGGGTCAATACTGAGGGGAGAGCGGCTCTGTCAGAGGGTCAGCACTGAGGGAATGCCGCACTGTCAGAGGGTCAGTACTGAGGGAGAGCTGCACTGTCAGAGGGTCAGTACTCAGGGAGTGCTGTACTGTTAGAGGGTCATTACTGAGGGAGTGCTGCACTGTTACTGTGAAAGTACTGAGGGAGTGCAGCACTGTCAGAGGGTCAGTACTGAGGGAGTGCTGCCCTGTCAGAGGGTCAGTACTGAGGGAGTGCCGCACTGTCAGAGGGTCAGTACTGAGGGAGTGCCGCACTGTCAGAGGGTCAGTACTGAGGCAGCGCTGCACTGTCAGCGGGTCAGTACTGAGGGAGTGCTGCACTGTCAGTGGGTCAGTACTGAGGGAGTGCCGCACTGTCAGAGGGTCAGTACTGAGAGATTGCTGCACTGTCAGAGGGTCAGTACTGAGTGAGTGCCGCACTGTCAGAGGATCAGTCCTGAGGGAGTGCCGCACTGTCAGAGGGTCAGTACTAAGAGAGTGCTGCCCTGTCAGAGGGTCAGTACAGAGGGAGTGCTGCCCTGTCAGAGGGTCAGTACTGAGGGAGTGCTGCACTGTCAGAGGGTCAGTACTGAGGGAGTGCCTCACTGTCAGAGGGTCAGTACTGAGGGAGTGCTGCCCTGTCAGAGGGTCAGTACTGAGGGAGTGCTGCCCTGTCAGAGGGTCAGTACTGAGGGAGTGCCGCACTGTCAGAGGGTCAGTAGTGAGGGAGTGCCGCACTGTCAGAGAGTCAGTACTGAGGGAGTGCTGCCCTGTCAGAGGGTCAGCACTGAGGGAGTGCCGCACTGTCAGAGGGTCAGTACAGAGGGAGTTCTGCACTGTCAGAGGGTCAGTACTGAGGGAGTGCTGCACTGTCAGAGGGTCAGTACTGAGGGAGTGCTGCCCTGTCAGAGGGTCAGTACTGAGGGAGTGCCGCACTGTCAGAGGGTCAGTACTGAGGGAGTGCTGCCCTGTCAGAGGGTCAGTACTGAGGGAGTGCCGCACTGTCCGAGGGTCAGTACTGAGGGAGTGCCGCACTGTCAGAGGGTCAGTACTGAGGGAGTGCTGCACTGTCAGAGGGTCAGTACTGAGGGAGTGCCGCACTGTCAGAGGGTCAGTACTGAGGCAGTGCTGCACTGTCAGAGGGCCAGTACTGAGTGCGTGGTGCACTGTCAGAGGGTCAGTACTGTGGGAGTGCCGCACTGTCAGATGGTCAGGACTGAGGGAGCGCTGCACTGTCAGAGGGTCAGCATTGAGGGAGTGCCGCACTGTCAGAGGGTCAGGACTGAGGGAGTGCTGCACTGTCAGAGGGTCAGGATTGAGGGAGTGCTGCCCTGTCAGAGGGTCAGTACTGAGGGAGTGCCGTACAGTCAGAGGGTAAGTACTGAGGGAGCGCTGCACTGTTTGAGGGTCAGTACTGAGGGAGAGCTGCACTGTCAGAGGGTCAGTACTCTGGGAGTGCTGTACAGTTAGATGGTCATTACTGAGGGAGTGCTGCACTGTTACTGGGAAAGTACTGAGGGAGTGCAGCATTGTCAGAGGGTCAGTACTGAGGGAGAGCCGCACTGTCTGAGGGTCAGTACTAAGAGAGTGCTGCCCTGTCAGAGGGTCAGTACTGAGGGAGTGCTGCCCTGTCAGAGAGTCAGTACTGAGGGAGTGCTGCCCTATCAGAGGGTCAGTGCTGAGGGTGCCGCACTGTCAAAGGGTCAGTACTGAGGGAGTGCTGCAGTGTAGGAGGGTCAGTACTGAGAGAGTGCCGAACAGTAGGAGGGTCATTACTGAGGGAGTATCGCACTGTCAGAAGGTCAGTTCTGAGGGAGTGCAACACTGTCAGAGGGTCAGCACTGAGGGAGTGCCGCACTGTCAGAGGGTCAGTACAGAGGGAGTGCTGCCCTGTCAGAGGGTCAGTACTGAGGGAGTGCCGCACTGTCCGAGGGTCAGTACTGAGGGAGTGCTGCACTGTCAGAGGGTCAGTACGGAGGGAGTGCCGCACTGTCAGTGGGTCACTTCTGAGGGAGTGCCGCACTGTTAGAGGGTCTGTACTGAGAGAGTGCTGCACTGTCAGAGGGTCAGTACTGAGGGAGTGCCGCACTGTCAGAGGGTCAGTACTGAGGGAGAACCGCACTGTCAGAGGGTCAGTACTAAGAGTGCTGCCCTGTCAGAGGGTCAGTACTGAGGGAGTGCTGCCCTGTCAGAGGGACAGTACTGAGGGAGTGCTGTCCTGTCAGAGGGTCAGTACTGAGGGAGTGCTGCACTGTCAGAGGGTCAGTACTGAGGGAGTGCTGCACTGTCAGAGGGTCAGTACTGAAGGAGTGCCGCACTGTCAGAGGGTCAGTACTGAGGGAGTGCCGCACTGTGAGAGGGTCAGTACTGAGGGAGCGCTGCACTGTCAGCGGGTCAGTACTGAGGGAGTGCTGCACTGTCAGAGGGTCAGTACTGAGGGAATGCCGCACTGTCAGAGGATCAGTACTGAGGGAGTGCCGCACTGTCAGAGGGTCAGTACTGAGGGAGAGCTGCACTGTCAGAAGGTCAGTACTGAGGGAGTGCCGCACTGTCAAGAGGGTCAGTACTGAGGGAGTGCCGCACTGTCAGAGGGTAAGTACTGAGGGAGCGCTGCACTGTCAGAGGGTCAGTACTGAGCTAGCGCTGCACTGTCAAAGGGTCAATACTGAGGGGAGAGCGGCTCTGTCAGAGGGTCAGCACTGAGGGAATGCCGCACTGTCAGAGGGTCAGTACTGAGGGAGAGCTGCACTGTCAGAGGGTCAGTACTCAGGGAGTGCTGTACTGTTAGAGGGTCATTACTGAGGGAGTGCTGCACTGTTACTGTGAAAGTACTGAGGGAGTGCAGCACTGTCAGAGGGTCAGTACTGAGGGAGTGCTGCCCTGTCAGAGGGTCAGTACTGAGGGAGTGCCGCACTGTCAGAGGGTCAGTACTGAGGGAGTGCCGCACTGTCAGAGGGTCAGTACTGAGGCAGCGCTGCACTGTCAGAGGGTCAGTACTGTGGTAGTGCTGCACTGTCAAAGGGTCAATACTGAGGGGAGAGTGGCTCTGTCAGAGGGTCAGCACTGAGGGAGTGCCGCACTGTCAGAGGGTCAGGACTGAGGGAGTGCTGCCCTGTCAGAGAGTCAGTACTGAGGGAGTGCCGCACTGTCAGAGGGTCAGTACTGAGGGAGTGCCGCACTCTCAGAGGGTCAGTACTGAGGGAGTGCCGCACTGTCAGAGGGTCAGTACTGAGGGAGTGCTGCCCTGTCAGAGGGTCAGTACTGAGGGAGTGCCGTACAGTCAGAGGGTAAGTACTGAGGGAGCGCTGCACTGTCTGAGGGTCAGTACTGAGGGAGAGCTGCACTGGCAGAGGGTCAGTACTCGGGGAGTGCTGTACTGTTAGAGGGTCATTACTGAGGGAGTGCTGCACTGTTACTGGGAAAGTACTGAGGGAGTGCCGCACTGTCAGAGGGTCAGTACTGAGGGAGTGCCGCACTGTCTGAGGGTCAGTACTAAGAGAGTGCTGCCCTGTCAGAGGGTCAGTACTGAGGGAGTATCGCACTGTCAGAAGGTCAGTTCTGAGGGAGTGCAACACTGTCAGAGGGTCAGCACTGAGGGTGTGCTGCCCTATCAGAAGGTCAGTACTGAGGGAGAGCTGCACTGTCAGAGGGTCAGTACTGAGGGAGTGCTGCCCAGTCAGAGGGTCAGTACTGAGGGAGTGCCGCACTGTCAGAGGGTCAGTACTGAGGGAGTGCCGCACTGTCAGAGGGTCAGTACAGAGGGAGTGCCGCACTGTCACAGGGTCAGTACTGAGGGAGTGCCGCACTGTCAGAGGGTCAGTACTGAGGGAGTGCTGCCCAGTCTGAGGGTCAGTACTGAGGGAGTGCCGCACTGTCAAGAGGGTCAGTACTGAGGGAGTGCCGCACTGTCAGAGGGTCAGTACTGAGGGAGCGCTGCACTGTCAGAGGGTCAGTACTGAGGTAGCGCTGCACTGTCAAAGGGTCAATACTGAGGGGAGAGCGGCTCTGTCAGAGGGTCAGCACTGAGGGAATGCCGCACTGTCAGAGGGTCAGTACTGAGGGAGAGCTGCACTGTCAGAGGGTCAGTACTCAGGGAGTGCTGTACTGTTAGAGGGTCATTACTGAGGGAGTGCTGCACTGTTACTGGGAAAGTACTGAGGGAGTGCAGCACTGTCAGAGGGTCAGTACTGAGGGAGTGCTGCCCTGTCAGAGGGTCAGTACTGAGGGAGTGCCGCACTGTCAGAGGGTCAGTACTGAGGGAGTGCCGCACTGTCAGAGGGTCAGTACTGAGGCAGCGCTGCACTGTCAGAGGGTCAGTACTGTGGTAGTGCTGCACTGTCAAAGGGTCAATACTGAGGGGAGAGCGGCTCTGTCAGAGGGTCAGCACTGAGGGAGTGCCGCACTGTCAGAGGGTCAGTACTGAGGGAGTGCTGCCCTGTCAGAGAGTCAGTACTGAGGGAGTGCCGCACTGTCAGAGGGTCAGTACTGAGGGAGTGCCGCACTCTCAGAGGGTCAGTACTGAGGGAGTGCCGCACTGTCAGAGGGTCAGTACTGAGGGAGTGCTGCCCTGTCAGAGGGTCAGTACTGAGGGAGTGCCGTACAGTCAGAGGGTAAGTACTGAGGGAGCGCTGCACTGTCTGAGGGTCAGTACTGAGGGAGAGCTGCACTGTCAGAAGGTCAGTACTCGGGGAGTGCTGTACTGTTAGAGGGTCATTACTGAGGGAGTGCTGCACTGTTACTGGGAAAGTACTGAGGGAGTGCCGCACTGTCAGAGGGTCAGTACTGAGGGAGTGCCGCACTGTCTGAGGGTCAGTACTAAGAGAGTGCTGCCCTGTCAGAGGGTCAGTACTGAGGGAGTGCTGCCCTGTCAGAGAGTCAGTACTGAGGGAGTGCCGCACAGTAGGAGGGTCATTACTGAGGGAGTATCGCACTGTCAGAAGGTCAGTTCTGAGGGAGTGCAACACTGTCAGAGGGTCAGCACTGAGGGAGTGCTGCACTGTGAGAGGGTCAGCACTGAGGGAGTGCTGCCCTATCAGAAGGTCAGTACTCCGGGAGTGCTGCACTGTTACTGAGAAAGCACTGAGGGAGTGCCGCACTGTCAGAGGGTCATTACTGAGGGAGTGCTGCCCTGTCAGAGGGTCAGTACAGGGGGAGGGCCGCACTGTCAGAGGGTCATTACTGAGGGAGTGCTGCCCTGTCAGAGGGTCAGTACTGAGGGAGTGCCGCACTGTCAGAGAGTCAGTACTGAGGGAGTGCTGCCCTGTCAGAGGGTCAGTACTGAGGGAGTGCCGCACTGTCCAAGGGTCAGTACTGAGGGAGTGCTTCACTGTCAGAGGGTCAGTACTGAGGGAGTGCAGCACTGTCAGAGGGTCAGTACTGAAGGAGTGCTGCCCTGTCAGAGGGTCAGTACTGAGGGAGTGCCGCACTGTCAGAGGGTCAGTACTGAGGGAGTGCTGCACTGTCAGAGGGTCAGTACTGAGGGAGTGCTGCCCTGTCAGAGGGTCAGTACTGAGGGAGTGCCGCACTGTCAGAGGGTCAGTACAGAGGGAGTGCTGCCCTATCAGAGCGTCAGTACTGAGGGAGTGCCGCACTGTCAGAGGGTCAGTACTGAGGGAGTGCTGCACTGTCAGAGGGTCAGTACTGAGGGAGTGCCGCACTGTCCAAGGGTCAGTACTGAGGGAGTGCTTCACTGTCAGAGGGTCAGTACTGAGGGAGTGCAGCACTGTCAGAGGGTCAGTACTGAAGGAGTGCTGCCCTGTCAGAGGGTCAGTACTGAGGGAGTGCCGCACTGTCAGAGGCTCAGTACTGAGGGAGTGCCGCACTGTCAGAGGGTCAGTACTGAGGGAGAGCTGCCGTGTCAGAGGGTCAGTACTGAGGGAGTGCCGCACTGTCAGAGGGTCAGTACTGAGGGAGTGCCGCACTGTCAGAGAGTCAGTACTGAGGGAGTGCTGCCCTGTCAGAGGGTCAGTACTGAGGGAGTGCCGCACTGTCAGAGGGTCAGTGCAGAGGGAGTGCTGCCCTATCAGAGAGTCAGTACTGAGGGAGTGCCGCACTGTCAGAGGGTCAGTACTGAGGGAGTGCCGCACTGTCAGAGGGTCAGTACTGAGGGAGTGCCGCACTGTCAGAGGGTCAGTACTGAGGGAGTGCCGCACTGTCAGAGGGTCAGTACTGAGGGAGTGCCGCACTGTCAGAGGGTCAGTACTGAGGGAGTGCCGCACTGTCAGAGGGTCAGTACTGAGGGAGTGCCGCACTGTCAGAGGGTCAGCACTGAGGGAGTGCCGCACTGTCAGAGGGTCAGTACTGAGGGAGCGCTGCACTGTCAGAAGGTCAGTACTGAGGGAGTGCCGCACTGTCAGAGGGTCAGTACTGAGGGAGTGCCGCACTGTCAGAGGGTCAGTACTGAGGGAGCGCCGCACTGTCAGAGGGTCAGTACTGAGGCAGTGGTGCACTGTCAGAGGGTCAGTATTGAGGGAGTGGTGCACTGTCAGAGGGTCAGTACTGAGGGAGTGCCGCACTGTCAGAGGGTCAGGACTGAGGGAGTGCTTCACTGTCAGAGGGTCAGCATTGAGGGAGTGCCGCACTGTCAGAGGGCCAGTACTGAGGGAGTGCCGCACTGTCAGAGGGTCAGTACTGAGGGAGTGCTGCCCTGTCAGAGGGTCAGTACTGAGGGAGTGCTGCACTGTCAGAGGGTCAGTACGGAGGGAGTGCCGCACTGTCAGTGGCTCAGTACTGAGGGAGTGCCGCACTGTCAGAGGGTCAGTACTGAGAGTGTGCTGCACTGTCAGTACTGAGGGAGTGCCGCACTGTCAGAGGGTCAGTACTGAGGGAGTGCCGCACTGTCAGAGGGTCAGTACTAAGAGAGTGCTGCCCTGTCAGAGGGTCAGTACTGAGGGAGTGCTGCCCTGTCAGAGGGTCAGTACTGAGGGAGTGCCGCACTGTCAGAGGGTCAGTACTGAGGGAGTGCCGCACTGTCAGAGGGTCAGTACTGAGGGAGTGCCGCACTGTCAGTGGGTCAGTACTAAGAGAGTGCTGCCCTGTCAGAGGGTCAGTACTGAGGGAGTGCTGCCCTGTCAGAGGGACAGTACTGAGGGAGTGCTGTCCTGTCAGAGGGTCAGTACTGAGGGAGTGCTGCACTGTCAGAGGGTCAGTACTGAGGGAGTGCTGCACTGTCAGAGGGTCAGTACTGAGGGAGTGCCGCACTGTCAGAGGGTCAGTACTGAGGGAGTGCCGCACTGTGAGAGGGTCAGTACTGAGGGAGTGCCGCACTGTCAGAGGGTCAGTACTGAGGGAGTGCTGCCCTGTCAGAGGGTCAGTACTGAGGGAGTGCCGCACTGTCAGGTCAGAGGGTAAGTACTGAGGGAGCGCTGCACTGTCTGAGGGTCAGTACTGAGGGTGCCGCACTGTCAAAGGGTCAGTACTGAGGGAGTGCTGCAGTGTAGGAGGGTCAGTACTGAGGGAATGCTGCCCTGTCAGAGGGTCAGTACTGAGGGAGTGCCGCACTGTCAGAGGGTCAGTACTGAGGGAGTGCCGCCCTGTCAGAGGGTCAGTACTGAGGGAGTGCTGCCCTGTCAGAGGGTCAGTACTGAGGGAGTGCCGCACTGTCCGAGGGTCAGTACTGAGGGAGTGCTGCACTGTCAGAGGGTCAGTACGGAGGGAGTGCCGCACTGTCAGTGGGTCAGTACTGAGGGAGTGCCGCACTGTCAGAGGGTCAGTACTGAGAGTGTGCTGCACTGTCTGTACTGAGGGAGTGCCGCACTGTCAGAGGGTCAGTACTGAGGGAGTGCCGCACTGTCAGAGGGTCAGTACTAAGAGAGTGCTGCCCTGTCAGAGGGTCAGTACTGAGGGAGTGCTGCCCTGTCAGAGGGTCAGTACTGAGGGAGTGCCGCACTGTCAGAGGGTCAGCACTGAGGGAGTTCTGCACTGTCAGAGGGTCAGTACTGAGGGAGTGCCGCACTGTCAGAGGGTCAGTACTAAGAGAGTGCTGCCCTGTCAGAGGGTCAGTACTGAGGGAGTGCTGCCCTGTCAGAGGGTCAGTACTGAGGGAGTGTTGCACTGTCAGAGGGTCAGTACTGAGGGAGTGCCGCACTGTCAGAGGGTCAGTACTGAGGGAGTGCTGCACTGTCAGAGGGTCAGTACTGAGGGAGTGCCGCACTGTCAGTGGGTCAGTACTGAGGGAGTGCCGCACTGTCAGAGGGTCAGTACTGAGAGTGTGCTGCACTGTCAGTACTGAGGGAGTGCCGCACTGTCAGAGGGTCAGTACTGAGGGAGTGCCGCACTGTCAGAGGGTCAGTACTAAGAGAGTGCTGCCCTGTCAGAGGGTCAGTACTGAGGGAGTGCTGCCCTGTCAGAGGGTCAGTACTGAGGGAGTGCCGCACTGTCAGAGGGTCAGTACTGAGGGAGTGCCGCACTGTCAGAGGGTCAGTACTGAGGGAGTGCCGCACTGTCAGTGGGTCAGTACTAAGAGAGTGCTGCCCTGTCAGAGGGTCAGTACTGAGGGAGTGCTGCCCTGTCAGAGGGACAGTACTGAGGGAGTGCTGTCCTGTCAGAGGGTCAGTACTGAGGGAGTGCTGCACTGTCAGAGGGTCAGTACTGAGGGAGTGCTGCACTGTCAGAGGGTCAGTACTGAGGGAGTGCCGCACTGTCAGAGGGTCAGTACTGAGGGAGTGCCGCACTGTGAGAGGGTCAGTACTGAGGGAGTGCCGCACTGTCAGAGGGTCAGTACTGAGGGAGTGCTGCCCTGTCAGAGGGTCAGTACTGAGGGAGTGCCGCACTGTCAGGTCAGAGGGTAAGTACTGAGGGAGCGCTGCACTGTCTGAGGGTCAGTACTGAGGGTGCCGCACTGTCAAAGGGTCAGTACTGAGGGAGTGCTGCAGTGTAGGAGGGTCAGTACTGAGGGAATGCTGCCCTGTCAGAGGGTCAGTACTGAGGGAGTGCCGCACTGTCAGAGGGTCAGTACTGAGGGAGTGCCGCCCTGTCAGAGGGTCAGTACTGAGGGAGTGCTGCCCTGTCAGAGGGTCAGTACTGAGGGAGTGCCGCACTGTCCGAGGGTCAGTACTGAGGGAGTGCTGCACTGTCAGAGGGTCAGTACGGAGGGAGTGCCGCACTGTCAGTGGGTCAGTACTGAGGGAGTGCCGCACTGTCAGAGGGTCAGTACTGAGAGTGTGCTGCACTGTCTGTACTGAGGGAGTGCCGCACTGTCAGAGGGTCAGTACTGAGGGAGTGCCGCACTGTCAGAGGGTCAGTACTAAGAGAGTGCTGCCCTGTCAGAGGGTCAGTACTGAGGGAGTGCTGCCCTGTCAGAGGGTCAGTACTGAGGGAGTGCCGCACTGTCAGAGGGTCAGCACTGAGGGAGTTCTGCACTGTCAGAGGGTCAGTACTGAGGGAGTGCCGCACTGTCAGAGGGTCAGTACTAAGAGAGTGCTGCCCTGTCAGAGGGTCAGTACTGAGGGAGTGCTGCCCTGTCAGAGGGTCAGTACTGAGGGAGTGTTGCACTGTCAGAGGGTCAGTACTGAGGGAGTGCCGCACTGTCAGAGGGTCAGTACTGAGGGAGTGCTGCACTGTCAGAGGGTCAGTACTGAGGGAGTGCCGCACTGTCAGAGGGTCAGTACTGAGGGAGTGCCGCACTGTCAGAGGGTCAGTACTGAGGGAGCGCCGCACTGTCAGAGGATCAGTACTGAGGCAGTGCTGCACTGTCAGAGGGTCAGTACTGAGGGCGTGGTGCACTGTCAGAGGGTCAGTACTGTGGGAATGCCGCACTGTCAGATGGTCAGGACTGAGGGAGTGCTGCACTGTCAGAGGGTCAGCATTGAGGGAGTGCCGCACTGTCAGAGGGTCAGTACTGAGGGAGCGCCGCACTGTCAGAGGATCAGTACTGAGGCAGTGCTGCACTGTCAGAGGGTCAGTACTGAGGGCGTGCCGCACTGTCAGGTGGTCAGGACTGAGGGAGGGCCGCACTGTCAGAGGATCAGTACTGAGGCAGTGCTGCACTGTCAGTGGGTCAGTACTGTGGGAATGCCGCACTGTCAGGTGGTCAGGACTGAGGGAGTGCTGCACTGTCAGAGGGTCAGCATTGAGGGAGTGCCGCACTGTCAGATTGTCAGGACTGAGGGAGTGCTGCACTGTCAGAGGGTCAGCATTGAG
Organism: Scyliorhinus torazame; assembly: GCF_047496885.1. Lineage (NCBI taxonomy): Eukaryota > Metazoa > Chordata > Chondrichthyes > Carcharhiniformes > Scyliorhinidae > Scyliorhinus > Scyliorhinus torazame. The sequence continues at coordinate 250,367,489 of NC_092717.1, forward strand.
GGAGTGCCGCACTGTCAGAGGGTCAGTGCTGAGGGAGTGCCGCACTGTCAGAGGGTCAGTACTGAGGGAGTGCCGCACTGTCAGTGGGTCAGTACTAAGAGAGTGCTGCCCTGTCAGAGGGTCAGTACTGAGGGAGTGCTGCCCTGTCAGAGGGACAGTACTGAGGGAGTGCTGTCCTGTCAGAGGGTCAGTACTGAGGGAGTGCTGCACTGTCAGAGGGTCAGTACTGAGGGAGTGCTGCACTGTCAGAGGGTCAGTACTGAGGGAGTGCCGCACTGTCAGAGGGTCAGTACTGAGGGAGTGCCGCACTGTGAGAGGGTCAGTACTGAGGGAGTGCCGCACTGTCAGAGGGTCAGTACTGAGGGAGTGCCGCACTGTCAGAGAGTCAGTACTGAGGGAGTGCTGCCCTGTCAGAGGGTCAGTACTGAGGGAGTGCCGCACTGTCAGTGGGTCAGTACAGAGGGAGTGCTGCCCTATCAGAGGGTCAGTACTGAGGGAGTGCCGCACTATCAGACGGTCAGTACTGAGGGAGTGCTGCACTGTCAGAGGGTCAGTACTGAGGGAGTTCTGCACTGTCAGAGGGTCAGAACTGAGGGAGTGCCGCACTGTCAGAGGGTCAGTACTGAGGGAGTGCCGCACTGTCAGAGGGTCAGTACTGAGGGAGTGCCGCACTGTCAGAGGGTCAGCACTGAGGGAGTGCCGCACTGTCAGAGGGTCAGTACTGAGGGAGCGCCGCACTGTCAGAGGGTCAGTACTGAGGGAGTGCTGCCCTGTCAGAGGGTCAGTACTGAGGGAGTGGTGCACTGTCAGAGGGTCAGTACTGAGGGAGTGCCGCACTGTCAGAGGGTCAGGACTGAGGGAGTGCTTCACTGTCAGAAGGTCAGCATTGAGGGAGTGCCGCACTGTCAGAGGGTCAGTACTGAGGGAGTGCCGCACTGTCAGAGGGTCAGTACTGAGGGAGTGCTGCCCTGTCAGAGGGTCAGTACTGAGGGAGTGCCGCACTGTCAGGTCAGAGGGTAAGTACTGAGGGAGCGCTGCACTGTCTGAGGGTCAGTACTGAGGGTGCCGCACTGTCAAGAGGGTCAGTACTGAGGGAGTGCCGCACTGTCAGAGGGTCAGTACTGAGGGAGCGCTGCACTGTCAGAGGGTCAGTACTGAGGTAGCGCTGCACTGTCAAAGGGTCAATACTGAGGGGAGAGCGGCTCTGTCAGAGGGTCAGCACTGAGGGAATGCCGCACTGTCAGAGGGTCAGTACTGAGGGAGAGCTGCACTGTCAGAGGGTCAGTACTCAGGGAGTGCTGTACTGTTAGAGGGTCATTACTGAGGGAGTGCTGCACTGTTACTGGGAAAGTACTGAGGGAGTGCAGCACTGTCAGAGGGTCAGTACTGAGGGAGTGCTGCCCTGTCAGAGGGTCAGTACTGAGGGAGTGCCGCACTGTCAGAGGGTCAGTACTGAGGGAGTGCCGCACTGTCAGAGGGTCAGTACTGAGGCAGCGCTGCACTGTCAGAGGGTCAGTACTGTGGTAGTGCTGCACTGTCAAAGGGTCAATACTGAGGGGAGAGCGGCTCTGTCAGAGGGTCAGCACTGAGGGAGTGCCGCACTGTCAGAGGGTCAGTACTGAGGGAGTGCTGCCCTGTCAGAGAGTCAGTACTGAGGGAGTGCCGCACTGTCAGAGGGTCAGTACTGAGGGAGTGCCGCACTCTCAGAGGGTCAGTACTGAGGGAGTGCCGCACTGTCAGAGGGTCAGTACTGAGGGAGTGCTGCCCTGTCAGAGGGTCAGTACTGAGGGAGTGCCGTACAGTCAGAGGGTAAGTACTGAGGGAGCGCTGCACTGTCTGAGGGTCAGTACTGAGGGAGAGCTGCACTGTCAGAAGGTCAGTACTCGGGGAGTGCTGTACTGTTAGAGGGTCATTACTGAGGGAGTGCTGCACTGTTACTGGGAAAGTACTGAGGGAGTGCCGCACTGTCAGAGGGTCAGTACTGAGGGAGTGCCGCACTGTCTGAGGGTCAGTACTAAGAGAGTGCTGCCCTGTCAGAGGGTCAGTACTGAGGGAGTGCTGCCCTGTCAGAGAGTCAGTACTGAGGGAGTGCCGCACAGTAGGAGGGTCATTACTGAGGGAGTATCGCACTGTCAGAAGGTCAGTTCTGAGGGAGTGCAACACTGTCAGAGGGTCAGCACTGAGGGAGTGCTGCACTGTGAGAGGGTCAGCACTGAGGGAGTGCTGCCCTATCAGAAGGTCAGTACTCCGGGAGTGCTGCACTGTTACTGAGAAAGCACTGAGGGAGTGCCGCACTGTCAGAGGGTCATTACTGAGGGAGTGCTGCCCTGTCAGAGGGTCAGTACAGGGGGAGGGCCGCACTGTCAGAGGGTCATTACTGAGGGAGTGCTGCCCTGTCAGAGGGTCAGTACTGAGGGAGTGCCGCACTGTCAGAGAGTCAGTACTGAGGGAGTGCTGCCCTGTCAGAGGGTCAGTACTGAGGGAGTGCCGCACTGTCCAAGGGTCAGTACTGAGGGAGTGCTTCACTGTCAGAGGGTCAGTACTGAGGGAGTGCAGCACTGTCAGAGGGTCAGTACTGAAGGAGTGCTGCCCTGTCAGAGGGTCAGTACTGAGGGAGTGCCGCACTGTCAGAGGGTCAGTACTGAGGGAGTGCTGCACTGTCAGAGGGTCAGTACTGAGGGAGTGCTGCCCTGTCAGAGGGTCAGTACTGAGGGAGTGCCGCACTGTCAGAGGGTCAGTACAGAGGGAGTGCTGCCCTATCAGAGCGTCAGTACTGAGGGAGTGCCGCACTGTCAGAGGGTCAGTACTGAGGGAGTGCTGCACTGTCAGAGGGTCAGTACTGAGGGAGTGCCGCACTGTCCAAGGGTCAGTACTGAGGGAGTGCTTCACTGTCAGAGGGTCAGTACTGAGGGAGTGCAGCACTGTCAGAGGGTCAGTACTGAAGGAGTGCTGCCCTGTCAGAGGGTCAGTACTGAGGGAGTGCCGCACTGTCAGAGGCTCAGTACTGAGGGAGTGCCGCACTGTCAGAGGGTCAGTACTGAGGGAGAGCTGCCGTGTCAGAGGGTCAGTACTGAGGGAGTGCCGCACTGTCAGAGGGTCAGTACTGAGGGAGTGCCGCACTGTCAGAGAGTCAGTACTGAGGGAGTGCTGCCCTGTCAGAGGGTCAGTACTGAGGGAGTGCCGCACTGTCAGAGGGTCAGTGCAGAGGGAGTGCTGCCCTATCAGAGAGTCAGTACTGAGGGAGTGCCGCACTGTCAGAGGGTCAGTACTGAGGGAGTGCCGCACTGTCAGAGGGTCAGTACTGAGGGAGTGCCGCACTGTCAGAGGGTCAGTACTGAGGGAGTGCCGCACTGTCAGAGGGTCAGTACTGAGGGAGTGCCGCACTGTCAGAGGGTCAGTACTGAGGGAGTGCCGCACTGTCAGAGGGTCAGTACTGAGGGAGTGCCGCACTGTCAGAGGGTCAGCACTGAGGGAGTGCCGCACTGTCAGAGGGTCAGTACTGAGGGAGCGCTGCACTGTCAGAAGGTCAGTACTGAGGGAGTGCCGCACTGTCAGAGGGTCAGTACTGAGGGAGTGCCGCACTGTCAGAGGGTCAGTACTGAGGGAGCGCCGCACTGTCAGAGGGTCAGTACTGAGGCAGTGGTGCACTGTCAGAGGGTCAGTATTGAGGGAGTGGTGCACTGTCAGAGGGTCAGTACTGAGGGAGTGCCGCACTGTCAGAGGGTCAGGACTGAGGGAGTGCTTCACTGTCAGAGGGTCAGCATTGAGGGAGTGCCGCACTGTCAGAGGGCCAGTACTGAGGGAGTGCCGCACTGTCAGAGGGTCAGTACTGAGGGAGTGCTGCCCTGTCAGAGGGTCAGTACTGAGGGAGTGCTGCACTGTCAGAGGGTCAGTACGGAGGGAGTGCCGCACTGTCAGAGGGTCAGTACTGAGAGTGTGCTGCACTGTCAGTACTGAGGGAGTGCCGCACTGTCAGAGGGTCAGTACTGAGGGAGTGCCGCACTGTCAGAGGGTCAGTACTAAGAGAGTGCTGCCCTGTCAGAGGGTCAGTACTGAGGGAGTGCTGCCCTGTCAGAGGGTCAGTACTGAGGGAGTGCCGCACTGTCAGAGGGTCAGTACTGAGGGAGTGCCGCACTGTCAGAGGGTCAGTACTGAGGGAGTGCCGCACTGTCAGTGGGTCAGTACTAAGAGAGTGCTGCCCTGTCAGAGGGTCAGTACTGAGGGAGTGCTGCCCTGTCAGAGGGACAGTACTGAGGGAGTGCTGTCCTGTCAGAGGGTCAGTACTGAGGGAGTGCTGCACTGTCAGAGGGTCAGTACTGAGGGAGTGCTGCACTGTCAGAGGGTCAGTACTGAGGGAGTGCCGCACTGTCAGAGGGTCAGTACTGAGGGAGTGCCGCACTGTGAGAGGGTCAGTACTGAGGGAGTGCCGCACTGTCAGAGGGTCAGTACTGAGGGAGTGCTGCCCTGTCAGAGGGTCAGTACTGAGGGAGTGCCGCACTGTCAGGTCAGAGGGTAAGTACTGAGGGAGCGCTGCACTGTCTGAGGGTCAGTACTGAGGGTGCCGCACTGTCAAAGGGTCAGTACTGAGGGAGTGCTGCAGTGTAGGAGGGTCAGTACTGAGGGAATGCTGCCCTGTCAGAGGGTCAGTACTGAGGGAGTGCCGCACTGTCAGAGGGTCAGTACTGAGGGAGTGCCGCCCTGTCAGAGGGTCAGTACTGAGGGAGTGCTGCCCTGTCAGAGGGTCAGTACTGAGGGAGTGCCGCACTGTCCGAGGGTCAGTACTGAGGGAGTGCTGCACTGTCAGAGGGTCAGTACGGAGGGAGTGCCGCACTGTCAGTGGGTCAGTACTGAGGGAGTGCCGCACTGTCAGAGGGTCAGTACTGAGAGTGTGCTGCACTGTCTGTACTGAGGGAGTGCCGCACTGTCAGAGGGTCAGTACTGAGGGAGTGCCGCACTGTCAGAGGGTCAGTACTAAGAGAGTGCTGCCCTGTCAGAGGGTCAGTACTGAGGGAGTGCTGCCCTGTCAGAGGGTCAGTACTGAGGGAGTGCCGCACTGTCAGAGGGTCAGCACTGAGGGAGTTCTGCACTGTCAGAGGGTCAGTACTGAGGGAGTGCCGCACTGTCAGAGGGTCAGTACTAAGAGAGTGCTGCCCTGTCAGAGGGTCAGTACTGAGGGAGTGCTGCCCTGTCAGAGGGTCAGTACTGAGGGAGTGTTGCACTGTCAGAGGGTCAGTACTGAGGGAGTGCCGCACTGTCAGAGGGTCAGTACTGAGGGAGTGCTGCACTGTCAGAGGGTCAGTACTGAGGGAGTGCCGCACTGTCAGTGGGTCAGTACTGAGGGAGTGCCGCACTGTCAGAGGGTCAGTACTGAGAGTGTGCTGCACTGTCAGTACTGAGGGAGTGCCGCACTGTCAGAGGGTCAGTACTGAGGGAGTGCCGCACTGTCAGAGGGTCAGTACTAAGAGAGTGCTGCCCTGTCAGAGGGTCAGTACTGAGGGAGTGCTGCCCTGTCAGAGGGTCAGTACTGAGGGAGTGCCGCACTGTCAGAGGGTCAGTACTGAGGGAGTGCCGCACTGTCAGAGGGTCAGTACTGAGGGAGTGCCGCACTGTCAGTGGGTCAGTACTAAGAGAGTGCTGCCCTGTCAGAGGGTCAGTACTGAGGGAGTGCTGCCCTGTCAGAGGGACAGTACTGAGGGAGTGCTGTCCTGTCAGAGGGTCAGTACTGAGGGAGTGCTGCACTGTCAGAGGGTCAGTACTGAGGGAGTGCTGCACTGTCAGAGGGTCAGTACTGAGGGAGTGCCGCACTGTCAGAGGGTCAGTACTGAGGGAGTGCCGCACTGTGAGAGGGTCAGTACTGAGGGAGTGCCGCACTGTCAGAGGGTCAGTACTGAGGGAGTGCTGCCCTGTCAGAGGGTCAGTACTGAGGGAGTGCCGCACTGTCAGGTCAGAGGGTAAGTACTGAGGGAGCGCTGCACTGTCTGAGGGTCAGTACTGAGGGTGCCGCACTGTCAAAGGGTCAGTACTGAGGGAGTGCTGCAGTGTAGGAGGGTCAGTACTGAGGGAATGCTGCCCTGTCAGAGGGTCAGTACTGAGGGAGTGCCGCACTGTCAGAGGGTCAGTACTGAGGGAGTGCCGCCCTGTCAGAGGGTCAGTACTGAGGGAGTGCTGCCCTGTCAGAGGGTCAGTACTGAGGGAGTGCCGCACTGTCCGAGGGTCAGTACTGAGGGAGTGCTGCACTGTCAGAGGGTCAGTACGGAGGGAGTGCCGCACTGTCAGTGGGTCAGTACTGAGGGAGTGCCGCACTGTCAGAGGGTCAGTACTGAGAGTGTGCTGCACTGTCTGTACTGAGGGAGTGCCGCACTGTCAGAGGGTCAGTACTGAGGGAGTGCCGCACTGTCAGAGGGTCAGTACTAAGAGAGTGCTGCCCTGTCAGAGGGTCAGTACTGAGGGAGTGCTGCCCTGTCAGAGGGTCAGTACTGAGGGAGTGCCGCACTGTCAGAGGGTCAGCACTGAGGGAGTTCTGCACTGTCAGAGGGTCAGTACTGAGGGAGTGCCGCACTGTCAGAGGGTCAGTACTAAGAGAGTGCTGCCCTGTCAGAGGGTCAGTACTGAGGGAGTGCTGCCCTGTCAGAGGGTCAGTACTGAGGGAGTGTTGCACTGTCAGAGGGTCAGTACTGAGGGAGTGCCGCACTGTCAGAGGGTCAGTACTGAGGGAGTGCTGCACTGTCAGAGGGTCAGTACTGAGGGAGTGCCGCACTGTCAGAGGGTCAGTACTGAGGGAGTGCCGCACTGTCAGAGGGTCAGTACTGAGGGAGCGCCGCACTGTCAGAGGATCAGTACTGAGGCAGTGCTGCACTGTCAGAGGGTCAGTACTGAGGGCGTGGTGCACTGTCAGAGGGTCAGTACTGTGGGAATGCCGCACTGTCAGATGGTCAGGACTGAGGGAGTGCTGCACTGTCAGAGGGTCAGCATTGAGGGAGTGCCGCACTGTCAGAGGGTCAGTACTGAGGGAGCGCCGCACTGTCAGAGGATCAGTACTGAGGCAGTGCTGCACTGTCAGAGGGTCAGTACTGAGGGCGTGCCGCACTGTCAGGTGGTCAGGACTGAGGGAGGGCCGCACTGTCAGAGGATCAGTACTGAGGCAGTGCTGCACTGTCAGTGGGTCAGTACTGTGGGAATGCCGCACTGTCAGGTGGTCAGGACTGAGGGAGTGCTGCACTGTCAGAGGGTCAGCATTGAGGGAGTGCCGCACTGTCAGATTGTCAGGACTGAGGGAGTGCTGCACTGTCAGAGGGTCAGCATTGAGGGAGTGCCGCACTGTCAGAGGGTCAGTGCTGAGGGAGTGCCGCACTGTCAGAGGGTCAGTACTGAGGGAGTGCCGCACTGTCAGTGGGTCAGTACTAAGAGAGTGCTGCCCTGTCAGAGGGTCAGTACTGAGGGAGTGCTGCCCTGTCAGAGGGACAGTACTGAGGGAGTGCTGTCCTGTCAGAGGGTCAGTACTGAGGGAGTGCTGCACTGTCAGAGGGTCAGTACTGAGGGAGTGCTGCACTGTCAGAGGGTCAGTACTGAGGGAGTGCCGCACTGTCAGAGGGTCAGTACTGAGGGAGTGCCGCACTGTGAGAGGGTCAGTACTGAGGGAGTGCCGCACTGTCAGAGGGTCAGTACTGAGGGAGTGCCGCACTGTCAGAGAGTCAGTACTGAGGGAGTGCTGCCCTGTCAGAGGGTCAGTACTGAGGGAGTGCCGCACTGTCAGTGGGTCAGTACAGAGGGAGTGCTGCCCTATCAGAGGGTCAGTACTGAGGGAGTGCCGCACTATCAGACGGTCAGTACTGAGGGAGTGCTGCACTGTCAGAGGGTCAGTACTGAGGGAGTTCTGCACTGTCAGAGGGTCAGAACTGAGGGAGTGCCGCACTGTCAGAGGGTCAGTACTGAGGGAGTGCCGCACTGTCAGAGGGTCAGTACTGAGGGAGTGCCGCACTGTCAGAGGGTCAGCACTGAGGGAGTGCCGCACTGTCAGAGGGTCAGTACTGAGGGAGCGCCGCACTGTCAGAGGGTCAGTACTGAGGGAGTGCTGCCCTGTCAGAGGGTCAGTACTGAGGGAGTGGTGCACTGTCAGAGGGTCAGTACTGAGGGAGTGCCGCACTGTCAGAGGGTCAGGACTGAGGGAGTGCTTCACTGTCAGAAGGTCAGCATTGAGGGAGTGCCGCACTGTCAGAGGGTCAGTACTGAGGGAGTGCCGCACTGTCAGAGGGTCAGTACTGAGGGAGTGCTGCCCTGTCAGAGGGTCAGTACTGAGGGAGTGCCGCACTGTCAGGTCAGAGGGTAAGTACTGAGGGAGCGCTGCACTGTCTGAGGGTCAGTACTGAGGGTGCCGCACTGTCAAAGGGTCAGTACTGAGGGAGTGCTGCAGTGTAGGAGGGTCAGTACTGAGGGAGTGCTGCCCTGTCAGAGGGTCAGTACTGAGGGAGTGCCGCACTGTCAGAGGGTCAGTACTGAGGGAGTGCCGCACTGTCAGAGGGTCAGTACTGCGGGAGTGCTGCCCTGTCAGAGGGTCAGTACTGAGGGAGTGCCGCACTGTCCGAGGGTCAGTACTGAGGGAGTGCTGCACTGTCAGAGGGTCAGTACGGAGGGAGTGCCGCACTGTCAGTGGGTCAGTACTGAGGGAGTGCCGCACTGTCAGAGGGTCAGTACTGAGAGTGTGCTGCACTGTCAGTACTGAGGGAGTGCCGCACTGTCAGAGGGTCAGTACTGAGGGAGTGCCGCACTGTCAGAGGGTCAGTACTAAGAGAGTGATGCCCTGTCAGAGGGTCAGTACTGAGGGAGTGCTGCCCTGTCAGAGGGTCAGTATTGAGGGAGTGCCGCACTGTCAGAGGGTCAGCACTGACGGAGTTCTGCACTGTCAGAGGGTCAGTACTGCACTGTCAGAGGGTCAGTACTGAGGGAGTGCCGCACTGTCAGAGGGTCAGTACTGAGGGAGTGCTGCACTGTCAGAGGGTCAGTACTGAGGGAGTGGTGCACTGTCAGAGGGTCAATACTGAGGGAGCGCCGCACTGTCAGAGGATCAGTACTGAGGCAGTGCTGCACTGTCAGAGGGTCAGTACTGAGGGCGTGGTGCACTGTCAGAGGGTCAGTACTGTGGGAGTGCCGCACTGTCAGATGGTCAGGACTGAGGGAGTGCTGCACTGTCAGAGGGTCAGGACTGAGGGAGTGCTGCACTGTCAGAGGGTCAGCATTGAGGGAGTGCCGCACTGTCAGAGGGTCAGTGCTGAGGGAGTGCCGCACTGTCAGAGGGTCAGTACTGAGGGAGTGCCGCACTGTCAGAGGGTCAGTGCTGAGGGAGTGCCGCACTGTCAGAGGGTCAGTACTGAGGGAGTGCCGCACTGTCAGAGGGTCAGTACTGAGGGAGTGCTGCACTGTCAGAGGGTCAGCATTGAGGGAGTGCCGCACTGTCAGAGGGTCAGTACTGAGGGAGCGCCGCACTGTCAGAGGATCAGTACTGAGGCAGTGCTGCACTGTCAGAGGGTCAGTACTGAGGGCGTGCCGCACTGTCAGGTGGTCAGGACTGAGGGAGGGCCGCACTGTCAGAGGATCAGTACTGAGGCAGTGCTGCACTGTCAGTGGGTCAGTACTGTGGGAATGCCGCACTGTCAGGTGGTCAGGACTGAGGGAGTGCTGCACTGTCAGAGGGTCAGCATTGAGGGAGTGCCGCACTGTCAGATTGTCAGGACTGAGGGAGTGCTGCACTGTCAGAGGGTCAGCATTGAGGGAGTGCCGCACTGTCAGAAGGTCAGTGCTGAGGGAGTGCCGCACTGTCAGAGGGTCAGTACTGAGGGAGTGCCGCACTGTCAGTGGGTCAGTACTAAGAGAGTGCTGCCCTGTCAGAGGGTCAGTACTGAGGGAGTGCTGCCCTGTCAGAGGGACAGTACTGAGGGAGTGCTGTCCTGTCAGAGGGTCAGTACTGAGGGAGTGCTGCACTGTCAGAGGGTCAGTACTGAGGGAGTGCTGCACTGTCAGAGGGTCAGTACTGAGGGAGTGCCGCACTGTCAGAGGGTCAGTACTGAGGGAGTGCCGCACTGTGAGAGGGTCAGTACTGAGGGAGTGCCGCACTGTCAGAGGGTCAGTACTGAGGGAGTGCCGCACTGTCAGAGAGTCAGTACTGAGGGAGTGCTGCCCTGTCAGAGGGTCAGTACTGAGGGAGTGCCGCACTGTCAGTGGGTCAGTACAGAGGGAGTGCTGCCCTATCAGAGGGTCAGTACTGAGGGAGTGCCGCACTATCAGACGGTCAGTACTGAGGGAGTGCTGCACTGTCAGAGGGTCAGTACTGAGGGAGTTCTGCACTGTCAGAGGGTCAGTACTGAGGGAGTGCTGCACTGTCAGAGGGTCAGTACTGAGGGAGTGCTACACTGTCAGAGGGTCAGAACTGAGGGAGTGCCGCACTGTCAGAGGGTCAGTACTGAGGGAGTGCCGCACTGTCAGAGGGTCAGTACTGAGGGAGTGCCGCACTGTCAGAGGGTCAGCACTGAGGGAGTGCCGCACTGTCAGAGGGTCAGTACTGAGGGAGCGCCGCACTGTCAGAGGGTCAGTACTGAGGGAGTGCTGCCCTGTCAGAGGGTCAGTACTGAGGGAGTGGTGCACTGTCAGAGGGTCAGTACTGAGGGAGTGCCGCACTGTCAGAGGGTCAGGACTGAGGGAGTGCTTCACTGTCAGAAGGTCAGCATTGAGGGAGTGCCGCACTGTCAGAGGGTCAGTACTGAGGGAGTGCCGCACTGTCAGAGGGTCAGTACTGAGGGAGTGCTGCCCTGTCAGAGGGTCAGTACTGAGGGAGTGCCGCACTGTCAGGTCAGAGGGTAAGTACTGAGGGAGCGCTGCACTGTCTGAGGGTCAGTACTGAGGGTGCCGCACTGTCAAAGGGTCAGTACTGAGGGAGTGCTGCAGTGTAGGAGGGTCAGTACTGAGGGAGTGCTGCCCTGTCAGAGGGTCAGTACTGAGGGAGTGCCGCACTGTCAGAGGGTCAGTACTGAGGGAGTGCCGCACTGTCAGAGGGTCAGTACTGCGGGAGTGCTGCCCTGTCAGAGGGTCAGTACTGAGGGAGTGCCGCACTGTCCGAGGGTCAGTACTGAGGGAGTGCTGCACTGTCAGAGGGTCAGTACGGAGGGAGTGCCGCACTGTCAGTGGGTCAGTACTGAGGGAGTGCCGCACTGTCAGAGGGTCAGTACTGAGAGTGTGCTGCACTGTCAGTACTGAGGGAGTGCCGCACTGTCAGAGGGTCAGTACTGAGGGAGTGCCGCACTGTCAGAGGGTCAGTACTAAGAGAGTGATGCCCTGTCAGAGGGTCAGTACTGAGGGAGTGCTGCCCTGTCAGAGGGTCAGTATTGAGGGAGTGCCGCACTGTCAGAGGGTCAGCACTGACGGAGTTCTGCACTGTCAGAGGGTCAGTACTGCACTGTCAGAGGGTCAGTACTGAGGGAGTGCCGCACTGTCAGAGGGTCAGTACTGAGGGAGTGCTGCACTGTCAGAGGGTCAGTACTGAGGGAGTGGTGCACTGTCAGAGGGTCAATACTGAGGGAGCGCCGCACTGTCAGAGGATCAGTACTGAGGCAGTGCTGCACTGTCAGAGGGTCAGTACTGAGGGCGTGGTGCACTGTCAGAGGGTCAGTACTGTGGGAGTGCCGCACTGTCAGATGGTCAGGACTGAGGGAGTGCTGCACTGTCAGAGGGTCAGGACTGAGGGAGTGCTGCACTGTCAGAGGGTCAGCATTGAGGGAGTGCCGCACTGTCAGAGGGTCAGTGCTGAGGGAGTGCCGCACTGTCAGAGGGTCAGTACTGAGGGAGTGCCGCACTGTCAGAGGGTCAGTGCTGAGGGAGTGCCGCACTGTCAGAGGGTCAGTACTGAGGGAGTGCCGCACTGTCAGAGGGTCAGTACTGAGGGAGTGCTGCACTGTCAGAGGGTCAGTACTGAGGGAGTGCCGCACTGTCAGAGGGTCAGTACTGAGGGAGTGCCGCACTGTCAGAGGGTCAGTACTGAGGGAGTGCCGCACTGTCAGAGGGTCAGTGCTGAGGGAGTGCCGCACTGTCAGAGGGTCAGTACTGAGGGAGTGCCGCACTGTCAGAGGGTCAGTACTGAGGGAGTGCTGCACTGTCAGAGGGTCAGTACTGAGGGAGTGCCGCACTGTCAGAGGGTCAGTACTGAGGGAGTGCCGCACTGTCAGAGGGTCAGTACTGAGGGAGTTCACCCTGCATTAGTATTTCCAGGACCCGGTTGCACATCTCAGGATCCTCACTCCTGTATCAGCTGACCTGTTATACTCATGTTGGTTAACTCACTGCCCAATCAGCACGAGGGAACAATTGTCCCTTGCTGGATGAGCCACATGCAGGGTTATAATCACCTCCCTCAGCCCAAAACCTCCAGCAGGTCCCCCCACCACGCCAAGGCACAGGGTAGGAGACTGACTCCATGGCAACAGGACCCGCCTTCAAGCGATCAGCGAGGCGAAGGCGAAAACATCTGCCCCGCGCCTGTCTACAGCTCCGGCCATCCGACACCCCGGATATGGTTTCCAGGGTCCCGGTTGCACATCCACGTGCAAGACTCCTGCGATTGTACTGAAAACCTCCTCCAAAACCTGTCCCGCTTCGGGCAGGACTAAAACATATGAAGATGGTTCACGGGGCCCCTCCCACATCGCTCACAGACATCCTCCACCCCCTTGGACAGCCGGCTGTTCCTTGATTTTGTGAGGTGCACCCTGTACACAGCCTCCAGCTGTATCAGCTACAACATTGCGCACAAAGTCGAGGGGGCATTCTCCCTCCGCAGCTCCTCACACCCCCATCCCTCTTCCAGCACCGCCCTCAGCTCTTCCTCCCACTTCGCGTTAACCCCTTCCACAGACATGCCATCCTCCAGAATCCTCCCATAAATCACTGAGACGGCCCCCCCTGTCCAAACCCCCCACTGACAGTCTCCAGCGGCGAGGGGTGAGGCACTATCGGGAAGGTTGGGAAAACCTTCCTTTCAAAGTCCCACACCTTCATATACCTGAAACCTGCCCCCCCACCCCAGCTCATACACCTTCCCAACTCTGCCAAACTCGCAAATCACCCTCCCAGGAACAGGTCCTTAATTTCCTTAATCCCCATAGTTGTACATTTGCTTAGACATGTGAATGTCTGGAGCAGTTACATTTCAAAACCCAGGGAAGCATTTAAGGAATAACTAGACATGGCAGTGGGGTTGCAGAGTTATTCTGTGTGAAACACAAAGGGACCGGTGATCAATAAGGGTTTAGTGACCATGCGTGTGACATTCATTAACGGGGCCTGTTCAGCTACAATGTTGATTTTGGTCTTTATCTTACTGTGTTCCTATCACAGTTCCTGGCTTACGATACACAGCTTCTGTTGGGGAACAAACGCTACTCCCTCAGCCCTGAGGAACATGTGTTTGGAGCCCTCTGTCTCTACACAGACATCATCTACATCTTCATGTTCATCCTGCAGCTCTTCGGCAGTCGGGATTGAGCTCCTTTCCAGGATTTGATATCTTGTTCCAGCTGCATTCTGTATCTTTCATTTGTTTTATATTCACATTGTTTTTTCCAGCAGCCACAAGACTGACCCCTGTACCCTCCCCACCCCCACCCACCCACACACAACACCCCCACCCACACACAACACCCCCACCCACACACAACACCCCCACCCACCCACACACAACACCCCCACCCACACACAACACCCCCACCCACACACAACACCCCCACCCACCCACACACAACACCCCCACCCACACACAACACCCCCACCCTGACACCCTCCCCACCCCCACACTCACACACAACACCCCCACCCACACACACACAACACCCCCACCCTGACACCCTCCCCACCCACACACTCACACACAACACCCCCACCCACACACACACAACACCCCCACCCTGACACCCTCCCCACCCACACACAACACCCCCCCACCCACCCACACACAACACCCCCACCCTGACACCCTCCCCACCCCCACCCACCCACACACAACACCCCCACCCACACACAACAACCCCACCCTGACACCCTCCCCACCCCCACCCACCCACACACAACACCCCCACCCACACACAACACCCCCACCCTGACACCCTCCCCACCCCCACCCACCCACACACAACACCCCCACCCTGACACCCTCCCCACCCCCACACACAACACCCCCACCCTGACACCCTCCACACCCCCACCCACCCACACACAACACCCCCACCAACACACACAACACCCCCACCCCCGCCCACCTACACACAACACCCCCACCCTGACACCCTCCCCACCCACCCACACACAACACCCCCACCCACACACAACACCCCCACCCTGACACCCTCCCCACCCCCACCCACCCACACACAACACCCCCACCCTGACACCCTCCCCACCCCCACCCACCCACACACAACACCCCCACCCACCCACACACAACACCCCCACCCACCCACACACAACACCCACCCTGACACCCTCCCCACCCCCACACTCACACACAACACCCCCACCCACACACACAACACCCCCACCCCCGCCCACCCACACACAACACCCCCACCCTCCCCACCCCCACACACCCATACACAACACCCCCACCCTGACACCCACACCTCCCCCTCCCACCCACACTCAACACCCCCACCCACCCACACACAACACCCCCACCCCCACCCACCCACACACAACAACCCCACCCTGACACCCTCCCCACACCCACACACAACACACCCACCCCCACCCACCCACACACAACACCCCCACCCACCCACACACAACACCCCCACCCTGACACCCTCCCCACCCCCACCCACCCACACACAACACCCCCGCCCTGACACCCTCCCCACCCCCACCCACCCACACACAACACCCCCACCCACCCACACACAAACCCCCACCCCCGCCCACCCCCACACACAACACCCCCACCCTGACACCCTCCCCACCCCCACCCACCCACACACAACACCCCCACCCACCCACACACAACAGCCCCACCCTGACACCCTCCCCACCCCCACACAACCACACACAACACCCCCACACACCCCTACACAACACCCCCACCCTCCCCACCCCCACACACCCACACACAACACCCCCACCCTGACACACTGCCCAACCCACACACCACACCCCTACCCTCCCCACCCCCACCCACCCACACACAACACCCACACCCTGACACCCTCCCCAACCCACACACCACACCCCTACCCTCCCCACCCCCACCCACCCACACACAACACACCCACCCACACACAACACCCCCACTCTGACACCCTCCCCACCCCCACACACAACACCCCCACCCACCCACACACAACACCCCCACCCCCGCCCACCCACACACAACACCCCCACCCTGACACCCTCCCCAACCCACACACCACACCCCTACCCTCCCCACCCCCACCCACCCACACACAACACCCCCACCCCCACCCACCCACACACAACACCCCCACCCTGACACCCTCCCCACCCCCACACACAACACCCCCACCCCCGCCCACCCACACACAACACCCCCAGCCTGACATCCTCCCCACCCCCACCCACCCACACACAACACCCCCATCCTGACACCCTCCACACACCCCCACATCCACACACAACACCCCCACCCTGACACCCTCCCCACCCCCACCCACCCACACACAACACCCCCATCATCCCCACCCCCACACGCCCACACACAACACCCTCACCCTGACACCCTCCCCAACCCACACACCACACCCCTACCCTCCCCACCCCCACCCACCCATGAGATTAGCGATCATTCTGGCCCCTCCTATTTCAATTCTCAGATCTTGGATGTACAAATGCTCTCTAACCTCAAGCTCATGGTGCACCTTCCTCCACAGGTGTGTTGTTGTGGACAGAGAGCCCTGTCAATGGCGCTTGCCTGGGTTGGCAACATTTCTGGAAAAACCGGCCAGTCCTGGATTAACCCATGTGGGTACACACTGATAACCCCTCCCGTGTGGGTACACACTGATAACCCCTCCCGTGTGGGTACACACTGATAACCCCTCCTGTGTGGGTACACACTGATAACCCCTCCCGTGTGGGTACACACTGATAACCCCTCCCGTGTGGGTACACACTGATAACCCCTCCCGTGTGGGTACACACTGATAACCCCTCCCGTGTGGGTACACACTGATAACCCCTCCCGTGTGGGTACACACTGATAACCCCTCCCATGTGGGTACACACTGATAACCCCTCCCGTGTGGGTACACACTGATAACCCCTCCCGTGTGGGTACACACTGATAACCCCTCCCGTGTGGGCACACACTGATAACCCCTCCCGTGTGGGTACACACTGATAACCCCTCCCATGTGCATACACACTGATAACCCCTCCCGTGTGGGTACACACTGATAACCCCTCCCGTGTGGGTACACACTGATAACCCCTCCCATGTGCATACACACTGATAACCCGTCCCGTGTGGGTACACACTGATAACCCCTCCCGTGTGCGTACACTGATAACCCCTCCCGTGTGCGTACACACTGATAACCTCTCCCGTGTGGGTACACACTGATAACCCCTCCCGTGTGGGTACACACTGATAACCCCTCCCCTGTGGGTACACACTGATAACCCCTCCCGTGTGGGTACACACTGATAACCCCTCCCGTGTGGGTACACACTGATAACCCCTCCCGTGTGGGTACACACTGATAACCCCTCCCGTGTGGGTACACACTGATAACCCCTCCCGTGTGGGTACACACTGATAACCCCTCCCGTGTGTGTACACTGATAACCCCTCCCGTGTGGGTACACACTGATAACCCCTCCTGTGTGGGTACACACTGATAACCCCTTCCGTGTGCGTACACACTGATAACCCCTCCCATGTGCATACACACTGATAACCCCTCCCGTGTGGGTACACACTGATAACTCCTCCCGTGTGGGTACACACTGATAACCCCTCCCGTGTGGGTACACACTGATAACCCCTCCCGTGTGGGTACACACTGATAACCCCTCCCATGTGCGTACATCGGTAATCCCTCCTGTGTGGGTACACACTGATAACCCCTCCCGTGTGGGTACACACTGATAACCCCTCCCATGTGCGTACACACTGATAACCTCTCCCCTGTGCGTACACTGATAACCCCTCCCGTGTGGGTACACACTGATAACCCCTCCCGTGTGGGTACACACTGATAACCCCTCCCGTGTGGGTACACACTGATAACCCCTCCCATGTGCGTACATCGGTAATCCCTCCTGTGTGGGTACACACTGATAACCCCTCCCGTGTGGGTACACACTGATAACCCCTCCCGTGTGCGTACACTGATAACCCCTCCCGTGTGGTTACACATTGATAACCCCTCCCTTGTGGGTACACACTGATACCCCCTCCCGTGTGGGTACACACTGATAACCCCTCCCGTGTGGGTACACACTGATCACCCCTCCCGTGTGGGTACACACTGATAACCCCTGCCATGTGGGTACACACTGATAACCCCTCCCGTGTGGGTACACACTGACAACCCCTCCCGTGTGGGTACACACTGATAACCCCTCCCGTGTAGGTACACACTGATAACCCCTCCCGTGTGGGTACACACTGATAACCCCTCCCGTGTGGGTACACACTGATAACCCCTCCCGTGTTGGTACACACTGATAACCCCTTCCGTGTGCGTACACACTGATAACCACTCCCGTGTGGGTACACACTGATAACCCCTCCCGTGTGGGTACACACTGATAACCCCTCCCGTGTGCGTACACTGATAACCCCTCCCGTGTGGGTACACACTGATAACCCCTCCCGTGTGGGTACACACTGATAACCCCTCCCGTGTGGGTACACTGATAACCCCTCCCGTGTGCGTACACACTGGTAACCCCTCCCGTGTGGGTACACGCTGATAACCCCTCCCGTGTGGGTACACACTGATACCCCCTCCCGTGTGGGTACACACTGATACCCCCTCCCGTGTGGGTACACACTGATACCCCCTCCCGTGTGGGTACACACTGATAACCCCTCCCGTGTGCGTACACACTGATAACCCCTCCCGTGTGGGTACACACTGATACCCCCTCCCGTGTGGGTACACACTGATAACCCCTCCCGTGTGGGTACACACTGATAACCCCTCCCGTGTGGGTACACACTGATAACCCCTCCCGTGTGGGTACACACTGATACCCCCTCCCGTGTGGGTACACACTGATACCCCCTCCCGTGTGGGTACACACTGATAACCCCTCCCGTGTGCGTACACACTGGTAACCCCTCCCGTGTGTGTACACACTGGTAACCCCTCCCGTGTGGGTACACACTGATAACCCCTCCCGTGTGGGTACACACTGATAACCCCTCCCGTGTGCGTACACACTGGCAACTCCTCCCGTGTGCGTACACACTGGTAACCCCTCCCGTGTGGGTACACACTGATAACCCCTCCCGTGTGCGTACACACTGGTAACCCCTCCCGTGTGCGTACACACTGGTAATCCCTCCCGTGTGGGTACACACTGATAACCCCTCCCGTGTGGGTACACACTGATAACCCCTCCCGTGTGCGTACACACTGATAACCCCTCCCGTGTGGGTACACACTGATAACCCCTCCCGTGTGGGTACACACTGATAACCCCTCCCGTGTGGGTACACACTGATAACCCCTCCCGTGTGGGTACACACTGATAACCCCTCCCGTGTGGGTACACACTGATAACCCCTCCCGTGTGCGTAAACACTGATAACCCCTCCCGTGTGCGTACACACTGATAACCCCTCCCGTGTGGGTACACACTGATAACCCCTCCCGTGTGGGTACACACTGATAACCCCTCCCGTGTGGGTACACACTGATAACCCCTCCCGTGTGCATACACACTGATAACCTCTCCCTGAATTGACTGAAGACCATGTTTTGCGTCTCCAGTGTATAAAGATTGGGCAGCAGGGACTGCCCATACAGTCGCAACCTTTCTGCCCCAAAATATTTTCCTGTCACTTTTCGTCCACCAGTGACAAAGATGCTAATCCTGCTGGAAGAGGGATGGGTGGCAGGCCCACAAGTTCCAGGCACCACCTGATATCGCAACCACGGTGGCTTAGGGTGGCATCATACCCACACTTACTCCGGCAGTGATTGTCAAATGATGATCATTTCTGTCCCCTCAGCTACTTTTCTCAAACTCCTCCCAGCTCCGGAATCACACACTGGACAGCTCTGATCCAAGTTACTTTCTTTTAATGATGAAGAAAAGGCAGATTTTGGTTTCAGCATTTCAAAATGTACTGAGTTAAGTCTCGAAATTTAATAAATTATTTGTATTTTGTGTGATGTAGCACATGTCCAAGGCTCCATTGGTGGATTTCCAGCTATGTTCAGCTTTACATATCAATTGGTAATTTGTGGTGCTAACACAGTTTTAATAATCTGCAAAGCAGCTCCAGTATTGGAGCTATTGGACATACAGAATAAGACTGGTGATAAAACGTTAAAATCGTGTCCGAAATCTGATCTGTTCCACTCAGCACCATTTTTAATCCCTGACCTTTGGTGCCCTGCTCTCTTGCCTCCTGTTTAGCTGGTTTCCCCTCACTATGGTTATAACTGAACTGACAGCGGGGATTTTAGCCATCTCCCCTCCATGGAGCAGAATTGGCAGCAGGAATCCGCTGGTGTTGTGTTTTGCTGTGTTTCTGTTTAACTCTCGCTCTGCCACCTCTGACTCCACTGTATCACCAGCTGCCAACAGTAAATTAGAAGTGGCTGCCAGAGTCTGGTTTTGGCGTGAGTGCTGTTTAATGCCAGCCTGGCCGGCCTCAATCGTGGGAGAGTCAGAAGCCTTGGCTCTGAAACAGTCTTTCCCCACACTGCCTGACCTGAGCCAGTCTTTGTCCTCAAGCCTAACTTCAGTGAACATTTAGAATAAATAAAAAACAAACAGATGAATTGGCCTTCAGGAATGAGGACACTTATCGGAGAGTGTATTCATGTGAAATCTGTGATAGTCATCTCTGAACTTGTAATGACTTTGTGCTGTTTGAATTAAATATTGTTACCACCTTTCCAGTTGGTTCAGAAGCTTCTCCCTTTCAGTAAGTACATCTGCAGTACCGTAAAGCAAGAGGCCAATCCACCCATCATGTCCTTGCTGTCTCTGAAAGAGCTCTCTTAGTTAACCCCTCTGAGTCGAGGATGAATTGCTTCCACACTAAGTGAGTGAGGAGTCCAATGTGCGACCGACAGATTCTGTCACAGATGAGACAGACAGTGGGGGGGGGTGCTTGGATTGTCACGCACTCCTTTCACTGTCAACGTTGGCTGTAGCTTATTTTTGGTGATGAAACCCGAGATGTTCAGGTCCTTTCCGGATGCTTTCCCCCCACCTGGGGTGGTCTTGGAATTTCTAGTTGTTGGTTGGGATGTTGCACTTTATCAAAGATATTTTGAGGGTGTCCTTGAAGCATTTTCTCTGCCCTCCTGGGGCTCACTTGCCATGTTGAAGCTTCGAATAGAGCACTTGTTTCAGGAGTCTTGTGTTAGGCATGCGGACTATGTGGTCCTCCCAGCAGAGCTGATCGAGGATGGGCGATGCTGGAGATGTTGGCCTGGGTGAGAACACTGACATTGGTGTGCCTATCCTGCCAAAGGATCATGCGGAGAAAGTACTGGTGGTAATTCTCCAGAGTTGTGAGGTGTCTGCTGCACATAGTCCAAGTCTCTGAGCCATCTTTGAAAGAGCTAATCAATTATTCCCACTCAACTTGCTCCTTCCTCATAGCCTTTCAAACAAGGGCTGCAGATTTCTCTCTGTTCTGGGGAGGATGAGGTTCATCACAGCTGGAGCAGTGATAATGGAGCTGTAATCAGTCACTTCCACAAAGCTTGGTGATTATCCAACATGACTCAATTTCAAACCGCATTGGCCAATCGAGCCAGTGGTTACAGCATTAATCCCACCGTGCCCCTCTTGGTCCTGTTAGCTGGTGAGTGTGGTGCTGATCGCAAAGCTTCCCACATGGGACATTCATTTTGAAATCAATCACAACTAGTTGGGTATCAGATTGCTGTTTGTGGGAACTTGCTTGTGCAAGAATTGGCTTTTATGTTTCCTATGCAATAAAAGTACCTGATTGGCTGGAATGAGCTTTGGGACCTCCTGAGTTTGTGAAAGCTCAATCGAAGAGCAGGTCCTTTCCTCCACCCGTTCTGCTTCATCGCACCCAGCACCATATCTGCCTAGTCCCTTCTTCCTGCTTTTCTTATCCAGTTTCCCTTTTAAAGACAGCTGTTATTTGCCTCACATTCGTATCACTTCTGGTAAAGACCTTTCTTCTGAATGTTTAATTGGATTTATTAGTGATTACATTTAATCACTCTCTACTGCTGTAGCTTTCAATACTTATGCCGAGTGCCACTAATCTCCTTTCAGTTATACCACACTGTTCTTCCTGTCATAATATGCACATCATGAGGTAAAAACAGGCAGTGACAGACACCCAGGTTAGCCAACCAACATACAGGACAGAACACAACCAATCACCAGACAGAACACCAGAGGGGGGCTTCCAACTATAAAACACACGAGGCATTAGCACTCCGCCTCTTTCCACTGGTGACAACTGTGGTGACAGTCAGGGTGTAAATATCAGTTAGCACCTTCTACACGTGGATCAGAGCTAGCCTGGTCTATTTAGTTCGAGTTAGTACACTTAGAGTAGTAGAGTGTCAACCCACAGCCAGCTGTGTGCATTGTTCCAGAAGTTCAATAATTCGTATTGCACAAACGCCTACGTTTGGTGTCTGATTTACCGTTCATCTGCATCCTGTTGCAGTCCGTGTTACCCCAGGGTGAATAACACAACACTTTCAACCATTATTCTTGTACTTTTTCTATTTTTCCACTTAACTCATTATTCAAGTGTCGGTATTTCAGCTTTCTTATTCAGTATTGAGACCTGTCCATTTTCTCCTTCCATCTTTAATAAGATTGCAATTGTAACCCAAGATTTCTTGATTTTTTTTTCCTCTTAAAAGCTCTATGTTCTTTGTCCCTCCTTGTTCACCTATTGACAGTGGTTAGCACTGCTGCCTCACAGCACCAGGGACCCGGGTTCAATTCTGGCCTTGGGTGACTGTCTGTGTGCAGTTTGCACTTTTTCCCCATAGTTGTGGGTTTCCTCCGGGTGCTCCAGTTTCCTCCCAGTTTAAAGTTGTGTAGATAAGGTGGATTGAGAAATGGTCCTTAGATGGGCGAAGAAAACTCGGTGCAGTAAATGGGAGAACGTGGTGATCCGCGTTTATCAAGACTGGAGTGCGGAGGTGGCGAGAAGGAGGGCGAGCTTTAATCGGGCCAAGGCGGTACTTCACAAAAGGAAGATAAAATTTGGAATGCTGCAACCGGCAAGACTGTGGGTCACATATCAAGGGAGGCACCACTACTTTGAGACGGCGGATGAAGCATGGACTTTTATTGTAGAAGAAAAACTGGAATGAGTGGATTATGAAAAAGAACGTTTGGACAAAGTGGTGGGGCGAATGGGGGGGGCGAAGAGGGGTTTTATGTTCTAATCCTGCGGTATGGTAACTTTTCTTTCTCCCACAGGTGGTGATGGGGGGAGGTGGGGAGGGAGAGGAGATGGGGCGTTGGCCATGGGAGGCGGGGCCGAGGGAGAGGCGCGGGCTTGGTTCCCGCGCTATGATAATTATGGCGGGAATAGAGAAGCAGGAAGGAGGGGGCGTCGCACGGTGCGAGCCGTGGTCACGGGGGGAAGCCGAGGTCAGCCAGAGTTTGCTGACTTCTGGGAGCAACATGGGGGGAGTAATTACGCTAGCGGGGGGTCTAGCAGGGGGGGTGGGAGGGGGGAATTACTGGGTTGCTGCTGCTGGGGAAAGGGGGGAGTGGGTACGGGAGAGGATGGGCGGGGGGGCACCGCCTGGGGGAGATACAGCTGCGTGGGAACTGGGTGAGAAGCTGGAAAAAGATGATGGCTAACCGGCAAGGGGGGGGGGGGGGGGGGGGGGGGTGGGAAGCCCCCCAACTCGGCTGATCACGTGGAACGTGAGAGGGCTCAACGGGCCGATAAAGAGGGCACGAGTACTCGCACACCTTAAGAAACTTAAAGCAGATGTGGTTATGTTACAGGAAACGCACCTGAAACTGATAGACCAGGTTAGGCTGCGTAAAGGATGGGTGGGGCAGGTGTTCCATTCGGGGCTGGATGCGAAAAACAGGGGGGTGGCTATATTAGTGGGGAAGCGGGTAATGTTCGAGGCAAAGACTATAGTGGTGGATAACGGGGGCAGATACGTGATGGTGAGTGGCAAATTACAGGGAGAGATGGTGGTTTTGGTAAACGTGTATGCCCCGAACTGGGATGATGCCAACTTTATGAGGCGAATGCTAGGACGCATCCCGGACCTAGAGACGGGAAAGCTGATAATGGGGGGAGACTTTAACACGGTGTTGGAACCAAGGCTGGATAGGTCGAAGTCCAGGACTGGTAGGAGGCCGGCAGCAGCCAAGGTGCTTAAGGATTTTATGGAGCAGATGGGAGGTGTGGACCCGTGGAGATTCAGTAGACCTAGGAGTAAGGAGTTCTCGTTTTTCTCCTATGTCCATAAAGTCTATTCGCGCATAGACTTTTTTGTGTTGGGTAGGGCATTGATCCCGAAGGTGAGGGGAACGGAATATACGGCTATAGCCATTTCGGATCATGCCCCACACTGGGTAGACTTGGAGATAGGGGAGGAAACAGGAGGGCGCCCACTCTGGAGAATGGACATGGGACTAATGGCGGATGAGGGGGTGTGCCTAAGGGTGAGGGGATGTATTGAAAAGTACTTGGAACTCAATGATAATGGGGAGGTTCAGGTGGGAGTGGTCTGGGAGGCGTTGAAGGCGGTGGTTAGGGGGGAGCTGATATCAATAAGGGCACATAAAGGGAAGCAGGAGAGTAAGGAACGGGAGCGGTTGCTGCAAGAACTTTTGAGGGTGGACAGACAATATGCGGAAGCACCGGAGGAGGGACTGTACAGGGAAAGGCAAAGGCTGCATGTGGAATTTGACTTGCTGACTACAGGCACTGCAGAGGCACAATGGAGGAAGGCGCAGGATGTACAGTATGAATATGGGGAGAAGGCGAGCAGATTGCTGGCACACCAATTGAGGAAGAGGGGAGCAGCGAGGGAAATAGGGGGAGTGAGGGATGAGGAAGGAGAGATGGAGCGGGGGGCGGAGAGAGTGAATGAAGTGTTCAAGACATTTTATAAAAAATTGTATGAAGCTCAACCCCCGGATGGGAGGGAGAGAATGATGGATTTTTTGGATCGGCTGGAAATTCCCAAGGTGGAAGAGCAGGAAAGGGTGGGACTGGGAGCACAGATCACGGTAGAAGAAGTGGTGAAAGGAATTAGGAACATGCAGACGGGAAAGGCCCCGGGACCGGACGGATTCCCAGTTGAATTTTACAGAAAGTATTTGGACTTGCTCGCCCCGGTACTGACGAGGACCTTTAACGAGGCAAAGGAAAGGGGACAACTGCCCCCGACTATGTCTGAAGCAACGATATCGCTTCTTTTAAAGAAGGAAAAGGATCCGCTCCAATGCGGGTCCTACAGACCAATTTCCCTCCTAAATGTGGATGCCAAGGTCCTGGCCAAGGTAATGGCAATGAGAATAGAGGAATGTGTCCCGGGGGTGGTTCACGAGGACCAAACTGGGTTTGTGAAGGGGAGACAGCTGAACACGAATATACGGAGGCTGTTAGGGGTAATGATGATGGCCCCACCAGAGGGTGAAATGGAGATAGTAGTGGCGATGGATGCCGAGAAAGCATTTGATAGAGTGGAATGGGATTATCTGTGGGAGGTGTTGAGGAGATTTGGTTTTGGAGAGGGGTATGTTAGATGGGTGCAGCTGTTGTATAGGGCCCCAGTGGCGAGTGTGGTCACGAATGGACGGGGATCGGCATATTTTCGGCTCCATAGAGGGACAAGGCAGGGATGTCCTCTGTCCCCATTACTGTTTGCACTGGCGATTGAGCCCCTGGCGATAGCGCTGAGAGGTTCCAAGAGATGGAGGGGAATACTTAGGGGAGGAGAAGAACACCGGGTATCTTTATATGCGGATGATCTGCTACTATATGTGGCGGATCCGGCGGAGGGGATGCCAGAAATAATGCGGATACTTGGGGAGTTTGGGGATTTTTCAGGGTATAAATTGAACATGGGGAAGAGTGAGCTGTTTGTGGTGCATCCAGGGGAGCAGAGTAGAGAAATAGAAGACCTACCGTTGAGGAAGGTAACAAGAGACTTTCGTTACCTGGGGATCCAGATAGCTAAGAATTGGGGCACATTGCACAGGCTAAATTTAACGCGGTTGGTGGAACAGATGGAGGAAGATTTCAAGAGATGGGATATGGTAGCACTGTCAATGGCAGGGAGGGTGCAGGCGGTTAAGATGGTGGTCCTCCCGAGATTCCTCTTTGTGTTTCAGTGCCTCCCGGTGGTGATCACGAAGGCTTTTTTTAAAAGGATAGAAAAGAGCATCATGGGTTTTGTTTGGGCCGGGAAGACTCCGAGAGTGAGGAAGGGATTCTTACAGCGTAGTAGGGATAGGGGGGGGCTGGCATTACCGAGCCTAAGTGAGTATTATTGGGCCGCTAATATTTCAATGGTGAGTAAGTGGATGGGAGAGGAGGAGGGAGCGGCGTGGAAGAGATTAGAGAGGGCGTCCTGTAGGGGGACCAGCCTGCAGGCTATGGTGACAGCCCCATTGCCGTTCTCACCGAGGAACTACACCACGAGCCCGGTGGTGGTAGCTACACTGAAGATTTGGGGACAGTGGAGACGACATAGGGGAAAGACCGGAGCATTGGGGGGGTCCCCGATAAGAAACAACCATAGGTTTGCCCCGGGGGGAATGGATGGGGGATATGGAATGTGGCAAAGAGCAGGGATAACGCAACTGAAAGATCTATTTGTGGACGGGAAGTTCGCAAGTCTGGGAGCGCTGACCGAGAAATATGGGTTGCCCCAAGGGAATGCATTCAGGTACATGCAATTGAGGGCTTTTGCGAGGCAACAGGTGAGGGAATTCCCGCAGCTCCCGACACAAGAGGTGCAGGACAGAGTCATCTCAAAGAAATGGGTGGGGGATGGTAAGGTGTCGGATATATATAGGGAAATGAGGGACGAAGGGGAGACTATGGTGGACGAACTAAAAGGGAAATGGGAAGAAGAGCTAGGGGAGGAGATCGAGGAGGGGCTGTGGGCAGATGCCCTAAACAGGGTAAACTCGTCGTCCTCGTGCGCCAGGCTAAGCCTGATTCAGTTTAAGGTATTACACAGGGCACATATGACTGGAACACGGCTCAGTAAATTTTTTGGGGTGGAGGATAGGTGTGCGAGGTGCTCGAGAAGCCCAGCGAATCATACCCATATGTTTTGGTCATGCCCGGCACTACAGGGGTTTTGGGTGGGGGTGACAAAGGCGCTTTCAAAAGTAGTAGGAGTCCGGGTCGAACCAAGCTGGGGGTTGGCTATATTTTGGGTTGCACAAGAGCCGGGAGTGCAGGAGGCGAGAGAGGCCGATGTTTTGGCCTTTGCGTCCCTAGTAGCCCGGCGCAGGATATTGCTAATGTGGAAAGAAGCCAAGCCCCCGGGGGTGGAGACCTGGATAAATGATATGGCGGTGTTCATAAAGCTAGAGCGGATTAAGTTCGTCCTAAGGGGGTTGGCTCAAGGGTTCACCAGGCGGTGGCAACCGTTCGTCGAATATCTTGCGGAAAGATAGATGGGGGAAAAAAGAAGGCAGCAGCAGCAGCCCAGGACTTGGGGGGGAGGGGGGGGGGGGGTGGGGGGGGTGGTGGGGGGGGGGGGGGGGGTATAGCCTGTGACAAGGCAGTTGCCAATTAGGGCTAGTTTTCATTTTTGTTATTTAATATTTATTTATTTGTTGTTTTTTGTTTATATAAAAAAGGTCATTATTATCTGTATTGTTATAATGTTGTGTAAAGGATGCACAATGTACTGTGTTGGTTGACCAAAAATTTTCAATAAAATATTTATTAAAAAAAAAAGATAAGGTGGATTGACCATGTTAAAATTGCCCTTAGTGTCCAAAAGGTGAGCTTGGGTTATGGGGATAGGGTGGAAGCGTGGGCTTAAGTAGGGTGCTCTTTCTAATGGCCGGTGCACTCAATGGGCAGAGTGGCCTCCTTCTGTACTGTAATTTCTATGATTCCGTGACACATTCTATTCCTCATTTATGTTGGTGATACCCTTACCTTTTCTAACTGGTGCTTCCATTTACAGATTCTTCATTTACTTACAGAGGATTGGATAGGGTGGACAGTGAGAGCCTTTTTCCTTGGATGGTGATGTCTAGCACGAGGGGACATAGCTTTAAATTGAGGGGAGATAGGTATAGGACAGATGTCAGAAGTAGGTTCTTTACTCAGAGTAGTATGGGCGTGGAATGTCCTGCCTGCAACAGTAGTGGACTTGCCAACACTAAGGGCATTCAAATGGTCATTGGATAGACATATGCAACAAAGAACAAAGAAAATTACAGCACAGGAACAGGCCCTTCGGCCCTCCCAGCCTGCGCCAATCCAGATCCTTTATCTAAACCTGTCTTCTAATTTCCAAGGATCTACTTCCCTCTGTTCCCCGCCCGTTCATATATCTGTCTAGATGCATCTTAAATGATGCTATTGTGCCCGCCTCTACCACCTCCACTGGCAAAGCGTTCCAGGCACCCACCACCTTCTGCGTAAAAAACTTTCCACGCACATCTCCCTTAAACTTTCCCCTCTCACCTTGAAATCGTGACCCCTTGTAATTGACACCCCCACACTTGGAAAAAGCTTGTTGCTATCCACCCTGTCCATACCTCTCATAATTTTGTAGACCTCAATCAGGTCCCCCCTCAACCTCCAGCTTCCCAACTAAAACAATCCTAATCCACTCAACCTTTCTTCGTAGCTAGCACCCTCCATACCAGGCAACATCCTGGTGAACCTCTGCACCCTCTCTAAAGCATCCACATCCTTCTGGTAATGTGGCGACCAGAACTGCACGCAGTATTCCAAATGTGGCCTAACCAAAGTCCTATACAACTGTAACATGACCTGCCGACTCTTGTACTCAATACCCCGTCCGATGAAGGCAAGCATGCTGTATGCCTTCTTGACCACACTATCGACCTGCGTTGCCACCTTCAGGGTACAATGGACCTGAACTCCCAGATCTCTCTGTACATCAATTTTCCCCAGGACTCTTCCATTGACCGTACAGTCCGCTCTTGAATTAGATCTTCCAAAATGCATCACCTCGCATTTGCCTGGATTGAACTCCATCTGCCATTTCTATGCCCAACTCTCCAATCTATCTATATTTTGCTGTATTCTCTGACAGTCCTCCTCGCTATCTGCAACTCCACCAATATTAGTATCATCTGCAAACTTGCTAATCAGACCAACTATACCTTCGTCCAGATCATTTATGTATATCACAAACAACAGTGGTCCGAGCACGGATCCCTGTGGAACACCACTAGTCACCTTTCTCCATTTTGAGACACTCCCTTCCACCACTACTCTCTGTCTCCTGTTGCCCAGCCAGTTCTTTATCCATCTAGCTAGTACACCCTGAATCCCATACGACTTCACTTTTTCCATCAACCTGCCATGGGAAACTTTATCAAGCGTCTTACTGAAGTCCATGTATATGACATCTACAGCCCTTCCCTCATCAATTATCTTTGTCACTTCCTCAAAGAATTCTATTAGGTTTGTAAGACATGAACTTCCCTACACAAAACCATGCTGCCTATCACTGATAAGTCTACTTTCTTCCAAATATGAATAGATCCTATCCCTCAGTATCTTCAACAATTTGCCTACCACTGACGTCAAGCTCACAGGTCTATAATTCCCTGGATTATCCCTGCTACCCTTCTTAAACAAAGGGACAACATTAGCACTTCACCAGTCCTCCGGGACCTCACCCGTGCTCAAGGATGCTGCAAAGATACCTATTAAGGACCCAGCTATTTCGTCCCTCGCTTCCCTCAGCAACCTGGGATAGATCCCATCCGGACCTGGGGACTTGTCCACCTTAATGTCTTTTAGAATACCCAAAACTTCCCCCTTCCTTATGCCGACTTGACCTAGAGTATTTAAACATCCATCCCCAGCCCCAACATCCGTCATGTCCCTCTCCTTGGTGAATACCGATGCAAAGTACTCATTAAGAATCTCACCCATTTCCTCTGACTCCACGCATAAATTCCCTCTTTTGTCTTTGAGTGGGCCAATCCTTTCTCTAATTACCCTCTTGCTCCTTATATACGAATAAAAGGCTTTGGGATTTTCCTTAACCCTGTTAGCCAAAGATATTTCATGACCCCTTTTAGCCCTCTTTATTGCGCGTTTGAGATTTGTCCTACTTTCCCGATATTCCTCCAAAGCTTCATCAGTTTTAGGTCGCCTAGATCTTACGTATGCTTCCTTTTTCATCTTAGCTAGTCTCACAATTCCACCCGTCATCCATGGTTCCCTAATCTTGCCATTTCTATCCCTCATTTTCACAGGGACATGTCTGTCCTGCACTCTAATCAACCTTTCCTTAAAAGACTCCCACATTTCAAATGTGGATTTACCCTTAAACAGCTGCTCCCAATCCACATTCCCGAGCTCCTGACGAATTTTGTTATACTTGGCCTTTCCCCAATTTAGCACTCTTCCTTTAGGACCACTCTCGTCTTTGTCCATGAGTATTCTAAAGCTTACGGAATTGTGATTGCTATTCCCAAAGTAATCACCGACTGAAACTTCAACCACCTGGCCGGGATCATTCCCCAATACCAGGTCCAGTATGGCCCCTTCCCGAGTTGGACTATTTACATACTGCTCTAAAAAACTCTCCTGGATGCTCCTTACAAATTCTGCTCCATCTACACCTCCAACACTACCTGAGTCCCATTCAATGTTAGGGAAGTTAAAATCTCCCACCATGACCACCCTATTGCTCCTACATTTTTCTATAATCTGTCTACATATTTGTACCTCTACTTCACGCTCGCTTTTGGGAGGCCTGTAGTAAAGTCCCAACAATGTTACTGCACCCTTCCTATTTCTTAGGTCTACCCATATTGCCTCAGTGCTCGAATCCTCCATCGTGCCCTCCTTAATCACAGCTGTGATATCATCTCTGACCAGTATTCCAACTCCTCCACCCCTTTTACCTCCCTCTCTATCCCTCCTGAAGCATCTATACCCTGGGATATTTAGTTGCCAGTCTTGCCCTTCCCTCAATGGACGATAAGGGAATATTTTAGATTGGCTTTAGAGTGGTTTCACAGGTCGGCGCAACATCGAGGGCCGAAGGGCCTGTACTGCGCTGGAATGTTCTATGCTCTTTCAGCCTTTCTATGCTCTGCTGTTTTCTGCATATTCTACCTTGGATCTTGTTCTCCTGCCAGAGTACTTTTCCCATTTTCATAAGATTACAATCTGAGTCTGTCGGCTCCTTGCTGACCATTCACATTCATAACAGTATTGGTGCTGTATTGTCTCAGTATAAGGTCCAGTTCAAAGCTTCCTGTATCACCAAACATTTTCCATGTACACAGTCTTTTGATGCCTAAAGTACGTATTTGATAAAAGCTATTCTTCTGCACAAATCTTCCATTTTTTAGCCTCACTCATTTCTTTGTCTAAGTCCATATACTCCTGGGCATTAAGTTTATTCAAGCTGAGTTAGAATTTTGATTGATAAGTGAGTTGAGGGTTATGGGGATGGGAGGGGGGCAGACAGGAAAGTGGATTTGAGACCATAGCCGGATCAGCCATGATCTCACTGAATGACAGAGCAGGCCGGAGGGGCCGAATGGCCTCCTGCGTTATATGTTCCTATCTCTTCCTTCTCCAATAATACTGTTCCAATCTCCCAGAACAATCAGATAGCTCTTTCCATTCTCCTATTGGGTTAGTTCTTCATACATTTCATCAATCTCCTTGTCAATATATACCTGAATGATCGTTCACAGCCAAAGATCCTTTAGTTTCACCAGAATCACTCTGTCTCACATTTGTCTTCACTCGTATTTGGCAGAATCCTTGTCTAGCATTACTTCTTCTCCCCAATTCTTTTTATTTCTTCCTCAGTATATCATTCTCACTTCATCACTCATGGAGAAATTAATGGGACTGAAGGTCTGTGGTACCTGATATTTTACATCCCAGTATTCCGATTGTTGTTTAGTAACACAGAACTTGACTTCCGGATGCGGCTATGCAGAGCTAGGTCGCATATTCGGTAGCTCCCACTTGAAACGGACTTTTGGGCTCTTTACAGGGCCCCCAAGGCATTTGTTTGACATTTCCTGGTGTGGGAAGAAGACTGCAACATTCCCCTGACAGTGTCCCCCAGGAATGGTATGTCTCTTGGTTACCAGACCCGGCAGAAACAGTAAAAGATTTGGCTGTAATTGCAGGGGAGAGAGGGGCCTCTTCCAGCATGCAAGTGGGGGAAGGGCAAGCTTAAAGGCTTCAAGCTGACTTGAGGGCCTTTATTAAAGGTGAATTCTAGCAGCAGAGGGAACAACTGTGAAAAGATCTCACCAAGGCCATTGAAGAAGTGGGGACGAGGCTTCCGGTGGTGGCCATGGAGTAGGTCGCGCATTCGGCAGCTCCCGTCTGGAACGGACTCTTAGACCTTTTTCAGGAGTTTCCACAGACATTTTGGGGCAGATTGGTGAAGCGAACACTGCCAAAAGGATTCCCTCTCGAGACTTCCGGTTGCAGCTATGCGGAGCTAAGTCGCACATTCGGCGGTTCCCGCAAAAACGGACTTTTGGGCTCTTTTCAGGGCTCCCAAGGGCACATTTTCGAAGTTTCCCGGTGTGGGAAGGAGTTAATAACAGCTCCCCGTCAGTATATGGCTTTAACTAGGAGCGGGGCGACAAAAAAGGTGGTGGTGGACCCGAAGAAGGGAGGGAAGAAGGACAAAATGGCGGCGGGCAGAGACCAGGCAGCGTGGAGGCAGTGGGCGGAGGAGCAACAGGAGGGTATCCAGCACTGCCTCAAAGAGATTAAAACGGACCTGCTAGAGCCGATGAAGGCTTCTATTGATAAGCTGCTGCAGACACAGACGACCCAGGGAGTGGTGATCCGAGAGGCTCGACAAAAGATCTCTGACAATGAGGACGAGATCTTAGGCCTGGCGGTAAAGGTGGAGGCGCACCACAAGAAATGGCAGGAGCGGTTCGAGGAGATGGAGAATCGGTCGAGGCGGAAGAATGTGCGGATTCTGGGCCTCCCAGAGGGCTGGAGGGGCCGGACGTGGGGGCCTATGTGGTCACCATGTTGAACTCGCTGATGGGAGCTGGGTCCTTCCAGGGGCCCCTGGAGCTGGAAGGGGCCCACAGAGTGTTGGCGAGGAGGCCCAAGGCTAACGAGCCTCCGCGGGCGGTGCTGGTGCGGTTCCATCGGTTCGTCGATCGGGTGTGTGCGCTCAGGTGGGCCAAGAAGGAGAGGAGCAGCAGGTGGGAGAACGCGGAGGTTCGGATATATCAGGACTGGAGTGCGGAGGTGGCAAAGAGGAGGGCTGGGTACAATCGAGCGAAGGTGGTGCTGCACAGGAAGGGGGTGAGGTTTGGCATGTTGCAGCCGGCGCGACTGTGGGTCACCTACAAGGACCGGCACCATTATTTTGAGTCTCCGGAGGAGGCGTGGGCCTTTGTTCAGGCTGAGAAGCTGGACAGACTGAGGGTCGGGATGGGCGATTGGGGACTGCGGTGGATATGTTATGCCTATTTTTGGTTCGGGGGGGGGGGGCCTTTGCATTGTTTTGGGTTTCTTTTTCTCTGTGTTTTTCTCTTTCGGGTTGGGGAGGGTGGATGGGGCGGGTTGGGCACTGTTTTGGTTGGTGGCGGGGCCTGGTAGGTGGAGAGCGCGGGCTTTTTTCCCGCGCCGAAGACTGGGGGGGCGGGGAAGCGAGGATTGTTTCCCGCGCTTAGAACGGAGGGGGGAGGGGGAGAGCCTGTGGATGGGGAGCGGGAGAGGAGGGTGTGCCACACAATGGGAGGAGTCGAAGGGGAGGCGGGAGTGGCCGGGGTCAGCAGGAGTCAGCTGACTTGCGGAAGTGCAATGGGGGAAGTAAACCAGCTAGGATGGGTCCTAGCCGGGGGTGGGTGGGTGGGGGGAATCGAGTTGCTGCTGCTAAGGTCAAGGAGGAGCTGGTGCGAGTGGGGGGGGTCGAGACGGGGGTATGCCGCTGTGGGGAATGGGCCGGGTGTGGGGTGCGGGCACGTGGCTGGCCGAGGAGGGGTCATGGCTAGTCGGCGGGGGAGGGGGGGCGGGTAGCCCCCTGATCGGCTGATAACCTGGAATGTAAGGGGACTGAATGGGCCGGTTAAGCGGGCCCGCGTGTTCGCGCACCTGAAGGGGCTCAAGGCGGATGTGGTTATGCTCCAGGAGACACACCTGAAGGTGGCAGACCAGGTAAGACTGAGGAAAGGGTGGGTAGGTCAGGTGTTTCACTCGGGGCTAGATGCCAAAAATCGAGGGGTGGCGATCTTGGTGGGAAAGAAGTTGTTATTCGAGGCGTCGAGCATTGTGGCAGATAATGGCGGTAGGTACATAATGGTAAGTGGTAAGTTGCACAGAGAGAGGGTGGTACTAGAACATAGAACATTACAGCGCAGTACAGGCCCTTCGGCCCTCGATGTTGCGCCGACCTATGAAACCACTCTAAAGCCCATCTACACTATTCCCTTATCGTCCATATGTCTATCCAATGACCATTTGAATGTCCTTAGTGTTGGCGAGTCCACTACTGTTGCAGGCAGGGCATTCCACGCCCTTACTAC
Source organism: Scyliorhinus torazame (assembly GCF_047496885.1). NCBI lineage: Eukaryota > Metazoa > Chordata > Chondrichthyes > Carcharhiniformes > Scyliorhinidae > Scyliorhinus > Scyliorhinus torazame. The sequence goes on from NC_092717.1 coordinate 250,401,428, forward strand.
TCTCTGAGTAAAGAACCTACCACTGACATCTGTCTTATATCTATCTCCCCTCAATTTAAAGGTATGTCCCCTCGTGCTAGACATCACCATCCCAGGAAAAAGGCTCTCACTGTCCACCCTATCCAATCCTCTGATCATCTTGTATGCCTCAATTAAGTCACCTCTTAACCTTCTTCTCTAATGAAAACAGCCTCAAGTCCCTCAGCCTTTCCTCATAAGATCTTCCCTCCATACCAGGCAACATTCTGGTAAATCTCCTCTGCACCCTTTCCAATGCTTCCACATCCTTCCTATAATGCGGCGACCAGAAATGCACGCAATACTCCAAATGCGGCCGCACCAGAGTGTTGTATAGCTGCAACATGACCTCATGGCTCTGAAACTCAATCCCTCTACCAATAAAAGCTAACACACCGTACGCCTTCTTAACAACCCTCTCAACCTGGGTGGCAACTTTCAGGGATCTATGTACATGGACACCGAGATCTCTCTGCTCATCCACACTGCCAAGAATCTTACCAGTAGCCCAGTACTCAGTCTTCCTGTTATTCCTTCCAAAATGAATCACCTCACACTTTTCTGCATTAAACTCCATTTGCCACCTCTCAGCCCTTGCCACCTCTCAGCCCAGCGCTGCAGCTTATCTATGTGCCTCTGTAACTTGTAACATCCTTCCGCACTGTCCACAACTCCACCGACTTTAGTGGCATCTGCAAATTTACTCACCCATCGTTCTACGCCCTCCTCCAGGTCATTTATAAAAATGACAAACAGCAGTGGCCCCAAAACAGATCCTTGTGGTACACCACTAGTAACTGGACTCCAGTCTGAATATTTCCCATCAACAACCACTTCTTCCAGCTAGCCAATTTCTGATCCAAACTGCTAAATCACCCTGAATCCCATGCCTCTGTATTTTCTGCAGTAGCCTACCATAGGGAACCTTATCAAACGCTTTACTGAAATCCATATACACCACATCAACTGCTTTACCCTCATCCACCTGTTTGGTCATCTTCTCAAAGAACTCTATAATGTTTGTGAGGCATGACCTACCCTTCACAAATGTACCCTTCAATGTGTATGCTCCGAACTGGGACGATGCGGGTTTTATGCGGCATATGTTGGGTCAGATCCCAGACTTGGATGTGGGGGGCCTGATAATGGAGGGAGACTTTAACACGGTGTTGGATCCGGCACTGGATCACTCCAGGTCTAGGACGGGTAGGAAGCCGGCGGCAGCTAGAGTGTTGAGGGGATTTATGGACCAAATGGGAGGGGTGGACCATTGGAGATTTGCAAGGCCGGGGGCTAGGGAATTTTCATTCTTCTCACATGTCCATGAGGCTTATTCTCGAATCGACTTTTTCATCTTGAGTAGGGCGCTGATAGCGAGAGTAGAGGATACCGAGTATTCGGCAATAGCCATTTCGGACCACGCCCCGCATTGGGTGGACTTGGAGATGGGGAGGAGAGGGACCAGCGCCTGCTGTGGCGCTTGGAGGTGGGGCTGTTGGCGGACGAGGAGGTGAGCGAGCGGGTCCGAGGAAGTATAGAGAGGTACTTGGAGACCAATGACAACGGGGAGGTCCGAGTGGGGATGGTATGGGAGGCACTGAAGGCCGTGGTGAGGGGAGAGCTGATCTCCATTAGGGCCCACAAGGAGCGGGGGGAGAGGGAGAGGCTGGTGGAGGAGATGGTGAGGGTAGACAGGAGGTATGCGGAAGAGCCTGAGGAAGGATTGTTGAGGAAGATGCGCAGCCTCCAGGCCAAATTCGACCTGGTGACCACCAGGAAGGCGGAGGTGCAGTGGAGGAAGGCCCAGGGGGCGGTCTACGAGTATGGGGAAAAGGCAAGCCGGATGCTGGCGCATCAGCTTCGGAAGCGGGACGCAGCTAGGGAGATCGGGGGAGGGAGCGTGGTGCGGAGTGGGGTTGGCATCAATGGTGTCTTCAGGGACTTCTACGCGGAATTGTACCGATCCGAGCCCCTACGGGAGGAGGGAGGGATGGGCCGTTTCCTGGACTAATTGAGGTTTCCAAAGGTGGAAGAGGGACTGGGGGCCCCGATTGGGCTGGAGGAGCTGATCAAAGGGATAGGAAGCATGCAGGCGGGGAAGGCACCGGGGCCGGACGGTTTCCCGGTCGAGTTCTATAAAAAATATATGGACCTGTTGGGCCCGCTGTAAGTCAGGACCTTTAATGAGGCAAGGGAGGGTGGGGGTGGGGGGGCTTGCCCCCGACGAAGTCCCGGGCACTGATCTCCTTGATCCTGAAGCGGGACAAGGATCCCCTGCAATGTGGGTCTTACAGACCGATTTCCTTGCTAAATGTAGATGCCAAGGTGCTGGCGAAGGTCTTAGCCTTGAGGATTGTGTGCCGCAGATCATCCATGAAGACCAGACGGGGTTTGTGAAGGGGAGACAGTTGAACGCGAATGTGTGGAGGCTTTTGAACGTTATCATGATGCCGGCGAGGGAGGGGGAGGCGGAGATAGAGGTGGGGATGGACGCTGAGAAAGCCTTCGATAGGGTAGAGTGGGGGTACCTGTGGGAGGTGCTGAAGAGGTTGGGGTTTGGGGAGGGGTTTGTCAGGTGGGTTAGGCTGTTGTATGAGGTCCCGATGGCAAGTGTGGCCACAAATAGGAGGAGGTCCGAGTACTTTCGGTTGCACCAAGGTAAGAGACAGGGGTGTCCCCTGTCCCCCCTGCTCTTCGCACCTGCGATTGAACCCCTGGCTGTGGCACTGAGAGAGTCGAGGAACTGGAGGGGGTTGGTGCGAGGTGGGGAGGAGGATAGGGTGTCATTTTATGCGGATAACCTGCTGCTGTATGTGGCAGACCCTGTGGGAGGAATGCCAGAGGTAATGAGGATCCTGAGGGAATTCGGGGACTTTTCGGGGTACAAGCTCAATATGGGGAAGAGCGAGCTGTTCGTAGTTCAGCTAGGGGACCAGGAGAGGGGGATTGGCGAGCTCCCACTAAAAAGGGCGGAGAGGAGCTTCAGATATTTGGGGGTCCAGGTGGCCAGGAGCTCGGGGGCCCTGCATAGGTTTAACTTTACAAGGCTGGTGGAGCAAATGGAGGAGGAGTTCAAGAGATGGGTCGCGTTGCCGCTGTCCTTGGCGGGTAGGGTGCAGTCAATCAAAATGACGGTGCTCCCAAGGTTTTTGTTCCTGTTCCAGTGCCGCCCCGTGTTTATCCCGAAGGCTTTTTTCAGGCGGGTTAACAGGAGTATAATGGGGTTTGTGTGGGCGCGAGGGACTCCGAGGGTGAGAAGGATGTTCCTGGAGCGGAGTAGAGATGGGGGGGGCTGGCGCTGCCCAACCTCTGTGGGTACTACTGGGCCGCCAATGCGACAATGGTGCGCAAGTGGGTGATGGAGGGGGAGGGGGCTGCATGGAAGAGGCTGGAGACGGCGTCTTGTGAGGGTACGAGTCTGGGGGCGCTGGCAACGGCGCCGCTGCTGCTCCCTCCAAGGAGGTATACCACGAGCCCGGTGGTGGTGGCGACCCTCAAAATTTGGGGGCAGTGGAGGCGGCATAGGGGGGGAGTTGGGGCCTCGGCGTGGACCCCATTACGGGGGAACCACCGGGTCGCCCCAGGAAGAACAGGTGGAGGGTTTTCGGGGTGGCACAGGGCAGGCATATGAAAGTTGGGGGACCTGTTTGTGGACGGGAAGTTCGCGAGCTTGGGTGAGCTGGAGGAGAAATACGGGCTCCCCCCCCCGGGGAACACCTTCTGGTACTTACAGGTGAGGGCAGCACGGTAGCACAAGTGATTAGCACTGTGGCTTCACAGCGCCAGGGTCCCAGGTTCGATTCCCCGCTGGGTCACTGTCTGTGCGGAGTTTGCACGTTCTCCCCGTGTCCGCGTGGGTTTCCTCCGGGTGCTCCGGTTTCCTCCCACAGTCCAAAGACGTGCAGGTTAGGTGGATTGGCCATGCTAAATTACCCGTAGTGTCCATAAAGGGTTGGGAGGGGTTATTGGGTTGCGGGGATAAGGTGGAAGTGAGGGATTAATGTGGGTCGGTGCAGACTCGATGGGCCGAATGGCCTCCTTCTGCACTGTATGTTCTATGTAATCTATGTAAGGGCGTTTGCCAGACGGCAGGTGGTGGAATTCCCACGGCTACTGCCACATACAGTACAGGACAGGGTGCTCTCGGGGGGGTGGGTGGGAGTGGGGAAGATCTCGGAAACTTACCAGGTGATGCAGGAGGAGGAGGAGGCCTCGGTGGTGGAGTTGAAAGGTAAGTGGGAGGAGGAGTTGGGGGAAGGACAGCGAAGAGGACGTGGGCAGATGCCCTAGGGAGGGTGAATTCTTCCTCTTCATGCGCGAGGCTCAGCCTCATACAGTTTAAGGTGCTACACAGGGCACACATGACCGGGACAAGGATGAGCCGGTTCTTTGGGGGTGAGGACAGGTGTGTTAGGTGCTCAGGGAGCCCAGCAAATCACACCCATATGTTCTGGGCATGCCCAGCGCTGGAGAAATTTTGGAAGGGCATAGTGAGGACGGTGTCGAGGGTGGTAGGATCCAGGGTCAGACCGGGCTGGGGGCTCACAATATTTGGGGTGGCAGAGGAGCCGGGAGTGCAGGAGGTGAAAGAGGCCGGGATTCTGGCCTTTGCTTCCCTGGTAGCCCGGCGAAGGATTCTCCTTCACTGGAAAGATGCAAGACCCCCAAGCGTGGAATCCTGGATCAGCGATATGGCAGAGTTCATTAAATTGGAGAGGGTGAAATTCACCTTGAGAGGGTCGGTACAAGGATTCTTTAGGCAATGGCAACTGTTCTTAAGACTTCCTGGCAGAACGATAGACATTGGTCAATGGCAGCAGCAGCTCGGGGGGTTTACTTTATTTTTGTTTGTTATTTACACTGGAGGGTCTGAGGGGGTGTATACACCTGTTGTGTTAAGTCGGGGTGTTAATGTTAATTTACTATTTATGTACAGGGGGGGAGGGGTTTGGGGGGGTTGGTATTTTAGATTGTGTTTTGTACTTAACCCTGTTGGGTTCTTTTTTCTTTCTCATTTTGTTATTGATATTTTATGAAAACCTTTAATAAAAATTATTTTTTAAAAAAGTAATACAGAACTTGAATACTGCCAGCAAACACATTTTGTTGAAGCTTTATTTGCTGACAGAAAGAACATGTATTCACATTGTGACCATTTCAGCTAAATAAAATACGTGGCAGCCATTTACTGGTTCATTCCTCAGGGCAATGCCTTGACCAATCAGAATCAAGCTACTCGGTTGGAAATTTTCAAACAATGCTTGACAGTTAACCGTCAGTCACCATTCACTGGTGCAGTCTCCATGGCAACGCCTTTATTAATCAGAGTCCACTTGCCAACCAATCAGCATTCTCTTACAATACAGTATAAAGTTGTAGTTTCCAGACATTGCAAGAAAATCAATTGTCCTGATGAAAACAAAACACCTCAACAAAATGTACATTGAAGGAACTAGCTACGAAGAGTGGGTACACTCATGACATTTTGTAGATGCTGGAATGGTTCTTGCAGATTGGAAGATAGCAAATGTGACTGAATAATTTGAGAGGGAAGAGAGAAAACATGGAAGTACAGACCTGTTAACCGTACATCTGCAGGAGGTAAAAATGCAAGAATCTATTATTAAAGGATGTGATAAACGGACACTTGATAATAATGATCTGGTTGTTTTCATGACATAGTTGTAATAGTTTGTAGTTTTGGTTTTTAATTGTCATTTAACTAATTATTCTGATTATATCAACAATGCCTTTTTCTGTTCAAGGCATTTTCCAAAATACTGCAGAGACTTCTGATGTTTAAGCTCATTATGTTTTGGCTGAAGATGAACCTTTAAGTTTGCTTTTACAAGTTTATCATTGAGACATTTCAAGTCTGCAGTTTCCCTTCCATGACTGATTCTCAATTGTTTGTATCAATTCATTTTTCATTAACAAACTTCCTGGTCAAACCTGAAATTTGTTTTTTGACATTAACCAGATTTTCCTTCAATTGCTTGTTATTGGCAAGAAATGTTTCATTTTGACCATGTTAGGACCAACATGATTTAGTGTGTGCTGCAGTACAGCTTTCTCCACATTACTGTCTCCAGTAGCCAAATCATAAACCAGAATAAAATATATTCCTTCAATAGGTGATTTAGGAATAATTCCCACCAAAACAATTCTCTTTACAAAGTGACTTCTTAAATTTACTTTACACAAAAAAACAGGTTCATAAATTCTATTAATATCCCTCAATACCATTTCCTTCATAAATCTATCCTGATATAAATTGCATCATCAGCGACCATCATTGATTGGTCTGCCCGTGTCTCTCAAAATTTTGATTTGTTAAATTATTTTATTGGCAGAGTAAGGGTTTAAAAGAATGAGAGGTGATCTCATTGAAGCCTACAAAATACTTCCAAGAGTAGACGGGTAGGTACAGACACTGGGTCAAAATCTTGGAACTTCCTCCCTACAGCACAGTGGTTATACCTACACCTCATGGACTGCAGCAATTCAAGAAGGTGGCTCATCACCACTTTCTCAAGGGCAATTAGGGATGGGCAATAAACATTGACCTAGCCAATAAACATTGACCTAGCCAATAAACATTGACCTAGCCAGCGAGACACACGTCCCACAAATGAATACGTTTTCTCTGGTTGGGGAGTCTGGAACCAGGGAACACAATTAAAAGGGAAGCACTTAGACGGAGATGTAGAGAAAGCTTGGAATTCTCTATCGCATTGGCCGTGGAAGCCGACATGTGACTCCAGATCCACAGCATTGTGGTTGATTCTTAACTGCCCTCAGGGATGGGCAATTAATGCTGACCCAGGATGCCCACATCCCATAAACAGATAAAGAAAAAAAAAATGGGGATGTGGGGGAAAAGCATGAAATGATCCGCCAGGATGGTATTAAGGCCCGATGGGCAGAATGGCCTATTCTTGTTCCTCTCTAGTCACCTGCTCATGTTCACTGTACTGAATGCAGAGCAGCACAGGGCTTCAGCGCAGGAAGAGGCACGGCCCTTTAAACCTGCTCCAACATCATGGCTGACCCGGTTGTGGCCCGAACTCCACTTTCCCATCAACCCTCTCATCTGAGGAATGAGTCGAGTGAACTTTCCCATCATTATTACGAGAGTTAGCAAAACGTTCTTGTTTTTATTAATTGTTTTGCATCTGAGGGGGTTTGAAGTTCTGCAGTCCAGCAAAGTCTGCCATGTTGATGTTCTGTTACTGCAATTTACTTTGGATCTGTAGTTTATGAGCTATGACTGATTATTTTCCTGCTATTCAAAGATGAAGCAAATACAAAAGAATTTGTATCGATTCAGTGACCTAATTACAACAACAGAGCTTTAAATGATTCCCAGGCAACACTACATTAGCAGAGTAGGAACTGAAAGCTTTGTTCCCAGGAGGGTCCTATCCTAGAGCAGTGTGGAAAGGTGTCCAAGTAACCAGGCTGCGCTGTCTTTATCATTTAGGGGGGCAGCTAAACTGATGAACTCTGGAATTTGGACCCAACGGAAACTTTACTCAACGACATTTGGCAAAAAAAGTGCTCAACACGCCACGGAACATGCCTTTCCACACCGGCACACATGACAGCACGTGTAAATGGACACACACACAAGAGGATATGTACCAATGTGGACATGAGAGCACACGTGGCAACAACACAAGCAGATGTGCTAACAAACACACGAGCACAGAGTGCAGACACGAGAGCACACATGCCAAAACAGACACATGAGAGCATGTGTTAACATGGACACACAAAAGTACAAGTATTAACAGGACACATGTTAACAGAAACAAGAGCACTCTCAAAAACAGGGAAGCATACAAGATACACAAATGCATATGTTAACAAACGCACAAAATCGTAAGACACGTGAGCACAGATGGTTGTGGTGGTTGGAGGTCAATCATCTCAGCTCCAGGACATCGCTGCAGGAGTTCCTCAGGATAGTGTCCTCGGCCCAACCATCTTCAGCTGCTTCATCAATGACCTTCCTTCCATCATAAGGTCAGAAGTGGGGATGTTTGCGGATGACAGTATAATGTTCAGCACCATTCGCGACTCCCTCGATAATGAAGCAATCCATGTCCAATTGCAGCGAGACCTGGATAATATCCAGGGTTGGGCTGACAAGGGCAAGTTATATTCACGCCACACAAGTGGCAGGCAATGGCCACGTCCAATAATAGAGAATCTAATCGTCGCCCCTTGATGTTCAACGGCATTACCATTGCTGAATTCCCCCACAATCAACATCCTGGGGGGTTATCATTTGCCACAAAATCAACTGGATCTGGCCATATCAACACTGTGGCTACAACAGCAGGTCAAAGGCTGGGAATTCTGTGGCGAGTAACTCACCTCCTGACTCCCCAAAGCCTGTCCACCATCTACAAGTCAGGAGTGTGATGGAATACTCCCCACTTGCCTGGATGAATGAGGCTCCAACAACACAAGAAGCTCAACAACATTCAGGACAAAGAAGCCCACTTGATTGGCACCCCATTGACCAACATCCACTCCCCCCACCATTGACGCACAATGGCAGCCGTGTGTACCATCTACAAAGTGCACTGCAGTAGCTAACCAAGGTTCCTTTGACAGCACCTTCCAAACCCACGACCACTACCATCTAGAAGGACAACAGCAGCAGATACCTGGGAACCCCACCAGCTGGAGGTTCCCCTCCCAGTCACTCACCACCCCGACTTGGAAATATATCATTCCTTCACTGTTTCTGCAGCAAAAACCTGGAACTCCCTCTCTAACAGCACTGTGCGTGTACCTACACCTGAGGGACTGCAGCGGTTCAAAAGACAGCTCACCAGCAGCTTCTCAAGGGTAACGAAGGATGGACAATAAATACTGGGTTGCCAACGATACACACATCCTGTGAATGAATTTTTACATGGAAGGGAGGGTGATTCCGAGTCCAGAGGTGGCAATATTTGGAGTGTCGGTAGATCCGGGAGCCGGGGGGGGGAGAAGAGAGGTCGACGTTTTGGCCATTGCCTCCCTGGTGGCCCGGAGATGTATTTTGCTGGGATGGAGGGATCCGCAGCCTCCAAAGTCCGGGGGGGGGGGGGGGGGGGGCGGTCAGTGACATGGCAGGGTTTCTCAGGCTGGAGAAGATGAGGTGCACCTTAAGAGGGTTTAAACTAGTATGGCGGGGCGGGGGGCACGGGAGCAATAGGTCAGAAGGTGAGAGCATTGAGGGAGAACTAGGGAATAGGGACAATGTGGCTCTGAGGCAGAGCAGACGGGGAGAAGTTGCTGAACACAGCGGGTCTGGTGGCCTGAAGTGCATATGTTTTAATGCAAGAAGTATTACGGGTAAGGCAGATGAACTTAGAGCTTAGATTAGTACTTGGAACTATGATATTGTTGCCATTACAGAGACCTGGTTGAGGGAAGGGCAGGATTGGCAGCTAAACGTTCCAGGATTTAGATGTTTCAGGCGGGAGAGAGGGGGATGTAAAAGGGGAGGTGGAGTTGCGCTACTTGTTCGGGAGAATATCACAGCTGTACTGCGAGAGGACACCTCAGAGGGCAGTGAGGCTATATGGGTAGAGATCAGGAATAAGAAGGGTGCAGTCACAATGTTAGGGGTTTACTACAGGCCTCCCAACAGCCGGCGGGAGATAGAGGAGCAGATAGGTAGACAGATTTTGGAAAAGAGTAAAAACAACAGGGTTGTTGTGATGGGAGACTTCAACTTCCCCAATATTGACTGGGACTCACTTAGTGCCAGGGGCTTAGATGGGGCAGAGTTTGTAAGGAGCATCCAGGAAGGCTTCTTAAAACAATATGCAGACAGTCCAACTAGGGAAGGGGCTGTACTGGACCTGGTATTGGGGAATGAGCCCAGCCAGGTGGTAGAAGTTTCAGTAGGGGAGCATTTCGGGAACAGTGACCACAATTCAGTAAGTTTTAAAGTGCTGGTGGGCAAAGTTAAGAGTGGTTCTAGGGTGAATGTGTGAAATTGGGGGAAGGCTAATTATAACAATTTTAGGCGGGAACTGAAGAACCTAGATTGGGGGCGGATGTTTGAGGGTAAATCAACATCTGACACGTGGGAGGCTTACAAGTGTCAGTTGAAAGGAATTCAGGACCAGCATGTTCCTGTGAGGAAGAAGGATAAATACGGCAATTTTCGGGAACCTTGGATAACGAGAGATATTGTAGGCCTCGTCAAAAAGAAAAAGGAGGCATTTGTCAGGGCTAAAAGGCTGGGAACAGAAGGAAAGTAGGAAGGAACTTAAGCAAGGAGTCAGGAGGACTAGAAGGGGTCACGGAAAGTCATTGGCAAATAGGGTTAAGGAAAATCCCAAGGCTTTTTACACGTACATAAAAAGCAAGAGGGTAGCCAGGGAAAGGGTTGGCCCACTGAAGGATAGGCAAGGGAATCTATATGTGGAGCCAGAGGAAATGGGCGAGGTACTAAATGAATACTTTGCATCAGTATTTACCAAAGAGAAGGAATTGGTAGATGTTGAGTCTGGAGAAGGGTGTGTAGATAGCCTGGGTCACATTGAGATCCAAAAAGAGGTGTTGGGCGTCTTGAAAAATATTAAGGTAGATAAGTCCCCAGGGCCTGATGGGATCTACCCCAGAACACTGAAGGAGGCTGGAGAGGAAATTGCTGAGGCCTTGACAGAAATCTTTGGATCCTCACTGTCTTCAGGTGATGTCCCGGAGGACTGGAGAATAGCCAATGTTGTTCCTCTGTTTAAGAAGGGTAGCAAGGATAATCCAGGGAACTACAGGCCGGTGAGCCTTACGTCAGTGGTAGGGAAATTACTGGAGAGAATTCTTCGAGACAGGATTTACTCCCATTTGGAAGCAAATGGACGTATTAGTGAGAGGCAGCATGGTTTTGTGAAGGGGAGATCGTGTCTCACTAACTTGATAAGAGTTTTTCGAAGAGGTCACAAAGATGATTGATGCAAGTAGGGCAGTGGATGTGGTCTATATGGACTTCAGTAAGGCCTTTGACAAGGTCCCTCATGGCAGACTAGTACAAAAGGTGAAATCACACGGGATCAGGGGTGAGCTGGCAAGGTGGATACAGAACTGGCTAGGTCATAGAAGGCAGAGAGTAGCAATGGAAGGATGTTTTTCTAATTGGAGGGCTGTGACCTGTGGTGTTCCACAGGGATCAGTGCTGGGACCTTTGCTGTTTGTAGTATATATAAATGATTTGGAGGAAAATGTAACTGGTCTGATTAGTAAGTTTGCAGACGACACAAAGGTTGGTGGAATTGCGGATAGCGATGAGGACTGTCAGAGGATATAGCAGGATTTAGATTGTTTGGAGTCTTGGGCGGAGAGATGGCAGATGGAGTTTAATCCAGACAAATGTGAGGTAATGCATTTTGGAAGGTCTAATGCAGGTAGGGAATATACAGTGAATGGTAGAACCCTCAAGAGTATTGAAAGTCAGAGAGATCTAGGTGTACAGGTCCACAGGTCACTGAAAGGGGCAACACAGGTGGAGAAGGTAGTCAAGAAGGCATACGGCATGCTTGCCTTCATTGGCCGGGGCATTGAGTATAAGAATTGACAAGTCATGTTGCAGCTGTATAGAACCTTAGTTAGGCCACACTTGGAGTATAGTGTTCAGTTCTGGTCGCCACACTACCAGAAGGATGTGGAGGCTTTAGAGAGGGTGCAGAAGAGATTTACCAGAATGTTGCCTGGTATGGAGGGCATTAGCTATGAGGAGCGGTTGAATAAACTCGGTTTGTTCTCACTGGAACGAAGGAGATTGAGGGACGACCTGATAGAGGTCTACAAAATTATGAGGGGCATAGACAGAGTGGATAGTCAGAGGCTTTTTCCCAGGGTAGAGGGGTCAATTACTAGGGGGCATAGGTTTAAGGTGCAAGGGGCAAGGTTTAGAGTAGATGTACGAGGCAAGTTTTTTTTTTTTTTTACACAGAGGGTAGTGGGTGACTGGAACTCGCTGCCGGAGGAGGTGGTGGTAGCAGGGACGATAGTGACATTTAAGGGGCATCTTGACAAATACATGAATAGAATGGGAATAGAGGGATACGGACCCAGGAAGTGTATAAGATTGTAGTTTAGTCGGGCAGCATGGTCGGCACGGGCTTGGAGGGCCGAAGGGCCTGTTCCTGTGCTGCACATTTCTTTGTTCTTTGTACAAGGGTTCGCTCAGAGGTGGCAGCCATTTATCGACTTCTTCAAGGAAAGCTGACCATCAGCAGGGGGGGTGGGGGAGAGGAGAGAGAGACATGGAAGTGAAGATTAAGGGCAGGGAATCTAAGGTATGGGTAGCTCGGAGTTAGGGCAGGGGGAAGTTGGGTGTGTTATTGTGGTTTTTATGTGTGTGTTGGACCGCTCTGTTGTTTAGAATGTTAAAATGTTAAAATTATAAATGCCTCAATAAAATATTCTCCAAAAAAAAGTTAATGAAGTTTTAAAAAGCTTGGTAAAATAGGAGATCGCACATACAACAGATGAAAAATCACACAATGCATTCATGCAATAACAAAAACATGCTGAGTGTACTCACACACATACATAATACACATACAAAACAAATATCCAAAGATCTATGTTTTCAACATTCCTTTCAAAAAAAAAAAAAATGCTTTCTCTCATGATAAACATAATTCTAAGAAAATCCTTCCAGAATGAGCAGGGTCTGCAGCGGAGAATCTGTGCTCCAATTGCACAATAATACTTTACTCAGTGACATCATTTGGTCATGAACAAAGCTGTCTGCAATACACACAATTACACAGCCATAAGATCCATGTTAACATGTGTATACACAGGAGTATATGCAATAACACACACACACACACGGGTGTGCAACATGATGTACCAGCCATATACATACAGGGACATGGCAACACAGACCATGATGAGCTTACATCTAATAACATGCAGACAAGTGAGACAGCACATGACTGAGAAGCAAGGGCATACATGATGACACGGACAAGTAGTGCACATCAACACTAACAGGGCCACACATGATAGTACTCCTGATTGCACACATGGTGACAAGCACACAATTGCAGACATGAAACATACACCCATGTGCATGAGATGCATGAAACATGCTTCAGATCATGCCAGCAAAAAGATAGTCACATTGATGCGCAATGATACACGGGCAGAAATATCAGTCAACAAGACACGTCTCAACACGATTCCCTTACAAACAACAAAGTGCTTTCTCTCATATTAATTGGAATAGAATGCTGACAAAAAAATCCTTCAGATAAACACTCATTCTCAGGAGCCCCACTCATACTGAGGTCACCCCAGCTGTCTGTCGAATAGTTTTCTATAGTGATGAGAGGTCTGGCTCAAGCCAGGCGGGGGGGCAGCTGGGCTGTGGGTGCTTCCATCAGGCTGACATCAACAAAGGGGGCAGTCGTGGTGGGAGGGGGGTGACTGTGGCAGCTCCCGATCTCACTTTTCCACTTAAGGAGGACAGAAATCTGCAAAATAGGGATGTTGCAAAGCTTCCTCAGCTGAAATCCTTTGCACTGGGTTACATTTCAACAAGTTCTGTATATAAAAGACAAAAAGAGACAAATAAACCTTCAGGGAGAGGCGGGACAATTATAGGCACCATCCTTTCCCAGCACGGTGAGGGTTAAAGCTCGGACAGGTCTACAGGAATAGAGATTCCACCAGAGAACCTCAGGTGGTTTTGACAACCCCAAATAAGCCATACCCACCACTGGTAAAATCAGTACAAGTTTGGTAAACATAAAACAATCTGGACAGAAGGTCACAGACAAAATGTCACCATAGGATATATGGCACAGGAACAGACCATTCGGCCTGACCAGTCCATGCCGGTGTTCATTTTTATTTTATTCATGGGTTGTGGGTGTCGCAGGCGGTGCCAGCATTTATTGCCCATCCCTAATTGCCCTTGAGGGGGAGGTTAAGAATAAATTTAGAGTACCCAATTCATTTTTCCAATTAAGGGGTAATTTAGCGCGGCCAATCCACCTACTCTGCACGTTTGAGTTCTGGGGGCGAAACCCACGCAGACACGGGGCGAATGTGCAAACTCCACACGGAGTGTGACCCAGGGCCAGGATCGAACCCGGGTCCTCGGCACCGTGAGGCAGCAGTGCTAATCACTGGCGCTGCCCTTCAACCACATTGCTGTGGCTCTGGAGTCACATGTAGACCAGGCCGGGTAAGGACGGCAGATTTCCTTCCCTAAAGGACATGAGTGAACCAGATGGGATTTTGTGACAATGGACAATGGTTTGATCATCATTAGACTTTTAATTCCAGATTTTTATTGAATTCAAATTTCACCATCTGCAGTGTCGGGATTCGAACCCGGGTCCCCAGAGCATTCCCCTGGGTCTCTGGTTTACTGGTCCAGTGACAACACCACTACACCAACCGCCTCTCATCTCCACTGCGATCTTTCCTCATCCGAATCGTCGCGGCAGCTCTCCGTTCCCTTCTCCCTCGTAAACCTGTCAAATTTCCCTTTAAATGTATCTATTCTATTTGCTTCAACCACTCCCTGTGGGAGCGAGTTCCACATTCCCATAGGAATTTAGAACAGAAATAGGCCATTCAGCCCTTCGAGCCTGCTTCACCATTCAATCAGGTCCTGGCTGATCTCCTCCTGGTCTCAAATACACCTGTTGCCCATGTCCCTTTAACCTGTTTTTTAAAATCAGAAATCTATCTATCTCCTTCTTGAAACCATTTAATGACTCAGACTCCACCGCACTATGGGGCAGCGAGTTCCACACATTCACCACCCTCTGCGAGAAGTAGTTCCTCCTCATCTCAGATTCAAATCTACCGCCTCTCAACCTGTATCTGTGACCTCTCGTTCTAGATTGTCCCACAAGGTGGAACATTTGGTCTATGTTTACTTCATCAATCCCTTTTTTGTATTTTATACACCTCGATCAGATCACCTCTCATCATTCTGAACTCCAGTATAAGCCCACACTGTTTAATCTCTCCTCGTACGTCAACCCCCTCATCCCCGGAATCAATCTGGTGACCCTCCTCTGAACTGCCTCCAATGCCACCACATCCTTCCTCAAATAAGGAGACCCAAACTGGACACAATACTCCAGATGTGGTCTCACCAACACCCTCTACAATTGCAACAACACTTCTCTACTTTTATACTCGTCCTTTGGCAATAAACGCTAACATTCCGTTTGCCTTTTTAATGACACGCTGTACCCCAAAACCGACTTTCTGTGATTCATGAATAAAGCCACCCAGATCCCTCGGCCCAGCTCCCTCTGCCCAGCTCCCCCTGCCCAGCTCCCTCTGCCCAGCTCCCTCGGCCCAGCTCCCCCGGCCCAGATCCCTCGGCCCAGATCCCCCTGCCCAGCTCCCTCGGCCCAGCTCCCTCGGCCCAGCTCCCTCGGCCCAGCTCCCTCGGCCCAGCTCCCTCGGCCCAGCTCCCTCGGCCGAGATGCATTTTGAATCTACTTTCCATTTAGATAATATCCCTTTCTGTTTTTTCAGCTGAAATGGATAACCTCACATTTACCGATATCAAACACCATCTGACAAATTATGGCCCAATCTCCGAGCCTCTCTATATCCATCTGTAAAATCTTTATCTCCTCTTCACCGCCTGCTTTCCCGCCTGTTTTAGTATTATCTGTAAATGTTGCTGTGTCACACTCTGTCCCTGCTGGCAGATTATTGATATAGATTGTAAACAGTTGGGGTCTGAGGACTGACCCCTGCGGCAGCTGCTAGTTACAGTTCACCAGCCAGAGAAGGACCCACCTGGACTGACCCTCTCACCACTCTCTGGGTGAAGGAGTTTATTCTGAATTCCCGATTGGATTTCTAGGTAACTATCTGAAAATAAGACCATAAGACAAAGGAGCAGAATTAGGCCACTCGGCCCATCGAGTCTGCTCCGCCATTCAATCATGGCTGATATTTTCTCATCCTCATTCTCCTGCCTTCTCCCCATAATCCCTGGTCCCCTTTTTAGTCATGAACCTATCAATCTCTGTCTTAAAGACACTCAGTGATTTGACCTCCACAGCCTTCTGCGGCAAAGAGTTCCACAGATTCACCACCCTCTGGCTGAAGAAATTCCTCCTCATCTCTGTTTTAAAGGATTGTCCCTTTAGTCTGAGATGGTGTCCTCTGGTTCTAATTTTTCCTACAAATGGAAACATCCTCTCCACGTCCACTCTATCCAGGCCTCGCAGTATCCTGTAAGTTTCAGTAAGAATCCCCCTCATCCTTCTAAACTCCAACGAGTACAGACCCAAAGTCCTCAACCGTTCCTCATACGACAAGCTCTTCATTCCAGGGATCATTCTTGTGAACCTCCTCTGGATCCTTTCCAAGGCCAGCACATCCTTCCTTAGATACGGGGCCCAAAACTGCTGACAATACTCCAAATGGGGTCTGACCAGAGCCTTATACAGCCTCAGAAGTACATCCCTGGTCTTGTACTCTAGCCCTCTCGACATGAATGCTAATATTGCATTTGCCTTCCTAACTGCCGACTGAACCTGCACGTTAACCTTAACAGAATCGTGAACAAGGATTCCCAAGTCCCTTTGTGCTTCTGATTTCCGAAGCATTTCCCCATTTAGAAAATAGTCTATGCCAACATTTCTCCTTCCAAGGTGCATAACCTCACACTTTTCCACATTGTATTCCATCTGCCACTTCTTTGCCCACTCTCCTAGCTTGTCCAAGTCCTTCTCCAGCCCACCTGCTTCCTCAATACTACCTGTCGCTCTATTGGCAATCTCTTGCGAGGCTCTTCCCCCACGTGAGGAAACATTTTCTGTCTTCACTGTCTAAACATTTTGTCATTTTGAAGACCTTCTGTTAGTCACCCCTCAGCACTCTACCTAAGCCCACACCTCCACCCTATCCTCGTGACCCATAACCCCACCTAACCTTTTGGACACTAAGAGGCAATTTAGCATAGTCAATCCACCTAACCTGCACATCTTTGGACTGTGGGAGGAAACCGGAGCACCCGGAGGAAACCCACGCAGACACGGGGAGAACGTGCAGAATCTGCACAGTGACCTGAGGCTGAATTGGACCCGGGACCCTGGCGCCGTGAAGCAGCAGTGCTAACCACTGTGCCACCCTGAAATAGGAGAGGTTGACAAATACAATTTTAATAATGATCTGATCCCTCCTGGACGCCGCTCCAGATTGTCCCTCACCTGCAACAGGTCTCGTCCAGTTGTGTTGAGCTTCGGAACGACATTCAGCAAAGATGTTGTCGCTGGATACATGGGATAGGGCTGGAAAGGAACGCAAGAGTCAGAGATTCTCATTAAACTGTTTTCTACGAGTGCTGGGGTTAGACTGGGAAGAGGAGGATTATACCAGATATGGAACTAAAACAAACAACAGTTAATCCATCATTATTAGTTAATCTTACTCAGTGAACCATCGTCCCCCCTCTCCAGGACACACACTCCCACAGTGCTGGCACTCATACCACCTCTTCATCCCAAGCATCCATATTCTACACTCACCAATTCCATTGTGTCTAGTTATTTTTTTAAGCCTATCTTCACATCCAGACTGTTTTGTTCCCTGTGGGAAATAGTGGGGGAAGAGCTGGAAGAATTCCCAAGCTGTTTTTCTGCCCATTGACGGTGTTACAAACACGTCTCCCATGGCCAACAGGTCCTGGCATTGGGCCTGAACCTGGAGCTTCTGCTCCGGCGGTAAGGACACCACGGGACCCACGGCTGTGCCGAGTGAGCTGGCCCAGCTCCAATCACAGGCCTGCAGTGAGACCTGGGACCCTCAGGCCTGGAATGCTCGGTACGACAGTTTACAACACAGCCACTGAGAGATCGCATCTTCCTAATCTCCACAAAAGTCTGCTCCTCTCTCCACGGACTTGCAGAGTTGCATTTTGTTTTCCAGAATCCACAGTATTTTGCTTTTATTATTCTGGAAGATTGAGGATGCCAGGGATTATCATAGAATGAACAGTGCAGAAGGAGGCCATTCGGCCCATCGAGTCCACATCGGCTCTTGGAAAGAGCACCCCACCCAACATAGAACATAGAAAATACAGCACAGAACAGGCCCTTCGGCCCACGATGTTATGCCGAACCTTTGTCCTAGATTAATCATAGATTATCATTGAATTTACAGTGCAGAAGGAGGCCATTCGGCCCTTTGAGTCTGCACCGGCTCCTGGAAAGAGCACCCTACCCAAACTCAACACCTCCACCCAACACCAAGGGCAATTTTGGACATTAAGGGCAATTTATCATTGGCCAATCCATCTAACCAGCACATCTTTGGACTGTGGGAGGAAACCGGAGCACCCGGAGGAAACCCACGCACACACGGGGAGGATGTGCAGACTCCGCAGACAGTGACCCAAGCCGGAATCGAACACGGGACCCTGGAGCTGTGAGCTGGGGGGGGTGAGAGAGGAAGTGGAACCCGGCAAGATTAGGAGAGAAAGACCTGGATGAAGAGTGAGATGAGAGGGGGAGACAGACAGAGTAAGATAAAAGCTGAGAGAGAGATTAAAAGGAAAGAGTGAGAGATAGCATTAAACAAAGGGCCAGGACCAGGATCACGTGGTAGATGTAATGACAGAAAAATGTAGAGTTAGATGGAAACCAGAAACCGAGAGGTAGAAAGAGCGAGGCAGAGAGAGAAAGAATGAGAAGTGATATTATCGGCCTAAATATTTTTTCAGGCTTAATGATGCTTCAAGGGTGAATAGGGAGGGCAGCAAACGCTTGGCCTAGCCAGCGACACCGCATCCTGGGAAGAATACATTTTAAAAACTCTCTCACAAGAGTATCTTATGTTCAGGAGTGTGCGTATCTATCCAATGTCTAACTATGTAACATAGTTTTTTGTACAGTGTGTGCAGGAGGGTTTCCTGAAACAATATGTTGACAGGCCAACAAGAGGCGAGGCCACGTTGGATTTGGTTTTGGGTAATGAACCAGGCCAGGTGTTGGATTTGGAGGTAGGAGAGCACTTTGGGGACAGTGACCACAATTCGGTGACGTTTACGTTAATGATGGGAAGGGATAAGTATACACCGCAGGGCAAGAGTTATAGCTGGGGGAAGGGCAATTATGATGCCATTAGACGTGACTTGGGGGGGGGATAAGGTGGAGAAGTAGGCTGCAAGTGTTGGGCACACTGGATAAGTGGAGCTTGTTCAAGGATCAGCTACTGCATGTTCTTGATAAGTATGTACCGGTCAGACAGGGAGGAAGGCGTCGAGCGAGGGAACCGTGGTTTACCAAGGAAGTGGAATCTCTTGTTAAGAGGAAGAAGGAGGCCTATGTGAAGATGAGGTGTGAAGTTTCGGTTGGGGCGATGGATAGTTACAAGGTAGCGAGGAAGGATCTAAAGAGAGAGCTAAGACGAGCAAGGAGGGGACATGAGAAGTATTTGGCAGGAAGGATCAAGGAAAATCCAAAAGCTTTCTATAGGTATGTCAGGAATAAGCGAATGACTAGGGAAAGAGTAGGACCAGTCAAGGACAGGGATGGGAAATTGTGTGTGGAGTCTGAAGAGATAGGCGAGATACTAAATGAATATTTTTCGTCAGTATTCACTCAGGAAAAAGATAATGTTGTGGAGGAGAATGCTGAGCCCCAGGCTAATAGAATAGATGGCATTGAGGTACGTAGGGAAGAGGTATTGGCAATTCTGGACAGGCTGAAAATAGATAAGTCCCCGGGACCTGATGGGATTTATCCTAGGATTCTCTGGGAGGCCAGGGAAGAGATTGCTGGACCTTTGGCTTTGATTTTTATGTCATCATTGGTACAGGAATAGTGCCAGAGGACTGGAGGACAGCAAATGTGGTCCCTTTGTTCAAAAAGGGGAGCAGAGACAACCCCGGCAACTATAGACCGGTGAGCCTCACGTCTGTAGTGGGTAAAGTCTTGGAGGGGATTATAAGAGACAAGATTTATAATCATCTAGATAGGAATAATATGATCAGGGATAGTCAGCATGGCTTTGTGAAGGGTAGGTCATGCCTCACAAACCTTATCGAGTTCTTTGAGAAGGTGACTGAACAGGTAGACGAGGGTAGAGCAGTTGATGTGGTGTATATGGATTTCAGCAAAGCGTTTGATAAGGTTCCCCACGGTAGGCTATTGCAAAAAATACGGAGGCTGGGGATTGAGGGTGATTTAGAGATGTGGATCAGAAATTGGCTAGCTGAAAGAAGACAGAGGGTGGTGGTTGATGGGAAATGTTCAGAATGGAGTACAGTCACAAGTGGAGTACCACAAGGAGACAGTGATGAAAATTAAAGCAAATCATAATTCTCTCAACAACTCAATCCTCCATTTAAACCCTGTGTTCAACCAGAAGGTTAACTTGACCCCAACAGAAACTGGGTAGTGAAGCCATTGGTAAAGCTGGACAGCTCTCCCCCAAACCTGTGTAACAGAGCACAGAACCTGGACAGCTCCCCCCAAACCTGTGTAACAGAGCGCAGAACCCGGACAGCTCTCCCCCAAACCTGTGCAACAGAGCACAGAACTGGGACAGCTCTCCCCCAAACCTGTGTAACAGAGAACAGAACACGGACAGCTCTCCCCCAAACCTGTGTAACAGAGCACAGAACCCGGACAGCTCTCCCCCAAACCTGTGCAACAGAGCACAGAACTGGGACAGCTCTCCCCCAAACCAGTGCAACAGAGCACAGAACTGGGACAGCTCTCCCCCAAACCTGTGTAACAGAGCGCAGAACCCGGACAGCCCTCCCCCAAACCTGTGCAACAGAGCACAGAACTGGGACAGCTCTACCCCAAACCTGTGTAACAGAGCGCAGAACCCGGACAGCTCTCCCCCAAACCTGTGTAACAGAGCGCAGAACCTGGACAGCTCTCCCCCAAACCTGTGTAACAGAGCGCAGAACCTGGACAGCTCTCCCCCAAACCTGTGTAACAGAGCACAGAACCGGGACAGCTCTCCCCCAAACCTGTGTAACAGAGCACAGAACCCGGACAGCTCTCCTCCTGACCTGTGTAACAGAGCGCAGAACCTGGACAGCTCTCCTCCTGGCCTGTGTAACAGAGCGCAGAACCTGGACAGCTCTCCCCCAAACCTGTGTAACAGAGCGCAGAACCTGGACAGCTCTCCTCCTGACCTGTGTAACAGAGCGCAGAAACTGGACAGCTCTCCTCCTGGCCTGTGTAACAGAGCGCAGAACCTGGACAGCTCTCCGCCAAACCTATGTAACAGAGCGCAGGACCCAGACAGCTCTCCCCCAAGCCCGTGTAACAGAGCGCAGAACACGGACAGCCCTCCCCCAAACCTGTGTAAAAGAGCACAGAACCTGGACAGCTCTCCCCCAAACCTGTGTAACAGAGCGCAGAACACGGACAGCCCTCCCCCAAACCTGTGTAACAGAGCACAAAACCTGGACAGCTCTCCCCCAAACCTGTGTAACAGAGCGCAGAACACGGACAGCCCTCCCCCAAACCTGTGTAAAAGAGCACAGAACCTGGACAGCTCTCCCCCAAACCTGTGTAACAGAGCACAGAACCTGGACAGCTCTCCCCCAAACCTGTGTAACAGAGCACAGAACCTGGACAGCTCTCCCCCAAACCTGTGTAACAGAGCGCAGAACACGGACAGCCCTCCCCCAAACCTGTGTAAAAGAGCACAGAACCTGGACAGCTCTCCCCCAAACCTGTGTAAAAGAGCACAGAACCTGGACAGCTCTCCCCCAAACCTGTGTAACAGAGCACAGAACCTGGACAGCTCTCCCCCAAACCTGTGTAACAGAGCGCAGAACATGGACAGCTCTCTCCCAGACCTGTGTAACAGAGCACAGAGCCGGGACAGCTCTCTCCCAGACCTGTGTAAAAGAGCACAGAACCTGGACAGCTCTCCCCCAAACCTGTGTAACAGAGCGCAGAACATGGACAGCTCTCCCCCAAACCTGTGTAACAGAGCGCAGAACCGGGACAGCCCTCCCCCAAACCTGTGTAACAGAGCACAGAACCGGGACAGCTCTCTCCCAGACCTGTGTAACAGAGCACAGAACCGGGACAGCTCTCCCCCAAACCTGTGTAACAGAGCGCAGAACCCTGACAGCTCTCCCCCAAACCTGTGTAACAGGGCACAGAACCCGGACAGCTCTCCTCCTGGCCTGTGTAACAGAGCACAGAACCCGGACAGCTCTCCTCCTGACCTGTGCAACAGAGCGCAGAACCCGGCCTGCTCTCCTCCAGACCTGTGTAACAGAGCACAGAACCCGGACAGCTCTCCCCCAAACCTGTGTAACAGAGCGCAGAATCCGGACAGCCCTCCCCAAACCTGTGTAACAGTGCGCAGAACACGGACAGCTCTCCTCCTGACCTGTGTAACAGAGCGCAGAACCTGGACAGCTCTCCTCCAAACCTGTGTAACAGAGCGCAGAACACGGACAGCTCTCCTCCTGACCTGTGTAACAGAGCGCAGAACCTGGACAGCTCTCCTCCAAACCTGTGTAACAGAGCACAGAACCCAGACAGCTCTCCTCCTGACCTGTGTAACAGAGCACAGAACCCGGACAGCTCTCCTCCTGGCCTGTGTAACAGAGCACAGAACAAGGACAGCTCTCCTCCTGACCTGTGTAACAGAGCAAAGAACCTGGACAGCTATTCCCCAGACCTGTGTAACAGAGCACAGAACCCGGTCAGCTATTCCCCAGACCTGTGTAACAGAGCACAGAACCCGGACAGCTCTCCTCCCGGCCTGTGTAACAGAGCGCAGAACCCGGACAGCTCTCCTCCTGACCTGTGTAACAGAGCACAGAACACGGACAGCTCTCCTCCTGGCCGGTGTAACAGAGCACAGAACACGGACAGCTCTCCTCCTGACCTGTGTAACAGAGCGCAGAACACGGACAGCTCTCCTCCTGGCCGGTGTAACAGAGCACAGAACACGGACAGCTCTCCTCCTGACCTGTGTAACAGAGCACAGAACACGGACAGCCCTCCTCCTGACCTTTGTAACAGAGCGCAGAACATGGACAGCTCTCCACCTGACCTGTGTAACAGAGCACAGAACACGGACAGCTCTCTTCCAGACCTGTGTAACAGAGCACAGAACCCGGACAGCTCTCATCCTGACCGGTGTAACAGAGCGCAGAACCGGGACAGCTATTCCCCAGACCTGTGTAACAGAGCACAGAACCCGGACAGCTATTCCCCAGACCTGTGTAACAGAGCACAGAACCCGGACAGCTCTCCTCCTGACCTGTGTAACAGAGCACAGAACCCAGACAGCTCTCCTCCTGACCTGTGTAAAAGAGCGCAGAACCTGGACAGCTCTCTTCCAGACCTGTGTAACAGAGCGCAGAACCGGGACAGCTCTCCTCCAGACCTGTGTAACAGCGCACAGAACCGGGACAGCTCTCCCCCAAACCTGTGTAACAGAGCGCAGAACCTCGACAGCTCTCCCCCAAACCTGTGTAACAGAGCGCAGAACACGGACAGCTCTCCTCCTGACCTGTGTAACAGAGCGCAGAACCCGGACAGCTCTCCTCCTGACCTGTGTAACAGAGCGCAGAACCCGGACAGCTCTCCTCCTGACCTGTGTAACAGAGCGCAGAACCTGGACAGCTCTCTCCCAGACCTGTGTAACAGAGCGCAGGACCTGGACAGCTCTCCTCCTGACCTGTGTAACAGAGCGCAGAACATGGACAGCTCTCCTCCTGACCTGTGTAACAGAGCACAGAACCTGGACAGCTCTCCTCCTGACCTGTGTAACAGAGCGCAGAACCTGGACAGCTCTCCCCCAAACCTGTGTAACAGAGCGCAGAACCTCGACAGCTCTCCCCAAACCTGTGTAACAGAGCGCAGAACCCGGACAGCTCTCACCCAAACCTGTGTAACAGAGCGCAGAACCCGGACAGCTCTCCCCCAAACCTGTGTAACAGAGCGCAGAACCCGGACAGCCCTCCCCAAACCTGTGTAAAAGAGCACAGAACCTGGACAGCTCTCCCCCAAACCTGTGTAACAGAGCACAGAACCTGGACAGCTCTCCCCCAAACCTGTGTAACAGAGCGCAGAACCTGGACAGCTCTCTCCCAGACCTGTGTAACAGAGCACAAAACACGGACAGCTCTCCCCCAAACCTGTGTAACAGAGCACAGAACCTGGACAGCTCTCTCTCAAACCTGTGTAACAGAGCGCAGAACCCGGACAGCTCTCCCCCAAACCTGTGTAACAGGGCACAGAACCCGGACAGCTCTCCTCCTGACCTGTGTAACAGAGCACAGAACACGGACAGCTCTCCTCCTGACCTGTGTAACAGAGCACAGAACCCGGACAGCTCTCCTCCTGACCTGTGTAACAGAGCGCAGAACCCGGACAGCTCTCCTCCTGACCTGTGTAACAGAGCACAGAACACGGACAGCTCTCCTCCTGACCTGTGTAACAGAGCACAGAACCCGGACAGCTCTCCTCCTGACCTGTGTAACAGAGCACAGAACACGGACAGCTCTCCTCCTGACCTGTGTAACAGAGCACAGAACCCGGACAGCTCTCCTCCTGACCTGTGTAACAGAGCACAGAACCCGGACAGCTCTCCTCCTGACCTGTGTAACAGAGCACAGAACACGGACAGCTCTCCTCCTGGCCGGTGTAACAGAGCACAGAACCCGGACAGCTCTCCTCCTGACCCATGTAACAGAGCACAGAACACGGACAGCTCTCCTCCTGACCTGTGTAACAGAGCACAGAACACGGACAGCTCTCCTCCTGACCTGTGTAACAGAGCACAGAACCCGGACAGCTCTCCTCCTGACCTGTGTAACAGAGCGCAGAACCCAGACAGCTCTCATCCTGACCTGTGTAAAAGAGCGCAGCACCTGGACAGCTCTCCCGCAAACCTGTGTAACAGAGCACAGAACCCGGACAGCTCTCCTCCTGGCCTGTGTAACAGAGCGCAGAACCTGGACAGCTCTCCCCCAAACCTGTGTAACAGAGCGCAGAACCTGGACAGCTCTCCTCCTGACCTGTGTAACAGAGCGCAGAACCCGGACAGCTCTCCTCCTGACCTGTGTAACAGAGTGCAGAACCTGGCCAGCTCTCCTCCAAACCTGTGTAACAGAGCACAGAACACGGACAGCTCTCCTCCTGACCTGTGTAACAGAGCACAGAACCCGGACAGCTCTCCTCCTGGCCTGTGTAACAGAGCACAGAACACGGACAGCTATCTCCCAGACCTGTATAACAGAGTGCAGAACCTGGCCTGCTCTCCTCCAGACCTGTGTAACAGAGCACAGAACCCGGACAGCTCTCCCCCAAACCTGTGTAACAGAGCGCAGAACACGGACAGCTCTCCCCCAAACCTGTGTAACAGAGCACAGAACACGGACAGCTATCTCCCAGACCTGTATAATAGAGTGCAGAACCTGGCCTGCTCTCCTCCAGACCTGTGTAACAGAGCACAGAACCCGGACAGCTCTCCCCCAAACCTGTGTAACAGAGCGCAGAACCCGGACAGCTCTCCCCCAAACCTGTGTAACAGAGCGCAGAACCCGGACAGCTCTCCCCCAAACCTGTGTAACAGGGCACAGAACCCAGACAGCACTCCTCCTGACCTGTGTAACAGGGCACAGAACCCAGACAGCTCTCCTCCTGACCTGTGTAAAAGAGCGCAGCACCTGGACAGCTCTCTTCCAGACCTGTGTAACAGAGCGCAGAACCGGGACAGCTCTCCCGCAAACCTGTGCAACAGAGCACAGAACTGGGACAGCTCTCCCCCAAACCTGTGTAACAGAGAACAGAACACGGACAGCTCTCCCCCAAACCTGTGTAACAGAGCACAGAACCCGGACAGCTCTCCCCCAAACCAGTGCAACAGAGCACAGAACTGGGACAGCTCTCCCCCAAACCTGTGTAACAGAGCGCAGAACCCGGACAGCCCTCCCCCAAACCTGTGCAACAGAGCACAGAACTGGGACAGCTCTACCCCAAACCTGTGTAACAGAGCGCAGAACCCGGACAGCTCTCCCCCAAACCTGTGTAACAGAGCGCAGAACCTGGACAGCTCTCCCCCAAACCTGTGTAACAGAGCACAGAACCGGGACAGCTCTCCCCCAAACCTGTGTAACAGAGTGCAGAACGTGGACAGCTCTCTCTCAAACCTGTGTAACAGAGCGCAGAACATGGACAGCTCTCTCCCAGACCTGTGTAACAGAGCACAGAACCAGGACAGCTCTCCCCCAAACCTGTGTAACAGAGCAAAGAACCCGGACAGCTCTCCCCCAAACCTGTGTAACAGAGCGCAGAACCCGGACAGCCCTCCCCCAAACCTGTGTAAAAGAGCACAGAACCTGGACAGCTCTCCCCCAAACCTGTGTAACAGAGCACAGAACCTGGACAGCTCTCCCCCAAACCTGTGTAACAGAGCGCAGAACCCGGACAGCTCTCCCCCAAACCTGTGTAACAGAGCACAGAACCCGGACAGCTCTCTCCCAGACCTGTGTAACAGAGCACAGAACCCGGACAGCTCTCCTCCTGGCCTGTGTAACAGAGCACAGAACCTGGACAGCTCTCCCCCAAACCTGTGTAACAGAGCGCAGAACCCGGACAGCTCTCCCCCAAACCTGTGTAACAGAGCACAGAACCCGGACAGCTCTCTCCCAGACCTGTGTAACAGAGCACAGAACCCGGACAGCTCTCCTCCTGGCCTGTGTAACAGAGCACAGAACACGGACAGCTATCTCCCAGACCTGTATAACAGAGCGCAGAACCTGGCCTGCTCTCCTCCAGACCTGTGTAACAGAGCACAGAACCCGGACAGCTCTCCTCCTGGCCTGTGTAACAGAGCACAGAACACGGACAGCTATCTCCCAGACCTGTATAACAGAGCGCAGAACCTGGCCTGCTCTCCTCCAGACCTGTGTAACAAAGCACAGAACCCGGACAGCTCTCCTCCTGACCTGTGTCACAGAGCACAGAACCCGGACAGCTATTCCCCAGACCTGTGTAACAGAGCACAGAACCCGGTCAGCTATTCCCCAGACCTGTGTAACAGAGCGCAGAACCCAGACAGCTCTCCTCCTGACCTGTGTAAAAGAGCGCAGAACCTGGACAGCTCTCTTCCAGACCTGTGTAACAGAGCGCAGAACCGGGACAGCTCTCCCCCAAACCTGTGTAACAGAGCACAGAACCCGGACAGCTCTCCTCCTGGCCTGTGTAACAGAGCGCAGAACCTGGACAGCTCTCCTCCTGGCCGGTGTAACAGAGCGCAGAACCCAGACAGCTCTCCTCCTGACCTGTGTAAAAGAGCGCAGAACCTGGACAGCTCTCTTCCAGACCTGTGTAACAGAGCGCAGAACCGGGACAGCTCTCCCCCAAACCTGTGTAACAGAGCACAGAACCCGGACAGCTCTCCTCCTGGCCTGTGTAACAGAGCGCAGAACCTGGACAGCTCTCCTCCTGACCTGTGTAACAGAGCGCAGAACCTGGAGAGCTCTCCTCCTGACCTGTGTAACAGAGCGAAGAACCTGGCCAGCTCTCCTCCTGACCTGTGTAACAGAGCGCAGAACCCGGACAGCTCTCCCCCAAACCTGTGTAACAGAGCGCAGAACCCGGACAGCCCTCCCCCAAACCTGTGCAACAGAGCACAGAACTGGGACAGCTCTACCCCAAACCTGTGTAACAGAGCGCAGAACCCGGACAGCTCTCCCCCAAACCTGTGTAACAGAGCGCAGAACCTGGACAGCTCTCCCCCAAACCTGTGTAACAGAGCACAGAACCGGGACAGCTCTCCCCCAAACCTGTGTAACAGAGTGCAGAACGTGGACAGCTCTCTCTCAAACCTGTGTAACAGAGCGCAGAACATGGACAGCTCTCTCCCAGACCTGTGTAACAGAGCACAGAACCAGGACAGCTCTCCCCCAAACCTGTGTAACAGAGCAAAGAACCCGGACAGCTCTCCCCCAAACCTGTGTAACAGAGCGCAGAACCCGGACAGCCCTCCCCCAAACCTGTGTAAAAGAGCACAGAACCTGGACAGCTCTCCCCCAAACCTGTGTAACAGAGCACAGAACCTGGACAGCTCTCCCCCAAACCTGTGTAACAGAGCGCAGAACCCGGACAGCTCTCCCCCAAACCTGTGTAACAGAGCACAGAACCCGGACAGCTCTCTCCCAGACCTGTGTAACAGAGCACAGAACCCGGACAGCTCTCCTCCTGGCCTGTGTAACAGAGCACAGAACCTGGACAGCTCTCCCCCAAACCTGTGTAACAGAGCGCAGAACCCGGACAGCTCTCCCCCAAACCTGTGTAACAGAGCACAGAACCCGGACAGCTCTCTCCCAGACCTGTGTAACAGAGCACAGAACCCGGACAGCTCTCCTCCTGGCCTGTGTAACAGAGCACAGAACACGGACAGCTATCTCCCAGACCTGTATAACAGAGCGCAGAACCTGGCCTGCTCTCCTCCAGACCTGTGTAACAGAGCACAGAACCCGGACAGCTCTCCTCCTGGCCTGTGTAACAGAGCACAGAACACGGACAGCTATCTCCCAGACCTGTATAACAGAGCGCAGAACCTGGCCTGCTCTCCTCCAGACCTGTGTAACAGAGCACAGAACCCGGACAGCTCTCCTCCTGACCTGTGTCACAGAGCACAGAACCCGGACAGCTATTCCCCAGACCTGTGTAACAGAGCACAGAACCCGGTCAGCTATTCCCCAGACCTGTGTAACAGAGCGCAGAACCCAGACAGCTCTCCTCCTGACCTGTGTAAAAGAGCGCAGAACCTGGACAGCTCTCTTCCAGACCTGTGTAACAGAGCGCAGAACCGGGACAGCTCTCCCCCAAACCTGTGTAACAGAGCACAGAACCCGGACAGCTCTCCTCCTGGCCTGTGTAACAGAGCGCAGAACCTGGACAGCTCTCCTCCTGGCCGGTGTAACAGAGCGCAGAACCCAGACAGCTCTCCTCCTGACCTGTGTAAAAGAGCGCAGAACCTGGACAGCTCTCTTCCAGACCTGTGTAACAGAGCGCAGAACCGGGACAGCTCTCCCCCAAACCTGTGTAACAGAGCACAGAACCCGGACAGCTCTCCTCCTGGCCTGTGTAACAGAGCGCAGAACCTGGACAGCTCTCCTCCTGACCTGTGTAACAGAGCGCAGAACCTGGAGAGCTCTCCTCCTGACCTGTGTAACAGAGCGAAGAACCTGGCCAGCTCTCCTCCTGACCTGTGTAACAGAGCGCAGAACCCGGACAGCCCTCCCCCAAACCTGTGTAACAGAGCGCAGAACCTGGACAGCTCTCTCCCAGACCTGTGTAACAGAGCGCAGAACCTGGACAGCTCTCCTCCTGACCTGTGTAACAGAGCGCAGGACCTGGACAGCTCGCTCCCAGACCTGTGTAACAGAGCACAGAACGGGGACAGCTATTCCCCAGACCTGTGTAACAGAGCACAGAACCCAGACAGCCCTCCCCAAACCTGTGTAACAGAGCGCAGAACCCGGACAGCTCTCCACCTGGCCTGTGTAACAGAGCACAGAACCCGGACAGCTCTCCTCCTGACCTGTGCAACAGAGCGCAGAACCCGGACAGCTCTCCCCCAAACCTGTGTAACAGAGCACAGAACCCGGACAGCCCTCCCCCAAACCTGTGTAACAGAGCGCAGAACATGGACAGCTCTCCTCCTGACCTGTGTAACAGAGCACAGAACCTGGACAGCTCTCCTCCTGACCTGTGTAACAGAGCGCAGAACCTGGACAGCTCTCCCCCAAACCTGTGTAACAGAGCGCAGAACCTCGACAGCTCTCCCCCAAGCCCGTGTAACAGAGCACAGAACCGGGACAGCTCTCCCCCAAACCTGTGTAACAGAGCGCAGAACCCGGACAGCCCTCCCCCAAACCTGTGTAAAAGAGCACAGAACCTGGACAGCTCTCCCCCAAACCTGTGTAACAGAGCACAGAACCTGGACAGCTCTCCCCCAAACCTGTGTAACAGAGCGCAGAACCTGGACAGCTCTCTCCCAGAGCTGTGTAACAGAGCACAAAACACGGACAGCTCTCCCCCAAACCTGTGTAACAGAGCACAGAACCTGGACAGCTCTCTCTCAAACCTGTGTAACAGAGCACAGAACCCGGACAGCTCTCCTCCTGACCTGTGTAACAGAGCACAGAACACGGACAGCTCTCCTCCTGACGTGTGTAACAGAGCAAAGAACACGGACAACTCTCCTCTTGACCCATGTAACAGAGCGCAGAACCTGGACAGCTCTCTTCCAGACCTGTGTAATAGAGCGCAGAACCGGGACAGCTCTCCCGCAAACCTGTGTAACAGAGCACAGAACCCGGACAGCTCTCCTCCTGGCCTGTGTAACAGAGCGCAGAACCTGGACAGCTCTCCTCCTGACCTGTGTAACAGAGCTCAGAACATGGCCAGCTCTCATCCTGACCTGTGTAATAGAGCGCAGAACCTGGACAGCTCTCTCCCAGACCTGTGTAACAGAGCGCAGAACCTGGACAGCTCTCCTCCTGACCTGTGTAACAGAGCGCAGAACCTGGACAGCTCTCCACCTGGCCTGTGTAACAGAGCACAGAACCCGGACAGCTCTCCTCCTGACCTGTGTAACAGAGCGCAGAACCTGGACAGCTCTCTCCCAGACCTGTGTAACAGAGCGCAGAACCTGGACAGCTCTCCTCCTGACCTGTGTAACAGAGCGCAGAACCTGGACAGCTCTCCTCCTGACCTGTGTAACAGAGCGCAGAACCTGGACAGCTCGCTCCCAGACCTGTGTAACAGAGCACAGAACCCGGACAGCTATTCCCCAGACCTGTGTAACAGAGCACAGAACCCGGACAGCTCTCCTCCTGACCTGTGTAACAGAGCACAGAACACGGACAGCTCTCCTCCTGGCCTGTGGAACAGAGCACAGAACCCGGACAGCTCTCCTCCTGACCTGTGTAACAGAGCGCAGAACCCGGACAGCCCTCCCCCAAACCTGTGTAACAGAGCGCAGAACCGGGACAGCTCTCCTCCAAACCTGTGTAACAGAGCGCAGAACCTGGACAGCTCTCTCCCAGACCTGTGTAACAGAGCACAGAACGCGGACAGCTCTCCTATTGGCCTGTGTAACAGAGCGCAGAGCCTGGACAGCTCTCCTCCTGACCTGTGTAACAGAGCGCAGAACCTGGACAGCTCTCTCCCAGACATGTGTAACAGAGCGCAGAACCTGGACAGCTGTCCTACTGACCTGTGTAACAGAGCGCAGAACCTGGACAGCTCTCTCCCAGACCTGTGTAACAGAGCGCAGAACCTGGACAGCTCTCCTCCTGGTCTGTGTAACAGAGCACAGAACCCAGACAGCTCTCCTCCAGACCTGTGTAAGAGCACAGAACCCGGACAGCTCTCCCCCAAACCTGTGTAACAGAGCACAGAACCTGGACAGCTCTCCCCCAAACCTGTGTAACAGAGCACAGAACCGGGACAGCTCTCCCCCAAACCTGTGTAACAGAGCGCAGAACCTGGACAGCTCTCCCCCAAACCTGTGTAACAGAGCGCAGAACCCGGACAGCCCTCCCCCAAACCTGTGTAACAGAGCACAGAACCTGGACAGCTCTCCCCCAAACCTGTGTAACAGAGCGCAGAACCGGGACAGCTCTCCCGCAAACCTGTGTAACAGAGCACAGAACCCGGACAGCTCTCCTCCTGGCCTGTGTAACAGAGCGCAGAACCTGGACAGCTCTCCTCCTGACCTGTGTAACAGAGCTCAGAACATGGCCAGCTCTCCTCCTGACCTGTGTAATAGAGCGCAGAACCTGGACAGCTCTCTCCCAGACCTGTGTAACAGAGCGCAGAACCTGGACAGCTCTCCTCCTGACCTGTGTAACAGAGCGCAGAACCTGGACAGCTCTCCACCTGGCCTGTGCAACAGAGCGCAGAACCTGGACAGCTCTCCTCCTGACCTGTGTAACAGAGCGCAGAACCTGGACAGCTCTCCTCCTGACCTGTGTAACAGAGCACAGAACCCGGACAGCTATTCCCCAGACCTGTGTAACAGAGCACAGAACCCGGACAGCTCTCCTCCTGACCTGTGTAACAGAGCACAGAACACGGACAGCTCTCCTCCTGGCCTGTGGAACAGAGCACAGAACCCGGACAGCTCTCCTCCTGACCTGTGTAACAGAGCGCAGAACCCAGACAGCCCTCCCCAAACCTGTGCAACAGAGCGCAGAACCCGGACAGCTCTCCCCCAAACCTGTGTAACAGAGCGCAGAACCCGGACAGCCCTACCCCAAACCTGTGTAACAGAGCGCAGAACATGGACAGCTCTCCTCCTGACCTGTGTAACAGAGCGCAGAACCCGGACAGCTCTCCCCCAAACCTGTGTAAGAGAGCGCAGAACCCGGACAGCCCTCCCCCAAACCTGTGTAACAGAGCGCAGAACCGGGACAGCTCTCCTCCAAACCTGTGTAACAGAGCGCAGAACCTGGACAGCTCTCTCCCAGACCTGTGTAACAGAGCACAGAACGCGGACAGCTCTCCTATTGGCCTGTGTAACAGAGCGCAGAGCCTGGACAGCTCTCCTCCTGACCTGTGTAACAGAGCGCAGAACCTGGACAGCTCTCTCCCAGACATGTGTAACAGAGCGCAGAACCTGGACAGCTGTCCTACTGACCTGTGTAACAGAGCGCAGAACCTGGACAGCTCTCTCCCAGACCTGTGTAACAGAGCGCAGAACCTGGACAGCTCTCCTCCTGGTCTGTGTAACAGAGCACAGAACCCAGACAGCTCTCCTCCAGACCTGTGTAACAGAGCACAGAACCCGGACAGCTCTCCCCCAAACCTGTGTAACAGAGCACAGAACCTGGACAGCTCTCCCCCAAACCTGTGTAACAGAGCACAGAACCGGGACAGCTCTCCCCCAAACCTGTGTAACAGAGCGCAGAACCCGGACAGCTCTCCCCCAAACCTGTGTAACAGAGCGCAGAACCCGGACAGCCCTCCCCCAAACCTGTGTAACAGAGCACAGAACCTGGACAGCTCTCCCCCAAACCTGTGTAACAGAGCACAGAACCCGGACAGCTCTCCTCCAGGCCTGTGTAACAGAGCACAGAACCCGGACAGCTCTCCTCCAGGCCTGTGTAACAGAGCACAGAACACGGACAGCTCTCCCCCAAACCTGTGTAACAGAGCACAGAACACGGACAGCTCTCCCCCAAACCTGTGTAACAGAGCACAGAACCTTAGAGCGCAGAAACCGGACAGCCCTCCCCCAAACCTGTGTAACAGAGCGCAGAACCCGGACAGCTCTCCCCCAAACCGGTGTAACAGAGCACAGAACCCGGACAGCTCTCCTCCTGACCTGTGTAACAGAGCACAGAACCCGGACAGCTCTCCTCCTGACCTGTGTAACAGAGCAAAGAACACGGACAGCTCTCCTCCTGACCTGTGTAACAGAGCGCAGTACCTGGACAGCTCTCCTCCTGACCTGTGTAACAGAGCACAGAACATGGACAGCTCTCCTCCTGGCCGGTGTAACATAGCGCAGAACCTGGACAGCTCTCATCCTGACCTGTGTAACAGAGCGCAGAACCTGGACAGCTATTCCCCAGACCTGTGTAACAGAGCACAGAACCCGGTCAGCTATTTCCCAGACCTGTGTAACAGAGCGCAGAACCCGGACAGCTCTCCTCCTGACCCATGTAACAGAGCACAAAACCTGGACAGCTCTCATCCTGGCCGGTGTAACAGAGCGCAGAACCCAGACAGCTCTCCTCCTGACCTGTGTAAAAGAGCGCAGAACCTGGACAGCTCTCTTCCAGACCTGTGTAACAGAGCGCAGAACCGGGACAGCTCTACCGCAAACCTGTGTAACAGAGCACAGAACCCGGACAGCTCTCCTCCTGGCCTGTGTAACAGAGCGCAGAACCTGGACAGCTCTCCTCCTGACCTGTGTAACAGAGCGCAGAACCTGGAGAGCTCTCCTCCTGACCTGTGTAACAGAGCGCAGAACCTGGCCAGCTCTCCTCCTGACCTGTGTAACAGAGCGCAGAACCTGGACAGCTCTCTCCCAGACCTGTGTAACAGAGCGCAGAACCTGGACAGCTCTCCTCCTGACCTGTGTAACAGAGCGCAGGACCTGGACAGCTCGCTCCCAGACCTGTGTAACAGAGCACAGAACCCGGACAGCTATTCCCCAGACCTGTGTAACAGAGCACAGAACCCGGACAGCTCTCCTCCTGACCTGTGTAACAGAGCACAGAACACGGACAGCTCTCCTCCTGGCCTGTGTAACAGAGCACAGAACCCGGACAGCTCTCCTCCTGACCTGTGTAACAGAGCGCAGAACCCAGACAGCCCTCCCCAAACCTGTGTAACAGAGCGCAGAACCCGGACAGCTCTCCACCTGGCCTGTGTAACAGAGCACAGAACCCGGACAGCTCTTCTCCTGACCTGTGCAACAGAGCGCAGAACCCGGACAGCTCTCCCCCAAACCTGTGTAACAGAGCGCAGAACCCGGACAGCCCTCCCCCAAACCTGTGTAACAGAGCGCAGAACATAGACAGCTCTCCTCCTGACCTGTGTAACAGAGCACAGAACCTGGACAGCTCTCCTCCTGACCTGTGTAACAGAGCGCAGAACCTGGACAGCTCTCCCCCAAACCTGTGTAACAGAGCGCAGAACCCCGACAGCTCTCCCCCAAGCCTGTGTAACAGAGCACAGAACCGGGACAGCTCTCCCCCAAACCTGTGTAACAGAGCGAAGAACCTGGCCAGCTCTCCTCCTGACCTGTGTAACAGAGCGCAGAACCCGGACAGCTCTCCCCCAAACCTGTGTAACAGAGCGCAGAACCCGGACAGCCCTCCCCCAAACCTGTGCAACAGAGCACAGAACTGGGACAGCTCTACCCCAAACCTGTGTAACAGAGCGCAGAACCCGGACAGCTCTCCCCCAAACCTGTGTAACAGAGCGCAGAACCTGGACAGCTCTCCCCCAAACCTGTGTAACAGAGCACAGAACCGGGACAGCTCTCCCCCAAACCTGTGTAACAGAGTGCAGAACGTGGACAGCTCTCTCTCAAACCTGTGTAACAGAGCGCAGAACATGGACAGCTCTCTCCCAGACCTGTGTAACAGAGCACAGAACCAGGACAGCTCTCCCCCAAACCTGTGTAACAGAGCAAAGAACCCGGACAGCTCTCCCCCAAACCTGTGTAACAGAGCGCAGAACCCGGACAGCCCTCCCCCAAACCTGTGTAAAAGAGCACAGAACCTGGACAGCTCTCCCCCAAACCTGTGTAACAGAGCACAGAACCTGGACAGCTCTCCCCCAAACCTGTGTAACAGAGCGCAGAACCCGGACAGCTCTCCCCCAAACCTGTGTAACAGAGCACAGAACCCGGACAGCTCTCTCCCAGACCTGTGTAACAGAGCACAGAACCCGGACAGCTCTCCTCCTGGCCTGTGTAACAGAGCACAGAACCTGGACAGCTCTCCCCCAAACCTGTGTAACAGAGCGCAGAACCCGGACAGCTCTCCCCCAAACCTGTGTAACAGAGCACAGAACCCGGACAGCTCTCTCCCAGACCTGTGTAACAGAGCACAGAACCCGGACAGCTCTCCTCCTGGCCTGTGTAACAGAGCACAGAACACGGACAGCTATCTCCCAGACCTGTATAACAGAGCGCAGAACCTGGCCTGCTCTCCTCCAGACCTGTGTAACAGAGCACAGAACCCGGACAGCTCTCCTCCTGGCCTGTGTAACAGAGCACAGAACACGGACAGCTATCTCCCAGACCTGTATAACAGAGCGCAGAACCTGGCCTGCTCTCCTCCAGACCTGTGTAACAGAGCACAGAACCCGGACAGCTCTCCTCCTGACCTGTGTCACAGAGCACAGAACCCGGACAGCTATTCCCCAGACCTGTGTAACAGAGCACAGAACCCGGTCAGCTATTCCCCAGACCTGTGTAACAGAGCGCAGAACCCAGACAGCTCTCCTCCTGACCTGTGTAAAAGAGCGCAGAACCTGGACAGCTCTCTTCCAGACCTGTGTAACAGAGCGCAGAACCGGGACAGCTCTCCCCCAAACCTGTGTAACAGAGCACAGAACCCGGACAGCTCTCCTCCTGGCCTGTGTAACAGAGCGCAGAACCTGGACAGCTCTCCTCCTGGCCGGTGTAACAGAGCGCAGAACCCAGACAGCTCTCCTCCTGACCTGTGTAAAAGAGCGCAGAACCTGGACAGCTCTCTTCCAGACCTGTGTAACAGAGCGCAGAACCGGGACAGCTCTCCCCCAAACCTGTGTAACAGAGCACAGAACCCGGACAGCTCTCCTCCTGGCCTGTGTAACAGAGCGCAGAACCTGGACAGCTCTCCTCCTGACCTGTGTAACAGAGCGCAGAACCTGGAGAGCTCTCCTCCTGACCTGTGTAACAGAGCGAAGAACCTGGCCAGCTCTCCTCCTGACCTGTGTAACAGAGCGCAGAACCCGGACAGCCCTCCCCCAAACCTGTGTAACAGAGCGCAGAACCTGGACAGCTCTCTCCCAGACCTGTGTAACAGAGCGCAGAACCTGGACAGCTCTCCTCCTGACCTGTGTAACAGAGCGCAGGACCTGGACAGCTCGCTCCCAGACCTGTGTAACAGAGCACAGAACGGGGACAGCTATTCCCCAGACCTGTGTAACAGAGCACAGAACCCAGACAGCCCTCCCCAAACCTGTGTAACAGAGCGCAGAACCCGGACAGCTCTCCACCTGGCCTGTGTAACAGAGCACAGAACCCGGACAGCTCTCCTCCTGACCTGTGCAACAGAGCGCAGAACCCGGACAGCTCTCCCCCAAACCTGTGTAACAGAGCACAGAACCCGGACAGCCCTCCCCCAAACCTGTGTAACAGAGCGCAGAACATGGACAGCTCTCCTCCTGACCTGTGTAACAGAGCACAGAACCTGGACAGCTCTCCTCCTGACCTGTGTAACAGAGCGCAGAACCTGGACAGCTCTCCCCCAAACCTGTGTAACAGAGCGCAGAACCTCGACAGCTCTCCCCCAAGCCCGTGTAACAGAGCACAGAACCGGGACAGCTCTCCCCCAAACCTGTGTAACAGAGCGCAGAACCCGGACAGCCCTCCCCCAAACCTGTGTAAAAGAGCACAGAACCTGGACAGCTCTCCCCCAAACCTGTGTAACAGAGCACAGAACCTGGACAGCTCTCCCCCAAACCTGTGTAACAGAGCGCAGAACCTGGACAGCTCTCTCCCAGAGCTGTGTAACAGAGCACAAAACACGGACAGCTCTCCCCCAAACCTGTGTAACAGAGCACAGAACCTGGACAGCTCTCTCTCAAACCTGTGTAACAGAGCACAGAACCCGGACAGCTCTCCTCCTGACCTGTGTAACAGAGCACAGAACACGGACAGCTCTCCTCCTGACGTGTGTAACAGAGCAAAGAACACGGACAACTCTCCTCTTGACCCATGTAACAGAGCGCAGAACCTGGACAGCTCTCTTCCAGACCTGTGTAATAGAGCGCAGAACCGGGACAGCTCTCCCGCAAACCTGTGTAACAGAGCACAGAACCCGGACAGCTCTCCTCCTGGCCTGTGTAACAGAGCGCAGAACCTGGACAGCTCTCCTCCTGACCTGTGTAACAGAGCTCAGAACATGGCCAGCTCTCATCCTGACCTGTGTAATAGAGCGCAGAACCTGGACAGCTCTCTCCCAGACCTGTGTAACAGAGCGCAGAACCTGGACAGCTCTCCTCCTGACCTGTGTAACAGAGCGCAGAACCTGGACAGCTCTCCACCTGGCCTGTGTAACAGAGCACAGAACCCGGACAGCTCTCCTCCTGACCTGTGTAACAGAGCGCAGAACCTGGACAGCTCTCTCCCAGACCTGTGTAACAGAGCGCAGAACCTGGACAGCTCTCCTCCTGACCTGTGTAACAGAGCGCAGAACCTGGACAGCTCTCCTCCTGACCTGTGTAACAGAGCGCAGAACCTGGACAGCTCGCTCCCAGACCTGTGTAACAGAGCACAGAACCCGGACAGCTATTCCCCAGACCTGTGTAACAGAGCACAGAACCCGGACAGCTCTCCTCCTGACCTGTGTAACAGAGCACAGAACACGGACAGCTCTCCTCCTGGCCTGTGGAACAGAGCACAGAACCCGGACAGCTCTCCTCCTGACCTGTGTAACAGAGCGCAGAACCCGGACAGCCCTCCCCCAAACCTGTGTAACAGAGCGCAGAACCGGGACAGCTCTCCTCCAAACCTGTGTAACAGAGCGCAGAACCTGGACAGCTCTCTCCCAGACCTGTGTAACAGAGCACAGAACGCGGACAGCTCTCCTATTGGCCTGTGTAACAGAGCGCAGAGCCTGGACAGCTCTCCTCCTGACCTGTGTAACAGAGCGCAGAACCTGGACAGCTCTCTCCCAGACATGTGTAACAGAGCGCAGAACCTGGACAGCTGTCCTACTGACCTGTGTAACAGAGCGCAGAACCTGGACAGCTCTCTCCCAGACCTGTGTAACAGAGCGCAGAACCTGGACAGCTCTCCTCCTGGTCTGTGTAACAGAGCACAGAACCCAGACAGCTCTCCTCCAGACCTGTGTAAGAGCACAGAACCCGGACAGCTCTCCCCCAAACCTGTGTAACAGAGCACAGAACCTGGACAGCTCTCCCCCAAACCTGTGTAACAGAGCACAGAACCGGGACAGCTCTCCCCCAAACCTGTGTAACAGAGCGCAGAACCTGGACAGCTCTCCCCCAAACCTGTGTAACAGAGCGCAGAACCCGGACAGCCCTCCCCCAAACCTGTGTAACAGAGCACAGAACCTGGACAGCTCTCCCCCAAACCTGTGTAACAGAGCGCAGAACCGGGACAGCTCTCCCGCAAACCTGTGTAACAGAGCACAGAACCCGGACAGCTCTCCTCCTGGCCTGTGTAACAGAGCGCAGAACCTGGACAGCTCTCCTCCTGACCTGTGTAACAGAGCTCAGAACATGGCCAGCTCTCCTCCTGACCTGTGTAATAGAGCGCAGAACCTGGACAGCTCTCTCCCAGACCTGTGTAACAGAGCGCAGAACCTGGACAGCTCTCCTCCTGACCTGTGTAACAGAGCGCAGAACCTGGACAGCTCTCCACCTGGCCTGTGCAACAGAGCGCAGAACCTGGACAGCTCTCCTCCTGACCTGTGTAACAGAGCGCAGAACCTGGACAGCTCTCCTCCTGACCTGTGTAACAGAGCACAGAACCCGGACAGCTATTCCCCAGACCTGTGTAACAGAGCACAGAACCCGGACAGCTCTCCTCCTGACCTGTGTAACAGAGCACAGAACACGGACAGCTCTCCTCCTGGCCTGTGGAACAGAGCACAGAACCCGGACAGCTCTCCTCCTGACCTGTGTAACAGAGCGCAGAACCCAGACAGCCCTCCCCAAACCTGTGCAACAGAGCGCAGAACCCGGACAGCTCTCCCCCAAACCTGTGTAACAGAGCGCAGAACCCGGACAGCCCTACCCCAAACCTGTGTAACAGAGCGCAGAACATGGACAGCTCTCCTCCTGACCTGTGTAACAGAGCGCAGAACCCGGACAGCTCTCCCCCAAACCTGTGTAAGAGAGCGCAGAACCCGGACAGCCCTCCCCCAAACCTGTGTAACAGAGCGCAGAACCGGGACAGCTCTCCTCCAAACCTGTGTAACAGAGCGCAGAACCTGGACAGCTCTCTCCCAGACCTGTGTAACAGAGCACAGAACGCGGACAGCTCTCCTATTGGCCTGTGTAACAGAGCGCAGAGCCTGGACAGCTCTCCTCCTGACCTGTGTAACAGAGCGCAGAACCTGGACAGCTCTCTCCCAGACATGTGTAACAGAGCGCAGAACCTGGACAGCTGTCCTACTGACCTGTGTAACAGAGCGCAGAACCTGGACAGCTCTCTCCCAGACCTGTGTAACAGAGCGCAGAACCTGGACAGCTCTCCTCCTGGTCTGTGTAACAGAGCACAGAACCCAGACAGCTCTCCTCCAGACCTGTGTAACAGAGCACAGAACCCGGACAGCTCTCCCCCAAACCTGTGTAACAGAGCACAGAACCTGGACAGCTCTCCCCCAAACCTGTGTAACAGAGCACAGAACCGGGACAGCTCTCCCCCAAACCTGTGTAACAGAGCGCAGAACCCGGACAGCTCTCCCCCAAACCTGTGTAACAGAGCGCAGAACCCGGACAGCCCTCCCCCAAACCTGTGTAACAGAGCACAGAACCTGGACAGCTCTCCCCCAAACCTGTGTAACAGAGCACAGAACCCGGACAGCTCTCCTCCAGGCCTGTGTAACAGAGCACAGAACCCGGACAGCTCTCCTCCAGGCCTGTGTAACAGAGCACAGAACACGGACAGCTCTCCCCCAAACCTGTGTAACAGAGCACAGAACACGGACAGCTCTCCCCCAAACCTGTGTAACAGAGCACAGAACCTTAGAGCGCAGAAACCGGACAGCCCTCCCCCAAACCTGTGTAACAGAGCGCAGAACCCGGACAGCTCTCCCCCAAACCGGTGTAACAGAGCACAGAACCCGGACAGCTCTCCTCCTGACCTGTGTAACAGAGCACAGAACCCGGACAGCTCTCCTCCTGACCTGTGTAACAGAGCAAAGAACACGGACAGCTCTCCTCCTGACCTGTGTAACAGAGCGCAGTACCTGGACAGCTCTCCTCCTGACCTGTGTAACAGAGCACAGAACATGGACAGCTCTCCTCCTGGCCGGTGTAACATAGCGCAGAACCTGGACAGCTCTCATCCTGACCTGTGTAACAGAGCGCAGAACCTGGACAGCTATTCCCCAGACCTGTGTAACAGAGCACAGAACCCGGTCAGCTATTTCCCAGACCTGTGTAACAGAGCGCAGAACCCGGACAGCTCTCCTCCTGACCCATGTAACAGAGCACAAAACCTGGACAGCTCTCATCCTGGCCGGTGTAACAGAGCGCAGAACCCAGACAGCTCTCCTCCTGACCTGTGTAAAAGAGCGCAGAACCTGGACAGCTCTCTTCCAGACCTGTGTAACAGAGCGCAGAACCGGGACAGCTCTACCGCAAACCTGTGTAACAGAGCACAGAACCCGGACAGCTCTCCTCCTGGCCTGTGTAACAGAGCGCAGAACCTGGACAGCTCTCCTCCTGACCTGTGTAACAGAGCGCAGAACCTGGAGAGCTCTCCTCCTGACCTGTGTAACAGAGCGCAGAACCTGGCCAGCTCTCCTCCTGACCTGTGTAACAGAGCGCAGAACCTGGACAGCTCTCTCCCAGACCTGTGTAACAGAGCGCAGAACCTGGACAGCTCTCCTCCTGACCTGTGTAACAGAGCGCAGGACCTGGACAGCTCGCTCCCAGACCTGTGTAACAGAGCACAGAACCCGGACAGCTATTCCCCAGACCTGTGTAACAGAGCACAGAACCCGGACAGCTCTCCTCCTGACCTGTGTAACAGAGCACAGAACACGGACAGCTCTCCTCCTGGCCTGTGTAACAGAGCACAGAACCCGGACAGCTCTCCTCCTGACCTGTGTAACAGAGCGCAGAACCCAGACAGCCCTCCCCAAACCTGTGTAACAGAGCGCAGAACCCGGACAGCTCTCCACCTGGCCTGTGTAACAGAGCACAGAACCCGGACAGCTCTTCTCCTGACCTGTGCAACAGAGCGCAGAACCCGGACAGCTCTCCCCCAAACCTGTGTAACAGAGCGCAGAACCCGGACAGCCCTCCCCCAAACCTGTGTAACAGAGCGCAGAACATAGACAGCTCTCCTCCTGACCTGTGTAACAGAGCACAGAACCTGGACAGCTCTCCTCCTGACCTGTGTAACAGAGCGCAGAACCTGGACAGCTCTCCCCCAAACCTGTGTAACAGAGCGCAGAACCCCGACAGCTCTCCCCCAAGCCTGTGTAACAGAGCACAGAACCGGGACAGCTCTCCCCCAAACCTGTGTAACAGAGCGCAGAACCCGGACAGCTCTCCCCCAAACCTGTGTAACAGAGCGCAGAACCCGGACAGCCCTCCCCCAAACCTGTGTAAAAGAGCACAGAACCTGGACAGCTCTCCCCCAAACCTGTGTAACAGAGCACAGAACCTGGACAGCTCTCCCCCAAACCTGTGTAACAGGGCACAGAACCCGGACAGCTCTCCTCCTGACCTGTGTAACAGAGCACAGAACACGGACAGCTCTCCTCCTGACCTGTGTAACAGAGCACAGAACCCGGACAGCTCTCCCCCAAACCTGTGTAACAGGGCACAGAACCCGGACAGCTCTCCTCCTGACCTGTGTAACAGAGCACAGAACACGGACAGCTCTCCTCCTGACCTGTGTAACAGAGCACAGAACACGGACAGCTCTCCTCCTGACCTGTGTAACAGAGCACAGAACCCGGACAGCTCTCCTCCTGACCTGTGCAACAGAGCGCAGAACCCGGACAGCTCTCCACCTGACCTGTGTAACAGAGCACAGAACCTGGACAGCTCTCATCCTGACCTGTGTAACAGAGCGCAGAACCTGGACAGCTCTCCTCCTGACCCATGTAACAGAGCACAGAACCCGGACAGCTCTCCTCCTGACCTGTGTAACAGAGCACAGAACCCGGACAGCTCTCCTCCTGACCCATGTAACAGAGCACAGAACCCGGACAGCTCTCCACCTGACCTGTGTAACAGAGCGCAGAACCTGGACAGCTCTCCTCCTGACCCATGTAACAGAGCGCAGAACCTGGACAGCTCTCATCCTGACCTGTGTAACAGAGCGCAGAACCGGGACAGCTCTCCTCCTGACCTGTGTAACAGAGCTCAGAACCTGGACAGCTCTCTCCCAGACCTGTGTAACAGAGCGCAGAACCTGGACAGCTCCCTCCCAGACCTGTGTAACAGAGCGCAGAACCTGGACAGCTCTCCTGCTGACCTGTGTAACAGAGCGCAGAACCTGGACAGCTCGCTCCCAGACCTGTGTAACAGAGCACAGAACCCGGACAGCTGTTCCCCAGACCTGTGTAACAGAGCACAGAACCCGGACAGCTCTCCTCCTGACCTGTGTAACAGAGCGCAGAACCTGGACAGCTCTCTCCCAGACCTGTGTAACAGAGCGCAGAACCTGGACAGCTCTCCTGCTGACCTGTGTAACAGAGCGCAGAACCTGGACAGCTCTCCCCCAAACCTGTGTAACAGAGCGCAGAACCGGGACAGCTCTCCCCCAAACCTGTGTAACAGAGCGCAGAACCCGGACAGCTCTCCCCCAAACCTGTGTAACAGAGCGCAGAACCCGGACAGCTCTCCCCCAAACCTGTGTAACAGAGCGCAGAACCGGGACAGCTCTCCCCCAAACCTGTGTAACAGAGCACAGAACACGGACAGCTCTCCCCCAAACCTGTGTAACAGAGCACAGAACACGGACAGCTCTCCCCCAAACCTGTGTAACAGAGCACAGAACACGGACAGCTCTCCCCCAAACCTGTGTAACAGAGCACAGAACCTGGACAGCTCTCCTCCAAACCTGTGTAACAGAGCGCAGAACCTGGACAGCTCTCTCCCAGACCTGTGTAACAGAGCACAGAACGCGGACAGCTCTCCTCCTGACCTGTGTAACAGAGCGCAGAACCTGGACAGCTCTCTCCCAGACATGTGTAACAGAGCGCAGAACCTGGACAGCTGTCCTCCTGACCTGTGTAACAGAGCGCAGAACCTGGACAGCTCTCTCCCAGACCTGTGTAACAGAGCGCAGAACCGGGACAGCTCTCCCCCAAACCTGTGTAACAGAGCGCAGAACCCGGACAGGCCTCCCCCAAACCTGTGTAACAGAGCACAGAACCTGGACAGCTCTCCTCCTGACCTGTGTAACAGAGCGCAGAACCTGGACAGCTCTCCCCCAAACCTGTGTAACAGAGCACAGAACCTGGACAGCTCTCCCCCAAACCTGTGTAACAGAGCGCAGAACCCGGACAGCCCTCCCCCAAACCTGTGTAACAGAGCACAGGACCTAGACAGCTCTCCTCCTGACCTGTGTAACAGAGAGCAGAACCGGGACAACTCTCTCCCAGACCTGTGTAACAGAGCGCAGAACCTGGACAGCTCTCCCCCAAACCTGTGTAACAGAGCGCAGAACCCGGACAGCCCTCCCCAAACCTGTGTAACAGAGCGCAGAACCCGGACAGCTCTCCACCTGGCCTGTGTAACAGAGCACAGAACCCGGACAGCTCTCCTCCTGACCTGTGCAACAGAGCGCAGAACCCGGACAGCTCTCCCCCAAACCTGTGTAACAGAGCGCAGAACCCGGACAGCCCTCCCCCAAACCTGTGTAACAGAGCGCAGAACATGGACAGCTCTCCTCCTGACCTGTGTAACAGAGCACAGAACCTGGACAGCTCTCCTCCTGACCTGTGTAACAGAGCGCAGAACCTGGACAGCTCTCCCCCAAACCTGTGTAACAGAGCGCAGAACCCCGACAGCTCTCCCCCAAGCCTGTGTAACAGAGCACAGAACCGGGACAGCTCTCCCCCAAACCTGTGTAACAGAGCGCAGAACCCGGACAGCTCTCCCCCAAACCTGTGTAACAGAGCGCAGAACCCGGACAGCCCTCCCCCAAACCTGTGTAAAAGAGCACAGAACCTGGACAGCTCTCCCCCAAACCTGTGTAACAGAGCACAGAACCTGGACAGCTCTCCCCCAAACCTGTGTAACAGGGCACAGAACCCGGACAGCTCTCCTCCTGACCTGTGTAACAGAGCACAGAAC
The DNA here is from genome assembly GCF_047496885.1 of Scyliorhinus torazame. Taxonomy (NCBI): domain Eukaryota; kingdom Metazoa; phylum Chordata; class Chondrichthyes; order Carcharhiniformes; family Scyliorhinidae; genus Scyliorhinus; species Scyliorhinus torazame. Next base: position 250,446,205 of record NC_092717.1, read on the forward strand.
ACGGACAGCTCTCCTCCTGACCTGTGTAACAGAGCACAGAACCCGGACAGCTCTCCCCCAAACCTGTGTAACAGGGCACAGAACCCGGACAGCTCTCCTCCTGACCTGTGTAACAGAGCACAGAACACGGACAGCTCTCCTCCTGACCTGTGTAACAGAGCACAGAACACGGACAGCTCTCCTCCTGACCTGTGTAACAGAGCACAGAACCCGGACAGCTCTCCTCCTGACCTGTGTAACAGAGCGCAGAACCCGGACAGCTCTCCACCTGACCTGTGTAACAGAGCACAGAACCTGGACAGCTCTCATCCTGACCTGTGTAACAGAGCGCAGAACCTGGACAGCTCTCCTCCTGACCCATGTAACAGAGCACAGAACCCGGACAGCTCTCCTCCTGACCTGTGTAACAGAGCACAGAACCCGGACAGCTCTCCTCCTGACCCATGTAACAGAGCACAGAACCCGGACAGCTCTCCACCTGACCTGTGTAACAGAGCGCAGAACCTGGACAGCTCTCCTCCTGACCCATGTAACAGAGCGCAGAACCTGGACAGCTCTCATCCTGACCTGTGTAACAGAGCGCAGAACCGGGACAGCTCTCCTCCTGACCTGTGTAACAGAGCTCAGAACCTGGACAGCTCTCTCCCAGACCTGTGTAACAGAGCGCAGAACCTGGACAGCTCCCTCCCAGACCTGTGTAACAGAGCGCAGAACCTGGACAGCTCTCCTGCTGACCTGTGTAACAGAGCGCAGAACCTGGACAGCTCGCTCCCAGACCTGTGTAACAGAGCACAGAACCCGGACAGCTATTCCCCAGACCTGTGTAACAGAGCACAGAACCCGGACAGCTCTCCTCCTGACCTGTGTAACAGAGCGCAGAACCTGGACAGCTCTCTCCCAGACCTGTGTAACAGAGCGCAGAACCTGGACAGCTCTCCTGCTGACCTGTGTAACAGAGCGCAGAACCTGGACAGCTCGCTCCCAGACCTGTGTAAGAGAGCACAGAACCCGGACAGCTATTCCCCAGACCTGTGTAACAGAGCACAGAACCCGGACAGCTCTCCTCCTGACCTGTGTAACAGAGCACAGAACAACGGACAGCTCTCCTCCTGGCCTGTGGAACAGAGCACAGAACCCGGACAGCTCTCCTCCTGACCTGTGTAACAGAGCGCAGAACCCAGACAGCCCTCCCCAAACCTGTGTAACAGAGCGCAGAACCCGGACAGCTCTCCACCTGGCCTGTGTAACAGAGCACAGAACCCGGACAGCTCTCCTCCTGACCTGTGCAACAGAGCGCAGAACCCGGACAGCTCTCCCCCAAACCTGTGTAACAGAGCGCAGAACCCGGACAGCCCTCCCCCAAACCTGTGTAACAGAGCGCAGAACATGGACAGCTCTCCTCCTGACCTGTGTAACAGAGCACAGAACCTGGACAGCTCTCCTCCTGACCTGTGTAACAGAGCGCAGAACCGGGACAGCTCTCTCCCAGACCTGTGTAACAGAGCGCAGAACCCGGACAGCTCTCCCCCAAACCTGTGTAACAGTGCGCAGAACCCGGACAGCTCTCCCCCAAACCTGTGTAACAGAGCGCAGAACCGGGACAGCTCTCCCCCAAACCTGTGTAACAGAGCGCAGAACCCGGACAGCTCTCCCCCAAACCTGTGTAACAGAGCGCAGAACCCGGACAGCTCTCCCCCAAACCTGTGTAACAGAGCGCAGAACCGGGACAGCTCTCCCCCAAACCTGTGTAACAGAGCACAGAACACGGACAGCTCTCCCCCAAACCTGTGTAACAGAGCACAGAACACGGACAGCTCTCCCCCAAACCTGTGTAACAGAGCACAGAACACGGACAGCTCTCCCCCAAACCTGTGTAACAGAGCGCAGAACCTGGACAGCTCTCCTCCAAACCTGTGTAACAGAGCGCAGAACCTGGACAGCTCTCTCCCAGACCTGTGTAACAGAGCACAGAACGCGGACAGCTCTCCTATTGGCCTGTGTAACAGAGCGCAGAGCCTGGACAGCTGTCCTCCTGACCTGTGTAACAGAGCGCAGAACCTGGACAGCTCTCCTCCTGACCTGTGTAACAGAGCGCAGAACCTGGACAGCTCTCTCCCAGACATGTGTAACAGAGCGCAGAACCTGGACAGCTGTCCTCCTGACCTGTGTAACAGAGCGCAGAACCTGGACAGCTCTCTCCCAGACCTGTGTAACAGAGCGCAGAACCGGGACAGCTCTCCCCCAAACCTGTGTAACAGAGCGCAGAACCCGGACAGGCCTCCCCCAAACCTGTGTAACAGAGCACAGAACCTGGACAGCTCTCCTCCTGACCTGTGTAACAGAGCGCAGAACCTGGACAGCTCTCCCCCAAACCTGTGTAACAGAGCACAGAACCTGGACAGCTCTCCCCCAAACCTGTGTAACAGAGCGCAGAACCCGGACAGCCCTCCCCCAAACCTGTGTAACAGAGCACAGGACCTAGACAGCTCTCCTCCTGACCTGTGTAACAGAGCGCAGAACCGGGACAACTCTCTCCCAGACCTGTGTAACAGAGCGCAGAACCTGGACAGCTCTCCCCCAAACCTGTGTAACAGAGCGCAGAACCCGGACAGCCCTCCCCCAAACCTGTGTAACAGAGCACAGGACCTAGACAGCTCTCCTCCTGACCTGTGTAACAGAGCGCAGAACCGGGACAACTCTCTCCCAGACCTGTGTAACAGAGCGCAGAACCGGGACAGCTCTCCCCCAAACCTGTGTAACAGAGCGCAGAACCTGGACAGCTCTCCCCCAAACCTGTGTAACAGAGCACAGAACTGGGACAGCTCTCCCCCAAACCTGTGTAACAAGAGCACAGAACCCGGACAGCTCTCCCCCAAACCTGTGTAACAGAGCACAGAACACGGACAGCTCTCCCCCAAACCTGTGTAACAGAGCGCAGAACACGGACAGCTCTCCCCCAAACCTGTGTAACAGAGCACAGAACACGGACAGCTCTCCCCCAAACCTGTGTAACAAGAGCACAGAACCCGGACAGCCCTCCCCCAAACCTGTGTAACAGAGCACAGAACACGGACAGCTCTCCCCCAAACCTGTGTAACAGAGCACAGAACCCGGACAGCCCTCCCCCAAACCTGTGTAACAGAGCGCAGAACTGGGACAGCTCTCCCCCAAACCTGTGTAACAGAGCACAGAACCGGGACAGCTCTCCCCCAAACCTGTGTAACAGAGCACAGAACCCGGACAGCTCTCCTATTGGCCTGTGTAACAGAGCGCAGAGCCTGGACAGCTCTCCTCCTGACCTGTGTAACAGAGCGCAGAAACTGGACAGCTCTCTCCCAGACCTGTGTAACAGAGCGCAGAACCTGGACAGCTCTCCTCCTGACCTGTGTAACAGAGCGCAGAACCTGGACAGCTCTCTCCCAGACCTGTGTAACAGAGCACAGAAGCCGGACAGCTCTCTTCCTGACCTGTGTAACAGAGCACAGAACACGGACAGCTGTCCTCCTGGCCTGTGTAACAGAGCACAGAACCCGGACAGCTATCTCCCAGACCTTTGTAACAGAGCGCAGGATCCGGACAGCTCTCCTCCTGGCCTGTGTAACAGAGCACAGAACCCGGACAGCTATCACCCAGACCTGTATAACAGAGCGCAGAACCTGGCCAGCTCTCCTCCGGACCTGTGTAACAGAGCACAGAACCCGGACAGCTCTCCACCTGGCCTGTGTAACAGCACACAGAACCTGGACAGCTATTCCCCAGACCTGTGTAACAGAGCACAGAACCCGGACAGCTCTCCTCCTGGCCTGTGTAACAGAGCACAGAACCCGGACAGCTCTCCTCCTGACCTGTGTAACAGAGCGCAGAACCCGGACAGCTCTCCTCCTGACCTGTGTAATAGAGCGCAGAACCTGGACAGCTCTCTCCCAGACCTGTGTAACAGAGCGCAGAACCTGGACAGCTCTCCTCCTGGCCTGTGTAACAGAGCACAGAACCCGGACAGCTCTCCTCCTGACCTGTGTAACAGAACGCAGAACCCAGACAGCTCTCCTCCTGACCTGTGTAACAGAGCGCAGAACCCGGACAGCTCTCCACCTGGCCTGTGTAACAAAGCACAGAACCCGGACAGCTATCTCCCAGACCTTTGTAACAGAGCGCAGAACCCGGACAGCTCTCCTCCTGACCTGTGTAACAGAGCACAGAACACGGACAGCTCTCCTCCTGGCCTGTGTAACAGAGCACAGAACACGGACAGCTCTCCTCCTGGCCTGTGTAACAGATCGCAGAACCCAGACAGCTCTCCTCCTGACCTGTGTAACAGAGTGCAGAACCTGGCCAGCTCTCCTCCAGACCTGTGTAACAGAGCACAGAACCCGGACAGCTCTCCACCAGTCCTGTGTAACAGCGCACAGAACCTGGACAGCTATTCCCCAGACCGGTGTAACAGAGCACAGAACCCGGACAGCTCTCCTCCAGACCTGTGTAACAGAGCGCAGCACCTGGACAGCTCTCCTCCTGACCTGTGTAACAGAGCGCAGAACCTGGACAGCTCTCCTCCTGACCTGTGTAACAGAGCACAGAACACGGACAGCTCTCCTCCCGGCCTGTGTAACAGAGCACAGAACCCGGACAGCTCTCCTCCTGACCTGTGTAACAGAGCGCAGAACCCGGACAGCTCTCCTCCTGACCTGTGTAACAGAGCACAGAACACGGACAGCTCTCCTCCCGGCCTGTGTAACAGAGCGCAGAACCCGGACAGCTCTCCTCCTGACCTGTGTAACAGAGCGCAGAACCTGGACAGCTCTCCTCCTGACCTGTGTAACAGAGCACAGAACCCGGACAGTTCTCCTCCAGACCTGTGTAACAGAGCGCAGAACCTGGACAGCTCTCCTCCTGACCTGTGTAACAGAGCACAGAACCCGGACAGCTCTCCTCCTGACCTGTGTAACAGAGCACAGAACCCGGACAGCTCTCCTCCAGACCTGTGTAACAGAGCGCAGAACCTGGACAGCTCTCCTCCAGACCTGTGTAACAGAGCGCAGAACCTGGACAGCTCTCCTCCTGACCTGTGTAACAGAGCACAGAACCCAGACAGCTCTCCTCCAGACCTGTGTAACAGAGCACAAAACCTGGACAGCTATGCCCCAGACCTGTGTAACAGAGCACAGAACACGGACAGCTCTCCCCCAAACCTGTGTAACAGAGCACAGAACCCGGACAGCCCTCCCCCAAACCTGTGTAACAGAGCGCAGAACTGGGACAGCTCTCCCCCAAACCTGTGTAACAGAGCACAGAACCGGGACAGCTCTCCCCCAAACCTGTGTAACAGAGCACAGAACCCGGACAGCTCTCCTATTGGCCTGTGTAACAGAGCGCAGAGCCTGGACAGCTCTCCTCCTGACCTGTGTAACAGAGCGCAGAAACTGGACAGCTCTCTCCCAGACCTGTGTAACAGAGCGCAGAACCTGGACAGCTCTCCTCCTGACCTGTGTAACAGAGCGCAGAACCTGGACAGCTCTCTCCCAGACCTGTGTAACAGAGCACAGAAGCCGGACAGCTCTCTTCCTGACCTGTGTAACAGAGCACAGAACACGGACAGCTGTCCTCCTGGCCTGTGTAACAGAGCACAGAACCCGGACAGCTATCTCCCAGACCTTTGTAACAGAGCGCAGGATCCGGACAGCTCTCCTCCTGGCCTGTGTAACAGAGCACAGAACCCGGACAGCTATCACCCAGACCTGTATAACAGAGCGCAGAACCTGGCCAGCTCTCCTCCGGACCTGTGTAACAGAGCACAGAACCCGGACAGCTCTCCACCTGGCCTGTGTAACAGCACACAGAACCTGGACAGCTATTCCCCAGACCTGTGTAACAGAGCACAGAACCCGGACAGCTCTCCTCCTGGCCTGTGTAACAGAGCACAGAACCCGGACAGCTCTCCTCCTGACCTGTGTAACAGAGCGCAGAACCCGGACAGCTCTCCTCCTGACCTGTGTAATAGAGCGCAGAACCTGGACAGCTCTCTCCCAGACCTGTGTAACAGAGCGCAGAACCTGGACAGCTCTCCTCCTGGCCTGTGTAACAGAGCACAGAACCCGGACAGCTCTCCTCCTGACCTGTGTAACAGAACGCAGAACCCAGACAGCTCTCCTCCTGACCTGTGTAACAGAGCGCAGAACCCGGACAGCTCTCCACCTGGCCTGTGTAACAAAGCACAGAACCCGGACAGCTATCTCCCAGACCTTTGTAACAGAGCGCAGAACCCGGACAGCTCTCCTCCTGACCTGTGTAACAGAGCACAGAACACGGACAGCTCTCCTCCTGGCCTGTGTAACAGAGCACAGAACACGGACAGCTCTCCTCCTGGCCTGTGTAACAGATCGCAGAACCCAGACAGCTCTCCTCCTGACCTGTGTAACAGAGTGCAGAACCTGGCCAGCTCTCCTCCAGACCTGTGTAACAGAGCACAGAACCCGGACAGCTCTCCACCAGTCCTGTGTAACAGCGCACAGAACCTGGACAGCTATTCCCCAGACCGGTGTAACAGAGCACAGAACCCGGACAGCTCTCCTCCAGACCTGTGTAACAGAGCGCAGAACCTGGACAGCTCTCCTCCTGACCTGTGTAACAGAGCGCAGAACCTGGACAGCTCTCCTCCTGACCTGTGTAACAGAGCACAGAACACGGACAGCTCTCCTCCCGGCCTGTGTAACAGAGCACAGAACCCGGACAGCTCTCCTCCTGACCTGTGTAACAGAGCGCAGAACCCGGACAGCTCTCCTCCTGACCTGTGTAACAGAGCACAGAACACGGACAGCTCTCCTCCCGGCCTGTGTAACAGAGCGCAGAACCCGGACAGCTCTCCTCCTGACCTGTGTAACAGAGCGCAGAACCTGGACAGCTCTCCTCCTGACCTGTGTAACAGAGCACAGAACCCGGACAGTTCTCCTCCAGACCTGTGTAACAGAGCGCAGAACCTGGACAGCTCTCCTCCTGACCTGTGTAACAGAGCACAGAACCCGGACAGCTCTCCTCCTGACCTGTGTAACAGAGCACAGAACCCGGACAGCTCTCCTCCAGACCTGTGTAACAGAGCGCAGAACCTGGACAGCTCTCCTCCAGACCTGTGTAACAGAGCGCAGAACCTGGACAGCTCTCCTCCTGACCTGTGTAACAGAGCACAGAACCCAGACAGCTCTCCTCCAGACCTGTGTAACAGATCACAAAACCTGGACAGCTATTCCCCAGACCTGTGTAACAGAGCACAGAACACGGACAGCTCTCCTCCTGGCCTGTGTAACAGAGCACAGAACCCAGACAGCTCTCCTCCAGACCTGTGTAACAGAGCACAGAACCCGGACAGCTCTCTCCCAGACCTGTGTAACAGAGCACAGAACACGGACAGCTCTCCTCCTGACCTGTGTAACAGAGCACAGAACCTGGCCAGCTCTCCTCCAGACCTGTGTAACAGAGCACAGAACCCGGACAGCTCTCCTCCAGACCTGTGTAACAGAGCACAGAACCCGGACAGCTCTCTTCCAGACCTGTGTAACAGAGCGCAGAACCTGGCCAGCTCTCCTCCAGACCTGTGTAACAGAGCACAGAACACGGACAGCTCTCCTCCTGGTCTGTGTAACAGAGCACAGAACCCGGACAGCTCTCCTCCTGACCTGTGTAACAGAGCGCAGAACCTGGCCAGCTCTCCTCCAGACCTGTGTAACAGAGCACAGAACACGGACAGCTCTCCTCCTGACCTGTGTAACAGAGCACAGAACCCGGACAGCTCTCCACCTGGCCTGTGTAACAGCGCACAGAACCTGGACAGCTCTCCTCCCGGCCTGTGTAACAGAGCACAGAACCCGGACAGCTCTCCTCCTGGCCTGTGTAACAGAGGGCAGAACCCGGACAGCTCTCCTCCTGACCTGTGTAACAGAGCGCAGAACCCAGACAGCTCTCCTCCTGACCTGTGTAACAGAGCACAGAACACGGACAGCTCTCCTCCTGACCTGTGTAACAGAGCACAGAACCCGGACAGCTCTCCACCTGGCCTGTGTAACAGCGCACAGAACCTGGACAGCTCTCCTCCCGGCCTGTGTAACAGAGCACAGAACCCGGACAGCTCTCCTCCTGGCCTGTGTAACAGAGCGCAGAACCTGGGCAGCTCTCCTCCTGACCTGTGTAACAGAGCGCAGAACCCAGACAGCTCTCCTCCTGACCTGTATAACAGAGCACAGAACCTGGACAGCTCTCCTCCTGACCTGTGTAACAGGGCACAGAACCTGGACAGCTCTCCTCCTGACCTGTGTAACAGAGCGCAGAACCCAGACAGCTCTCCCCCAAACCTGTGTAACAGAGCGCAGAACCCGGACAGCTCTCCTCCTGACCTGTGTAACAGAGCACAGAACCCAGACAGCTCTCCTCCAGACCTGTGTAACAGAGCACAGAACCCAGACAGCTATTCCCCAGACTTGTGTAACAGAGCGCAGAACCCGGACAGCTCTCCTCCTGACCTGTGTAACAGAGCGCAGAACCCAGACAGCTCTCCTCCTGGCCGGTGTAACAGAGCACAGAACCCAGACAGCTCTCCTCCTGACCTGTGTAACAGAGCACAGAACCCAGACAGCTCTCCTCCAGACCTGTGTAACAGAGCACAGAACCCAGACAGCTATTCCCCAGACTTGTGTAACAGAGCGCAGAACCCGGACAGCTCTCCTCCTGACCTGTGTAAAAGAGCGCAGAACCCAGACAGCTCTCCTCCTGACCTGTGTAACAGAGCACAGAACACGGACAGCTCTCCTCCTGGTCTGTGTAACAGAGCACAGAACCCGGACAGCTCTCCTCCTGACCTGTGTAACTGAACGCAGAACCCAGGCAGCTCTCCTCCTGACCTGTGTAACAGAGCACAGAACCCGGACAGCTCTCCACCTGGCCTGTGTAACAGCACACAGAACCTGGACAGCTATTCCCCAGACCTTTGTAACAGAGCACAGAACCTGGACAGCTCTCCTCCTGACCTGTATAAAAGAGCGCAGAACCCGGACAGCTCTCCTCCTGACCTGTATAAAAGAGCGCAGAACCTGGACAGCTCTCCTCCTGACCTGTATAAAAGAGCGCAGAACACGGACAGCTCTCCTCCTGGCCTGTGTAACAGAGCGCAGAACCCGGACAGCTCTCCTCCTGACCTGTATAAAAGAGCGCAGAACCCGGACAGCTCTCCTCCTGACCTGTATAACAGAGCGCAGAACCCGGACAGCTCTCCTCCTGACCTGTATAAAAGAGCACAGAACCCGGACAGCTCTCCTCCTGACCTGTGTAACAGAGCGCAGAACATGGACAGCTCGCCTCCTGGCCTGTGTAACAGAGCGCAGAACCAGGACAACTCTCCCCCAAACCTGTGTAACAGAGCGCAGAACCTGGACAGCTCTCCCCCAAACCTGTGTAACAGAGCACAGAACCCGGACAGCTCTCCTCCTGACCTGTGTAACAGAGCACAGAACCCGGACAGCTCTCCTCCTGACCTGTGTAACAGAACGCAGAACCCAGACAGCTCTCCTCCTGACCTGTGTAACAGAGCACAGAACTGGGACAGCTCTCCTCCTGACCTGTGTAACAAAGCACAGAACCCAGACAGCTCTCCTCCTGACCTGTGTAACAGAGCGCAGAACCCAGACAGCCCTCCCCAAACCTGTGTAACAGAGCACAGAACCCAGACTGCTCTCCTCCAGACCTGTGTAACAGAGCACAGAACCCAGACAGCTATCCTCCAGACCTGTGTAACAGAGCGCAGAACCTGCTGTTCCAAAAACCAACCAGGACAAAATTCGACACTAGGCCAAGGATGAACTCACCCTCTCACCGAGACAGAATGTGAAGTGCCACATTTCAGAAACCTCTAAAACGATGTTTTAATACACATCGTCAAGCCCTGCTGCTTGGCCCTGTCCCACTTTTAAACTTCCTCAAATTCACTATTTCAAAATTTAACACTTAATCAATTCAATCTCAAAATGCTTTCAATGAGGGAGAAACAGTGTGAGAAGCGGAGAATCACTGGAGAGTGTTAAACACAGGAGTGTGTGGGGGAAGGTGGCGAGGAAATCAGGGGTAAACAATACAGACGCACAGTCACAGGATTATACAGAGATGACTCCAGGCTGTTTGTCCCATCTCATTAATGTTGTCTATTCTCCAGGTGAATAACTCTTCAGCGTTTTTCAACTTCTTTAACCTCTTTAGAATTCCCCTTTATCATCATCCCCTTTCTGCCCCAGATGTTTTTATGCCTCTTTCTTCAATTTTAGTGTTGACTGTAACTCTTCATTCAACCACAGAGACTGACAGAATCAGCTCAGAAATGACGATTATCAAATAGTTTCTCACTCATTCCCACAGGAACACGAGGAAATCATGCAGACCCTCCAGCCTGTTCTGCGCCTCCGTGCGACCACGTCTGACGCGTACCTAAACTCGACTTACCCAGTTTTGCTTCATATGCCCGATACCCTCTCACTCCCCAGCCTTCCCAGTGTCGGGAGCATCAGAGTCTGGCTCTGGGGCTCAGAAGGGAAGGGGGGAGAATAGAAAAGCAATAGTTGTAGGAGATTCAATGGTTAGGGGAATAGATAGGAGATTCTGTGGTCGCGAGCGAGACTCCCGGAAAGTATGTTGCCTCCCGGGTGCCAGGGCCAGGGATGTCTCGGATCGTGTCTTCAGGATCCTTAAGGGGGAGGGTGAGCAGCCAGAAGTCGTGGTGCACATTGGTACCAACGACATAGGTAGGAAAAGGGGTGTGGAGGTAATAAACAAGTTTAGGGAGTTAGGCTGGAAGTTAAAAGCCAGGACAGACAGAGTTGTCATCTCTGGTTTGTTGCCGGTGCCACGTGATAGCGAGGCTAGGAATAGGGAGAGAGTGCAGTTGAACACGTGGCTGCAGGAATGGTGTAGGAGGGAGGGCTTCAGGTATTTGGATAATTGGAGCGCATTCTGGGGAAGGTGGGACCTGTACAAGCAGGACGGGTTGCATCTGAACCAGAGGGGCACCAATATCCTGGGAGGGAGGTTTTCTAGTACTCTTCGGGAGGGTTTAAACTAATTTGGCAGGGGAATGGGAACCGGGTTTGTAGTCCAGCAACTAAGGTAGCCGATATTCAGGACGCCAAAGCGTGTAATGAGGCAGTGGGGAAGGGAACACTGACAAAGGAGAGTACTTGCAGGCACGGAGAGGGGTTGAAGTGTGTATACTTCAACGCAAGAAGCATCAGGAATAAGGTGGGTGAACTTAAGGCATGGATCGGTACTTGGGACTACGATGTGGTGGCATCACGGAAACTTGGATAGAAGAGGGGCAGCAATGGTTGTTGGAGGTCCCTGGTTATAGATGTTTCAATAAGATTAGGGAGGGTGGTAAAAGAGGTGGGGGGGGGGGGGGGTGGCATTATTAATTAGAGATAGTATAACAGCTGCAGAAAGGCAGTTCGAGGAGTATCAGCCTACTGAGGTAGTATGGGTTGAAGTCAGAAATAGGAAAGGAGCAGTCACCTTGTTAGGAGTTTTCTATAGGCCCCCCAATAGTAGCAGAGATGTGGAGGAACAGATTGGGAAACAGATTTTGGAAAGGTGCAGAAGTCATAGGGTAGTAGTCATGGGCGACTTTAACTTCCCAAATATTGAGTGGAAACTCTTTAGATCAAATAGTTTGGATGGGGTGGTGTTTGTGCAGTGTGTCCAGGAAGCTTTTCTAACGCAGTATGTAGATTGTCCGACCAGAGGAGGGGCAATATTGGATTTAGTACTGGGTAATGAGCCAGGGCAAGTGATAGATTTGTTAGTGGGGGAGCATTTTGGAGATAGTGACCACAATTCTGTGACTTTCACTTTAGTAATGGAGAGGGATAGGTACGTGCAACAGGGCAAGGTTTACAATTGGGGAAAGGGTAAATACGATGTTGTCAGACAAGAATTGAAGTGCATAAGTTGGGAACATAGGCTGGCAGGGAAGGACACAAGTGAAATGTGGAACTTGTTCAAGGAACAGGTGCTACGTGTCCTTGATATGTATGTCCCTGTCAGGCAGGGAAGAGATGGTCGAGTGAGGGAACCATGGTTGACAAGAGAGGTTGAATGTCTTGTTAAGAGGAAAAAGGAGACTTACGTAAGGCTGAGGAAACAAGGTTCAGACAGGGCATTGGAGGGATACAAGATAGCCAGGAGGGAACTGAAGAAAGGGATTAGGAGAGCTAAGAGAGGGCATGAACAATCTTTGGCGGGTAGGATCAAGGAAAACCCCAAGGCCTTTTACAGATATGTGAGAAATATGAGAATGACTAGAGCGAGGGTAGGTCCGATCAAGGACAGTAGCGGGAGATTGTGTATTGAGTCTGAAGAGATAGGAGAGGTCTTGAACGAGTACTTTTCTTCTGTATTTACAAATGAGAGGGGCGATATTGTTGGAGAGGACAGTGTGAAACAGATTGGTAAGCTCGAGGAAATATTTGTTGGGAAGGAAGATGTGTTGGGCATTTTGAAAAACTTGAGGATAGACAAGTCCCCCGGGCCTGACGGGATATATCCAAGGATTCTATGGGAAGCAAGAGATGAAATTGCAGAGCCGTTGGCAATGATCTTTTCGTCCTCACTGTCAACAGGGGTGGTACCAGGGGATTGGAGAGTGGCGAATGTCGTGCCCCTGTTCAAAAAAGGGACTAGGGATAACCCTGGGAATTACAGGCCAGTTAGCCTTACTTCGGTGGTAGACAAAGTAATGGAAAGGGTACTGAAGGATAGGATTTCTGAGCATCTGGAAAGACACTGCTTGATTAGGGATAGTCAGCACGGATTTGTGAGGGGTAGGTCTTGCCTTACAAATCTTATTGAATTCTTTGAGGAGGTGACCAAGCATGTGGATGAAGGTAAAGCAGTGGATGTAGTGTACATGGATTTTAGTAAGGCATTTGATAAAGTTCCCCATGGTAGGCTGATGCAGAAAGTAAGGAGGCATGGGATAGTGGGAAATTTGGCCAGTTGGATAACGAACTGGCTAACCGATAGAAGTCAGAGAGTGGTGGTGGATGGCAAATATTCAGCCTGGATCCCAGTTACCAGTGGCGTACCGCAGGGATCAGTTCTGGGTCCTCTGCTGTTTGTGATTTTCATTAATGACTTGGATGAGGGAGTTGAAGGGTGGGTCAGTAAATTTGCAGACGATACGAAGATTGGTGGAGTTGTGGATAGTAAGGAGGGCTGTTGTCGGCTGCAAAGAGACATAGATAGGATGCAGAGCTGGGCTGAGAAGTGGCAGATGGAGTTTAACCCTGAAAAGTGTGAGGTTGTCCATTTTGGAAGGACAAATATGAATGCGGAATACAGGGTTAACGGTAGAGTTCTTGGCAATGTGGAGGAGCAGAGAGATCTTGGGGTCTATGTTCATACATCTTTGAAAGTTGCCACTCAAGTGGATAGAGCTGTGAAGAAGGCCTATGGTGTGCTCGCGTTCATTAACAGAGGGATTGAATTTAAGAGCCGTGAGGTGATGATGCAGCTGTACAAAACTTTGGTAAGGCCACATTTGGAGTACTGTGTACAGTTCTGGTCGCCTCATTTTAGGAAGGATGTGGAAGCTTTGGAAAAGGTGCAAAGAAGATTTACCAGGATGTTGCCTGGAATGGAGAGTAGGTCTTACGAGGAAAGGTTGAGGGTGCTAGGCCTTTTCTCATTAGAACGGAGAAGGATGAGGGGCGACTTGATAGAGGTTTATAAGATGATCAGGGGAATAGATAGATAGTCAGAGACTTTTTCCCCGGGTGGAACAAACCATTACAAGGGGACATAAATTTAAGGTGAAAGGTGGAAGATATAGGAGGGATATCAGAGGTAGGTTCTTTACCCAGAGAGTAGTGGGGGCATGGAATGCACTGCCTGTGGAAGTAGTTGAGTCGGAAACATTAGGGACCTTCAAGCAGCTATTGGATAGGTACATGGATTACGGTTAAATGATATAGTGTAGATTTATTTGTTCTCAAGGGCAGCACGGTAGCATTGTGGATACCACAATTGCTTCACAGCTCCAGGGTCCCAGGTTCGATTCCGGCTTGGGTCACTGTCTGTGCGGAGTCTGCACGTCCTCCCCGTGTCTGCGTGGGTTTCCTCCGGGTGCTCCGATTTCCTCCCACAATCCAAAGATGTGCGGGTTAGGTGAATTGGCCAATGATAAATTGCCCTTAATGTCCAAATTGCCCTTGGTGTTGGGTGAAGGTGTTGAGTTTGGGTGGGGTGCTCTTTCCGAGGGCCGGTGCAGACTCGAAGGGCCGAATGGCCTCCTTCTGCACTGTAAATTCAATGATAATCTATGATTAATCTTGGACAAAGGTTCGGCACAACATCGTGGGCCGAAGGGCCTGTTCTGTGCTGTATTTTCTATGTTATTCCGGCTGCTTGGAAGCCTTGAGCTGATCTTTAAAACTATGGCTAAGCAGTAATCCTAATCCAAATCCCACATCCCTTTATCCCCAATCCTTCAACCGCCTGTCTAAACATGTGGATCGTGGTCTCGGTTTCAATCACTAGCAGTAGCCCCTTTGTAAATTTAAACACCCAAATGTAAGCTCTCCTCTCAGGTGGTGACGGCAGAATCCAGCAGGAACGCTTCATTCACCTTGTAGTCAGGTAGCTTAGTCATGGAGGGCCATTGCTCTTCTGTTGGGGTCCCCAGCAAAGTAAGAACGTCAAGGAACATTCTGGACACAGGAGTGAGAAACCGAAAGATAGAGATTGAAAAAGAGATAGCAAAAGAGATGAGACACAGATGGTGTGAGAGAGAAACAGATAGAGAGAGAGAGAGAGAAACCGAAACAGAGAGAAGCACAAAGAGAGGAAAGACAAAGAAAGAAACAAAGAAAATAGGAGCAGGAGGCCATTCGGCCCCTCGAGCCTGCTCTGCCGTTCAATATGATCATGGCTGATCATCCAACTCAATAACCTAATCCCACTTTCCCCCCATATCCTTTGATGCTCTTCGCCCCAAGTGCTATAGCTAACTGCTTCTTGGAAACATGCAATGTTGATGGTGGGTCCCGGAGTTGGCAAAGGGCAGGAATTAGAAGGATGGGGGATCTATTTATAGACAGGAGCTTTCCCAGCTTGAAAGCTTTGGAGGATAAATTTAAATTGCCAGCAGGACATGGTTTTAGGTATTTGCAGGTGCGAGACTTCCTGAGAAAACAGGTGCCGGCCTTTCCGCTGCTGCTGCCACGGGGGATACAGGATAGAGTAGTTTCCGGTACCTGGGTGGGAGAGGGAAAGGTATCGGATATATACCAGGAGCTTTCGGAGGCATGGGGGAGCTTAAGGGCAAGTGGGAGGACGGGTTAGGAGGAGAGAGAGGTGCGGGTCTATGGGCGGATGCCCTAAGCAGGGTTAATACCTCCTCATTATGCGCCAGGCTTAGCCTAACACAATTTAAGGGAGCCCACCGGGCACACATGTCAGCGGCGTAGATGAGCAGGTTTTTTGGGGTAGAGGGAAGGTGTGCGAGGTGTGTGGGAAGCCCAGCAAATCATGTCCACATGTTTTGGGCGTGCCCGAAGCTTAGAGGGTTTTGGCAGGGTTTTGCTCAGTCAATGGTGCTAAAAACACGAGTGGTGCCGAGTCCCTCAAGAGCAATTAGGGATGGGCAATAAATGCTGGCACAGCCTGCGACGCACACGTCCCATGAATGAATAAAAGAAGTCTTAAATGATCATCTCCTAATCCTGCCACTGTGCGCTGTGTTCCAGATTCTCTCTGTGTTCTCCGACCAAGGGGATACGGCCTCAGTGTCTACCCTGTCAAGCCCCTTTAGAGTCTTGTATTTTTCACTGAGATCGCCTCTCATTCTTCCAAACTCCGGAGAATGTACAGTGAGCCAAATTTACAGATCCTCTCAACATAGGACAACCCCCTCATCCCAGGGACCAATCCAGAGGATGTTGAATCTTTGGAATTCTCCAGCCCATGGTTGTGGAGATTCAGTGATTGAATATGTTCAAGACTGAGATCGAGACATGTCAAGTTACTAAAGACATCAAGGGATATGGGGATAGTGCGGGTAACTACTGTTGAGGCAGAAGTTCAACCACCATCCAGTTGAATGACGGGCCAGGCTCGAGGGGCCGAATGGCCTACTCCTGCTTCCATTTTTTATGTTCACCTGTAAAGCAAAGATATTCTTCCTTGATAAGAAGACTAAAACTACATACAATACCCCAGGTGTGGCCTCAACAAAGCCATACATGAATTGTAGTGAAATTTCTATATTCTTGCAATCCAGTCCTCTTACATTAAAAAGCCCTTTACTTTCCTAACTGTATGTACGGCAATATACTCACTTCCATGCTCCCTGTATGAGATCCCCCGCCAACCAAAGTCTCCCAAATATCAACATCTCCTTAACCTCTGACCGGTCCTCATCATTCATCTTCTCTCTAATCTGTGACCCAACCTTCCAATCACCCTCCCGCACACTTCATTCCTCTGACTCCAGCTTCCTCTCCCTTCGCTCTAACATTGTTGACTGACTGTTCCATTGCATTGCCCTACTTGCTGAGCTCTTTTCGTCAACACGCCACCCCCCCTCCATTATCATTTAAAAACTTCTCAAAACCTATTATCATCAGAAGTCACCCCAAACTTCCCTTCCCAAAACGTGACCTCAGTTCCTCTTATCTCCCTGTAATACCTGAGGATGCTTTGCGCAATAAAGGTGCTATAGAATTGTAGACTGTTATTGACACGTGGTTGAAAGCACATGATTTAAAAAGGATATCGAAAAATCCTCTTCAACTGATCATCGACGTCATTCCCAGGAAACAGTGGTCTTCCTGCATTTGCTAACTCTGGAAAAAGAAGAGTTTGTTAATGAGAACACAACTCTGCGGAGGTTTCATCAAAACACAATCGCTTCTCAAACTGTATATAAGCTAAACCATGCACGGAAATATTTTGTCTTCATTATTTAAGCATTGTACTCAAAGTGAAGGCTGATGGGTGTTTCCACTTTTCTCCACCCCGAATCTGTCTCACTGTTAAATGTATTATTCATTCAATCAATCTGTGAACTTTGATAAGACAAGAAACAGGAACAGGGGGAGGCGATTAAGCCCCTCGAGCCTGCTCCACCATTCAATGTGATCATGGCTGATCCGACATTCCTCACGTCCACTTTCCTGCCTTTTCCCTGTAACCCTCGATTTTCTGACTGACCAAGAATCTATCTCAGCCTTAAATACACACACGGACTCTGTCCCCACAGCTCTCTGTGACGAGGAGATTCACAGACTCACCACCCTCAGAGAGGAAATTCCTCCTCAACCCAGTCTGAAATTGGCTCTCCTTTATTCTGAGACTCAGCTCTCTGGTCCTAGACTCTCCCATGAGGCGGAAACATCCTCTCAGCATTTACCCTGTCAGCGCCTCAAGAATCTGACATGTTCCAATGAGATCACCTCTCATTCTTCTAAATTCCAATGAGTAGACTCCAACCTGTTTAACCTTTTCTCAGAAGACAATCCCTCCTTAAAACTGCTCCCAGTGCTCCAGATGTGGTCTCACCAGCTCCTTGTACAGCTGCAGCAAGACTTCCCAACTCTTATATTCCAACCTCCTTGAAATAAGGGCCAACATTCCATTAACCTCCCTGATTATCTGCTGTCCCTGTGTGCTAGCTTTCTGGGTTTCATGTACAAGTTTCCCCAGGCCCTTTTGTGTTGCAGCTTTCTGCAAGATATTTTCTCTATTTAATGAAGTGATTTTTAAAAATAATCTTTATTATTGTCACAAGTAGGTTTACATTGACACTGCAATGAAGTTACTGTGAAAATCCCCTAGTCGCCACATTCCAGCACCTGTTCGGGTACACGGAGGGAGAATTCAGAATGTCCAATTCACCTAACAGGCACGTCTTTCGGGACCTGTGGGAGGAAACCAGACCGCCCGGAGGGCAGCACGGTAGCATAGTGGTTAGCACAGCTGCTTCACAGCTCATGGGCCCGAGGTTCGATTCCCACTTGGGCCATTGTCCGTGTGGGTTTCCTCCGGGTGCTCCGGTTTCCTCCCACAGTCCAAAGATGGGCAGGTTAGGTGCATTGGCCATGATAAATTGCCCATAGTGTCCAAAAAGGTTGGGTTAGATGGGGTTAGGGGGATAGGGTGGAGGTGTGGGGATAGGTAGGGTGCTCTTTACAAGGGCCAGTGCAGACTCGATGGGCCGAATGGCCTCCATCTGCACTGTAAGTTCTATGAATCGATGAAACCCACGCAGACACGGGGAGAACGTGCAGACTCTGCACAGTCACCCAAACTGGGATTTGAACCCAGGTCCCTGGTGCTGTGAAGCAACTGTGATAACCAGTTAATTCATCATGCAATGTTATGGCACAGGGAGATATCACTGGACTAGTAATCCGGAGGCTCAGGCTAACATTCTGGACACTTGGGTTTCAATTCGATCACGACAGCTGGTGGAATCTTAATTCAATGAATAAATTTGGACTTGACAGCTTGTCTCAATAACGGTGACCATGAAACCCATGGTCAAATGTCGTAAAAACCCATCTGGGTCACTAATGCCCTTCAGGGAAGGAAATCTGCCGTCCTTACCCGGTCTGGCCTACAGGTGACTCCAGACCCACAGCAATGTGGTGACTCTTATCTGCTCCCTGAAATGGCCGAGCGAGACACTCAGGCAAAGGGCAATTGGAGATGCTGGCTTCCTTTACAGAAAAAGAAGAACAATCCTAGCTTCTGCAGTTTCTCTGTACATCGGAAGCCCTTCAAACCTGGGACAGTGCCATTCTGCTAATCCCTGTGACGAACGTCTAGTTAAGGGTGTGCAGCAGCAGAGGGACTTGGGTGTAGAAGTACATGGACAATTGAAGGTGGCAGGACAGATGGAGAGAGCAGTTAATAAAGCAGACAGTACACTGGGATTTATTAATAGTAGCATAGAGTAAAAGGGCAAGGTTATGTTAGTGTCATGCGAGAGTGCCTTTAAGAACTGGATGTTTAAGCAATGTACCTTTAAGAAAACAGTGATGTCATAGAGTGGGTGGAGCTCAGTTCAGTTCAGCCATTTTGCAGTTTGATTGAAAAGTGCCTGGCTGGTTTTGCTGAGAGCTGATTAAAAGTGCCTGGCTGGTTTTGCTGAGAGCAGTTTAAAAGTGCCTGGCTGGTTTTGCTGAGAGCTGATGAAAAGTGCCTGGCTGGTTTACCTGAGAGCAGTTTAAAAGTGCCTGGCTGGTTTAGCTGAGAGCAGTTTAAAAGTGCCTGGCTGGTTTAGCTGAGAGCAGTTTAAAAGTGCCTGGCTGGTTTTGCTGAGAGCAGTTTAAAAGTGCCTGGCTGGTTTACCTGAGAGCAGTTTAAAAGTGCCTGGCTGGTTTAGCTGAGAGCAGTTTAAAAGTGCCTGGCTGGTTTAGCTGAGAGCAGTTTAAAAGTGCCTGGCTGGTTTTGCTGAGAGCAGTTTAAAAGTGCCTGGCTGGTTTAGCTGAGAGCAGTTTAAAAGTGCCTGGCTGGTTTTGCTGAGAGCAGTTTAAAAGTGCCTGGCTGGTTTAGCTGAAAGCAGTTTAAAAGTGCCTGGCTGGTTTTGCTGAGAGCAGTTTAAAAGTGACTGGCTGGTTTAGCTGAGAGCAGTTTAAAAGTGCCTGGCTGGTTTTGCTGAGAGCTGATTAAAAGTGCCTGGCTGGTTTAGCTGAGAGCAGTTTAAAAGTGCCTGGCTGGTTTTGCTGAGAGCAGTTTAAAAGTGCCTGGCTGGTTTTGCTGAGAGCAGCTAAAAAGTGCCTGGCTGGTTTAGCTGAGAGCTGATTAAAAGTGCCTGGCTGGTTTTGCTGAGAGCAGTTTAAAAGTGCCTGGCTGGTTTTACTGAGAGCAGTTTAAAAGTGCCTGGCTGGTTTTGCTGAGAGCTGATTAAAAGTGCCTGGCTGGTTTAGCTGAGAGCAGTTTAAAAGTGCCTGGCTGGTTTTGCTGAGAGCAGTTTAAAAGTGCCTGGCTGGTTTTGCTGAGAGCAGCTAAAAAGTGCCTGTCTGGTTTTGCTGAGAGCAGTTTAAAAGTGCCTGGCTGGTTTTGCTGAGAGCAGTTTAAAAGTGCCTGGCTGGTTTTGCTGAGAGCAGTTTAAAAGTGCCTGGCTGGTTTTGCTGAGAGCAGCTAAAAAGTGCCTGGCTGGTTTTGCTGAGAGCAGTTTAAAAGTGCCTGGCTGGTTTTGCTGAGAGCAGTTTAAAAGTGCCTGGCTGGTTTAGCTGAGAGCAGTTTAAAAGTGCCTGGCTGGTTTAGCTGAGAGCAGTTTAAAAGTGCCTGGCTGGTTTTGCTGAGAGCAGTTTAAAAGTGCCTGGCTGGAGACTTCCGGGTGCGGCGATGACCAGCTGAGTCGCACGTTTCGGCAGCTCCCTGTGAAACGGACTTTTGGGCTCTTGATAGGAGCCCCAACGGCAATTTTGACGGCTAAAAACACTGTGCGGTAAACCAGAAGGGAATCCCCCCTGGATACGGATGGAAAAAGGAGGAGAGAGTGGCCAGATTGCAGTGGATCCTTTAGAACAGCGGCAAGGAAGGCAAGCAAAAACCAAGATGGCGTCGGAAGGTGGCAGTTTAACATGGGGCCCTGAACAACAAGAGTTCTTGAAATGCTGTGTGGAAGAGATCAAAAAGGAAATGAAGAAAGAGCTGTTGGCCCCGATACTACAGGCGATCGAAGGGCTAAAGGAGGAACAAAAGACCCAGGAGCGGGAGCTTCGGGTCGTGAAGGCAAAGGCTGCCGAGAATGAGGACGATATACAGGGCCTGGTGGTGAAGACGGAGACGCAGGAGGCACATCAGAAACGATGTGTGGAAAGGTTGGAGGCACTGGAAAACAACGCAAGGAGGAACAACCTGAGGATTCTTGGTCTTCCTGAAGGTGTGGAGGGAGCGGACGTCGGGGCATATGTGAGCACGATGCTGCACTCGTTAATGGGAGCGGAGGCCCCGGCGGGTCCATTGGAGGTGGAGGGAGCATACCGAGTGATGGCGCGAGGACCGAGAGCAGGAGAAATTCCCAGAGCCATAGTGGTGAGATTCCTCCGTTTTAAGGATAGAGAAATGGTCCTTCGATGGGCGAAGAAAACTCGGAGCAGTAAATGGGAGAACGCGGTGATCCGCGTTTATCAAGACTGGAGTGCGGAGGTGGCGAGAAGGAGGGCGAGCTTTAATCGGGCCAAGGCGGTGCTTCATAAAAAGAAGATAAAATTTGGAATGCTGCAACCGGCAAGACTGTGGGTCACATATCGAGGGAGGCACCACTACTTTGAGACGGCGGATGAAGCGTGGACTTTTATTGTGGAAGAAAAACTGGAATGAGCGGGTTATTAAAAAGAACGTTCGAACAAAGTGGTGGGGCGAATGTGGGGGGCAAAGAGGGGTTTTGTGTACTAATGCTGCGATGTGGTAACTTTTCTCTCTCCCACAGGTGGTGATGGGGGAGGAGGGGAGGTGGAGGAGATGGGGCGTTGGCCATTAGGGGCGGGGCCAAGGGAGAAGCGCGGGCTTGGTTCCCGCGCTATGATAATCATGACGGGAATAGAGAAGCAGGAAGGAGGGGGCGTCGCACGGTGCGAGCCGAGGTCACGGGGGGAAGCCGAGGTCAGCCAGAGTTTGCTGACTTCTGGGAGCAACATGGGGGGAGTAATTATGCTAGCGGGGGATCTAGCGGGGGGGGTGGGAGGGGGGAATTACTGGGTTGCTGCTGCTGGGGAGAGGGGGGAGCTGGTATGGGAGAGGATGGGCGGGGGGGCACCGCCTGGGGGAGATACAGCTGCGTGGGAACCGGGTGAGGAGCTGGAAAAAGGTGATGGCTAATCGACAAGGCGGGGGGGGGTAGGAAGCCCCCCAACTCGGCTGATCACGTGGAACGTGAGAGGGCTGAACGGGCCGATAAAGAGGGCACGGGTACTCGCACACCTTAAGAAACTTAAGGCAGATGTGGTTATGTTACAGGAAACGCACCTGAAACTGATAGACCAGGTTAGGCTACGCAAAGGATGGGTGGGG
The DNA here is from genome assembly GCF_047496885.1 of Scyliorhinus torazame. NCBI lineage: Eukaryota > Metazoa > Chordata > Chondrichthyes > Carcharhiniformes > Scyliorhinidae > Scyliorhinus > Scyliorhinus torazame. The sequence continues at coordinate 250,468,249 of NC_092717.1, forward strand.
CAGGTGTTCCATTCGGGGCTAGATGCGAAAAACAGGGGGGTGGCTATATTAGTGGGGAAGCGGGTAATGTTCGAGGCAAAGACTATAGTGGCGGATAACGGGGGCAGATACGTGATGGTGAGTGGCAAACTACAGGGGGAGACGGTGGTTTTGGTAAACGTATATGCCCCGAACTGGGATGATGCCAATTTTATGAGGCGGATGCTAGGACGCATTCCGGACCTAGAGATGGGAAAGCTGATAATGGGGGGAGATTTTAATACTGTGTTGGAACCAGGGCTGGATAGGTCGAAGTCCAGGACTGGAAGGAGGCCGGCAGCAGCCAAGGTGCTTAAAGATTTTATGGAGCAGATGGGAGGAGTAGACCCGTGGAGATTTAGCAGACCTAGGAGTAAGGAGTTCTCATTTTTCTCCTATGTCCATAAAGTCTACTCGCGAATAGACTTTTTTGTGCTGGGTAGGGCATTGATCCCGAAGGTGAGGGGAACGGAGTATACAGCTATAGCCATTTCGGATCACGCTCCACACTGGGTGGACTTGGAGATAGGGGAGGAAACAGGAGGGCGCCCACCCTGGAGAATGGACATGGGACTAATGGCAGATGAGGGTGTGTGTCTAAGGGTGAGGGGGTGCATTGAAAAGTACTTGGAACTCAATGATAATGGGGAGGTCCAGGTGGGAGTGGTCTAGGAGGCGTTGAAGGCGGTGGTTAGAGGGGAGCTGATATCAATAAGGGCACATAAAGGGAAGCAGGAGAGTAAGGAACGGGAGCGGTTGCTGCAAGAACTTTTGAGGGTGGACAGACAATATGCGGAAGCACCGGAGGAGGGACTGTACAGGGAAAGGCAAAGGCTACATGTAGAATTTGACTTGCTGACTACAGGCACTGCAGAGGCACAATGGAGGAAGGCACAGGGTGTACAGTACGAATATGGGGAGAAGGCGAGCAGGTTGCTGGCACACCAATTGAGGAAAAGGGGAGCAGCGAGGGAAATAGGGGGAGTGAGGGATGAGGAAGGAGAGATGGAGCGGGGAGCGGAGAGAGTGAATGGAGTGTTCAAGACATTTTATAAAAAATTATATGAAGCTCAACCCCCGGATGGGAGGGAGAGAATGATGGGCTTCTTGGATCGGCTGGAATTTCCCAAGGTGGAAGAGCAGGAAAGGGTGGGACTGGGAGCACAGATCGAGGTAGAAGAAGTGGTGAAAGGAATTAGGAGCATGCAGGCGGGAAAGGCCCCGGGACCGGATGGATTCCCAGTCGAATTCTATAGAAAATATGTGGACTTGCTCGCCCCGGTACTGACGAGGACCTTTAATGAGGCAAAGGAAAGGGGACAACTGCCCCCGACTATGTCTGAAGCAACGATATCGCTTCTCTTAAAGAAGGAAAAGGACCCGCTACAATGCGGGTCCTATAGACCTATTTCCCTCCTAAATGTAGATGCCAAGGTCCTGGCCAAGGTAATGGCAATGAGAATAGAGGAATATGTCCCGGGGGTGGTCCACGAGGACCAAACTGGGTTTGTGAAGGGGAGACAGCTGAACACGAATATACGGAGGTTGTTAGGGGTAATGATGATGGCCCCACCAGAGGGAGAAACGGAGATAGTAGTGGCGATGGATGCCGAGAAAGCATTTGATAGAGTGGAGTGGGATTATTTGTGGGAGGTGTTGAGGAGATTTGGTTTTGGAGAGGGGTATGTTAGATGGGTGCAGCTGTTGTATAGGGCCCCAGTGGCGAGCGTGGTCACGAATGGACGGGGATCTGCATATTTTCGGCTCCATAGAGGGACAAGGCAGGGATGCCCTCTGTCCCCATTATTGTTTGCACTGGCGATTGAGCCCCTGGCGATAGCGTTGAGGGGTTCCAAGAAGTGGAGGGGAGTACTTAGGGGAGGAGAAGAGCACCGGGTATCTTTGTATGTGGACGATTTGCTACTATACGTGGCGGACCTGGCGGAGGGGATGCCAGAAATAATGCGGATACTTGGGGAGTTTGGGGATTTTTCAGGGTATAAATTGAACATGGGGAAAAGTGAGTTGTTTGTGGTGCATCCAGGGGAGCAGAGTAGAGAAATAGAGGACCTACCGCTGAGGAAGGTAACAAGGGACTTTCGTTACCTGGGGATCCAGATAGCTAAGAATTGGGGCACATTGCATAGGTTAAATTTAACGCGGTTGGTGGAACAGATGGAGGAGGATTTCAAGAGATGGGATATGGTATCCCTGTCAATGGCAGGGAGGGTGCAGGCGGTTAAGATGGTGGTCCTCCCGAGATTCCTCTTTGTGTTTCAGTGCCTCCCGGTGGTGATCACGAAGGCTTTTTTTTTTATAAAAGGATTGAAAAGAGCATCATGGGTTTTGTGTGGGCCGGGAAGACCCCGAGAGTGAGGAAGGGATTCTTACAGCGTAGCAGGGATGGGGGGGGCTGGCACTACCGAGCCTAAGTGAGTATTATTGGGCCGCTAATATTTCAATGGTGAGTAAGTGGATGGGAGAGGAGGAGGGAGCGGCGTGGAAGAGATTAGAGAGGGCGTCCTGTAGGGGGACTAGCCTACAGGCTATGGTGACAGCCCCATTGCCGTTCTCACCGAGGAACTACACCACAAGCCCGGTGGTGGTGGCTACACTGAAGATTTTGGGACAGTGGAGACGGCATAGGGGAAAGACTGGAGCCTTGGGGGGGTCCCCGATAAGAAACAACCATAGGTTTGCCCCGGGGGGAATGGATGGGGGATATGGAATGTGGCAAAGAGCAGGAATAACGCAACTGAAAGATCTGTTTGTGGATGGGAAGTTCGCGAGTCTGGGAGCGCTGACCGAGAAATATGGGTTGCCCCAAGGGAATGCATTCAGGTATATGCAACTGAGGGCTTTTGCGAGGCAACAGGTGAGGGAATTCCCGCAGCTCCCGACACAAGAGGTGCAGGACAGAGTGATCTCAAAGACATGGGTGGGGGATGGTAAGGTGTCAGATATATATAGGGAAATGAGGGACGAAGGGGAGACTATGGTAGATGAACTAAAAGGGAAATGGGAAGAAGAGCTGGGGGAGGAGATCGAGGAGGGGCTGTGGGCAGATGCCCTAAGCAGGGTAAACTCGTCGTCCTCGTGTGCCAGGCTAAGCCTGATTCAGTTTAAGGTATTACACAGGGCACATATGACTGGAGCACGGCTCAGTAAATTTTTTGGGGTGGAGGATAGGTGTGCGAGGTGCTCGAGAAGCCCAGCGAATCATACCCATATGTTTTGGTCATGCCCGGCACTACAGGGGTTTTGGATGGGGGTGACAAAGGTGCTTTCAAAAGTAGTAGGAGTCCGGGTCGAACCAAGCTGGGGGTTGGCTATATTTGGGGTTGCACAAGAGCCGGGAGTGCAGGAGGCGAGAGAGGCCGATGTTTTGGCCTTTGCGTCCCTAGTAGCCCGGCGCAGGATATTGCTAATGTGGAAAGAAGCCAAGCCCCCGGGGGTGGAGACCTGGATAAATGACATGGCGGGGTTTATAAAGCTAGAGCGGATTCAGTTCGTCCTAAGGGGGTCGGCTCAAGGGTTCACCAGGCGGTGGCAACCGTTCGTCGAATACCTCGCAGAAAGATAGACGGAATGGGAAAAAGAAGGAGGCAGCAGCAGCCCAGGATCGGGGGGGGGGGAGGAGGAACCGGAAGGACTCTCAGGGTTGTTAATATATACTGTATAGTATGTATAGGTCGTTGCGACAGATAATTATATATTGGACTGTTAAATTATATTTTTGGAGAGTGTTACTTGTGACAAGGCAGTTGCCAATTAGGGCTAGTTTTCATTTTTGTTATTTATTATTTATTCATTTTTTGTTTATAAAATAGGTCATTGTTATTTGTGTTGTTATAATATTGTGTAAAGGATGCACAATGTACTGTGTTGGTTGACCAAAAATTTTCAATAAAATATTTAATAAAAAAAAAAAAAAGTGCCTGTCTGGTTTTGCTGAGAGCAGTTTAAAAGTGCCTGGCTGGTTTTGCTGAGAGCTGATTAAAAGTGCCTGGCTGGTTTAGCTGAGAGCAGTTTAAAAGTGCCTGGCTGGTTTAGCTGAGAGCAGTTTAAAAGTGCCTGGCTGGTTTAGCTGAGAGCAGTTTAAAAGTGCCTGGTTGGTTTAGCTGAGAGCAGTTTAAAAGTGCCTGGCTGGTTTTGCTGAGAGCAGTTTAAAAGTGCCTGGCTGGTTTTGCTGAGAGCAGTTTAAAAGTGCCTGGCTGGTTTTGCTGAGAGCAGTTTAAAAGTGCCTGGCTGGTTTTGCTGAGCAGTTTAAAAGTGCCTGTCTGGTTTTGCTGAGAGCAGTTTAAAAGTGCCTGGCGGGTTTTGCTGAGAGCAGTTTAAAAGTGCCTGTCTGGTTTTGCTGAGAGCAGTTTAAAAGTGCCTGGCTGGTTTTGCTGAGCAGTTTAAAAGTGCCTGTCTGGTTTTGCTGAGAGCAGTTTAAAAGTGCCTGGCGGGTTTTGCTGAGAGCAGTTTAAAAGTGCCTGGCTGGTTTTGCTGAGAGCAGTTTAAAAGTGCCTGGCTTGTTTTGCTGAGAGCTGATTAAAAGTGCCTGGCTGGTTTTGCTGAGAGCAGTTTAAAAGTGCCTGGCTGGTTTAGCTGAGAGCAGTTTAAAAGTGCCTGTCTGGTTTTGCTGAGAGCAGTTTAAAAGTGCCTGGCTGGTTTAGCTGAGAGCAGTTTAAAAGTGCCTGTCTGGTTTTGCTGAGAGCAGTTTAAAAGTGCCTGGCTGGTTTTGCTGAGAGCTGATTAAAAGTGCCTGGCTGGTTTAGCTGAGAGCAGTTTAAAAGTGCCTGGCTGGTTTTGCTGAGAGCAGTTTAAAAGTGCCTGTCTGGTTTAGCTGAGAGCAGCTAAAAAGTGCCTGTCTGGTTTTGCTGAGAGCAGTTTAAAAGTGCCTGGCTGGTTTTGCTGAGAGCTGATTAAAAGTGCCTGTCTGGTTTAGCTGAGAGCAGCTAAAAAGTGCCTGGCTGGTTTTGCTGAGAGCAGTTTAAAAGTGCCTGTCTGGTTTAGCTGAGAGCAGTTTAAAAGTGCCTGGCTGGTTTTGCTGAGAGCAGTTTAAAAGTGCCTGGCTGGTTTTGCTGAGAGCAGCTAAAAAGTGCCTGTCTGGTTTTGCTGAGAGCAGTTTAAAAGTGCCTGGTTGGTTTGCTGAGAGCAGTTTAAAAGTGCCTGGCTGGTTTTGCTGAGGGCAGTTTAAAAGTGCCTGTCTGGTTTTGCTGAGAGCAGTTTAAAAGTGCCTGTCTGGTTTAGCTGAGAGCAGTTTAAAAGTGCCTGGCTGGTTTTGCTGAGAGCAGTTTAAAAGTGCCTGGCTGGTTTAGCTGAGAGCAGTTTAAAAGTGCCTGGCTGGTTTTGCTGAGGGCAGTTTAAAAGTGCCTGGTTGGTTTGCTGAGAGCAGTTTAAAAGTGCCTGGCTGGTTTTGCTGAGGGCAGTTTAAAAGTGCCTGGCTGGTTTAGCTGAGAGCAGTTTAAAAGTGCCTGGCTGGTTTAGCTGAGAGCAGTTTAAAAGTGCCTGGCTGGTTTAGCTGAGAGCTGATTAAAAGTGCCTGTCTGGTTTAGCTGAGAGCAGCTAAAAAGTGCCTGTCTGGTTTTGCTGAGAGCAGTTTAAAAGTGCCTGGCTGGTTTTGCTGAGAGCTGATTAAAAGTGCATGTCTGGTTTAGCTGAGAGCAGTTTAAAAGTGCCTGGCTGGTTTTGCTGAGAGCAGTTTAAAAGTGCCTGGCTGGTTTTGCTGAGAGCAGTTTAAAAGTGCCTGGCTGGTTTTGCTGAGAGCAGCTAAAAAGTGCCTGTCTGGTTTTGCTGAGAGCAGTTTAAAAGTGCCTGGCTGGTTTAGCTGAGAGCTGTTTAAAAGTGGCTGGTTGGTTTTGCTGAGAGCAGTTGAAAAGTGCCTGGCTGGTTTTGCTGAGAGCTGATTAAAAGTGCCTGGCTGGTTTAGCTGAGAGCAGTTTAAAACTGCCTGGCTGGTTTTGCTGAGAGCAGTTTAAAAGTGCCTGGCTGGTTTTGCTGAGAGCAGTTTAAAAGTGCCTGTCTGGTTTTGCTGAGAGCAGTTTAAAAGTGCCTGTCTGGTTTTGCTGAGAGCAGTTTAAAAGTGCCTGGCTGGTTTAGCTGAGAGCAGTTTAAAAGTGCCTGTCTGGTTTAGCTGAGAGCAGTTTAAAAGTGCCTGGCTGGTTTTGCTGAGAGCAGTTTAAAAGTGCCTGGCTGGTTTAGCTGAGAGCTGTTTAAAAGTGCCTGGCTGGTTTAGCTGAGAGCAGTTTAAAAGTGCCTGTCTGGTTTTGCTGAGAGCAGTTTAAAAGTGCCTGGCTGGTTTAGCTGAGAGCAGTTTAAAAGTGCCTGTCTGGTTTAGCTGAGAGCAGTTTAAAAGTGCCTGGCTGGTTTTGCTGAGAGCAGTTTAAAAGTGCCTGGCTGGTTTAGCTGAGAGCTGTTTAAAAGTGCCTGGCTGGTTTAGCTGAGAGCAGTTTAAAAGTGCCTGGCTGGTTTTGCTGAGAGCAGTTTAAAAGTGCCTGGCTGGTTTTGCTGAGCAGTTTAAAAGTGCCTGTCTGGTTTTGCTGAGAGCAGTTTAAAAGTGCCTGGCGGGTTTTGCTGAGAGCAGTTTAAAAGTGCCTGGCTGGTTTTGCTGAGAGCAGTTTAAAAGTGTCTGGCTTGTTTTGCTGAGAGCTGATTAAAAGTGCCTGGCTGGTTTTGCTGAGAGCAGTTTAAAAGTGCCTGTCTGGTTTTGCTGAGAGCAGTTTAAAAGTGCCTGGTTGGTTTAGCTGAGAGCTGTTTAAAAGTGCCTGGCTGGTTTTGCTGAGAGCAGTTTAAAAGTGCCTGGCTGGTTTTGCTGAGCAGTTTAAAAGTGCCTGTCTGGTTTTGCTGAGAGCAGTTTAAAAGTGCCTGTCTGGTTTTGCTGAGAGCAGTTTAAAAGTGCCTGGCTGGTTTTGCTGGGCAGTTTAAAAGTGCCTGTCTGGTTTTGCTGAGAGCAGTTTAAAAGTGCCTGGCGGGTTTTGCTGAGAGCAGTTTAAAAGTGCCTGGCTGGTTTTGCTGAGAGCAGTTTAAAAGTGCCTGGCTTGTTTTGCTGAGAGCTGATTAAAAGTGCCTGGCTGGTTTTGCTGAGAGCAGTTTAAAAGTGCCTGGCTGGTTTAGCTGAGAGCAGTTTAAAAGTGCCTGTCTGGTTTTGCTGAGAGCAGTTTAAAAGTGCCTGGCTGGTTTAGCTGAGAGCAGTTTAAAAGTGCCTGTCTGGTTTTGCTGAGAGCAGTTTAAAAGTGCCTGGCTGGTTTTGCTGAGAGCTGATTAAAAGTGCCTGGCTGGTTTAGCTGAGAGCAGTTTAAAAGTGCCTGGCTGGTTTTGCTGAGAGCAGTTTAAAAGTGCCTGTCTGGTTTAGCTGAGAGCAGCTAAAAAGTGCCTGTCTGGTTTTGCTGAGAGCAGTTTAAAAGTGCCTGGCTGGTTTTGCTGAGAGCTGATTAAAAGTGCCTGTCTGGTTTAGCTGAGAGCAGCTAAAAAGTGCCTGGCTGGTTTTGCTGAGAGCAGTTTAAAAGTGCCTGTCTGGTTTAGCTGAGAGCAGTTTAAAAGTGCCTGGCTGGTTTTGCTGAGAGCAGTTTAAAAGTGCCTGGCTGGTTTAGCTGAGAGCAGTTTAAAAGTGCCTGGCTGGTTTAGCTGAGAGCAGTTTAAAAGTGCCTGGCTGGTTTAGCTGAGAGCTGATTAAAAGTGCCTGTCTGGTTTAGCTGAGAGCAGCTAAAAAGTGCCTGTCTGGTTTTGCTGAGAGCAGTTTAAAAGTGCCTGGCTGGTTTTGCTGAGAGCTGATTAAAAGTGCATGTCTGGTTTAGCTGAGAGCAGTTTAAAAGTGCCTGGCTGGTTTTGCTGAGAGCAGTTTAAAAGTGCCTGGCTGGTTTTGCTGAGAGCAGTTTAAAAGTGCCTGGCTGGTTTTGCTGAGAGCAGCTAAAAAGTGCCTGTCTGGTTTTGCTGAGAGCAGTTTAAAAGTGCCTGGCTGGTTTAGCTGAGAGCTGTTTAAAAGTGCCTGGTTGGTTTTGCTGGGAGCAGTTTAAACGTGCCTGGCTGGTTCAGCTGAGAGCTGTTTAAAAGTGCCTGGTTGGTTTTGCTGAGAGCAGTTTAAAAGTGCCTGGCTGGTTTAGCTGAGAGCAGTTTAAAAGTGCTTGGTTGGTTTTGCTGAGAGCAGTTGAAAAGTGCCTGGCTGGTTTTGCTGAGAGCTGATTAAAAGTGCCTGGCTGGTTTAGCTGAGAGCAGTTTAAAACTGCCTGGCTGGTTTTGCTGAGAGCAGTTTAAAAGTGCCTGGCTGGTTTTGCTGAGAGCAGTTTAAAAGTGCCTGTCTGGTTTTGCTGAGAGCAGTTTAAAAGTGCCTGTCTGGTTTTGCTGAGAGCAGTTTAAAAGTGCCTGGCTGGTTTAGCTGAGAGCAGTTTAAAAGTGCCTGTCTGGTTTAGCTGAGAGCAGTTTAAAAGTGCCTGGCTGGTTTTGCTGAGAGCAGTTTAAAAGTGCCTGGCTGGTTTAGCTGAGAGCTGTTTAAAAGTGCCTGGCTGGTTTAGCTGAGAGCAGTTTAAAAGTGCCTGGCTGGTTTAGCTGAGAGCAGTTTAAAAGTGCCTGGCTGGTTTTGCTGAGAGCAGTTTAAAAGTGCCTGGCTGGTTTAGCTGAGAGCAGCTAAAAAGTGCCTGGCTGGTTTTGCTGAGAGCAGTTTAAAAGTGCCAGGCTGGTTTTGCTGAGAGCTGATTAAAAGTGCCTGTCTGGTTTAGCTGAGAGGAGTTTAAAAGTGCCTGGCTGGTTTTGCTGAGAGCAGTTTAAAAGTGCCTGGCTGGTTTAGCTGAGAGCTGTTTAAAAGTGCCTGGCTGGTTTAGCTGAGAGCGGATTAAAAGTGCCTGGCTGGTTTTGCTGAGAGCTGATTAAAAGTGCCTGGCTGGTTTTGCTGAGGGCAGTTTAAAAGTGCCTGGCTGGTTTTGCTGAGAGCAGTTTAAAAGTGCCTGTCTGGTTTAGCTGAGAGCAGTTTAAAAGTGCCTGGCTGGTTTTGCTGAGAGCAGTTTAAAAGTGCCTGGCTGGTTTTGCTGAGAGCAGTTTAAAAGTGCCAGGCTGGTTTTGCTGAGAGCTGATTAAAAGTGCCTGGCTGGTTTTGCTGAGAGCAGTTTAAAAGTGCCTGGTGGTTTTGCTGAGAGCAGTTTAAAAGTGCCTGGCTGGTTTCGCTGAGAGCAGTTTAAAAGTGCCTGGTTGGTTTTGCTGAGAGCAGTTTAAAAGTGCCTGGCTGGTTTAGCTGAGAGCGGATTAAAAGTGCCTGGCTGGTTTTGCTGAGAGCTGATTAAAAGTGCCTGGCTGGTTTTGCTGAGAGCAGTTTAAAAGTGCCTGGCTGGTTTTGCTGAGGGCAGTTTAAAAGTGCCTGGCTGGTTTTGCTGAGGGCAGTTTAAAAGTGCCTGGCTGGTTTTGCTGAGAGCAGTTTAAAAGTGCCTGGCTGGTTTTGCTGAGAGCAGTTTAAAAGTGCCTGGCTGGTTTTGCTGAGAGCAGTTTAAAAGTGCCTGGCTGGTTTTGCTGAGAGCAGTTTAAAAGTGCCTGGCTGGTTTAGCTGAGAGCAGTTTAAAAGTGCCTGGCTGGTTTTGCTGAGAGCAGTTTAAAAGTGCCTGGCTGGTTTAGCTGAGAGCAGTTTAAAATAGCCTTGTTGGTTTTGCTGAGAGCAGTTTAAAAGTGCCTGGCTGGTTTAGCTGAGAGCAGTTTAAAAGTGCCTGGCTGGTTTTGCTGAGAGCAGTTTAAAAGTGCCTGGCTGGTTTAGCTGAGAGCGGATTAAAAGTGCCTGGCTGGTTTTGCTGAGAGCAGTTTAAAAGTGCCTGGCTGGTTTAGCTGAGAGCGGATTAAAAGTGCCTGGTTGGTTTAGCTGAGAGCAGTTTAAAAGTGCCTGGCTGGTTTTGCTGAGAGCTGATTAAAAGTGCATGTCTGGTTTAGCTGAGAGCAGCTAAAAAGTGCCTGTCTGGTTTTGCTGAGAGCAGTTCAAAAGTGCCTGGCTGGTTTAGCTGAGGGCAGTTTAAACGTGCGTGGCTGGTTTAGCTGAGAGCTGTTTAAAAGTGCCTGGTTGGTTTTGCTGAGAGCAGTTTAAAAGTGCATGGTTGGTTTTGCTGAGAGCAGTTTAAAAGTGCCTGGCTGGTTTTGCTGAGAGCAGTTTAAAAGTGCCTGGCTGGTTTTGCTGAGAGCAGTTTAAAAGTGCCTGGCTGGTTTTGCTGAGAGCAGTTTAAAAGTGCCTGGCTGGTTTAGCTGAGAGCAGTTTAAAAGTGCCTGGCTGGTTTTGCTGAGAGCAGTTTAAAAGTGCCTGGCTGGTTTAGCTGAGAGCAGTTTAAAATAGCCTTGTTGGTTTTGCTGAGAGCAGTTTAAAAGTGCCTGGCTGGTTTAGCTGAGAGCAGTTTAAAAGTGCCTGGCTGGTTTTGCTGAGAGCAGTTTAAAAGTGCCTGGCTGGTTTAGCTGAGAGCGGATTAAAAGTGCCTGGCTGGTTTTGCTGAGAGCAGTTTAAAAGTGCCTGGCTGGTTTAGCTGAGAGCGGATTAAAAGTGCCTGGTTGGTTTAGCTGAGAGCAGTTTAAAATAGCCTGGTTGGTTTTGCTGAGAGCAGTTTAAAAGTGCCTGGCTGGTTTAGCTGAGAGCAGTTTAAAAGTGCCTGGCTGGTTTTGCTAAGTGCTGATTAAAAGTGCCTGGCTGGTTTAGCTGAGAGCAGTTTAAAAGTGCCTGGCTGGTTTTGCTGAGAGCAGTTTAAAAGTGCCTGGCTGGTTATGCTGAGAGCAGTTTAAAAGTGCCTGGCTGGTTCAGCTGAGAGCAGTTTAAAAGTGCCTGGCTGGTTTTGCTGAGAGCAGTTTAAAAGTGCCTGGCTGGTTTAGCAGAGAGCAGTTTAAAATAGCCTGGTTGGTTTTGCTGAGAGCAGTTTAAAAGTGCCTGGCTGGTTTTGCTGAGAGCAGTTTAAAAGTGCCTGTCTGGTTTAGCTGAGAGCAGTTTAAAAGTGCCTGGCTGGTTTTGCTGAGAGCAGTTTAAAAGTGCCTGTCTGGTTTTGCTGAGAGCTGATTAAAAGTGCCTGGCTGGTTTTGCTGAGAGCAGTTTAAAAGTGCCTGGCTGGTTTTGCTGAGAGCAGTTTAAAAGTGCCTGGCTGGTTTTGCTGAGAGCAGTTTAAAAGTGCCTGGCTGGTTTTGCTGAGAGCAGTTTAAAAGTGCCTGGCTGGTTTAGCTGAGAGCAGTTTAAAAGTGCCTGGTTGGTTTAGCTGAGAGCAGTTTAAAAGTGCCTGGCTGTTTTAGCTGAGAGCAGCTAAAAAGTGCCTGGCTGGTTTTGCTGAGAGCAGTTTAAAAGTGCCTGGCTGGTTTTGCTGAGAGCAGTTTAAAAGTGCCTGGCTGGTTTAGCTGAGAGCAGTTTAAAAGTGCCTGGCTGGTTTTGCTGAGAGCAGTTTAAAAGTGCCTGGCTGGTTTAGCTGAGAGCAGCTAAAAAGTGCCTGGCTGGTTTTGCTGAGAGCAGTTTAAAAGTGCCAGGCTGGTTTTGCTGAGAGCTTATTAAAAGTGCCTGTCTGGTTTAGCTGAGAGGAGTTTAAAAGTGCCTGTCTGGTTTTGCTGAGAGCAGTTTAAAAGTGCCTGTCTGGTTTAGCTGAGAGCAGTTTAAAAGTGCCTGGCTGGTTTTGCTGAGAGCAGTTTAAAAGTGCCTGGCTGGTTTTGCTGAGAGCAGTTTAAAAGTGCCAGGCTGGTTTTGCTGAGAGCTGATTAAAAGTGCCTGGCTGGTTTTGCTGAGAGCAGTTTAAAAGTGCCTGGTGGTTTTGCTGAGAGCAGTTTAAAAGTGCCTGGCTGGTTTCGCTGAGAGCAGTTTAAAAGTGCCTGGTTGGTTTTGCTGAGAGCAGTTTAAAAGTGCCTGGCTGGTTTAGCTGAGAGCGGATTAAAAGTGCCTGGCTGGTTTTGCTGAGAGCTGATTAAAAGTGCCTGGCTGGTTTTGCTGAGAGCAGTTTAAAAGTGCCTGGCTGGTTTTGCTGAGGGCAGTTTAAAAGTGCCTGGCTGGTTTTGCTGAGAGCAGTTTAAAAGTGCCTGGCTGGTTTAGCTGAGAGCAGTTTAAAAGTGCCTGGCTGGTTTTGCTAAGTGCTGATTAAAAGTGCCTGGCTGGTTTAGCTGAGAGCAGTTTAAAAGTGCCTGGCTGGTTTTGCTGAGAGCAGTTTAAAAGTGCCTGGCTGGTTATGCTGAGAGCAGTTTAAAAGTGCCTGGCCGGTTTAGCTGAGAGCAGTTTAAAAGTGCCTGGCTGGTTTTGCTGAGAGCAGTTTAAAAGTGCCTGGCTGGTTATGCTGAGAGCAGTTTAAAAGTGCCTGGCTGGTTTTGCTGAGAGCTGATTAAAAGTGCATGTCTGGTTTAGCTGAGAGCAGCTAAAAAGTGCCTGGCTGGTTTTGCTGAGAGCAGTTTAAAAGTGCCTGGTTGGTTTGCTGAGAGCAGTTTAAAAGTGCCTGGCTGGTTTAGCTGAGAGCAGTTTAAAAGTGCTTCGTTGGTTTTGCTGAGAGCAGTTGAAAAGTGCCTGGCTGGTTTTGCTGAGAGCAGTTTAAAAGTGCCTGTCTGGTTTAGCTGAGAGCAGTTTAAAAGTGCCTGGCTGGTTTAGCTGAGAGCAGTTTAAAAGTGCCTGGCTGGTTTTGCTGAGAGCAGTTTAAAAGTGCCTGGCTGGTTTAGCTGAGAGCTGTTTAAAAGTGCCTGGCTGGTTTAGCTGAGAGCAGTTTAAAAGTGCCTGGCTGGTTTAGCTGAGAGCAGTTTACAAGTGCCTGTCTGGTTTTGCTGAGAGCAGTTTAAAACTGCCTGGCTGGTTTTGCTGAGAGCAGTTTAAAAGTGCCTGGCTGGTTTTGCTGAGAGCAGTTTAAAAGTGCCTGGCTGGTTTTGCTGAGAGCTGATTAAAAGTGCCTGTCTGGTTTAGCTGAGAGCAGTTTAAAAGTGCCTGGCTGGTTTTGCTGAGAGCAGTTTAAAAGTGCCTGGCTGGTTTTGCTGAGAGCAGTTTAAAAGTGCCTGGCTGGTTTTGCTGAGAGCAGTTTAAAAGTGCCTGGTTGGTTTTGCTGAGAGCAGTTTAAAAGTGCCTGGCTGGTTTAGCTGAGAGCGGATTAAAACTGCCTGGCTGGTTTTGCTGAGAGCAGTTTAAAAGTGCCTGGCTGGTTTTGCTGAGAGCAGTTTAAAAGTGCCTGGCTGGTTTTGCTGAGAGCAGTTTAAAAGTGCCTGGCTGGTTTAGCTGAGAGCAGTTTAAAAGTGCCTGGCTGGTTTTGCTGAGAGCAGTTTAAAAGTGCCTGGCTGGTTTAGCTGAGAGCAGTTTAAAAGTGCCTGGCTGGTTTTGCTGAGAGCAGTTTAAAAGTGCCTGGCTGGTTTAGCTGAGAGCGGATTAAAAGTGCCTGGCTGGTTTTGCTGAGAGCAGTTTAAAAGTGCCTGGTTGGTTTAGCTGAGGGCGGATTAAAAGTGCCTGGCTGGTTTTGCTGAGAGCAGTTTAAAAGTGCCTGGTTGGTTTAGCTGAGAGCAGTTTAAAATAGCCTGGTTGGTTTTGCTGAGAGCAGTTTAAAAGTGCCTGGCTGGTTTAGCTGAGAGCAGTTTAAAAGTGCCTGGCTGGTTTTGCTAAGTGCTGATTAAAAGTGCCTGTCTGGTTTAGCTGAGAGCAGTTTAAAAGTGCCTGGCTGGTTTAGCTGAGAGCAGTTTAAAAGTGCCTGGCTGGTTTTGCTAAGTGCTGATTAAAAGTGCCTGGCTGGTTTAGCTGAGAGCAGTTTAAAAGTGCCTGGCTGGTTTTGCTGAGAGCAGTTTAAAAGTGCCTGGCTGGTTATGCTGAGAGCAGTTTAAAAGTGCCTGGCTAGTTTAGCTGAGAGCAGTTTAAAAGTGCCTGGCTGGTTTTGCTGAGAGCAGTTTAAAAGTGCCTGGCTGGTTTAGCAGAGAGCAGTTTAAAATAGCCTGGTTGGTTTTGCTGAGAGCTGATTAAAAGTGCCTGGCTGGTTTTGCTGAGAGCAGTTTAAAAGTGCCTGGCTGGTTTTGCTAAGTGCTGATTAAAAGTGCCTGGCTGGTTTAGCTGGGAGCAGTTTAAAAGTGCCTGGCTGGTTTTGCTGAGAGCAGTTTAAAAGTGCCTGGCTGGTTTTGCTGAGAGCAGTTTAAAAGTGCCTGGCTGGTTTTGCTGAGAGCAGTTTAAAAGTGCCTGGCTGGTTTTGCTGAGAGCAGTTTAAAAGTGCCTGGTTGGTTTAGCTGAGAGCAGTTTAAAAGTGCCTGGCTGGTTTAGCTGAGAGCAGTTTAAAAGTGCCTGTCTGGTTTTGCTGAGAGCAGTTTAAAAGTGCCTGGCTGGTTTTGCTGAGAGCTGATTAAAAGTGCATGTCTGGTTTAGCTGAGAGCAGCTAAAAAGTGCCTGTCTGGTTTTGCTGAGAGCAGTTCAAAAGTGCCTGGCTGGTTTAGCTGAGGGCAGTTTAAACGTGCGTGGCTGGTTTAGCTGAGAGCTGTTTAAAAGTGCCTGGTTGGTTTTGCTGAGAGCAGTTTAAAAGTGCCTGGCTGGTTTTGCTGAGAGCAGTTTAAAAGTGCCTGGCTGGTTTAGCTGAGAGCAGTTTAAAAGTGCCTGGCTGGTTTTGCTGAGAGCAGTTTAAAAGTGCCTGGCTGGTTTTGCTGAGAGCAGTTTAAAAGTGCCTGGCTGGTTTTGCTGAGAGCAGTTTAAAAGTGCCTGGCTGGTTTAGCTGAGAGCAGTTTAAAAGTGCCTGGCTGGTTTTGCTGAGAGCAGTTTAAAAGTGCCTGGCTGGTTTAGCTGAGAGCAGTTTAAAATAGCCTTGTTGGTTTTGCTGAGAGCAGTTTAAAAGTGCCTGGCTGGTTTAGCTGAGAGCAGTTTAAAAGTGCCTGGCTGGTTTTGCTGAGAGCAGTTTAAAAGTGCCTGGCTGGTTTAGCTGAGAGCGGATTAAAAGTGCCTGGCTGGTTTTGCTGAGAGCAGTTTAAAAGTGCCTGGCTGGTTTAGCTGAGAGCGGATTAAAAGTGCCTGGTTGGTTTAGCTGAGAGCAGTTTAAAATAGCCTGGTTGGTTTTGCTGAGAGCAGTTTAAAAGTGCCTGGCTGGTTTAGCTGAGAGCAGTTTAAAAGTGCCTGGCTGGTTTTGCTAAGTGCTGATTAAAAGTGCCTGTCTGGTTTAGCTGAGAGCAGTTTAAAAGTGCCTGGCTGGTTTTGCTCAGAGCAGTTTAAAAGTGCCTGGCTGGTTTAGCTGAGAGCAGTTTAAAAGTGCCTGGCTGGTTTTGCTAAGTGCTGATTAAAAGTGCCTGGCTGGTTTAGCTGAGAGCAGTTTAAAAGTGCCTGGCTGGTTTTGCTGAGAGCAGTTTAAAAGTGCCTGGCTGGTTATGCTGAGAGCAGTTTAAAAGTGCCTGGCTGGTTCAGCTGAGAGCAGTTTAAAAGTGCCTGGCTGGTTTTGCTGAGAGCAGTTTAAAAGTGCCTGGCTGGTTTAGCAGAGAGCAGTTTAAAATAGCCTGGTTGGTTTTGCTGAGAGCAGTTTAAAAGTGCCTGGCTGGTTTTGCTGAGAGCAGTTTAAAAGTGCCTGTCTGGTTTAGCTGAGAGCAGTTTAAAAGTGCCTGGCTGGTTTTGCTGAGAGCAGTTTAAAAGTGCCTGTCTGGTTTTGCTGAGAGCTGATTAAAAGTGCCTGGCTGGTTTTGCTGAGAGCAGTTTAAAAGTGCCTGGCTGGTTTTGCTGAGAGCAGTTTAAAAGTGCCTGGCTGGTTTTGCTGAGAGCAGTTTAAAAGTGCCTGGTTGGTTTAGCTGAGAGCAGTTTAAAAGTGCCTGGCTGGTTTAGCTGAGAGCAGTTTAAAAGTGCCTGGTTGGTTTAGCTGAGAGCAGTTTAAAAGTGCCTGGCTGTTTTAGCTGAGAGCAGTTTAAAAGTGCCTGGCTGGTTTTGCTGAGAGCAGTTTAAAAGTGCCTGGCTGGTTTAGCTGAGAGCAGCTAAAAAGTGCCTGGCTGGTTTTGCTGAGAGCAGTTTAAAAGTGCCAGGCTGGTTTTGCTGAGAGCTGATTAAAAGTGCCTGTCTGGTTTAGCTGAGAGGAGTTTAAAAGTGCCTGTCTGGTTTTGCTGAGAGCAGTTTAAAAGTGCCTGTCTGGTTTAGCTGAGAGCAGTTTAAAAGTGCCTGGCTGGTTTTGCTGAGAGCAGTTTAAAAGTGCCTGGCTGGTTTTGCTGAGAGCAGTTTAAAAGTGCCAGGCTGGTTTTGCTGAGAGCTGATTAAAAGTGCCTGGCTGGTTTTGCTGAGAGCAGTTTAAAAGTGCCTGGTGGTTTTGCTGAGAGCAGTTTAAAAGTGCCTGGCTGGTTTCGCTGAGAGCAGTTTAAAAGTGCCTGGTTGGTTTTGCTGAGAGCAGTTTAAAAGTGCCTGGCTGGTTTAGCTGAGAGCGGATTAAAAGTGCCTGGCTGGTTTTGCTGAGAGCTGATTAAAAGTGCCTGGCTGGTTTTGCTGAGAGCAGTTTAAAAGTGCCTGGCTGGTTTTGCTGAGGGCAGTTTAAAAGTGCCTGGCTGGTTTTGCTGAGAGCAGTTTAAAAGTGCCTGGCTGGTTTTGCTGAGAGCAGTTTAAAAGTGCCTGGCTGGTTTTGCTGAGAGCAGTTTAAAAGTGCCTGGCTGGTTTTGCTAAGTGCTGATTAAAAGTGCCTGTCTGGTTTAGCTGAGAGCAGTTTAAAAGTGCCTGGCTGGTTTTGCTGAGAGCAGTTTAAAAGTGCCTGGCTGGTTATGCTGAGAGCAGTTTAAAAGTGCCTGGCCGGTTTAGCTGAGAGCAGTTTAAAAGTGCCTGGCTGGTTTTGCTGAGAGCAGTTTAAAAGTGCCTGGCTGGTTATGCTGAGAGCAGTTTAAAAGTGCCTGGCCGGTTTAGCTGAGAGCAGTTTAAAAGTGCCTGGCTGGTTTTGCTGAGAGCAGTTTAAAAGTGCCTGGCTGGTTTAGCAGAGAGCAGTTTAAAATAGCCTGGTTGGTTTTGCTGAGAGCAGTTTAAAAGTGCCTGGCTGGTTTTGCTGAGAGCAGTTTAAAAGTGCCTGGCTGGTTTTGCTGAGAGCAGTTTAAAAGTGCCTGTCTGGTTTAGCTGAGAGCAGTTTAAAAGTGCCTGGCTGGTTTTGCTGAGAGCAGTTTAAAAGTGCCTGTCTGGTTTTGCTGAGAGCTGATTAAAAGTGCCTGGCTGGTTTTGCTGAGAGCAGTTTAAAAGTGCCTGGTTGGTTTAGCTGAGAGCAGTTTAAAAGTGCCTGGCTGGTTTAGCTGAGAGCAGTTTTAAAGTGCCTGGCTGGTTTTGCTGAGAGCTGATTAAAAGTGCCTGGCTGGTTTAGCTGAGAGCAGTTTAAAAGTGCCTGGTTGGTTTAGCTGAGAGCAGTTTAAAAGTGCCTGGCTGGTTTTGCTGAGAGCAGTTTAAAAGTGCCTGTCTGGTTTTGCTGAGAGCAGTTTAAAAGTGCCTGGCTGGTTTTGCTGAGAGCAGTTTAAAAGTGCCTGGCTGGTTTTGCTGAGCAGTTTAAAAGTGCCTGTCTGGTTTTGCTGAGAGCAGTTTAAAAGTGCCTGTCTGGTTTTGCTGAGAGCAGTTTAAAAGTGCCCGGCTGGTTTTGCTGAGAGCAGTTTAAAAGTGCCTGGCGGGTTTTGCTGAGAGCAGTTTAAAAGTGCCTGGCTGGTTTTGCTGAGAGCAGTTTAAAAGTGCCTGGCTTGTTTTGCTGAGAGCTGATTAAAAGTGCCTGGCTGGTTTAGCTGAGAGCAGTTTAAAAGTGCCTGGCTGGTTTTGCTGAGAGCAGTTTAAACGTGCCTGGCTGGTTTAGCTGAGAGCAGTTTAAAAGTGCCTGGCTGGTTTAGCTGACAGCAGTTTAAAAGTGCCTGGCTGGTTTAGCTGAGAGCAGTTTAAAAGTGCCTGTCTGGTTTTGCTGAGAGCAGTTTAAAAGTGCCTGGCTGGTTTTGCTGAGAGCTGATTAAAAGTGCCTGGCTGGTTTAGCTGAGAGCAGTTTAAAAGTGCCTGGCTGGTTTTGCTGAGAGCAGTTTAAAAGTGCCTGTCTGGTTTAGCTGAGAGCAGCTAAAAAGTGCCTGCCTGGTTTTGCTGAGAGCAGTTTAAAAGTGCCTGGCTGGTTTTGCTGAGAGCTGATTAAAAGTGCATGTCTGGTTTAGCTGAGAGCAGCTAAAAAGTGCCTGGCTGGTTTTGCTGAGAGCAGTTTCAAAGTGCCTGGTTGGTTTGCTGAGAGCAGTTTAAAAGTGCCTGGCTGGTTTAGCTGAGAGCAGTTTAAAAGTGCTTCGTTGGTTTTGCTGAGAGCAGTTGAAAAGTGCCTGGCTGGTTTTGCTGAGAGCAGTTTAAAAGTGCCTGTCTGGTTTAGCTGAGAGCAGTTTACAAGTGCCTGTCTGGTTTTGCTGAGAGCAGTTTAAAAGTGCCTGGCTGGTTTTGCTGAGAGCAGTTTAAAACTGCCTGGCTGGTTTTGCTGAGAGCAGTTTAAAAGTGCCTGGCTGGTTTTGCTGAAAGCAGTTTAAAAGTGCCTGGCTGGTTTTGCTGAGAGCAGTTTAAAAGTGCCAGGCTGGTTTTGCTGAGAGCAGTTTAAAAGTGCCTGGCTGGTTTTGCTGAGAGCTGATTAAAAGTGCCTGTCTGGTTTAGCTGAGAGGAGTTTAAAAGTGCCTGGCTGGTTTTGCTGAGAGCAGTTTAAAAGTGCCTGGCTGGTTTTGCTGAGAGCAGTTTAAAAGTGCCTGGCTGGTTTTGCTGAGAGCAGTTTAAAAGTGCCTGGTTGGTTTTGCTGAGAGCAGTTTAAAAGTGCCTGGCTGGTTTAGCTGAGAGCGGATTAAAAGTGCCTGGCTGGTTTTGCTGAGAGCTGATTAAAAGTGCCTGGCTGGTTTTGCTGAGAGCAGTTTAAAAGTGCCTGGCTGGTTTTGCTGAGGGCAGTTTAAAAGTGCCTGGCTGGTTTTGCTGAGAGCAGTTTAAAAGTGCCTGGTTGGTTTTGCTGAGAGCAGTTTAAAAGTGCCTGGCTGGTTTTGCTGAGAGCAGTTTAAAAGTGCCTGGCTGGTTTTGCTGAGAGCAGTTTAAAAGTGCCTGGCTGGTTTTGCTGAGAGCAGTTTAAAAGTGCCTGGCTGGTTTAGCTGAGAGCAGTTTAAAAGTGCCTGGCTGGTTTTGCTGAGAGCAGTTTAAAAGTGCCTGGCTGGTTTAGCTGAGAGCGGATTAAAAGTGCCTGGCTGGTTTTGCTGAGAGCAGATTAAAAGTGCCTGGTTGGTTTAGCTGAGAGCGGATTAAAAGTGCCTGGCTGGTTTTGCTGAGAGCAGTTTAAAAGTGCCTGGTTGGTTTAGCTGAGAGCAGTTTAAAATAGCCTGGTTGGTTTTGCTGAGAGCAGTTTAAAAGTG
Source organism: Scyliorhinus torazame (assembly GCF_047496885.1). Classification (NCBI taxonomy): domain Eukaryota; kingdom Metazoa; phylum Chordata; class Chondrichthyes; order Carcharhiniformes; family Scyliorhinidae; genus Scyliorhinus; species Scyliorhinus torazame. The sequence continues at coordinate 250,487,485 of NC_092717.1, forward strand.
CCTGGCTGGTTTAGCTGAGAGCAGTTTAAAAGTGCCTGGCTGGTTTTGCTAAGTGCTGATTAAAAGTGCCTGGCTGGTTTAGCTGAGAGCAGTTTAAAAGTGCCTGGCTGGTTTTGCTAAGTGCTGATTAAAAGTGCCTGTCTGGTTTAGCTGAGAGCAGTTTAAAAGTGCCTGGCTGGTTTTGCTGAGAGCAGTTTAAAAGTGCCTGGCTGGTTTTGCTAAGTGCTGATTAAAAGTGCCTGGCTGGTTTAGCTGGGAGCAGTTTAAAAGTGCCTGGCTGGTTTTGCGGAGAGCAGTTTAAAAGTGCCTGGCTGGTTTTGCTGAGAGCAGTTTAAAAGTGCCTGGCTGGTTTTGCTGAGAGCAGTTTAAAAGTGCCTGGCTGGTTTTGCTGAGAGCAGTTTAAAAGTGCCTGGTTGGTTTAGCTGAGAGCAGTTTAAAAGTGCCTGGCTGGTTTAGCTGAGAGCAGTTTAAAAGTGCCTGTCTGGTTTTGCTGAGAGCAGTTTAAAAGTGCCTGGCTGGTTTTGCTGAGAGCTGATTAAAAGTGCATGTCTGGTTTAGCTGAGAGCAGCTAAAAAGTGCCTGTCTGGTTTTGCTGAGAGCAGTTCAAAAGTGCCTGGCTGGTTTAGCTGAGGGCAGTTTAAACGTGCGTGGCTGGTTTAGCTGAGAGCTGTTTAAAAGTGCCTGGTTGGTTTTGCTGAGAGCAGTTTAAAAGTGCATGGTTGGTTTTGCTGAGAGCAGTTTAAAAGTGCCTGCCTGGTTTTGCTGAGAGCTGATTAAAAGTGCCTGGCTGGTTTAGCTGAGAGCAGTTTAAAACTGCCTGGCTGGTTTTGCTGAGAGCAGTTTAAAAGTGCCTGGCTGGTTTTGCTGAGAGCAGTTTAAAAGTGCCTGGCTGGTTTTGCTGAGAGCAGTTTAAAAGTGCCTGGCTGGTTTTGCTGAGAGCAGTTTAAAAGTGCCAGGTTGGTTTAGCTGAGAGCAGTTTAAAAGTGCTGGTTGGTTTTGCTGAGAGCAGTTTAAAAGTGCCTGGCTGATTTAGCTGAGAGCGGATTAAAAGTGCCTGGCTGGTTTTGCTGAGAGCAGTTTAAAAGTGCCTGGTTGGTTTAGCTGAGAGCAGTTTAAAATAGCCTGGTTGGTTTTGCTGAGAGCAGTTTAAAAGTGCCTGGCTGGTTTTGCTAAGTGCTGATTAAAAGTGCCTGTCTGGTTTAGCTGAGAGCAGTTTAAAAGTGCCTGGCTGGTTTTGCTGAGAGCAGTTTAAAAGTGCCTGGCTGGTTTAGCTGAGAGCGGATTAAAAGTGCCTGGCTGGTTTTGCTGAGAGCAGTTTAAAAGTGCCTGGCTGGTTTTGCTGAGAGCTGATTAAAAGCGCCTGGCTGGTTTTGCTGAGAGCAGTTTAAAAGTGCCTGGCTGGTTTTGCTGAGAGCAGTTTAAAAGTGCCTGGCTGGTTTTGCTGAGAGCAGTTTAAAAGTGCCTGGCTGGTTTTGCTGAGAGCAGTTTAAAAGTGCCTGGCTGGTTTTGCTGAGAGCAGTTTAAAAGTGCCTGGCTGGTTTAGCTGAGAGCAGTTTAAAAGTGCCTGGCTGGTTTAGCTGAGAGCAGTTTAAAAGTGCCTGGCTGGTTTTGCTGAGAGCAGTTTAAAAGTGCCTGGCTGGTTTAGCTGAGAGCAGTTTAAAAGCGCCTGGCTGGTTTTGCTGAGAGCAGTTTAAAAGTGCCTGGCTGGTTTAGCTGAGAGCAGTTTAAAAGTGCCTGGCTGGTTTAGCTGAGAGCAGTTTAAAAGCGCCTGGCTGGTTTTGCTGAGAGCAGTTTAAAAGTGCCTGGCTGGTTTTGCTGAGAGCAGTTTAAAAGTGCCTGGCTGGTTTTGCTGAGAGCAGTTTAAAAGTGCCTGGCTGGTTTAGCTGAGAGCAGTTTAAAAGTGCCTGGCTGGTTTTGCTGAGAGCAGTTTAAAAGTGCCTGGTTGGTTTTGCTGAGAGCAGTTTAAAAGTGCCTGGCTGGTTTAGCTGAGAGCGGATTAAAAGTGCCTGGCTGGTTTTGCTGAGAGCAGTTTAAAAGTGCCTGGTTGGTTTAGCTGAGAGCAGTTTAAAATAGCCTGGTTGGTTTTGCTGAGAGCAGTTTAAAAGTGCCTGGCTGGTTTAGCTGAGAGCAGTTTAAAAGTGTCTGGCTGGTTTTGCTAAGTGCTGATTAAAAGTGCCTGGCTGGTTTAGCTGAGAGCAGTTTAAAAGTGCCTGGCTGGTTTTGCTGAGAGCAGTTTAAAAGTGCCTGGCTGGTTTTGCTGAGAGCAGTTTAAAAGTGCCTGGCTGGTTTAGCTGAGAGCAGTTTAAAAGTGCCTGGCTGGTTTTGCTAAGTGCTGATTAAAAGTGCCTGTCTGGTTTAGCTGAGAGCAGTTTAAAAGTGCCTGGCTGGTTTAGCTGAGAGCGGATTAAAAGTGCCTGGCTGGTTTTGCTGAGAGCAGTTTAAAATAGCCTGGTTGGTTTTGCTGAGAGCAGTTTAAAAGTGCCTGGCTGTTTTAGCTGAGAGCAGTTTAAAAGTGCCTGGCTGGTTTTGCTGAGAGCAGTTTAAAAGTGCCTGTCTGGTTTTGCTGAGAGCTGATTAAAAGTGCCTGTCTGGTTTTGCTGAGAGCAGCTAAAAAGTGCCTGTCTGGTTTTGCTGAGAGCTGATTAAAAGTGCCTGGCTGGTTTTGCTGAGAGCAGTTTAAAAGTGCCTGGCTGGTTTTGCTGAGAGCAGTTTAAAAGTGCCTGGCTGGTTTAGCTGAGAGCAGTTTAAAAGTGCCTGGCGGGTTTAGCTGAGAGCAGTTTAAAAGTGCCTGGCGGGTTTTGCTGAGAGCAGTTTAAAAGTGCCTGGCTGGTTTTGCTGAGAGCAGTTTAAAAGTGCCTGGCTGGTTTTGCTGAGAGCAGTTTAAAAGTGCCTGGCTGGTTTTGCTGAGAGCAGTTTAAAAGTGCCTGGCTGGTTTTGCTGAGAGCAGCTAAAAAGTGCCTGTCTGGTTTTGCTGAGAGCTGATTAAAAGTGCCTGGCTGGTTTAGCTGAGAGCAGTTTAAAATAGCCTGGTTGGTTTTGCTGAGAGCTGATTAAAAGTGCCTGGCTGGTTTAGCTGAGAGCAGTTTAAAAGTGCCTGGCTGGTTTTGCTAAGTGCTGATTAAAAGTGCCTGTCTGGTTTAGCTGAGAGCAGTTTAAAAGTGCCTGGCTGGTTTAGCTGAGAGCGGATTAAAAGTGCCTGGCTGGTTTTGCTGAGAGCAGTTTAAAAGTGCCTGGTTGGTTTAGCTGAGAGCAGTTTAAAATAGCCTGGTTGGTTTTGCTGAGAGCAGTTTAAAAGTGCCTGGCTGTTTTAGCTGAGAGCAGTTTAAAAGTGCCTGGCTGGTTTTGCTGAGAGCAGTTTAAAAGTGCCTGTCTGGTTTTGCTGAGAGCTGATTAAAAGTGCCTGTCTGGTTTTGCTGAGAGCAGCTAAAAAGTGCCTGTCTGGTTTTGCTGAGAGCTGATTAAAAGTGCCTGGCTGGTTTTGCTGAGAGCAGTTTAAAAGTGCCTGGCTGGTTTTGCTGAGAGCAGTTTAAAAGTGCCTGGCGGGTTTAGCTGAGAGCAGTTTAAAAGTGCCTGGCTGGTTTTGCTGAGAGCAGTTTAAAAGTGCCTGGCTGGTTTTGCTGAGAGCAGTTTAAAAGTGCCTGGCTGGTTTTGCTGAGAGCAGTTTAAAAGTGCCTGGCTGGTTTTGCTGAGAGCAGCTAAAAAGTGCCTGTCTGGTTTTGCTGAGAGCTGATTAAAAGTGCCTGGCTGGTTTTGCTGAGAGCAGATTAAAAGTGCCTGGTTGGTTTTGCTGAGAGCAGTTTAAAAGTGCCTGGCTGGTTTTGCTGAGAGCAGTTTAAAAGTGCCTGGCTGGTTTTGATGAGAGCAGTTTAAAAGTGCCTGGCTGGTTTTGCTGAGAGCAGTTTAAAAGTGCCTGGCTGGTTTTGCTGAGAGCAGTTTAAAAGTGCCTGGCTGGTTTTGCTGAGAGCAGCTAAAAAGTGCCTGTCTGGTTTTGCTGAGAGCTGATTAAAAGTGCCTGGCTGGTTTAGCTGAGAGCAGTTTAAAAGTGCCTGGCTGGTTTTGCTAAGTGCTGATTAAAAGTGCCTGTCTGGTTTAGCTGAGAGCAGTTTAAAAGTGCCTGGCTGGTTTAGCTGAGAGCGGATTAAAAGTGCCTGGCTGGTTTTGCTGAGAGCAGTTTAAAAGTGCCTGGTTGGTTTAGCTGAGAGCAGTTTAAAATAGCCTGGTTGGTTTTGCTCAGAGCAGTTTAAAAGTGCCTGGCTGTTTTAGCTGAGAGCAGGTTAAAAGTGCCTGGCTGGTTTTGCTGAGAGCAGTTTAAAAGTGCCTGTCTGGTTTTGCTGAGAGCTGATTAAAAGTGCCTGTCTGGTTTTGCTGAGAGCAGCTAAAAAGTGCCTGTCTGGTTTTGCTGAGAGCTGATTAAAAGTGCCTGGCTGGTTTTGCTGAGAGCAGTTTAAAAGTGCCTGGCGGGTTTAGCTGAGAGCAGTTTAAAAGTGCCTGGCTGGTTTTGCTGAGAGCAGTTTAAAAGTGCCTGGCTGGTTTTGCTGAGAGCAGTTTAAAAGTGCCTGGCTGGTTTTGCTGAGAGCAGTTTAAAAGTGCCTGGCTGGTTTTGCTGAGAGCAGCTAAAAAGTGCCTGTCTGGTTTTGCTGAGAGCTGATTAAAAGTGCCTGGCTGGTTTTGCTGAGAGCAGTTTAAAAGTGCCTGGCTGGTTTTGCTGAGAGCAGATTAAAAGTGCCTGGTTGGTTTTGCTGAGAGCAGTTTAAAAGTGCCTGGCTGGTTTTGCTGAGAGCAGCTAAAAAGTGCCTGTCTGGTTTTGCTGAGAGCTGATTAAAAGTGCCTGGCTGGTTTAGCTGAGAGCAGTTTAAAATAGCCTGGTTGGTTTTGCTGAGAGCTGATTAAAAGTGCCTGGCTGGTTTAGCTGAGAGCAGTTTAAAAGTGCCTGGCTGGTTTTGCTAAGTGCTGATTAAAAGTGCCTGTCTGGTTTAGCTGAGAGCAGTTTAAAAGTGCCTGGCTGGTTTAGCTGAGAGCGGATTAAAAGTGCCTGGCTGGTTTTGCTGAGAGCAGTTTAAAAGTGCCTGGTTGGTTTAGCTGAGAGCAGTTTAAAATAGCCTGGTTGGTTTTGCTGAGAGCAGTTTAAAAGTGCCTGGCTGTTTTAGCTGAGAGCAGTTTAAAAGTGCCTGGCTGGTTTTGCTGAGAGCAGTTTAAAAGTGCCTGTCTGGTTTTGCTGAGAGCTGATTAAAAGTGCCTGTCTGGTTTTGCTGAGAGCAGCTAAAAAGTGCCTGTCTGGTTTTGCTGAGAGCTGATTAAAAGTGCCTGGCTGGTTTTGCTGAGAGCAGTTTAAAAGTGCCTGGCTGGTTTTGCTGAGAGCAGTTTAAAAGTGCCTGGCGGGTTTAGCTGAGAGCAGTTTAAAAGTGCCTGGCTGGTTTTGCTGAGAGCAGTTTAAAAGTGCCTGGCTGGTTTTGCTGAGAGCAGTTTAAAAGTGCCTGGCTGGTTTTGCTGAGAGCAGTTTAAAAGTGCCTGGCTGGTTTTGCTGAGAGCAGCTAAAAAGTGCCTGTCTGGTTTTGCTGAGAGCTGATTAAAAGTGCCTGGCTGGTTTTGCTGAGAGCAGATTAAAAGTGCCTGGTTGGTTTTGCTGAGAGCAGTTTAAAAGTGCCTGGCTGGTTTTGCTGAGAGCAGTTTAAAAGTGCCTGGCTGGTTTTGATGAGAGCAGTTTAAAAGTGCCTGGCTGGTTTTGCTGAGAGCAGTTTAAAAGTGCCTGGCTGGTTTTGCTGAGAGCAGTTTAAAAGTGCCTGGCTGGTTTTGCTGAGAGCAGCTAAAAAGTGCCTGTCTGGTTTTGCTGAGAGCAGATTAAAAGTGCCTGGCTGGTTTAGCTGAGAGCAGTTTAAAATAGCCTGGTTGGTTTTGCTGAGAGCTGATTAAAAGTGCCTGGCTGGTTTAGCTGAGAGCAGTTTAAAAGTGCCTAGCTGGTTTTGCTAAGTGCTGATTAAAAGTGCCTGTCTGGTTTAGCTGAGAGCAGTTTAAAAGTGCCTGGCTGGTTTAGCTGAGAGCGGATTAAAAGTGCCTGGCTGGTTTTGCTGAGAGCAGTTTAAAAGTGCCTGGTTGGTTTAGCTGAGAGCAGTTTAAAATAGCCTGGTTGGTTTTGCTGAGAGCAGTTTAAAAGTGCCTGGCTGTTTTAGCTGAGAGCAGGTTAAAAGTGCCTGGCTGGTTTTGCTGAGAGCAGTTTAAAAGTGCCTGTCTGGTTTTGCTGAGAGCTGATTAAAAGTGCCTGTCTGGTTTTGCTGAGAGCAGCTAAAAAGTGCCTGTCTGGTTTTGCTGAGAGCTGATTAAAAGTGCCTGGCTGGTTTTGCTGAGAGCAGTTTAAAAGTGCCTGGCTGGTTTTGCTGAGAGCAGTTTAAAAGTGCCTGGCGGGTTTAGCTGAGAGCAGTTTAAAAGTGCCTGGCTGGTTTTGCTGAGAGCAGTTTAAAAGTGCCTGGCTGGTTTTGCTGAGAGCAGTTTAAAAGTGCCTGGCTGGTTTTGCTGAGAGCAGCTAAAAAGTGCCTGTCTGGTTTTGCTGAGAGCTGATTAAAAGTGCCTGGCTGGTTTTGCTGAGAGCAGTTTAAAAGTGCCTGGCTGGTTTTGCTGAGAGCAGATTAAAAGTGCCTGGTTGGTTTTGCTGAGAACAGTTTAAAAGTGCCTGGCTGGTTTTGCTGAGAGCAGTTTAAAAGTGCCTGGCTGGTTTTGCTGAGAGCAGTTTAAAAGTGCCTGGCTGGTTTTGCTGAGAGCAGTTCAAAAGTGCCTGGCTGGTTTTGCTGAGAGCAGTTTAAAAGTGCCTGGCTGGTTTTGCTGAGAGCAGTTTAAAAGTGCCGGGCTGGTTTAGCTGAGAGCTGTTTAAAAGTGCCTGGCTGGTTTTGCTGAGAGCAGTTTAAAAGTGCCTGGCTGGTTTTGCTGAGAGCAGTTTAAAATAGCCTGGTTGGTTTTGCTGAGAGCAGTTTAAAAGTGCCTGGCTGGTTTTGCTGAGAGCAGTTTAAAAGTGCCTGGCTGGTTTAGCTGAGAGCAGTTTAAAAGGGCCTGGCTGGTTTTGCTGAGAGCAGTTTAAAAGTGCCTGGCTGGTTTAGCTGAGTGCAGTTTAAAAGTGCCTGGCTGGTTTTGCTGAGAGCTGATTAAAAGTGCCTGGCTGGTTTTGCTGAGAGCAGTTTAAAAGTGCCTGGTTGGTTTTGCTGAGAGCAGTTTAAAAGTGCCTGGCTGGTTTTGCTGAGAGCAGTTTAAAAGTGCCTGGCTGGTTTAGCTGAGAGCAGTTTAAAAGTGCCTGGCTGGTTTTGCTGAGAGCAGTTTAAAAGTGCCTGGCTGGTTTTGCTGAGAGCAGTTTAAAAGTGCCGGGCTGGTTTAGCTGAGAGCTGTTTAAAAGTGCCTGGCTGGTATAGCTGAGAGCAGATTAAAAGTGCCTGGCTGGTTTAGCTGAGAGCAGTTTAAAAGTGCCTGGCTGGTTTTGCTGAGAGCAGTTTAAAAGTGCCTGGCTGGTTTTGCTGAGGGCAGTTTAAAAGTGCCTGGCTGATTTTGCTGAGAGCAGTTTAAAAGTGCCTGGCTGGTTTAGCTGAGAGCAGTTTAAAAGTGCCTGGCTGGTTTTGCTGAGAGCAGTTTAAAAGTGCCTGGCTGGTTTTGCTGAGGGCAGTTTAAAAGTGCCTGGCTGATTTTGCTGAGAGCAGTTTAAAAGTGCCTGGCTGGTTTTGCTGAGAGCAGTTTAAAAGTGCCTGGCTGGTATAGCTGAGAGCAGATTAAAAGTGCCTGGCTGGTTTTGCTGAGAGCAGTTTAAAAGTGCCTGGCTGGTTTTGCTGAGAGCAGTTTAAAAGTGCCTGGCTGGTTTTGCTGAGAGCAGTTTAAAAGTGCCTGGCTGGTTTAGCTGAGAGCAGTTTAAAAGTGCCTGGCTGGTTTAGCTGAGAGCAGTTTAAAAGTGCCTGTCTGGTTTTGCTGAAAGCAGTTTAAAAGTGCCTGTCTGGTTTTGCTGAGAGCAGTTTAAAAGTGCCTGGTTGGTTTTGCTGAGAGCAGTTTAAAAGTGCCTGGCTGGTTTTGCTGAAAGCAGTTTAAAAGTGCCTGGCTGGTTTTGCTGAGAGCTGATTAAAAGTAGAAAGCCAGTTTGAGACAGCAGCTTGAGAAGTTCTGGTTTGCTGTGAGCTGATTGACCAAGCATATATATATCTCTGCCATAAAACAGAAAATATATATATTAACTGTGACTGGTGTGTTACTGTTTAAAGGTGTTAAGTCTCTTGGAAGTTTGAAGGAACATCTTAAGGAGTTATTTACTGTTGCAATATTTTCTGAGTTATCTTTGAAGAACGGGGTGTTAAGAGATCCAATGTTTATTTAAGATGTTAAGTTGAGTTCATGGAATAAATAGTGTTTTGTGTTTAAAAACCCACGTGTCCATAATTGTAATGTCACACCTAGGGAACAAGCCGTGTGCTAGGAAAAGCAACTAATCCATTAAAGGGAGATGCTGGTTGAACTCCATGATACATTTTGGGGTTCTGAACACCCCTCGCCCATAACAATTGGGGGCTTGAGGGGGATAAAAGTCTATCTATTGGATTGGCTTTTGTGAACTTAAAGACAGTGAAGCATTGTTGCTTTTCCGGTGTGGTATTTTAGTTTAAGTGGGGAGAGTGTTGTGAACAATGGCTCTTTCAGAGGCTCAGAAGTTTTTGGGAGTGGAGAATGTCACACATAGTACCTTATGGACAGAAACGAAAAGCAGACTGTTAGATTTCGCAAGAACATTGCAGTTAACATTACCTGACCAAATGTGAAAAGATGAGGTAATTATGGCGGTGGTTAATAATTTAAAGTTGCCTGAGATAGAGTTTGACTCATTAGAAATGGCAAAAATTCAGTTGCAAATTAAACAAATGGAACATGAGAAAGAATTAAAGCAGCTTGAATATGAGAGTGAGAGAGAGGAAAAAGAAAAAGAGAGAGAGAGGAAAAAGAAAGAGTGAGAGAGAGAGGAAAAAGAAAGAGAAATTGAGAGAGAGGAAAAAGAAAAGGAGAGAAGAAAGGAGAAAAGAAAGAATAGCCCGAGCAGAACAAAAAGGAAAAGAAAGGGAGATACAGATCAGGGAAAAAGATAAAGAGAGGGAGTTTGAATTTCAGAAAATGGCCATGAAACATGACAATCAGTTAAAGTTAGGGTTAGTTTAGCAGGTTTAGCACACTGGGCTAAATCGCTGGCTTTTAAAGCAGACCAAGGCAAGCCAGCAGCACGGTTCAATTCCCGTACCAGCCTCCCTGAACAGGCGCCGGAATGTGGTGACTAGGGGCTTTTCACAGTAACTTCATTGAAGCCTACTCGTGACAATAAGCGATTTTCATTTCATTTCCATTTCATTTTCAATTGGCAGACGTAAAGGGAAACGTACAGTTGGATGATAGTGATGAGGATAGTGAGAAAGAGCGTCACAGTCGAAGGCTTGGTGGGAATCTAGTTAAATATGTCCAAGCATTGCCAAGGTTTGACGAGAAGGAAGTGGAAGCCTTTTTCATTTCATTTGAGAAGGTAGCTAAACAAATGAAATGGCCACAGGACATGTGGGTGTTACTGATTCAAACAAAGCTGGTAGGTAGAGCTAGTGAAGTGTTTGCATCACTACCGGAGGAGGCATCTGGAACGTATGAGGAGGTGAAGAAATCCATCTTTAGTGCATATGAGCTAGTGCCTGAAGCTTACAGACAAAGGTTTAGAAATTTAAGGAACGAATTTGGTCAAACATACATGGAGTTTGAAAGGCTCAAACAGAGTAATTTTGATAGGTGGATAAGGGCTTTGAAAATCGACCAAACGTATGAAGCTCTCAGAGAAATTATACTTTTGGAGGAGTTTAAAAATTCAATTCCTGATGTAGTGAGAACTCATGTGGAAGAACAGAGGGTTAAAACTGCGAGGTTAGCAGCAGAATTGGCAGATGATTATGAATTAGTTCATAAATCAAAGCTTGGTTTCCGACATCAGTTTCAGCCGGTGAGGGATAGAAACTGGGGACATGAGTAATACTCAAGTGGTAAAGGTAAAGGTGATCTGATGGGAGATAATAAAGAGAATGTACCTCAGATTAAAAAAGAAATCCAGGAGGGTGGAAAAGAAATGACAAGTTTCAGATGTTTTCACTGTAATAAACTAGGCCATGTAAAGTCACAGTGTTGGTGGTTGAAGAAAAGCACTGGGAAGGCTGATGTGGTAAAACAGGATAAGACAGTGGGGTTTGTTAGAGTGGTAAAGGAAAGCCCAAGGGAAGCGAAGGAGGTGCAAACGATTGTACAGCCTGTTCAAGAAGTAATTGTTAAGAAGGTGCCAGATGTCTTTAAAGAATTTACTTGTGTGGGTCAAGTTTACTCGTGTGTATCAGGAGGAGCAGGTAAAGAAGTCACCATTTTAAGAGATACAGGGGCTAGTCAATCTTTAATGGTAAGAGATGAGGAATTATGTAGTTTGGGAAGAATGTTGTCAGAAAAGGTGGCGATATGTGGAATTCAGGGAGAGAGGAGTAGCGTTCCATTACATAAGGTAAGGTTGAAAAGTCCAGTGAAAAGTGGTGAAGTGATAGTAGGAGTAATAGATAAACTATCTCGTCCAGGAATACAGTTTATCTTGGGTAATGATATAGCTGGATCGCAGGTGGGAGTGATGCCTACTGTGGTTGATAAGCCAGTGTAAAATTAGTCAACTGAAGTGTTGAAGGACGAATATCCTGGGATTTTTCCGGATTGTGTCGTAACAAGGTCGCAAAGTCACAGGTTAAGACAAGAGGAGAAATCCGAGAGTGAAGATGAAGGTGAAGTGCAATTATCAGAAACGATTTTTGATCAGATGGTTGAAAAAGAACAAGACCAGGTGGAGGATGAGGCGGATATTTTTAGTTCAGGAAAATTGGCGGAGTTACAACAGAAAGATGTAGAAATAAAACGGATATATCGGAAAGCATATCCGGAAGAGGAATCTGAGAGTATACGAGTGTTATTACCGTAAAAATGATGTCTTGATGAGAAAATGGAGACCTGTACTTATGCAGGCGGATGGAAAGTGGGCAGAGGTTCATCAAATAGTATTGCCGGTAGGGTATAGAAAGGAGGTGTTGCGAGTTGCACATGAGGTACCAGTGGGAGGTCATTTGGGAATAAGGAAAACTCAAGCTAAAATCCAGAAACATTTTTATTGGCCTGGACTACATAAAGATGTAGTTAAATTTTGTCAATCATGTCACACATGTCAAGTGATAGGGAAACCTCAAGCAGTGATAAAACCAGCGCCCTTAATACCCATTCCAGCATTTGAGGAACCTTTTACAAGGGTCCTAATCGATTGTGTAGGACCGCTTCCAAAAACAAAAAGTGGGAATCAATATCTTTTGATTGTAATGGATGTGTCTACTAGGTTTCCAGAGGCCATTCCAGTACGTAATATTACAGCTAAAAGGATTGTGGAAGAGTTACTTAAATTCTTTACTAGGTATGGACTACCCACAGAAATTCAATCGTAAATTTGAATTTTACTTCAAAGTTATTCAAAGAAGTTATGGATAGTTTAGGAATAAAACAATTTAAATCAACTGCGTACCATCCAGAATCGCAGGGAGTGTTAGAAAGGTGGCATCAGACATTAGAGACAATGTTCAGGGCTTATTGTCAAGATTATCCAGAGGATTGGGATAAAGGAATCCCATTCGTACTGTTTGCAATTAGGGATGCACCTAATGAGTCTACCAAATTTAGTCCTTTTTAACTAATTTTTGGTCATGAGGTAAGAGGACCACTTAAATTGATTAAGGAAAAATTGGTGGGTGAGAAATCGGAAATTACACTATTGGATTACATGTCAAATTTTAGGGAACGATTAAATAGAGCAGGTGAATTGGCTAGACAACATTTGAAACTTGCACAAAATGTGATAAAACGGGTAGCGGACAAGAAATCCAAAGTTCGTAGTTTTGCCAGTGGAGGTCAAGTTTTAGTGTTGTTACCAGTGGTAGGGGAGCCTTTAAAAGCTAGGTTTTGTGGACCGTATCAGATTGAAAGGAAATTAAGTGAGGTGAATTATGTGGTAAAAACACCAGATAGAAGGAAGACTCACCGAGTGTGTCATGTGAATATGCTTAAAAGGTACTCTGAAAGGGAAGGAGAGAAAAAGGAAGTTTTAATGATTCTAACTCAAAGTGACGAACCAAATCCAGATGACTGTGAATTTGACATAACTCAAATTAAATTGGAAAATGAGGATGTTCTTAAAAATTGGGATGAATTGTTGTTACCTTCCGGAGGAAAAACAAACTGACCTGAAAAAGTTATTGATATCACATGGGCAAGTTTGTAGAGATAAATTGGGAAGTACTAAAATGGCTATACATGATGTAGATGTGGGAAATGCTGTTCCTATCAAACAACATCCATATAGACTTAATCCTTTAAAATTGGCACAGGTTAACAGAGATTGAGAGTATGCTGAAGAATGGCATAATTGAAGTGGGTTGCAGCCAATGGAGCTCACCCATAGTGATGGTACCTAAACGAGACGGTACCCAACGGTTGCGTGTGGACTATAGAAAGGTGAATGCAGTTACAAGAACGGACTCTTATCCTATCCCACCATTGAAGGATTGCATGGAGAAAGTGGGACAATCTGTTTTTATTTCCAACTTCCAGACATGGAAGGAACATTTAAAACATCGTATGGAGTTCTTCGATCGACTTCAGAAGGCGGATTTGGTGATAAACCTAGCCGAAAGTGAATTTGGAGAAGCCCGAATCACTTTCCTGGAGGAGTTTCCGATACCCTCAAGATGAAGGGAAATAATGCGATTTCTTAGCATGAATGAATTTGATCGAACAGTTGTGCAAAAGTTTTGTGGCGTGATTACTCCACTGATGGAATTGCTGAAGAAACTAAAAGATTTCAATGGACAGCGGACTTTCAACAGGCATTTGACTGCCTGAAAGCTGTGATCACCAATGCTCCTGTATTGGAGAATTGCAAGGGACTCTGTGGTCAGATTGAACTAAATGATCTGATTCTAAAGAGAAATGCCGAGGAGTAGAGGAATGGATGGATCGTGCAGAGACTTTGTTCAAAGAGACTGTCAATCGAGAAAGATTTCGGTTGGAGGAAGAACAACAAAGAAAAATGGATTATATTATTATACCTGTTTGCGTGTGTTTTTTAAAAAAACGAAAAGGTATATTTACTGTGTACATTTCTTAGTGGATGGTGCAAAAGTGAAAAATTAAACCATCTTGAAGTTGATGGTTTATTTTTTTGTCTTGGGGGGGGGGGGTGTCATGCGAGAGTGCCTTTAAGAACTGGATGTTTAAGCAATATATCTTTAAGAAAACAGTGATGTCATAGAGTGGGTGTAGCTCAGTTCAGTTCAGCCATTTTGCAGTTTGATTTTGCATTTTGAAGTTTCAGTTTTGAAAAATGCTTGGCTGGTTTTGCTGAGAGCGGATTAAAAGTGCCTGGCTGGTTTAGCTGAGAGCAGTTTAAAAGTGCCTGGCTGGTTTAGCTGAGAGCAGTTTAAAAGTGCCTGGCTGGTTTAGCTGAGAGCAGTTTAAAAGTGCCTGGCTGGTTTTGCTGAGAGCAGTTTAAAAGGAGAAAGCCAGTTTGAGACAGCAGCTTGAGAAGTTCTGGTTTGCTGTGAGCTGATTGACCAAGCATATATATATCTCTGCCATAAAACAGAAAATATATATATTAACTGTGACTGGTGTGTTACTGTTTAAAGGTGTTAAGTCTCTTGGAAGTTTTAAGGAACATCTTAAGGAGTTATTTACTGTTGCAATATTTTCTGAGTTATCTTTGAAGTAAGGGGTGTTAAGAGATCCAATGTTTATTTAAGATGTTAAGTTGAGTTCATGGAATAAATAGTGTTTTGTGTTTAAAAACCCACGTGTCCATAATTGTAATCCCACACCTAGGGAACAAGCCGTGTGCTAGGAAAAGCAACAAAATCCATTAAAGCGAGAGGTTGGTTGAACTCCACGATACATTTTGGGGTTCTGAAAACGCCTCGTCCATAACATTAGACTAAAAGATACTAGTTGGACCTCAGCTGGTATATTGTGCACAGTTCTGGGCGTCACAATCTGGGAAGGATGTGAACACATTGCAGAGAGGTTTACAAGAATGGTTCCAGGGATGAGAAACTTCAGTTACGAGGATGGACTGGAGAGGTTGGGACTGTTCTTGGACAGTAAAAGACTAAGGGGAGATTTGATAGAGATGTTCAAAATCGTGAGGGGCAGGACAGTGTATACGGGGAAAAACTGTTCCCCCTCATAAAAGGGTTAAGAACAAGAGGGCACAGATGTAAAGTGATTTTTAAAAGAGCAAATGTGATTTGAGAATAAACTTTTTCACACAGTGAGTGGTTGGGGTCTGGATTGAACGGTCTGGAAATGTGGTGGAGTCAGGTTCAATCGAAGCATTCAAGAGGGCATTAGATGATTATTTGAACAGAAACAATGTGCGGGGATACGGGGAAAAGGCAAGGGGCACTACGTCATGATGCTAATTTGGACAGCAAGTGCTGATGTGAGGGACCAAATGGCCTCCTGCTGCACAGGAACAATTCTACAATTTTATGATGGTGAAGGGCAGCACGGTGGCGCAGTGGGTTAGCACTGCAGCCTCAAGGCGCTGAGGTCCCAGGTTCGATCCCGGCTCTGGGTCACTGTCCGTGTGAAGTTTGCACATTCTCCCCGTGTTTGCGTGGGTGTTGTCCCACAAAAACAAAAAATGTGCAGGTTAGGTGGATTGGCCACGCTAAATTGCCCCATAATTGGAAAAAATTAATTGGGTACTCTAAATTTATTTTTAAAATATTTTTATGATGGTGCATGTTAATATTTTTAGAGTTAATTATCAGGTCTAGAAAGATTAGAGTTGTGAAGGTAAGATGCTAAAATGCTGAGCCTTTAGCGATTGCCAAAGAAAGTGGCAGTTCAGAACGTTAGTTTTGTTAACAGTCTGAATAGAAGAAATGGATCGATAAAACAGGTGAGCAGACTTAACTGGAGAACTGGAGACATGGATCGATAAAACAGCAGGGGAGCAGACTTAACTGGAGAACTGGAGACATGGATCGATAAAACAGCAGGGGAGCAGACTTAACTGGAGACATGAGACTGGATTCTCCACAAATGGAGCTCTGTCCCCAGGCCAGCGTAAAAACGCTGGCGTTTCACTCTTGACTTTCCTCAGAAAAATCTACAGCTATTCTCCTACCTGCAGGGTGCTGGCAGGGCTCCAGAGTGCTTCTCGCAGCTTCAGCTGCAGATACAGGCCCCGCACTGCTGGTCGCGTGTCCGCCCATGCGCACAGCGGCGGCCTGCAGCGGGTGTGCCGTGCGTGATGGCGGAGTCGGACTGCGGACCGACATCGATAATGCAGCCCCCACCCCCCCCCCCCCCACCCTGTCCGGGATGGCAGGTGCCCGCGGATCCGAGCCGCCTGATCGCTGCCCTGACCGCCCATGAGGCCCCCCCCCCCCCCCCCCCCCGGTGCTCGATCCCCCCCGCCCCCACCAGGGCGGCCGGGGAGCGAGTCCTCAGCCGCCAACCGAGGGTTCCGACGGCCAATACGTGGGTAGAACCATGCCGGCGCGAACTCGGCCAGTTTTGCCCGGAGAACCGCGGGGGCACGGGGCCCTGTCAATGACCCCCTAGCCGTGCCGTGTAAATCGTGTGAGCGATTCTCCGAACGCGATTTTGGTGCGGGGCTGCAAAGAATCCAGCCCAGGATGTCCACACTGCTGCAAAGAAGTACAGTACAGAGAAATAGTTTGTTTTGGGAGTTATAGAGTTTTAAAACATTCAGTGAATACTGAAGGGCTACATCGTCAACGAGATGGGTGAAGCTTAAGAAGGCTCTCCGGTTTCAATTTGCCTGAATTCTTGCCAGGGATGGGGATTAGTTGCAGTTTGGACCTCATGTGGTTTGCAGCTCACAGAGAAGCCTGGGATATGTTTGCCAGCTCCAGGCAGTCAGGGCTCAAATGTCCTGGGAGACATTTCGAGCTCAGTGCAGCTGGGAGACTGATATTTAGAGAAACCACTGAGTGAAGCTAGCAGTCTGCAAAAGAGTTGGAAGTGCGGCAGTAACTAGAGACAGGGGTGCAGCTTTGTGAATCTTCTGGAACAAAAAATCAGGAGAAGAGGCTGAACCATTGCCAGGTCAGCAGTTGAGACAGTCCAAGTCGTAACGGCTGTTGTGTTAATTCAGAGGCTAAATCATCAAAAGTGAAGAGATTAAATACCTCATAAGAGAGATAAAGAGTTTTAATGAAATACTGTGACTCACAGTGGTCACTGACGTCTGGACGGGTTGATGAAAAATCCATGGGATCTGTGTTGGTCGCATCTGCCATTTAATGCGCAGAGTAGTATGTTCAACCACAGTGTGCCTGTTAATTCATATTTACCTCATGTTAATTTTGAATGCTGGAGTATAAGATAGATATTGCAAATTGTTTTAATTTTCTGATTTGGTGCAAAGTTTTTTTTGTTTAAAACCATAGAATCTTGTGGTTTTATTCTCCTTGTGGATAACTGGGATTTCAAACTTTGTCTACTTGAAACAAAAGGTTACTGGCCGCGAATTGAATCGTAACAACATTCTCCAATACCTTAACATCCTTCCCAATGGGGCTCAGAGCCTGCACCAACACTCCAAAACCCAGTGATTTAACACACCGCGGACTGGTAATCCTACAGCTAGGGAGAGGATGTGGCGAGGGATGGGATGGTTGCGGGGAGTGTAGGAGAGCAGCGTGCCCTCACATCAGGTCTGTAAATTACCTGCAAATATGCAACCAGCTGACCACATGTCTATGGAAGTAGAGTAGAGTTTAGCACCAAACAGCACATCTGGAGGGCGATACCACAGTGTCACCACCTGCAATGGGCAAAGGGCAGGTTAAACAACCAGTACCTCTCCTCCCTAAGACTATTGTCAGGATATCGGAGCAGACCCTAATTTTTGTAAGAATACTGGACGGGAATTCCCAAACAATTTGCAATTTTTAAAACTGTGAGGAAAGGATACTTGACCCCAGGGGTGATAACTCTGATTTATGTTCGAACAAACTTTAATTTAAACACAGAATTAACCACATTAACATGAACAAAAGTTAAACTGTCCTTAAATAAAAGGAAAAGCTTCAACTCACTATCGACACCTGTCACTATATATATTCCAACAAAGCAACCCAATATAGTTCAAAGACCTCTCATAAATAAAGTTAGCAATCATAAGACATAGGAGCAGAATTAGGCCACTCGGCCCATCGAGTCTGCTCTGCCATTCAGTCATGGCTGATATTTTTCTCATCCCCATTCTCCTGCCTTCTCCTCATAACCCCTGATCCCCTTATTAATCAAGAACCTATCGATCTCTGTCTAAAAGACACTCGGTGATTTGGCCTCCACAGCCTTCTGCGGCAAAGTGTTCCACAGATTCACCACCCTCTGGCTGAAGAAATTCCTCCTCATCTCTGTTTTAAAGGATCGCCCCTTTAGTCTGAGATGGTGTCCTCTGGTTCTAGATTTTCCTACAAGTGGAAACATCCTCTCCACGTCCACTCTATCCAGCCCTCACAGTATCTTGTTTCAATAAGATCCCCCCTCATCCTTCTAAACTCAGTTTGAGGAGTACAGACCCAGAGTCCTCAGCCATTCCTCATACGAGAAGCTCTTCATTCCAGGGATCAGGGTAATTGCTGTTCTCTGTGAAGACATTTGGAGAGAGACCCTTTCAGGAACAACCTGAAATTCTTTCTGTCTTGTCAGATTTGAATCCTATGGCAAAACTGAAAAAAACATCGACAGACCTGGCTCCTCCCAATAATTACATCATCTGTATCCTATGAGGATGTCCCATGATCTGCTCAGCTAGGACTAAACACCATCCATCATTAATTATCTACACCCAGGGATCCTCCTTTCTATTAACAAGATTCCATTAGCCATCCATATGTAAAAAAAGTAAATGGTTAGGATCAATGATTCCCTAACTTTTACAAAACCTATTTACAACTTTAACAGACATATTGCCTGCATGTATTTGAACCCTGGGTTTTTAATAATATCCTGCAACAAGTATAAAATATAATACCTAATAGACCCAGCATTCATCACAATATCAATATCAGTCATGAGCAAATCAGCAATGAGCAAAATCAGTACAACACTTTAACAGCAGCTGAATGACTGGATAATATGTTTATAATGATGTAGGTTGAGGAACGTTTGTTACACAGGTAGAAAATGCCGGTTCTTCTGTCCAGTGCGGTGGGTTTGTTTACATGAAATGAAGAGTGGTGACAGGGGCTTAGTTCAGCATCTCGTCTGAACTACTTCACTTCTGACAGTGCAGCGCTCCCTCAGTACTGACCCTCTAACAGTGCAGCACTCCCTCAGTACTGACCCTCTGACAGTGCAGCCCTCCCTCAGTACTGACCCTCTGACAGAGCGGCACTCCCTCAGTACTGACCCTCTGACAGTGCAGCCCTCCCTCAGTACTGACCCTCTGACAGAGCGGCACTCCCTCAGTACTGACCCTCTGACAGTGCGGCACTCCCTCAGTACTGACCCTCTGACAGTGCGGCACTCCCTCAGTACTGACCCTCTGACAGTGCGGCACTCCCTCAGTGCTGACCCTCTGACAGTGCAGCACTCCCTCAGTACTGACCCTCTGACAGTGCAGCCCACCCTAAGTACTGACCCTCTGACAGTGCAGCACTCCCTCAGTACTGACAGTGGAGCCCTCCCTCAGTACTGACCGTCTGACAGTGCAGCACTTCCCCAGTACTGACCCTCTGACAGTGCGGCACTCCCTCATTACTGACTCTCTGACAGTGCAGCCCACCCTCAGTACTGACCCTCTGACAGTTCAGCACTTCCTCAGTACTGACCCTCTGACAGTGCAGCACTCCCTCAGTACTGATCATCTGACAGTGCAGCACTCCCTTAGTACTGCCCCTCTGACAGTGCAGCACTCCCTCAGTACTGACCCTCTGACAGTGCGGCACTCCCTCAGTACTGACCCTCTGACAGTGCGGCACTCCCTCAGTACTGACCTTCTGACAGTGCAGCCCTCCCTCAGTACTGACCCTCTGACAGTACAGCACTCCCTCAGTACTGACCCTCTGACAGTGTGGCACTCCCTCAGTACTGACTGTCTGACAGTTCAGCGCTTCCTCAGTACTGACCCTCTGACAGTGCAGCCCTCCCTCAGTACTGACCCTCTGACAGTGCAGCACTCCCTCAGTACTGACCCTCTGACAGTGCAACACACCCTCAGTACTGACCCTCTGACAGTGCAGCGCTCCCTCAGTACTGACCCTCTGACAGTGCGGCACTCCCTCAGTACTGACCCTCTGACAGTGCAGCGCTCCCTCAGTACTGACCCTCTGACAGTGCAGCACTCCCTCAGTACTGACCCTCTGACAGTGCAGCACTCCCTCAGTACTGACCCTCTGACAGTGCGGCATTCCCTCAGTACTGACCCACTGACAGTGCAGCATGCCCTCTATACTGACTCTCTGACAGTGCAACACTCCCTCAGCACTGACCCTGACGATGCAGTACTCCCTCAGTGCTGACCCTCTGACAATGCAGCACTCCCTCAGTACTGACACTCCGACAGTGCAGCGCTCCCTCAGTACTGACCCGACAGTGCAGCACTCCCTCAGTACTGACACTCCGACAGTGCAGAACTCCCTCAGTACTGACCCTCTGACAGTGCAGCGCTCCCTCAGTACTGACCCGACAGTGCAGCACTCCCACAGTACTGACCCTCTGACAGTGCGTACTCCCTCAGTACTGACCCTCTGACAGTGCGGCATTCCCTCAGTACTGACCCACTGACAGTTCAGTACTTCCTCAGTACTGACCCTCTGACAGTGCAGCCCTCCCTCAGTACTGACCCTCTGACAGTGCAGCACTCCCTCAGTACTGACCCTCTGACAGTGCAACACACCCTCAGTACTGACCCTCTGACAGTACAGCGCTCCCTCAGTACTGACCCTCTGACAGTGCGGCACTCCCTCAGTACTGACCCTCTGACAGTGCGGCGCTCCCTCAGTACTGACCCTCTGACAGTGCAACACACCCTCAGTACTGACCCTCTGACAGTGCAGCGCTCCCTCAGTACTGACCCTCTGACAGTGCGGCACTCCCTCAGTACTGACCCTCTGACAGTGCAGCGCTCCCTCAGTACTGACCCTCTGACAGTGCAGCACTCCCTCAGTACTGACCCTCTGACAGTGCAGCACTCCCTCAGTACTGACCCTCTGACAGTGCAGCACTCCCTCAGTACTGACCCTCTGACAGTGCAGCATGCCCTCTATACTGACTCTCTGACAGTGCAACACTCCCTCAGCACTGACCCTGACGATGCAGTACTCCCTCAGTGCTGACCCTCTGACAATGCAGCACTCCCTCAGTACTGACACTCCGACAGTGCAGCGCTCCCTCAGTACTGACCCGACAGTGCAGCACTCCCTCAGTACTGACCCTCTGACAGTGCAGCACTCCCACAGTACTGACCCTCTGACAGTGCGTACTCCCTCAGTACTGACCCTCTGACAGTGCGGCATTCCCTCAGTACTGACCCACTGACAGTTCAGTACTTCCTCAGTACTGACCCTCTGACAGTGCAGCCCTCCCTCAGTACTGACCCTCTGACAGTGCAGCACTCCCTCAGTACTGACCCTCTGACAGTGCAACACACCCTCAGTACTGACCCTCTGACAGTGCAGCGCTCCCTCAGTACTGACCCTCTGACAGTGCGGCACTCCCTCAGTACTGACCCTCTGACAGTGCGGCGCTCCCTCAGTACTGACCCTCTGACAGTGCAGCGCTCCCTCAGTACTGACCCTCTGACAGTGCGGCATTCCCTCAGTACTGACCCACTGACAGTGCGGCACTCTCTCAGTACTGACCCTCTGACAGTGCGGCACTCCCTCAGTACTGACCCTCTGACAGTGCGGCACTCCCTCAGTACTGACCCTCTGACAGTGCAGCGCTCCCTCAGTACTGACCCGACAGTGCAGCACTCCCTCAGTACTGACCCTCTGACGGTGCAACACACCCTCAGGACTGACCCTCTGACAGTGCAGCACTCCCACAGTACTGACCCTCTGACAGTGCGGCACTCCCTCAGTACTGACCCTCTGACAGTGCGGCACTCCCTCAGTACTGACCCACTGACAGTGCAGCACGCCCTCAATACTGAACCTCTGACAGTGCAGCACGTGCTCAATACTGACCCTCTGACAGTGCAACACTCCCTCAGTACTGACCCTCTGACAGGGCAGCACTCCTTCAGTGCTCACCCTACCACAGCACATCTCTCCCTCAGTATTAGAATGTAATGTCAGCCTGGGTATGGGCTCTGAGTGTGACTCATGACCTTCTGACCAACTGTACCTTGGCTGATAGTTGAAGTGGAGAGGCGAGGACCAGTGTTGTTACCGAGTTTGCGTTTGGTTAATTGCCAATTCTGTTTTTGGGAAACACCCTCCATCCACCAACTTAAACTCTTCTCGTCACCCTTTGGAGTGCCTCAGAGACCTGGACATGGAGAGGAGTAATTATCCTTCCTCACACCTAATGTAAGGTGGAGGATGTTTTGGAATTGAGAGGCAGGTTTAACCGTGAAAGATGCCCAGATTGACACCACTCTACCCAGCACAATTAAGAAAGGTCCCTTCAGGTGTGAATCTAGTGGCTGCCCAAGCCTAGGGGATCTACTTGCCGGTATGTGGAACGAAGGAGGTTGAGGGCCGACCTGATAGAGGTCTACAAAATTATGAGGGGCATAGACAGAGTGGATAGTCAGAGGCTTTTCCCCAGGGTAGAGGGGTCAATTACTAGGGGGCATAGGTTTAAGGTGCGAGGGGCAAGGTTCAGAGTAGATGTACGAGGCAAGTTTTTTTACACAGAGGGTAGTGGGTGCCTGGAACTCGCTACCAGAGGTGGTGGTGGAAGCAGGGACGATAGTGACATTTAAGCGGCATCTTGACAAATACATGAATAGGATGGAAATAGAGGGATACGGACCCAGGAAGTGGAGAAGATTTTAGTTTAGACGGGCAGCGTGGTCGGCACGGGCTTGGAGGGCCGAAGGGACTGTTCCTGTGCTGTACTTTTCTTTGTTCTTCTTTGTTTATGACTCTGACCCCACAAGAGTTTGGGGGATGATCTCAGGTGACTGAAATTGCTCCCCTACCTCTGCAGAGTAACATCGGACAGGGATACCAAACGCCCGAGCCAGCCCAAAGTCCGCCAGTTTCAGCTCACCGTTCTGTGTGGCAGAAAAGAAAGAACTCTGTTCAGAGTGAATACAAGGCGTCAGAACTACAGCATGGTCTCTCCTGGTTCACCATGGGTTTCCCGGACAACCTTACCCCCCCCGCCGCAACACAATGTTTCCCAGATTAAGCAACACCGTTTAAAATTATTGCACGGGATGCGGGTGTCGCTGGCTACACCAGCATCCCTAATGCCCCGGAGAAGCTGGTGCTGAGCTGCCTTCTTGAACGGCTCCAGTCCACGTGGTGCAGGTACATCCACAGTGCTGTTAGGGAGGTCCATCCAGTTTCATTCCTTTCAGATTTTGTAGCGGTTTGATAAAACGAAGGGGCTCGCTCGGCCATTTCAGAGGCTAGTTTTGAGTCAACCACATTGCTGTGGGTCTGGAGTCACATGTAGGCCAGACCGGGTAAGGACGGCAGATTTCCTTCCCTAAAGGGCATTCGTGAACCAGATGGGTTTTTACAACAATCGACAATGGTTTCATCATCACAGTCATGGAGGCCAGTTTATATTCCAGATTTTAGTAACTGAATTTGAATTCTCCGAGCTGCTATGGTGGGAGTTGAACCCCACCTGGGCCTCTGGATCACTGGCCCAGTGTATTACTGTGACACCTCCTTCCCAAGCCCCCAGAGGTCTCCTTCAGACTAGATAACAATTTAGGATCTTTCCCAAGGTCAATGTGGCTCCTGAAGGGCTGTGTTCCTCTAACATCGCAAGCTTTGCGACCTTCCCCCGAGGGTCGCTCGCAAACCTTAGGCCCCACAGGACCCTCTCTCAGGCTCTGAGTCTCGAGGGTCTTGCTGGGATTTTTCTGATTTGACCTGGGGGAGGTCTCCATTGTGCACTCTGACTCACCCTGTTGATCAGGAGATTCTGTGGTTTCAGGTCTCTGTGTAGCACATTCCTGCTGTGGCAGAACGCCAAACCCTTCAGTAACTGATACATAAACGACTAGAGGAAGAGAATAAAAGAAATGGTGATTAAAGATTAAATGATTAAAGAGCGACAAATCTGTCCTGGGAGTGTTTGATGGGGACGGTGTAGAGGGAGCTTAACTCTGTATCTAACCCCGTGCTGTACCTGTCCTGGGAGTGTTTAATGGGGACAGTGTAGAGGGAGCTTTACTCTGTATCTAACCCCGTGCTGTACCTGTCCTGGGAGTGTTTGATGGGGACAGTGAAGAGGGAGCTTTACTCTGTATCTAACCCCGTGCTGTACCTGTCCTGGGAGTGTTTGATGGGGACAGTGTAGAGGGAGCTTTACTCCGTATCTAACCCCGTGCTGTACCTGTCCTGGGAGTGTTTGATGGGGACAGTGTGGAGGGAGCCTTACTCTGTATCTAACCCCGTGCCGTGCAGGTGGCGGAAAGCGTCATAGATCGCAGTTATGTAAATGTGGTCACACCCAAGGTGCAGGCAGAGAAATGGGTGACCACCAGAAAGGGCAGGCAGGCCATGGGAGGCGGGGCCGTGGGAGAGGCGCGGGCTTGGTTCCCGCGCTATGATAATTATGGCGGGAATAGAGAAGCAGGAAGGAGGGGGCGTCGCACGGTGCGAGCCGTGATCACGGGGGGAAGCCAAGGTCAGCCAGAGTTTGCTGACTTCTGGGAGCAACATGGGGGGAGTAATTACGCTAGCGGGGGGTCTAGCAGGGGGGGGGGGGGGGGGAAGGGGGGAATTACTGGGTTGCTGCTGCTGGGGAAAGGGGGGAGTGGGTACGGGAAAGGATGGGCGGGGGGGCACCGTCTGGGAGAGATACAGCTGCGTGGGAACTGGGTGAGAAGCTGGAAAAAGATGATGGCTAACCGGCAAGGGGGGGTGGGGGGGGTGGGAAGCCCCCCAACTCGGCTGATCACGTGGAACGTGAGGGGGCTTAACGGGCCGATAAAGAGGGCACGAGTACTCGCACACCTTAAGAAACTTAAAGCAGATGTGGTTATGCTACAGGAAACGCACCTGAAACTGATAGACCAGGTTAGGTTGCGCAAAGGATGGGTGGGGCAGGTGTTCCATTCGGGGCTGGATGCGAAAAACAGGGGGGTGGCTATATTAGTGGGGAAGCGGGTAATGTTCGAGGCGAAGACTATAGTGGCGGATAACGGGGGCAGATACGTGATGGTGAGTGGCAAATTACAGGGAGAGATGGTGGTTTTGGTAAACGTGTATGCCCCGAACTGGGACGATGCCAACTTTATGAGGCGAATGCTAGGACGCATCCCAGACCTAGAGACCGGAAAGCTGATAATGGGGGGAGACTTTAACACGGTGTTGGAACCAAGGCTGGATAGGTCGAAGTCCAGGACTGGTAGGAGGCCGGCAGCAGCCAAGGTGCTTAAGGATTTTATGGAGCAGATGGGAGGGGTGGACCCGTGGAGATTCAGTAGACCTAGGAGTAAGGAGTTCTCGTTTTTCTCCTATGTCCATAAAGTCTATTCACGCATAGACTTTTTTGTGTTGGGTAGGGCATTGATCCCGAGGGTGAGGGGAACGGAATATACGGCTATAGCCATTTCGGATCATGCCCCACACTGGGTAGACTTGGAGATAGGGGAGGAAACAAGAGGGCGCCCACCCTGGAGAATGGACATGGGACTAATGGCGGATGAGGGGGTGTGCCTAAGGGTGAGGGGATGCATTGAAAAGTACTTGGAACTCAATGACAATGGGGAGGTTCAGGTGGGAGTGGTCTGGGAGGCGTTGAAGGCGGTGGTTAGGGGGGAGCTGATATCAATAAGGACACATAAAGGGAAGCAGGAGAGTAAGGAACGGGAGCGGTTGCTGCAAGAACTTTTGAGGGTGGATAGACAATATGCGGAAGCACCGGAGGAGGGACTGTACAGGGAAAGGCAAAGGCTGCATGTGGAATTTGACTTGCTGACTACAGGCACTGCAGAGGCACAATGGAGGAAGGCGCAGGGTGTACAGTATGAATATGGAGAGAAGGCGAGCAGATTGCTGGCACACCAATTGAGGAAAAGGGGAGCAGCGAGGGAAATAGGGGGGGTGAGGGACGAGGAAGGAGAGACGGAGCGGGGAGCGGAGAGAGTGAACGAAGTGTTCAAGACATTTTATAAAAAATTGTATGAAGCTCAACCCCCGGATGGGAGGGAGAGAATGATGGATTTTTTGGATCGGCTGGAAATTCCCAAGGTGGAAGAGCAGGAAAGGGTGGGACTGGGAGCACAGATCACGGTAGAAGAAGTGGTGAAAGGAATTAGGAACATGCAGACGGGAAAGGCCCCGGGACCGGACGGATTCCCAGTTGAATTTTACAGAAAATATTTGGACTTGCTCGCCCCGCTACTGACGAGGACCTTTAACGAGGCAAAGGAAAGGGGACAACTGCCCCCGACTATGTCAGAAGCAACGATATCGCTTCTCTTAAAGAAGGAAAAGGATCCGCTACAATGCGGGTCCTACAGACCAATTTCCCTCCTCAATGTGGATGCCAAGGTCCTGGCCAAGGTAATGGCAATGAGAATAGAGGAATGTGTCCCGGGGGTGGTTCATGAGGACCAAACTGGGTTTGTGAAGGGGAGACAGCTGAACACGAATATACGGAGGCTGTTAGGGGTAATGATGATGGCCCCACCAGAGGGTGAAACGGAGATAGTAGTGGCGATGGATGCCGAGAAAGCATTTGATAGAGTGGAATGGGATTATCTGTGGGAGGTGTTGAGGAGATTTGGGTTTGGAGAGGGGTATGTTAGATGGGTGCAGCTGTTGTATAGGGCCCCAGTGGCGAGTGTGGTCACGAATGGACGGGGATCGGCATATTTTCGGCTCCATAGAGGGACAAGGCAGGGATGTCCTCTGTCCCCATTACTGTTTGCACTGGCGATTGAGCCCCTGGCGATAGCGCTGAGAGGTTCCAAGAGATGGAGGGGAATACTTAGGGGAGGAGAAGAACACCGGGTATCTTTATACGCGGATGATCTGCTACTATATGTGGCGGATCCAGCGGAGGGGATGCCAGAAATAATGCGGATACTTGGGGAGTTTTCAGGGTATAAATTGAACATGGGGAAGAGTGAGCTGTTTGTGGTGCATCCAGGGGAGCAGAGTAGAGAAATAGAAGACCTACCGTTGAGGAAGGTAACAAGAGACTTTCGTTACCTGGGGATCCAGATAGCTAAGAATTGGGGCACATTGCACAGGCTAAATTTGACGCGGTTGGTGGAACAGATGGAGGAAGATTTCGAGATGGGATATGGTAGCATTGTCAATGGCAGGGAGGGTGCAGGCGGTTAAGATGGTGGTCCTCCCGAGATTCCTCTTTGTGTTTCAGTGCCTCCCGGTGGTGATCACGAAGGCTTTTTTCAAAAGGATAGAAAAGAGTATCATGGGTTTTGTTTGGGCCGGGAAGACTCCGAGAGTGAGGAAGGGATTCTTACAGCGTAGTAGGGATAGGGGGGGGCTGGCACTACCGAGCCTAAGTGAGTATTATTGGGCCGCTAATATTTCAATGGTGAGTAAGTGGATGGGAGAGGAGGAAGGAGCGGCGTGGAAGAGATTAGAGAGGGCGTCCTGTAGGGGGACCAGCCTGCAGGCTATGGTGACAGCCCCATTGCCGTTCTCACCAAGGAACTATACCACGAGTCCGGTGGTGGTAGCTACACTGAAGATTTGGGGACAGTGGAGACGACATAGGGGAAAGACCGGAGCATTGGGGGGGGTCCCCGATAAGAAACAACCATAGGTTTGCCCCGGGGGGAATGGATGGGGGATATGGAATGTGGCAAAGAGCAGGTATAACGCAATTGAAAGATCTATTTGTGGATGGGAAGTTCGCGAGTCTGGGAGCGCTGGCTGAGAAATATGGGTTGCCCCAAGGGAATGCATTCAGGTACATGCAATTGAGGGCTTTTGCGAGGCAACAGGTGAGGGAATTCCCGCAGCTCCCGACACAAGAGGTGCAGGACAGAGTCATCTCGAAGAAATGGGTGGGGGACGGTAAGGTGTCGGATATATATAGGGAAATGAGGGATGAAGGGGAGACTATGGTGGACGAACTAAAAGGGAAATGGGAAGAAGAGCTAGGGGAGGAGATCGAGGAGGGGCTGTGGGCAGATGCCCTAAACAGGGTAAACTCGTCGTCCTCGTGCGCCAGGCTAAGCCTGATTCAGTTTAAGGTATTACACAGGGCACATATGACTGGAACACGGCTCAGTAAATTTTTTGGGGTGGAGGATAGGTGTGCGAGGTGCTCGAGAAGCCCAGCGAATCATACCCATATGTTTTGGTCATGCCCGGCACTACAGGGGTTTTGGATGGGGGTGACAAAGGTGCTTTCGAAAGTAGTAGGAGTCCGGGTCGAACCAAGCTGGGGGTTGGCTATATTTGGGGTTGCACAAGAGCCGGGAGTGCAGGAGGCGAGAGAGGCCGATGTTTTGGCCTTTGCGTCCCTAGTAGCCCGGCGCAGGATATTGCTAATGTGGAAAGAAGCCAAGCCCCCGGGGGTGGAGACCTGGATAAATGATATGGCGGGGTTCATAAAGTTAGAGCGGATTAAGTTCGTCCTAAGGGGGTCGGCTCAAGGGTTTACCAGGCGGTGGCAACCGTTCGTCGAATATCTTGCGGAAAGATAGATGGGGGAAAAAAGAAGGCAGCAGCAGCAGCCCAGGACTTGGGGGGGGGGGGGGTGGGGAGAGGGATGGGGGGGGGGGTGGCCTGAGACAAGGCAGTTGCCAATTAGGGCTAGTTTTTATTTTTGTTATTTAATATTTATTTATTTGTTGTTGTTTTCTTTTGTTCTTGTTTAAATAAAAAAGGTCATTATTATCTGTATTGTTATAATGTTGTGTAAAGGATGCACAATGTACTGTGTTGGTTGACCAAAAATTTTCAATAAAATATTATTTAAAAAAAAAAGAAAGGGCAGGCAGTCAGTGCAGGAATCCCCTGTGGTTGTCCCCCTCTCGAACAGATATACCCCTTTGGATACTGTCGGGGGGGATAGCCTATCAGGGGAAAACAGCAGCAGCCAGAGCAGTGGCACCACGGCTGGCTCTGATGTTCAGAAGGGAGGGTCAAAGCGCAGAAGAGTAATAGTAATAGGGGACTCTATAGTCAGGGGCACAGATAGGCGCTTCTGTGGACGTGAAAGAGACTCCAGGATGGTATGTTGCCTCCCTGGTGCCAGGGTCCAGGATGTCTCCGAACGGGTAGAGGGCATCCTGAAGGGGGAGGGCAAACAGGCAGAGGTCGTTGTACATATTGGTATTAACGACATAGGCAGGAAGGGGCATGAGGTCCTGCAGCAGGAGTTCAGGGAGCTAGGCAGAAAGTTAAAAGACAGGACCTCGAGGGTTGTAATCTCGGGATTACTCCCTGTGCCACGTGCCAGTGAGGCTAAAAATATGAAGATAGAGCAGATAAACTCGTGGCTAAACAGCTGGTGTAGGAGGGAGGGTTTCCATTATCTGGACCACTGGGAGCTCTTCCGGGGCAGATGTGACCTGTATAAGAAGGACGGGTTGCATCTAAACCGGAGAGGCATAAATATCCTGGCCGCGAGGTTTGCTAGTGTCACACGGGAGGGTTTAAACTAGTATGGCAGGGGGGTGGGCACGGGAGCAATAGGTCAGAAGGTGAGAGCATTGAGGGAGAACTAGGGAATAGAGACAGTGTGGCTCTGAGGCAGAGCAGACGGGGAGAAGTTGCTGAACACAGCGGGTCTGGTGGCCTGAAGTGCATATGTTTTAATGCAAGGAGCATTCCGGGTAAGGCAGATTAACTTAGAGCTTGGATTAGTACTTGGAACTATGATGTTGTTGCCATTACAGAGACCTGGTTGAGGGAAGGGCAGGATTGGCAGCTAAACGTTCCAGGATTTAGATGTTTCAGGCGGGATAGAGGGGGATGTAAAAGGGGAGGTGGAGTTGCGCTACTTGTTCGGGAGAATATCACAGCTGTACTGCGAGAGGACACCTCAGAGGGCAGTGAGGCTATATGGGTAGAGATCAGGAATAAGAAGGGTGCAGTCACAATGTTGGGGGTATACTACAGGCCTCCCAACAGCCAGCGGGAGATAGAGGAGCAGATAGGTAGACAGATTTTGGAAAAGAGTAAAAACAACAGGGTTGTGGTGATGGGAGACTTCAACTTCCCCAATATTGACTGGGACTCACTTAGTGCCAGGGGCTTAGACGGGGCGGAGTTTGTAAGGAGCATCCAGGAGGGCTTCTTAAAACAATATGTAGACAGTCCAACTAGGGAAGGGGCGGTACTGGACCTGGTATTGGGGAATGAGCCCGGCCAGGTGGTAGATGTTTCAGTAGGGGAGCATTTTGGTAACAGTGACCACAATCCAGTAAGTTTTAAAGTACTGGTGGACAAGGATAAGAGTGGTCCTAGGATGAATGTGCTAAATTGGGGGAAGGCTAATTATAACAATATTAGGCGGGAACTGAAGAACATAGATTGGGGGCAGATGTTTGAGGGCAAATCAACATCTGACATGTGGGAGGCTTTCAAGTGGCAGTTGAAAGGAATACAGGACCGGCATGTTCCTGTGAGGAAGAAAGATAAATACGGCAATTTTCGGGAACCTTGGATGACGAGTGATATTGTAGGCCTCGTCAAAAAGAAAAAGGAGGCATTTGTCAGGGCTAAAAGGCTGGGAATAGACGAAGCCTGCGTGGAATATAAGGAAAGTAGGAAGGAACTTAAGCAAGGAGTCAGGAGGGCTAGAAGGGGTCACGAAAAGTCATTGGCAATTAGGGTTAAGGAAAATCCCAAGGCTTTTTACACGTACATAAAAAGCAAGAGGGTAGCCAGGGAAAGGGTTGGCCCACTGAAGGATAGGCAAGGGAATCTATGTGCGGAGCCAGAGGAAATGGGCGAGGTACTAAATGAATACTTTGCATCAGTATTCACCAAAGAGAAGGAATTGGTAAATGTTGAGTCTGGAGAAGGGGGTGTAGATAGCCTGGGTCACATTGTGATCCAAAAAGACGAGGTGTTGGGTGTCTTAAAAAATATTACGGTAGATAAGTCCCCAGGGCCTGATGGGATCTACCCCAGAATACTGAAGGAGGCTGGAGAAGAAATTGCTGAGGCCTTGACAGAAATCTTTGGATCCTCGCTGTCTTCAGGGGATGTCCCGGAGGACTGGAGAATAGCCAATGTTGTTCCTCTGTTTAAGAAGGGTAGCAAGGATAATCCCGGGAACTACAGGCCGGTGAGCCTTACTTCAGTGGTAGGGAAATTACTGGAGAGAATTCTTCGAGACAGGATCTACTCCCATTTGGAAGCAAATGGACGTATTAGTGAGAGGCAGCACGGTTTTGTGAAGGGGAGGTCGTGTCTCACTAGCTTGATAGAGTTTTTCGAGGAGGTCACTAAGATGATTGATGCAGGTAGGGCAGTAGATGTTGTCTATATGGACTTCAGTAAGGCCTTTGACAAGGTCCCTCATGGTAGACTAGTACAAAAGGTGAAGTCACACGGGATCAGGGGTGAGCTGGCAAGGTGGATACAGAACTGGCTAGGCCATAGAAGGCAGAGAGTAGCAATGGAGGGATGCTTTTCTAATTGGAGGGCTGTGACCAGTGGTGTTCCACAGGGATCAGTGCTGGGACCTTTGCTCTTTGTAGTATATATAAATGATTTGGAGGAAAATGTAACTGGTCTGATTAGTAAGTTTGCAGACGACACAAAGGTTGGTGGAATTGCGGATAGCGATGAGGACTGTCGGAGGATACAGCAGGATTTAGATTGTCTGGAGACTTGGGCGGAGAGATGGCAGATGGAGTTTAATCCGGACAAATGTGAGGTAATGCATTTTGGAAGGTCTAATGCAGGTAGGGAATATACAGTGAATGGTAGAACACTCAAGAGTATTGAAAGTCAAAGAGATCTAGGAGTACAGGTCCACAGGTCATTGAAAGGGGCAACACAGGTGGAGAAGGTAGTCAAGAAGGCATACGGCATGCTTGCCTTCATTGGCCGGGGCATTGAGTATAAGAATTGGCAAGTCATGTTGCAGCTGTATAGAACCTTAGTTAGGCCACACTTGGAGTATAGTGTTCAATTCTGGTCGCCACACTACCAGAAGGATGTGGAGGCTTTAGAGAGGGTGCAGAAGAGATTTACCAGAATGTTGCCTGGTATGGAGGGCATTAGCTATGAGGAGCGATTGAATGAACTCGGTTTGTTCTCACTGGAACGAAGGAGGTTGAGGGGAGACCTGATAGAGGTATATAAAATTATGAGGGGCATAGACAGAGTGGATAGTCAGAGGCTTTTCCCCAGGGTAGAGGGGTCAATTACTAGGGGGCATAGGTTTAAGGTGAGAGGGGCAAGGTTTAGAGTAGATGTACGAGGCAAGTTTTTTACGCAGAGGGTAGTGGGTGCCTGGAACTCGCTACCGGAGGAGGTAGTGGAAGCAGGGACGGTAGGGACATTTAAGGGGCATCTTGACAAATATATGAATAGGATGGGAATAGAGGGATACGGACCCAGGAAGTGTAGAAGATTGTAGTTTAGTCGGGCAGCATGGTCGGCACGGGCTTGGAGGGCCGAAGGGCCTGTTCCTGTGCTGTACATTTCTTTGTTCTTTGTACCTGTCCTGGGAGTGTTTGACGGGGACAGTGCAGAGGGAGCTTTACTCTGTATCTAACCCCGTGCTGTACCTGTCCTGGGAGTGTTTGATGGGGACAGTGTAGAGGGAGCTTTACTCTGTATCTAACCCCGTGCTGTATCTGTCCTGTGAGTGTTTGATGGGGACAGTGTAGAGGGAGCTTTACTCTGTATCTAACCCCGTGCTGTACCTGTCCTGGGAGTGTTTGATGGGGACAGTGTAGAGGGAGCTTTACTCTGTATCTAACCCCGTCCTGTACCTGTCCTGGGAGTGTTTGATGGGGACAGTGTGGAGGGAGCTTTACTCTGTATCTAACCCCGTGCTGTACCTGTCCTGGGAGTGTTTGATGGGGACAGTGTAGAGGGAGCTTTACTCTGTATCTAACCCCGTGCTGTATCTGTCCTGGGAGTGTTTGATGGGGACAGTGTAGAGGGAGCTTTACTCTGTATCTAACCCCGTGCTGTACCTGTCCTGGGAGTGTTTGATGGGGACAGTGTAGAGGGAGCTTTACTCTGTATCTAACCCCGTGCTGTACCTGTCCTGGGAGTGTTTGATGGGGACAGTCTAGAGGGAGCTTTACTCTGTATCTAACCCCGTGCTATACCCATCCTGGGAGTGTTTAATTGGGACAGTGTATTAATATCTGGAACATATGGAGTGCCCAATGGACAGAAGGGGAGCTGTATTTACCTTCACAATCTCAGGATCCAGATCTCCGTTACAACTGTCAAAATACTTCTTCAAATCCTGTAATAAAACTCAAGAGGTAAAAACCTGTACAAAGCAGACAGATCGGACGGCCACCGTTCTTTCCACAGTGTCCCTATCAAACACTCCCAGGACAGCCACTGGCAACCTCCTGGGACAGAGCAGAGAAAGACCCATTAGTGATACTCCAACTGTTACGGCACTCCCAGCTAATCAGTCATAGAATTTACAGTGCAGAAGGAGGCCATTCTGCCCATCGAGTCTGCACTGGCTCTTGGAAAGAGCACCGTACCCAAGGTCAACACCTCCACCCTATCCCCATAACCCAGTAACCCACCCAACACTAAGTGCAATTTTGGACACTAAGGGCAATTTATCATGGCCCAATCCACCTAACCTGCACATCTTTGGACTGTGGGAGGAAACCGGAGCACCCGGTGGAAACCCACGCACACACGGGGAGGACGGGCAGACTCCGCACAGTGACCCAGCGGGGAATCAAACCTGGGATCCTGGAGCTGTGAAGCAATTGTGCTATCCACAATGCTACCGTGCTGCCCATAGTCACCATATCATCATGCTGCATATAAATCCCTCATTCACTTTGATTAGATTCCAGCCTGTGCTTTAGTCCCAGAAATATATCATTCCCTGTATAAACCCTAGCCCCCTCCCCCAACACCCCTCAATGAGATTCCAGCCTGTAAATCATTCCCAGGTATCAGTTATTTTAACTCTAAACCCCCAAACCTCCTGATTAGATTGCAGTGTATGACCTGCTCCTTGTTTATCACTTGCTTCGTTTGTCTTTCGAGGATGACCATGTTCATCGTCTGGAACGTTTGGGAGGATTCTGGTGGATGTGTCGGTGACGGCTCCCCACCGTAAGCGTCTGCCACAAAGAGAACAGGATACTGCAAACGGTTGCGTTTTGGATGAGTTGCTGGTGTGGGATTTCCTCTCCTCGCATTTTCTTTCTGCCTCTGATATGTTCTCACTTTCAAAGGAGCCACACACTTTTATTTGGTTGGTCCAGCGGCAGCAATCCTGGGCGAGTTTCACCAAATAGGAGCAGAAGGCTATTCAGCCCTTCGAGCCTATCCAACAATTCAAATCATGGCTGATCCTCCATCACAACACCCAGCTCTCCCTGTACCCCTCGACACCGTTAAGAGTCTAGAAACACGTGCAGTTCCTTCTTAAACAGTGGTGGAGAATTCCACAGGTTCACCACCCTCTGAGTGAAGATCTCCTCATGTCCGAAATGGCCCAACTTACTCAAAGTTGAAAACTCCGACGTGAAGCCAGCTGCATGTCCTTGTAGTGTTTCCTTTGACCATGAGAGCAGAGCCCAAAATCAATCTCCCCACAGAAGATTCAGTTTGATAAGTGGGTGTCAGGAATTCTGGCTACGTGGTCAGCCCAGCTCAGTTTTGACTGTCTCAATGTGGTGTAGGTGTTTGCCATTCTAATTCGGGTGAGGACCTACGTGTCTGGCATTTTGTCTCACCATCTCATCTCCGAAGGCAGTTCAAATGAAAGTGGTTGAGCTTCTTGGCATAACGCCAAGTGGCACAAGTTTTGGACGGCACGGTAGCACAGTGGTTAGTACTGCTGCTTCACAGCGCCAGGGTCCCAGGTTTGATTCCCGGTTTGGGTCACTGTCTGTGCGGAGTCTGCACTTTCTCCCAGTGTGTGCGTGGGTTTCTTCCGGATGCTCCAGTTTCCTCCCACAGTCCTAAAAGATGTGCTGTCAGGTGAATTGGACATTCTGAATTCTCCCTCTGTGTACCGAACAGGTGTCGGAATGTGGCGATGAGGGGATTTTCACAGTACCTTCATTGCAGTGTTAATGTAAGCCTACTTGTGACACTAATAAAGATTATTATTATTACTACATGTGTAGGGCAGAGTGGGCAGGTTTATTGCTCTATAGACTTTCAGACCGGTACGGTTGACTTCATTCTCAGACTGATGTTCAAAGAACGCCAACGGTTATACTTGCTTCGGCAAGTCTTACATGTGTCTCATCATCAAAATAGACAGCTCAAGGTTGTGTGCTGTTGAGATAACTGAACTTATTTACTGTTAAAAGGTTCTGGTCATGGTCTGAAACCGTGGGTCATAAGGTCAAGGTAATAGAAACATAGAAAATAGGAGGAGGAGGCCATTTGGCCCTTAAGCCCACTCTGCCATTCATTATGAAAATGGCTGATCATCCAACTCAATAGTGTCATGCGCGTGTCCCTTTAAGAAAGGTTCTTGTCTTATCACATGGCTTCAGTGATGTCATTGTGTGGGTGGAGCTGAGCTGTGGCAGAGAGTTTGTTTTGGTTTCGCTTTCACATTTGGCTGCTGTGGACTCAGACCGAGAACGGAAGTATTTTGGCCCGTCTCGCGATCTTCATTTTAAAAGCTGTTCCAGACTGCTTGGTAACCTAAACGAGATAATTGCTTTCTGGAAAGAATTCAAACCTGCTGTTTGAAAAGGGAAACAGAGTATCAATAACAACAGTCTTATACCAGTGAGAGTGATGTGTGCAGGGCCACACCTTTGAAAAGCGGTTTCTGGTTTTACTTGGATTTTGTTATTAAACTGGAACAGTTCAGGGGGGAATTCGTAGATTACTGTAGCTGTGTGGGGTCTTTATGTTCGTAATTGTTAAAAATTCTTGCTGGGTGTGTTTATACAACTATTAACTAAATTCTTGGAATAAAGCTTGTTTTTTCATTAAAAGCGCCTAAGAGGTCCATTGAATAACTCCTGAAGGGAAGGCTCTTGTGCTCATCCCAGCTAAATTCAACATCAAGGTTCTAGGTCAGGTGGACATCAGAATACACTTTAGAGTTTTTAAACCCTGGCCCATAAAAGATGTCTCGGTGGGAGAGCATTTCGGTGACAGTGACCACAGCTCCTTGACCTTTAACATAGTCATGGAGAGGGATAGGAAGACAGTATGGGAAGGTATGTAATTGAGGGAGGGGAAATTATACTGCTATTAGACAGGAGCTGAGGAGCATGAATTGGGAACAGATGTTCTCACGGAAATGCACAACAGTAATGTGGGGGTTGTTTGAGGAGCACTTGCTGCGAGTGCTGGATAGTTTTGTCCCAGGAAGGAATGGTAAGGTGAAGGAGCCTTGGATGACAAGAGAAGTGGAGCTTCTAGTCAAGGGGAAGAAGGAAGCTTACGTAAGGCTGAGGAAGCAAGGATCTGGACTGGCTCTAGAGGGTTACAAGGTAGCCAGGAAGGAACTCAAAAATGGACTTAAGAGAGCTAGAAGGGGGCATGAAAAAGTCCTGGCGGGAAGGATTAAGGAAAACCCCAAGGCGTTCTACACTTATGTGAGAAATAAGAGGATGATCAGAGTGAGAGTAGGGCCGATCAGGGATAGTGGAGGGAACTTGTGCCTGGAGTCCGAGGACGTAGGGGAGGCCCTAAATGAATATTTTGCTTCAGTATTCACTAGAGCGAGGGACCTCGTTGCTCGTGAGAACCGCGTGAACCAGGTTAATAGACTCGAACAGGTTGATATTAAGAAGGAAGATGTACTGGAAATTTTGAAAATTATCAGGATAGATAAGTCCCCTGGGCCAGAGGGGATATACCCAAGGTTACTACGGGAAGCAAGGGAGGAGATTGCTGCGCCGTTGGCGATGATGTTTGCGTCCTCACTCTCCACTGGAGTAGTACCGGATGATTGAATACCAGAGGTTGAATACACTCTCACTGGAACAAAGGAGGTTGAGGGGCGACCTGATAGATTTCTACAAAAATTATGAGGGGCATAGACAGAGGATAGTCAGAGACTTTTTCCCAGGATAGAGGGGTCAATTACTAAGGGGCATAGGTTTAACCTGCGAGGGGCAAGGTTTAGAGGAGATGTACGAGGTAAGTTTTTTTACACGGAGGGTAGTGGCTGCCTGGAACTCGCTACCAGAGGGGGTGGTGGAAGCAGGGACGATAGTGACATTTAAGGGGCATCTTGACAAATACATGAATAGGATGGGAATAGAGGGTTACGGACCGCGGAAGTTTAGAATATTTTAGTTTAGATGGGCAGCATGGTCGGCACGGGCTTGGAGGGCTGAAGGGCCTGTTCTTGTACTGTACTTTTCTTTGTTCTATTGGAGGGAGGTGAATGTTGTTCCCCTGTTCAAGAAAGGGAATAGGGAAATCCCTGGGAATTACAGACCAGTCAGTCTTACGTCTGTGGTGAGCAAAATACTGGAAAGGATTCTGAGAGGTAGGATTTATGATTCTTTAGAGAAACACTGTTTGATTAAAGATAGTCAGCATGGCTTTGTGAGGGGCAGGTCATGCCTCACAAGCCTCGTTGAATTCTTTTGAGGATGTGACGAGACACATGGATGAAGGTCGAGCAGTGGATGTGGTGTATATGGATTTCAGTCAGGCATTTGATAAGGTTCCCCATGGTAGGCTCATTCAGAAAGTCAGGGGGAATGGGATACAGGGAAATTTGGCTGTCTGGATACAGAATTGGCTGGCCGAAAGAAGGTAGTGGATGGGAAGTATTCCGCCTGGAGGTCGGTGACCAGTAGTGTACCGCAGGGATCTGTTCTGGGACCTCTGCTCTTTATGGTTTTTATAAATGATTTGGATGAGGAAGTGGAAGGGTGGGTTAGTAATTTTGCCAATGAAACGAAGGTTGGTGGAGTTGTAGATAGTGTTGAGGGCTATTGCAGGTTCCAACAGGACATTGACAGGATGCAGAGCTGGGCTGAGAAGTGGCAGATGGAGTTCAACCTAAATAAATGTGAAGTGATTCATTTTGGAAGGTCAAATTTGAATGCTGAATACAGGGTAAAAGGCAGGAATCTGGGCAGTGTGGAGGAACAGAAGGATCTTGGGGTCCACGTACATAGATCCCTCAAAGTTGCCACCCAGGTTGATAGGGTTGTTAAGAAGGCGTACGGTGTGTTGGCTTTCATTAACAGGGGGATTGAGTTTAAGAGCCGCGAGGTTTTGCTGCAGCTTTATAAAACTCTAGTTAGACCACACTTGGGATATTGTGTCCAGTTCTGGTCGCCTCATTATAGGAAGGATGTGGATGCTTTGGAGAGGGTGCAGAGGAGATTTACCAGGCTGCTGCCTGGACTGGAGGGCATGTCTTATGAAGAAAGGTTGAGGGAGCTAGGGCTTTTCTCACTGGAACGAAGAAGGAAGAGAGGTGACTTGATAGAGGTGTACAAGGTGATGAGAGGCATGGATAGAGTGGATAGCCAGAGACTTTTCCACAGGGTGGAAATGGTTGTCACGAGGGGACATAATTTTAAGGTGATTGGAGGAGGGTATAGGGGAGATGTCAGAGGTTAGTTCTTTACACAGAGAGTGGTGGGTGTGTGGAATCACCGCCAGCGGAGGTGGTGGAGTCAGAGTCATTCGGGACATTTAAGCGACTCTTGGACAGGCACATGGACAGCAGTAAATTGAAGGGGTGTAGGTTAGGTTGATCTTAGATTAGGATAAGTGGTTGGCACAACATCGTGGGCTGAAGGGCCTGGACTGTGCTGTACTGTTCTATGTTCTAATAGCCTAATCCCACTTTCCCCTATATCCTTTGATCCCCTTCGCCGTAAGTGCTGTATCTAACTGCTTCTGGGAAACATGCAATGTTTTGGCCTCAACTACTTCCTGTGGTAATAAATTCCACAGGCCGACCACTCTCTGGGTGAAGACATTTCTCCTCTCTATCCTAAATGGTTTCCCCCGTATCCTCAGACTGTGATCCCTGGTTCTGGACACCCCCACCATGGGGAACATCCTTCCTGCATCTACCCTGTCTAGTCCTGTTAGAATTTTATAGGTTTTTATAATGCCCCCTCATTCTTCTGAACTCCAGCGAGTACAATCCTAACCGACTCAATCTCTCCTCCTACGTCAGTCCTGCATCCCAGGAATCAGGCTGGTAAACCTTCGCTGCTCTCCCTCTAGAGCAAGAACATCCTTCCTCAGAGAAGGAGACCAAAACTGCACACAATATTCCAGGTGTGGCCTCACCATGGCCTGTAGAATTGCAGCAATACCTCCCTGCTCCTGTACTCGAATCCTCGCGCTATGAAGGCCAACATACCATTTGCTTTCTTTACCGCCTGATGTACCTGCGTGCTTACCTTCAGTGACTGGTGTACGAGGACATCCAGGTCTCGTTGCACATTCCCCCTCCTAATTTTTGGCCATTGAGATAACAGTCTGCCTTCTCGATCTTGCTACCAAAGTGGATAACCTCACATTTATCCACATTACACTGTATCTGCCGTTAATTTACCCACTCACTCAACTAGTCCAAATCACACTGAAGGATCTCTGCATCCTCCTCACAGCTCACCCTCCCACTCAACTTGGTGTCGTCTGCAAATCTGGAGATATTACATTTAGTTTCCTCATCTAAATCATTAATATATATTGTGAATAGCTGGGGTCCCAGCACCAATCCCTGCGGTACCCCACTAGTCACTGCCTGCCAATTTGAAAAGGACCCATTAATTCCTATTCTTTGTTTCCTGTCTGCCAACCAGTTTTCTATTCATCTCAATACACTCCCCAATCCCATGCAGTTTAATTTTACACGCTCATCTTTTATGTGGAACTTTTGTCAAAAGTCTTCTGAAAGTCCAAATGTACCACAACTACTGGCTCCCCTTCATCAACTCTACTAGTTACACCCTCGAAGAATTCCAGTAGATTTGTCAAGCATGATTTCCCCTTCATGAACCCATGCTGACTTTGTCCTGCCAGTTTTCTAAGTGCTCAGCTATAAAATCTCTGATGATGGATTCTAGAATTTTCCCTACCAGACGTCAAGCTGACGGGTCTATAATTCACAGCTTTCTCTCGACCCCTCTTTTTAAATAGTGGAGTTACATTAGCTACCCTCCGATCTGCAGGAACTGTTCCAGAGTCTATAGAATCTCGGAAGTTGACCACTAATGTATCCAATATTTCTAGAATCACTTCCTTAAATATTCTGGGATGTAGAATTTCAGCCCCTGGGCACCCCATCAATTTCCCGAACACCATTTCTCCACTAATATTGATCTCCTTCAGTTCCTCCCTCTCACTAAACACTGCGTTCCCCAACATTTCTGGGATCTTA
This sequence comes from Scyliorhinus torazame, assembly GCF_047496885.1. Classification (NCBI taxonomy): domain Eukaryota; kingdom Metazoa; phylum Chordata; class Chondrichthyes; order Carcharhiniformes; family Scyliorhinidae; genus Scyliorhinus; species Scyliorhinus torazame. Next base: position 250,527,223 of record NC_092717.1, read on the forward strand.
TTTGTGTCCTCATTTGTGAAGACAGAACCAAAGTATGTATTCAATTGCTCAGCCATTTGTCACATGCATTGGCAAATATGTCCATGCTGCAATGCATGTTCAGCTCTGAACCAGCAGTTAGTGCAGAGTCATCAGCAAACAGGAAATTGCTAAGTTATGTCTTTGTTGACCTTGCTCTTTCTCCAGAGACATCTCAGATTGAGCAGATTCCCATCCATGTGATATTTCATTTCAATATCAGAACGACCATCATGGAAGGCATCAGAAAGCATGGTAGAAAAAAGAAGCTGAAGAGGATTAACGCTCGCAGACAGCACTGCTTAGCTCCATTAGTATCTGGGAGTGGATCAGAATATTCACCATCATCCGAGACACACGCAAGCATGTCATCATGGAACTGTGAAACAACTGTGAGGAATTTCTCAAGGAAGCCATCTTCTCCGTTTCTTACCAAAGGCCCCAATTACTGTGACTGTGTCAAAGGCCCTCACGGCTGTGATTTGGCGGCACAGTTGTATACAAGTTGCCTGAGGAGTTCTCAGAATCGGCCCCAGACCCCATGGAGTCTCATGGCACAGAGAGCTCGGCACCTCCTGCTGATTGACTTTTCATTTTACGGGCCTGGCTGGGCCAGCATTTATTGCCCATTTCAGAGCACATCTGAGAATCAACCACATTGCTGTGGGTCTGGAGTCAGACGTAGACCAGAACAAGTAGGCACGGAAGATCTCCTACCTTAAAGTGCATTAGTGAACCAGATGGGGTTTTACGACAATCAACAATGGTTTCATGGTCATTCAACATAGAACACACAGTGCAGAAGGAGGCCATTCGGCCCATCGGGTCTGCACCGACCCACTTAAGCCCTCACTTCCACCCAATCCCCGTAACCCAATAACCCCTCCTAACCTTTTTGGACACTAAGGGCAATTTATCACGGCCAATCCACCTAACCTGCACGTCTTTGGACTGTGGGAGGAAACCGGAGCACCCGGAGGAAACCCACGCAGACACGGGGAGAACGTGCAGACTCCGCACAGACAGTGACCCAGCGGGGAACCGAACCTGGGACCCCTGGCGCTGTGAAGCCACAGTGCTATCCACTTGCGCTACTGTGCTGCCCATTATTATTATCCCTCATTTAGACTTTTGCTTCCAGATTTTTATTGAATTCAAATGTCATCTGCTGCAACGGTGGGATTGAACGCGGGACCCCAGAGCATTATCCTGGGCCTCTGGATTACCAGTCCAGTGACAATACCACTACACCAACACCTCCCCTTACCACGTACCAACCTCCCAACTGTCTGATGAACCCAGTACTCCTCCATGTTGAACACCACTTGGAGGTAGCACTGAGGGTGGGTAGAGCAAAGAATGTATTCTGCTGCGGGCACTTCAATACCCATCACCAGGATTGGCTCGGTAGTATCAATACAGACCGAGCTGGTTGAGTCCTGAAGCACACAGCAGCTAGACTAAGTCTGCGGCAAGTGGTGAGGGAGCCAAAAGGGAAAAACATTCTTGACCTCATCCTCACCAATTTATCTGTCACAGATGCATCAAAGTTATGGAAGTGCTATCAAACAGTACTTACTCAGAAACACCTGCTCACTGACGGTCAGTTTGGGTTCTGCCTCAGCACCTTAGGTCAAACATGGGCATAAGAGCTGATCTCATGAGACATCTGCAAACAACTGACCTTGACACTGACATCAGGGCAGCATTTGACCGAGTGTGCCATCAATGATCCCCTGCAAAACTGGAGCCAATGAGAATCAGGGGGGAAAATCGGGGAATCCGCATGGAGACAGCAGCAGACAATATTCAAAGGGCCTCAATTGGTAGCCGTGTCTCTCGGTAACCAGTTTAGATAATAATTAAGTGTGAATAGTTTGTGGAAGAGAAACAGATTATAGACGATTGGGATATCCCTGAGATATACATATGTTATAGTCATGGAAGCTGATGGGGACAGACAACCGAATAAAACAGACGGCATAATCAAAGAACAACAAAGGTATAATTGCCCAGACCCTAAGAAACATGGAGCGGCAGTCACCATCCAGCAGTCTCAGAAAACGGACGGGCCAGTTTCCAGCCACCAAGCCTGGAGGCCAAGTTTACAGAAAACAAGCATCTTCGAGCCAAGGCAGTGCAGAAAACCTACGTGACAGCAGTTTTAAAATATCTTCACTGGACCAGGAAAAAGACAGCACTGTGTGGTAAGTATAGCTGGGTATTCAATTTGGATATTGTTTGGGGAACAGGGCAAGTCTTACAGAATTCAGATATCATAGATATATTTTGTAATAAAGGGTACCATCTATGTGTGTTTAATAATTCATACATCTGAATTGCGTGAAATTAGAGTCCGTAAGACCATAAGACACAGGAGCAGAATTAAGTCACTCGGCCCATCGAGTCTGCTCCGCCATTCAATCATGGCTGATATTTTCTCATCCCCATTCTCCTGCCTTCTCCCCATAACCCCTCATCCCCTTATTAATCAAGAACCTATCTATCTCTGTCTTAAAGACACTCAGTGAATTGGCCTCCACAGCCAAGCTCATATCAAAGCTCCAAAACCTAGGACTTGGCTCCTCACTCTGCAACTGGATCCTCGATTTTCTGACCAACAGACCACAATCAGTAAGAATTAACAACACCTCCTCCTCCACAATAGTCCTCAATACCGGGGCCCCGCAGGCTGCGTACTTAGCCCCCTACTCTACTCCCTGTACACACACGACTGCGTGGCAAAACTTGGTTCCAACTCCATCTACAAGTTTGCTGACGATACGACCATAGTGGGCCGGAACTCGAATAACGACAAGTCAGAATACAGGAGGGAGATTGAGAACTTAGTGGATTGGTGCAGCGACAACAATCTCTCCCTCAATGCCAGCAAAACTAAAGAGCTGGTCATTGACTTCAGGAAGCAAATTACTGTACACACCCCTGTCAGCATCAACGGGGCCAAGGTGGAGATGGTTAGCAGTGTCAAATTCCTAGGGGTACACATCTCCAAAAATCTGTCCTGGTCCACCCACGTCAACGCTACCACCAAGAAAGCACAACAGCGCCTATACTTCCTCAGGAAACTAAGGAAATTCGGCATGTCCACATTAACCCGTTCCAACTTTTACAGATGCACCATAGAAAGCATCCTATCGGGCTGCATCACAGCCTGGTATGGCAACTGCTCGGCCCAGGACCGCAAGAAACTTCAGAGAGTCGTGAACGCCGCCCAGTCCATCACACGAACCTGCCTCCCATCCATTGACTCCACCTACACCTCCCGCTGCCTGGGGAAAGCGGGCAGCATAATCAAAGACCCCCCCCCCCACCCGGCTTACTCACTCTTCCAACTTCTTCCATCGGGCAGGAGATACAGAGGTCTGAGAACACGCACGAACAGACTCAAAAACAGCTTCTTCCCCGCTGTTACCAGACTCCTAAATGACCCTCTTATGGACTGACCTCATTAACACTACACCCTGTATGCTTCACCCGATGCCGGTGCTTATGTAGTTACATTGTATACCTTGTGTTGCCCTATTATGTATTTTCTTTTCTTCCCATGTACTTAATGATTTGTTTGAGCTGCTCGCAGAAAAATACTTTTCACTGTATCTCGGTACAAGTGACCATAAGACATAGGGGATGGCCAATCCACTTTAGGTGGATTGGCCATGATAAATTGCCCTTAGTGTCCAAAATTGTCCTTAGTGTAGGGTGGGGTTACTGGGTTATGGGGATAGGGTGGAGGTGTTGACCTTGTGTAGGGTGCTCTTTACAAGAGCCGGTGCAGACTCGATGGGCCGAATGGCCTCCTTCTACTCTGTAAATTCTATGATAAAGTGACAATAAACAAATCCAATCCAATCGAATCCAATCCAATCCCTCTGGCTGAAGAAATTCCTCTTCATCTGTTTTAAAGGATCGTCCCTTTAGTCTGAGATGGTGTCCTCTGGTTCTAGTTTCTCCTACAAGTGGAAACATCCTCTCCACGTCCACTCTATCCAGGCCTCGCAGTATCTTGTAAGTTTTAATAAGATCTCCTCTCATCCTTCTAAACTCCATCGAGTACAGACCTAGAGTCCTCAAACATTCCTCATACGACAAGTTCTTCATTCCAGCGATCATTCTTGTGAACCTCCTCTGGACCCCTTCCAAGGCCAGCACATCCTTCCTTAGATATGGGGCTCTAAACTGCTCACAATACTCCAAATGGGGTCTGACCAGAGCCTTATACAGCCTCAGAAGTACATCCCTGGTCTTGTATTCTAGCCCTCTTGACGTGAAATCTAACATTGCATTTGCCTTCTTAACTGCTGACTGAACCAGCACATTAACCTTAAGAGAATCGTGAACAAGGACTCCCAAGTCCCTTTGAGCTTCTGCTTTCGAAGCATTTCCCCAGTTAGAAAATAGTATGTGTCTAAATTCCTCCTTCCAAAGTGCATAACCTCACACTTTTCCACATTGTATTTCATTTGCCACTTCATTGCCCACTCTCCTAGCTTGTCCAAGTCCTTTCCTCAATAGTCTTTAATAATTGCTACACGACACGCATTAGGAGATGCTCCGACCCGACTTGTAAAGCGTGCTATAGGTAGCGCGAACAGTCAAAAAAAAATGTTAAGGGACACCAGGGGAAATATACAGCTTTAAATCAAAACATGCCAAAAAATAATAAGAACAAGAAGGGGGGGGGGGGGGGGTCCAGATGTGCTCCTCAGACTTGGAAGCTTCGTTACAGTCAAGAGGAGACAAAATGGCGGCAGCGTGCTCCTTCCCCCCCAGGCCACCACATGGCCATCAATTGAAGGTATCAGCCGCACTGTGGTGGTTGAATTGAAAAATCATCACCAGGACTTGGCCGGAGAAATAAAAAGGTCAGTGGACGAGTCCCAAAGTGAAATCTCGGGCAAGTTGTAGGGGATGGATAAAAAATGGACGTGTGGGGTGACACGGTCCAGAATATGGAGGTGACCCTCACTGATCACAGTGAGAGGATCACGTCGCTGGAAAAAAAACTATCTTCGGTCCTGGACGTGAATACGTTTTTGAAGAACAAAGTAAACAACTTGGATCTCGAAGGCAAAACATCCGCCTCCTGGGTTTGCCAGAGGGAATGGAGGGCAGCAACCCCACAGAATTGATAGCCTACATGCGGTTTAAAATGGTGGGCGACAAGGTGCTAAAATCCCCCCCCGCCGTGGCTGGATCAAGCTCATTGCATGCTGCGACCGTGACGTCATGCAGAGGAACCCTCTTGAGCGATGATCCTGAGATTCCGCAACTTCAAAGAAAAAGAGCAGGTCCTGCGATGAGCGAGGGAGGGGGGGGGGGAAGGGGGGGTCACTCGATACGGCTTTATCAGGAACTTAAGCACTGAATTGCCGAAGAAAAGAGCAGCATTCAATAGGGCAAAATCTGCCCTATTCAAGAAAGGTATCCGGTTTAGGCGACTTTACCTGGCTCGTCTTCGCATTTCGGACGAGGGAAAGGATCACTTCTTTGACTCCCCAGACGAGGCGAACACTTTTGTTACGAAACTGAGTTTGGATCTTTCGCTATTGTTGTTTAAAAGTTGAATTGCTGTATGTTCGAAAGTTATGTCATTTTTGTTTATTTGGCTGATTTACACCGTAAAGTTATTACTGTTCAAGTGTTATTTTCCCTCATTATGCTAGTGTTATATATATTCTTATAGTGGGGTTGTTACCACGGGATTGTTATATGTGAAATTCTTGTTTCTGAATAATGTTAATGAAGTTTCTTAACTTTTAATATGGGGTCGGTTGGAGAGTCTCTCGGCTATAGCTAGAGATGGGCCTAGAGAAGGGAAGTTGAGTGTGGGCATTCTGCAACTCCCACTCGCATTCAGCGAGGGGGTGCTTAGATTTTAGTGTTAAGACAGTCTTGTGTTTTTGTAAATTTGATGTCTTTGTTGGGGATTGCGGGGTTAGAGGGGATGGAGGAGGGGGGGGGGCTTGGCTGGTAGTCTGACGTCCATTAATTTGTACTTGTCCGGCCTTAGGACCGGTACAGACCGCTGTCCTGTTGGGATCTCCTCGCCGTGGCGTTGCAAAGTTTCTTGCCTTCTGAACTACAGGTGTAATGGCTGAACCCGGTGGGAGAGGCGATAGAGGGTCTCCTCTCTGCCTTATAACCTGGAAGGTGAGGGGTTGGAATGGACCAGTGAAGCGGGCTAGGATTTTTGCACACATGAAGGGTCTGCACCCGGCTCCTCCAGGAGACCCATTTGCAGGTGACGGATCAGATGAGACTTCGCAAAAATTGTTCGGGACAAGTCTTTTACTCAGGCTTTAATGGTAGGGCTAGAGGCACGGCAATACTGATCCACAAAAAAAATACAATTTACTCCCTCGTGGATTGTGGATGACCCCAATGGTCGCTATATTATTGTCTGTGGTTCACTGGGGAACACTCCGGTTATTTTGGTGAATATTTATCCACCCAATTGGGACGACCCGGGCTGGGGGACGCACTCCCCGATTTAGAATCCCATTGGATGATTCTGGGAGGAGGTTGTCTTGGATCCTAAAATGGACCACTCCACGTCCAAATCCCAGCTCCTAACTAGGATATCCAGGGCACTGACCTCTTTCGTGGACAGGATTGCAGGGGTTGACCTGCGGCGTTTTCTGCATCCAAACAGTGAAACATTTTCTTTTTTTTTCCAGATGTTCACCACGCCTACTCCCAAATTGATTTTTTTGTTGTTGACAAATCCCTCCTCCCCTCAGTGAGAACAGCTGACTACTCGGCAATTGTCAGCTCGACCATACCCCTCAGCTTGTTGAATTTTGCTTTGATTTCGGCCAGGAGACTAGACACCACCTTACTGTCTGACGACTAGTTTTGTGAGCGATTGTCTGCTGCTACAGCAGACTTTATCAAACTCAACAAAACAGAGTCAATTTCTCCGTCGACACTCTGGGAAACATTCACTCCCTGCGCCACCAGCACACAGTGGCAGCCGTGTGTACCACCTACAAGATGCACTGCAGTAACTCACCAAGGCTCCTTAGGCAGCACCTTCCAAACCCATGACCACTATCATCTAGAAGGGCAAGAGCAGCAGATTATGGGAACACCACCAGTTGCAGGTTCTCCTCCACGCCTTCCTGACTTCACTATCGCTGGGGAAACAACCTCTCTGTATCTACCCTGTCAAGCCTCTTCAAAATCTTATCATTTTAATCCGATTATCTCAGTCTTCTAAATGTCAGAGAATACAGGCTCAATTTACGCAACCTCTCACTACAGGACAAGCCTCTTATCCCAGGGACCAATCTAGTGAACCTCTCCCGGATCAAGATCACGACATCTCGTGAGACTCCATTAAATCTTGAGCGACATATTGAGCACCGTGAATCTCGCGAGGCTTCACCCGAGACTCAACGGTCTCGTCCCAACACCAAGTTGGGCGCAATGAGGCTGTCGAATCGCGCCCATTCATTTGTTGTTTCTCCTAACAGATGCTGGCAGACTTGCTGGTTTTATGCAGCCTCCAGAGTTCCCACTATCCACTATCTCTGCAGCGATCTCTTTTAGAATCCAAGGATGTAGATCACCAGGTCCTGGGAATTTGCGGGTTTTAGTTCTTTGAGTTTCTCCAGTACTTTTTCTCTGGCGTTATTAATTATCTTAATTTCCTCACTCTTATTAGTCCCTAGGCTATACTTTATTTCTGGCATTGAACTTATTCTATATATAAAAACCCCCGAATCCTTTGATTAGATCCCAAACTGTAACTCACTCAACCAACAGCATTAGACCTCCCCGCCCAGCCTATAACGGAGTCTGTTACTGTCTGTTGCAGAGATCTGTAATTACCTGGTCACAATACTCAAATACGAGTGTCAGCTTCTTATCACTGTGCAGAACATCGTGTAGCCTTTGGAGAGAAAAGAAAAGAAAATTTAGATCAGATCCCAAATCTCCTTCGTGGAATTAAGGTTTCCGTTCTGAAATGAAGGGATGTTGTAGGCCTGACACCTGCTCCCAGCTTGGGTCAGTATCAGGTGGCTCTGCATCATCTCCTGCCGAAATGCCACGGCCAAACCATGCCCATTCCTCCTCCCACTGCCCACAAAACCTAACCAAGCTCCCCAAAGGCTGTCCAAGTATCCCTGAACCCTGTCCTGGCCCCAGTGATTCCAGAACCTTATCTAAAACATACCCTTGAGCCTGACTCTGATTCCACTGACCTCAGAACCCTGCCTGCAAAACATAGGGTCCCCCCCACCCAAATGCGGCAGGACTGCTGGCTCTATCATTGGCTGTGATACACTTCAGCACAAGACCAAAATGCGAAGGAATCTCAGCCACTTCATCCTTTGTCTGGCCCTCGTCACTGAATAACACAAACTGCAAGAGAATAGATCGGTGACCATCTGTGACAGTTCTTACCTCACAATGTTTTTATGTTTCAGCTCTTTTAGAAGGCAGATTTCCCTCAGAGCTGAGCTAGGGACACCCTGAGAGAGAGAGAGAACAAAAACAGCATTAAACACAACTGCCACGTCATAGGACATGGGGCATCGCAGCCCGTCCCTAATTGCCCTGGAGGGGTCAGTTAAGAGTCAACCATGTTGCTATGGATCTGGAGTCACATGTAGGCCAGACCGGGTTAGGACGGCAGATTTCCTTCCCTAAAGGGCATCAGTGAACCAGATGGGTTTTTAATGAAAATCGACAATGGTTTTATGGTCAATTAGACTTTTAATTCCAGATTTTTTAATGGAATTCAAATGTCACCACCGGCAGTGTCAGGATTCGAACCCGAGTCCCCAGAGCATTACTCTGGGTCTCACGTTTACTAGTCCAGTGACAATACCACTCACCACTGCCTCCCCCTAAACACACAAGCCATCAGAAAGAACACAGTAACAGCAAAGCATACAGTTGCATACAGCAATGCCGCAGGGTACAGTTACAAACAAGGAAACACCAGAGGTACAGTACGGCACTGCAACACCAGAGGGTACAGTACGGCACTGCAACACCAGAGGGTACAGTACGGCACTGCAACACCAGAGGGTACAGTACGGCACTGAAACATCAGAGGATACAGTAAGGCACTGCAACACCAGAGGATACAGTACGGCACTGCAACACCAGAGGGTACAGTACGGCACTGCGACACCAGAGGTACAGTAAGGCACTGCAACACCAGAGGGTACAGTACGGCACTGCGACACCAGAGGTACAGTACGGCACTGCAACACCAGAGGTACAGTACGGCACTGCAACACCAGAGGTACAGTAAGGCACTGCAACACCTGAGGGTACAGTACGGCACTGCAACACCAGAGGATACAGTACGGCACTGCAACATCAGAGGATACAGTACGGCACTGCAACATCAGAGGATACAGTACGGCACTGCAACACCAGAGGATACAGTACGGCACTGCAACACCAGAGGTACAGTACGGCACTGCAACACCAGAGGATACAGTACGGCACTGCAACATCAGAGGATACAGTAAGGCACTGCAACACCAGAGGGTACAGTACGGCACTGCAACACCAGAGGATACAGTACGGCACTGCAACATCAGAGGATACAGTAAGGCACTGCAACACCAGAGGGTACAGTACGGCACTGCGACACCAGAGGTACAGTACGGCACTGCAACACCAGAGGATACAGTACGGCACTGCGACACCAGAGGATACAGTACGGCACTGCGACACCAGAGGTACAGTACGGCACTGCAACACCAGAGGGTACAGTACGGCACTGCAACACCAGAGGATACAGTACGGCACGGCGACACCAGAGGATACAGTACGGCACTGCGACACCAGAGGATACAGTACGGCACTGCAACACCAGAGGGTACAGTACGGCACTGCAACACCAGAGGGTACAGTACGGCACTGCAACACCAAAGGGTACAGTACGGCACTGCGACACCAGAGGTACAGTACGGCACTGCGACACCAGAGGTACAGTACGGCACTGCGACACCAGAGGTACAGTACGGCACTGCAACACCAGAGGATACAGTACGGCACTGCAACACCAGAGGATACAGTACGGCACTGCAACACCAGAGGATACAGTACGGCACTGCAACACCAGAGGGTACAGTACGGCACTGCAACACCAGAGGATACAGTACGGCACTGAAACACCAGAGGATACAGTACGGCACTGCAACACCAGAGGTACAGTACGGCACTGCAACACCAGAGGATACAGTACGGCACTGCAACACCAGAGGTACAGTACGGCACTGCAACACCAGAGGATACAGTACGGCACTGCAACACCAGAGGTACAGTACGGCACTGCAACACCAGAGGTACAGTACGGCACTGCAACACCAGAGGTACAGTACGGCACTGCAACACCAGAGGATACAGTACGGCACTGCAACACCAGAGGATACAGTACGGCACTGCAACACCAGAGGGTACAGTACGGCACTGCAACACCAGAGGATACAGTACGGCACTGCAACACCAGAGGATACAGTACGGCACTGCAACACCAGAGGATACAGTAAGGCACTGAAACATCAGAGGATACAGTACGGCACTGCAACACCAGAGGATACAGTACGGCACTGCAACACCAGAGGATACAGTACGGCACTGCAACACCAGAGGATACAGTACGGCACTGCAATACCAGAGGGTACAGTGCGGCACTGCAACACCAGAGGATACAGTAAGGCACTGAAACACCAGAGGATACAGTACGGCACTGCAACACCAGAGGGTACAGTACGGCACTGCAACACCAGAGGATACAGTAAGGCACTGAAACACCAGAGGATACAGTAAGGCACTGAAACATCAGAGGATACAGTAAGGCACTGAAACATCAGAGGATACAGTAAGGCACTGAAACATCAGAGGATACAGTAAGGCACTGCAACACCAGAGGATACAGTACGGCACTGCAAAACCAGAGGGTACAGTACGGCACTGCAACACCAGAGGATACAGTACGGCACTGCAACACCAGAGGATACAGTAAGGCACTGCAACACCAGAGGATACAGTACGGCACTGCAACACCAGAGGATACAGTAAGGCACTGAAACACCAGAGGATACAGTAAGGCACTGCAACACCAGAGGATACAGTACGGCACTGCAACACCAGAGGGTACAGAACGGCACTGCAACACCAGAGGTACAGTACGGCACTGAAACATCAGAGGATACAGTAAGGCACTGAAACACCAGAGGGTACAGTACGGCACTGCAACACCAGAGGATACAGTACGGCACTACAACACCAGAGGTACAGTACGGCACTGCAACACCAGAGGGTACAGTAAGGCACTGCAACACCAGAGGATACAGTACGGCACTGCAACACCAGAGGATACAGTACGGCACTACAACACCAGAGGTACAGTACGGCACTACAACACCAGAGGTACAGTACGGCACTGCAACACCAGAGGGTACAGTAAGGCACTGCAACACCAGAGGTACAGTACGGCACTGCAACACCAGAGGGTACAGTAAGGCACTGCAACACCAGAGGATACAGTACGGCACTGCAACACCAGAGGATACAGTACGGCACTACAACACCAGAGGTACAGTAAGGCACTGCAACACCAGAGGTACAGTACGGCACTGCAACACCAGAGGTACAGTAAGGCACTGCAACACCATAGGTACAGTACGGCACTGAAACACCAGAGGGTACAGTACGGCACTGCAACACCAGAGGATACAGTACGGCACTGCAACACCAGAGGTACAGTAAGGCACTGCAACACCAGAGGTACAGTACGGCACTGCAACACCAGAGGTACAGTAAGGCACTGCAACACCAGAGGTACAGTACGGCACTGAAACACCAGAGGGTACAGTAAGGCACTGCAACACCAGAGGTACAGTACGGCACTGAAACACCAGAGGGTACAGTACGGCACTGCAACACCAGAGGGTACAGTACGGCACTGCAACACCAGAGGGTACAGTAAGGCACTGCAACACCAGAGGGTACAGTACGGCACTGCAAAACCAGAGGGTACAGTACGGCACTGCAACACCAGAGGTACAGTACGGCACTGCAACACCAGAGGATACAGTAAGGCACTGCAACACCAGAGGGTACAGTAAGGCACTGCAACACCAGAGGTACAGTACGGCACTGCAACACTAGAGGATACAGTACGGCACTGCAACACCAGAGGATACAGTACGGCACTGCAACACCAGAGGATACAGTACGGCACTGCAACACCAGAGGGTACAGTACGGCACTGCAACACCAGAGGGTACACTAAGGCACTGCAACACCAGAGGGTACAGTAAGGCACTGCAACACCAGAGGATACAGTACGGCACTGCGACACCAGAGGATACAGTACGGCACTGCGACACCAGAGGATACAGTACGGCACTGCGACACCAGAGGGTACAGTAAGGCACTGCAACACCAGAGGATACAGTAAGGCACTGCAACACCAGAGGATACAGTACGGCACTGCAACACCAGAGGGTACAGTAAGGCACTGCAACACCAGAGGATACAGTAAGGCACTGCAACACCAGAGGATACAGTACGGCACTGCAACATCAGAGGATACAGTAAGGCACTGCAACACCAGAGGTACAGTACGGCACTGCAACACCAGAGGTACAGTACGGCACTGCAACACCAGAGGATACAGTACGGCACTGCGACACCAGAGGGTACAGTAAGGCACTGCGACACCAGAGGATACAGTACGGCACTGCAACACCAGAGGATACAGTACGGCACTGCAACACCAGAGGGTACAGTATGGCACTGCAACACCAGAGGGTACAGTATGGCACTGCAACACCAGAGGGTACAGTACGGCACTGCAACACCAGAGGGTACAGTACGGCACTGCAACACCAGAGGTACAGTACGGCACTGCGACACCAGAGGCTACAGTATGGCACTGCAACACCAGAGGGTACAGTACGGCACTGCGACACCAGAGGATACAGTACGGCACTGCAACACCAGAGGATACAGTACGGCACTGCAACACCAGAGGGTACAGTACGGCACTGCAACACCAGAGGATACAGTACGGCACTGCAACACAAGAGGGTACAGTGCGGCACTGCAACACCAGAGGGTACAGTGCGGCACTGCGACACCAGAGGGTACAGTATGGCACTGCAACACCAGAGGTACAGTATGGCACTGCAACACCAGAGGGTACAGTACGGCACTGCAACACCAGAGGTACAGTATGGCACTGCAACACCAGAGGGTACAGTGCGGCACTGCGACACCAGAGGGTACAGTATGGCACTGCAACACCAGAGGTACAGTATGGCACTGCAACACCAGAGGGTACAGTACGGCACTGCAACACCAGAGGTACAGTATGGCACTGCGACACCAGAGGGTACAGTGCGGCACTGCGACACCAGAGGGTACAGTATGGCACTGCAACACCAGAGGTACAGTATGGCACTGCAACACCAGAGGGTACAGTACGGCACTGCAACACCAGAGGGTACAGTACGGCACTGCAACACCAGAGGGTACAGTACGGCACTGCAACACCAGAGGGTACAGTACGGCACTGCAACACCAGAGGTACAGTACGGCACTGCAACACCAGAGGATACAGTACGGCACTGCAACACCAGAGGTACAGTACGGCACTGCAACACCAGAGGTACAGTACGGCACTGCAACACCAGAGGTACAGTACGGCACTGCAACACCAGAGGTACAGTACGGCACTGCAACACCAGAGGATACAGTACGGCACTGCAACACCAGAGGGTACAGTACGGCACTGCAACACCAGAGGATACAGTACGGCACTGCAACACCAGAGGATACAGTACGGCACTGCAACACCAGAGGATACAGTACGGCACTGCAACACCAGAGGGTACAGTACGGCACTGCAACACCAGAGGATACAGTACGGCACTGCAACACCAGAGGGTACAGTACGGCACTGCGACACCAGAGGTACAGTACGGCACTGCAACACCAGAGGTACAGTACGGCACTGCAACACCAGAGGTACAGTAAGGCACTGCAACACCTGAGGGTACAGTACGGCACTGCAACACCAGAGGATACAGTACGGCACTGCAACATCAGAGGATACAGTACGGCACTGCAACATCAGAGGATACAGTACGGCACTGCAACACCAGAGGATACAGTACGGCACTGCAACACCAGAGGTACAGTACGGCACTGCAACACCAGAGGTACAGTACGGCACTGCAACACCAGAGGATACAGTACGGCACTGCAACATCAGAGGATACAGTAAGGCACTGCAACACCAGAGGGTACAGTACGGCACTGCAACACCAGAGGATACAGTACGGCACTGCAACATCAGAGGATACAGTAAGGCACTGCAACACCAGAGGGTACAGTACGGCACTGCGACACCAGAGGTACAGTACGGCACTGCAACACCAGAGGATACAGTACGGCACTGCAACACCAGAGGATACAGTACGGCACTGCGACACCAGAGGTACAGTACGGCACTGCAACACCAGAGGATACAGTACGGCACTGCGACACCAGAGGATACAATACGGCACTGCGACACCAGAGGATACAGTACGGCACTGCGACACCAGAGGATACAGTACGGCACTGCAACACCAGAGGGTACAGTACGGCACTGCAACACCAGAGGGTACAGTACGGCACTGCGACACCAGAGGTACAGTACGGCACTGCGACACCAGAGGTACAGTACGGCACTGCAACACCAGAGGATACAGTACGGCACTGCAACACCAGAGGATACAGTACGGCACTGCAACACCAGAGGATACAGTACGGCACTGCAACACCAGAGGGTACAGTACGGCACTGCAACACCAGAGGATACAGTACGGCACTGAAACACCAGAGGATACAGTACGGCACTGCAACACCAGAGGTACAGTACGGCACTGCAACACCAGAGGATACAGTACGGCACTGCAACACCAGAGGTACAGTACGGCACTGCAACACCAGAGGATACAGTACGGCACTGCAACACCAGAGGTACAGTACGGCACTGCAACACCAGAGGTACAGTACGGCACTGCAACACCAGAGGTACAGTACGGCACTGCAACACCAGAGGTACAGTACGGCACTGCAACACCAGAGGATACAGTACGGCACTGCAACACCAGAGGGTACAGTACGGCACTGCAACACCAGAGGATACAGTACGGCACTGCAACACCAGAGGATACAGTACGGCACTGCAACACCAGAGGATACAGTAAGGCACTGAAACATCAGAGGATACAGTACGGCACTGCAACACCAGAGGATACAGTACGGCACTGCAACACCAGAGGATACAGTACGGCACTGCAACACCAGAGGATACAGTACGGCACTGCAACACCAGAGGATACAGTACGGCACTGCAACACCAGAGGGTACAGTGCGGCACTGCAACACCAGAGGATACAGTAAGGCACTGAAACACCAGAGGATACAGTACGGCACTGCAACACCAGAGGGTACAGTACGGCACTGCAACACCAGAGGATACAGTAAGGCACTGAAACACCAGAGGATACAGTAAGGCACTGAAACATCAGAGGATACAGTAAGGCACTGAAACATCAGAGGATACAGTAAGGCACTGCAACACCAGAGGATACAGTACGGCACTGCAACACCAGAGGGTACAGTACGGCACTGCAACACCAGAGGATACAGTACGGCACTGCAACACCAGAGGATACAGTAAGGCACTGCAACACCAGAGGATACAGTACGGCACTGCAACACCAGAGGATACAGTACGGCACTGCAACACCAGAGGGTACAGTAAGGCACTGCAACACCAGAGGATACAGTACGGCACTGAAACATCAGAGGATACAGTAAGGCACTGCAACACCAGAGGGTACAGTACGGCACTGCAACACCAGAGGATACAGTACGGCACTACAACACCAGAGGTACAGTACGGCACTGCAACACCAGAGGGTACAGTAAGGCACTGCAACACCAGAGGATACAGTACGGCACTGCAACACCAGAGGATACAGTACGGCACTACAACACCAGAGGTACAGTACGGCACTGCAACACCAGAGGGTACAGTAAGGCACTGCAACACCAGAGGTACAGTACGGCACTGCAACACCAGAGGGTACAGTAAGGCACTGCAACACCAGAGGATACAGTACGGCACTGCAACACCAGAGGATACAGTACGGCACTACAACACCAGAGGTACAGTAAGGCACTGCAACACCAGAGGTACAGTACGGCACTGCAACACCAGAGGTACAGTACGGCACTGAAACACCAGAGGGTACAGTACGGCACTGCAACACCAGAGGATACAGTACGGCACTGCAACACCAGAGGTACAGTAAGGCACTGCAACACCAGAGGTACAGTACGGCACTGCAACACCAGAGGTACAGTAAGGCACTGCAACACCAGAGGTACAGTACGGCACTGAAACACCAGAGGGTACAGTAAGGCACTGCAACACCAGAGGTACAGTACGGCACTGAAACACCAGAGGGTACAGTACGGCACTGCAACACCAGAGGGTACAGTACGGCACTGCAACACCAGAGGGTACAGTACGGCACTGCAAAACCAGAGGGTACAGTACGGCACTGCAACACCAGAGGATACAGTACGGCACTGCAACACCAGAGGGTACAGTAAGGCACTGCAACACCAGAGGGTACAGTACGGCACTGCAAAACCAGAGGGTACAGTACGGCACTGCAACACCAGAGGTACAGTACGGCACTGCAACACCAGAGGATACAGTAAGGCACTGCAACACCAGAGGGTACAGTAAGGCACTGCAACACCAGAGGTACAGTACGGCACTGCAACACCAGAGGATACAGTACGGCACTGCAACACCAGAGGATACAGTACGGCACTGCAACACCAGAGGGTACAGTACGGCACTGCAACACCAGAGGGTACAGTACGGCACTGCAACACCAGAGGGTACACTAAGGCACTGCAACACCAGAGGGTACAGTAAGGCACTGCAACACCAGAGGATACAGTACGGCACTGCAACACCAGAGGATACTTTACGGCACTGCGACACCAGAGGATACAGTACGGCACTGCGACACCAGAGGGTACAGTAAGGCACTGCAACACCAGAGGATACAGTAAGGCACTGCAACACCAGAGGATACAGTACGGCACTGCAACACCAGAGGGTACAGTAAGGCACTGCAACACCAGAGGATACAGTAAGGCACTGCAACACCAGAGGATACAGTACGGCACTGCAACAACAGAGGATACAGTAAGGCACTGCAACACCAGAGGTACAGTACGGCACTGCAACACCAGAGGTACAGTACGGCACTGCAACACCAGAGGGTACAGTATGGCACTGCAACACCTGAGGTACAGTATGGCACTGCAACACCAGAGGGTACAGTACGGCACTGCAACACCAGAGGTACAGTATGGCACTGCAACACCAGAGGGTACAGTGCGGCACTGCGACACCAGAGGGTACAGTATGGCACTGCAACACCAGAGGATACAGTAAGGCACTGCAACACCAGAGGATACAGTACGGCACTGCAACAACAGAGGATACAGTAAGGCACTGCAACACCAGAGGTACAGTACGGCACTGCAACACCAGAGGGTACAGTGCGGCACTGCGACACCAGAGGGTACAGTATGGCACTGCAACACCTGAGGTACAGTATGGCACTGCAACACCAGAGGGTACAGTACGGCACTGCAACACCAGAGGTACAGTATGGCACTGCAACACCAGAGGGTACAGTGCGGCACTGCGACACCAGAGGGTACAGTATGGCACTGCAACACCAGAGGTACAGTATGGCACTGCAACACCAGAGGGTACAGTACGGCACTGCAACACCAGAGGTACAGTATGGCACTGCAACACCAGAGGGTACAGTGCGGCACTGCGACACCAGAGGGTACAGTATGGCACTGCAACACCAGAGGTACAGTATGGCACTGCAACACCAGAGGTACAGTATGGCACTGCAACACCAGAGGGTACAGTACGGCACTACAACACCAGAGGTACAGTATGGCACTGCAACACCAGAGGTACAGTGCGGCACTGCAACACCAGAGGATACAGTACGGCACTGCGACACCAGAGGGTACAGTATGGCACTGCAACACCAGAGGGTACAGTATGGCACTGCAACACCAGAGGTACAGTATGGCACTGCAACACCAGAGGGTACAGTACGGCACTGCAACACCAGAGGGTACAGTCGCACATAGCAACACCAGGGTGTACAGGCGCACACAGCAACACCAGTGTACAGGCACACACAGCAACAGAAGTGTAGTCGCACACAGCAACACCAGAGTGTGCAGTCGCGCACAGCAACACCAGAGTGGACAGTCGCACACAGCAACACCAGTATACAGCTGCAAACAGCAACACCAGAGTGGACAGTCGCACACAGCAACACCAGTATACAGCTGCAAACAGCAACACCAGTGTACAGTCATACACAGCAACACCAGAGTGTACAGCCGCACACGGCAACACCAGAGTGTACAGTCTCGCAGAGGAACACCAGAGTGTAGTCGCACACAGCAACACCAGTGTACTGTCGCACACACAACATCAGAGTGTACAGTCGCACACCGTAACACCAGAGTGTCCAGATGCACACAGCAATGCCAGTGAGTATAGGCACACAAAGGAAGAGCGTACAGGCACGCACACTAACACCAGAGGACATTACATGCAATGACAGCAGAATACAAGCACACACGGTAACACTAGTGCAGACACACATTACCATCAGAGTTTGCAGAGGCACACACAATAACATTAGTGGACAGGCACACACTAACACCAGTGCGCACACACAGTAACACCAGAGTACAGATACACAAAATGACACCAGTGCAGACACACATAGCATCAGAGTTTGCAAGTACACACACTGTAACACCAGTATACAGGCACACAGTAGCACCAGTGTACAAGCACACACACTAACACCAGAGTGTGCAGTCACACACACAATGGTGACAGAGGGTAAAGTGGCAATGTAATCTCAGAGGAGTTGTGGGTTGTGTGCGTTGTCCAGCAATATGTGCAGGAACTTACCTCATCATCATCATCCAGACGAACTCTCTTCAGTGCTACAATTTCATGGGTTTCCCTGTTCTTTGCTTTAAACACCGTCCCATACGTCCCTAGGATGAAAGGACACAGCTGTTTCTAACGCCTAGCTGAGGAAATAACTTCACTTTCAAAAACCTCATGTTGTTCGTACATTGTGGGGACAGGTGAGACAGACACCAACATGCAGAGAGAGAGAGACATCACAGAGAGACATGAGAGAGAGATCAGAGAGAGAGACATCAGATACATCGCAGAGAGAGACATGGGAGACATCAGAGAGAGACATGGGAGACATCAGAGAGAGAGAGAGAGACATCAGAGAGAGAGAGAGAGACATCAGAGAGAGAGAGAGAGACATCAGAGAGAGAGAGAGAGACATCAGAGAGAGAGAGAGAGACATCAGAGAGAGAGAGAGAGACATCAGAGAGAGAGAGAGAGACATCAGAGAGAGAGAGAGAGACATGAGAGAGACCTGAGAGAGACCTGAGAGAGACCTGAGAGAGACCTGAGAGAGACCTGAGAGAGACCTGAGAGAGACCTGAGAGAGACATGAGAGAGACATGAGAGAGACATGAGAGAGAGACATCAGAGAGACAGAGAGAGACATCAGAGAAAGACATGAGAGAGATCAGAGACACAGAGACAGAGAGAGAGACATCTGAGAGAGAGAGACATGAAAGAGACATGAGAGAGACATGAAAGAGACATGAGAGAGAGAGACATGAAAGAGACATGAGACATGAGACATGAAAGAGACATGAGAGACATGAAAGAGACATGAGAGAGAGAGACATGAAAGAGACATGAGAGAGAGACATGAGAGAGAGAAAGACATGAGAGAGAGAGAGAGGCATGAGAGAGAGAGGCATGAGAGAGAGAGGCATGAGAGAGAGAGGCATGAGAGAGAGACATGAGAGAGAGAGACATGGGAGAGAGAGACATGAGAGAGAGAGACATGAGAGAGACATGAGAGAGAGAGACATGAGAGAGAGAGACATGAGAGAGAGACATGAGAGAGAGAGAGAGACACATGAGAGAGACACGAGAGAGACACGAGAGAGACACGAGAGAGACACGAGAGAGACACGAGAGAGACACGAGAGAGACACGAGAGAGACACGAGAGAGACACGAGAGAGAGAGACATGAGAGAGAGAGAGACATCAGAGAGAGAGACATCAGAGAGCGAGCCATCAGAGTGAGAGAGACATGAGAGAGAGAGACATCAGAGAGAGACATCAGAGAGAGAGACATCAGAGAGAGAGACATCAGAGAGAGAGACATCAGAGAGAGAGACATCAGAGAGAGAGACATCAGAGAGAGAGACATCAGAGAGAGAGACATCAGAGAGAGAGACATCAGAGAGAGAGACATCAGAGTGAGAGACATCAGAGTGAGAGACATCAGAGTGAGAGAGACATCAGAGTGAGAGAGACATCAGAGGGAGACATGAGAGAGGGACATGAGAGAGAGAGAGGGACATGAGAGAGACATCAGAGAGAGAGACAGAGAGAAAGAGAGAGAGAGAGACATGAGAGAGAGAGAGAGACATGAGAGAGAGAGAGAGACATCAGAGAGAGACATCAGAGAGAGAGAATTGAGAGAGAGACACGAGAGAGACATGAGAGAGAGAGACATGAGAGAGAGATTCATGAGAGAGAGTGGCATGAGAGAGAGGCATGAGAAAGAGGCATGAGAGAGAGAGACATCAGAGTGAGAGAGAATTGAGAGAGAGAGAGACATGAGAGAGAGACATGAGAGAGACACATGAGAGAGACATGAGAGAGAGAGAGACATCAGAGAGAGAGACATGAGAGAGACATGAGAGAGGCATGAGAGAGAGACGTGAGAGAGAGAGAGAGACATGAGAGCGAGACATCAGAGTGAGAGAGACATGAGAGACATGAGAGAGACATGAGAGAGACATGAGAGAGAGACATGAGAGAGAGAGACATGAGAGAAGAGACATGAGAGGAGACATGAGAGACATGAAAGAGAGACATGAAAGAGAGACATGAGAGAGAGAGAGAGACATCAGAGTGAGAGAGACATGTGAGAGAGACATGAGAGAGAGACATGAGAGAGAGACATGAGAGAGAGAGACATGAGAGAGAGAGACATGAGAGAGAGAGACATGAAAGACATGAGAGAGACATGAGAGACATCAGAGAGAGACATCAGAGAGACATGAGAGAGAGACATCAGAGAGACATGAGAGAGAGACATCAGAGAGACATCAGAGAGAGAGAGACATGTGAGAGAGACATGAGAGAGAGACATGAGAGAGAGACATGAGAGAGAGAGACATGAAAGACGAGAGAGAGAGACATGAGAGACATCAGAGAGAGACATCAGAGAGACATGAGAGAGAGACATGAGAGAGAGACATCAGAGAGACATGAGAGAGAGACATCAGAGAGACATGAGAGAGACATGAGAGAGAGACATGAGAGAGAGAGACATGGGAGAGACATGAGAGAGACATGAGAGAGAGACATGAGAGAGAGACATGAGAGAGACATGAGAGAGAGAGACATGAGAGAGAGAGACATGAAAGACGAGAGAGACATGAGAGACATCAGAGAGAGACATCAGAGAGACATGAGAGAGAGACATCAGAGAGACATGAGAGAGAGACATGAGAGAGAGACATCAGAGAGACATGAGAGAGAGACATCAGAGAGACATGAGAGAGAGACATCAGAGAGACATGAGAGAGAGACATCAGAGAGACATGAGAGAGAGACATCAGAGAGACATGAGAGAGAGACATCAGAGAGACATGAGAGAGAGAGACATGAGAGAGAGACATGAGAGAGAGAGACATGAGAGAGAGAGACATGGGAGAGAGAGACATGGGAGAGAGACATGGGAGAGAGACATGGGAGAGAGACATGAGAGACATGAGAGAGAGACATGAGAGAGAGACATGAGAGAGAGAGAGATGAGAGAGAGAGATGAGAGAGAGACATGAGAGAGAGACATGAGAGAGAGACATGAGAGAGAGAGACATGAGAGAGACAGACATGAGAGAGAGAGACATGAGAGAGAGAGAGAGAGACATGAGAGAGAGAGAGAGAGACATGAGAGAGAGAGAGACATGAGAGACATCACAGAGAGAGAGACATGAGAGAGAGACATCAGAGAGACATGAGAGAGAGAGACATGCGAGAGAGACATGAGAGAGAGAGACATGAGAGAGAGAGACATGAGAGAGAGAGAGACATGAGAGAGAGAGACATGAGAGAGAGAGACATGAGAGAGAGAGAGACATGAGAGAGAGAGACATGAGAGAGAGAGAGACATGAGAGAGAGAGAGAGAGACATGAGAGAGAGAGAGATGAGAGAGAGAGAGATGAGAGAGAGAGAGATGAGAGAGAGAGAGATGAGAGAGAGAGGGAGAGATAGACATCAGAGAGACATGAGAGAGAGAGACATGGGAGAGAGACATGAGAGAGAGCCATCAGAGAGAGATGAGAGAGAGAGAGATGAGAGAGAGAGAGATGAGAGAGAGAGGGAGACATCAGAGAGAGATAGACATCAGAGAGACATGAGAGAGAGAGACATGAGAGAGAGAGACATGAGAGAGAGACATCAGAGAGACATGAGAGAGAGAGACATGAGAGAGAGAGAGACATGAGAGAGAGACATGAGAGAGAGAGAGACATGAGAGAGAGACATGAGAGAGAGAGACATGAGAGAGAGAGACATGAGAGAGAGAGACATGAGAGAGAGAGACATGAGAGAGAGAGGGAGACAGCAGAGAGAGATAGACATCAGAGAGACATGAGAGAGCGAGACATGAGAGAGAGAGACATGAGAGAGAGAGACATGAGAGAGAGAGAGACACGAGAGAGAGACATGAGAGAGAGAGAGACATGAGAGAGAGAGACATGAGAGACATCAGTGAGAGAGACATCAGAGAGACATGAGAGAGAGAGACATGAGAGAGACATGAGACATGAGACATGAGAGACATGAGAGAGACATGAGAGAGAGAGACATGAGAGAGAGACATGAGAGAGAGACATGAGAGAGAGAGAGACATGAGAGAGAGAGAGAGACATGAGAGAGAGAGACATGAGAGACATCAGTGAGAGAGACATCAGAGAGACATGAGAGAGAGAGACATGAGATGGAGACATGAGATGGAGACATGAGAGAGACATGAGAGAGACATGAGACATGAGAGAGACATGAGAGAGAGAGAGACATGAGAGAGAGACATGAGAGAGAGACATGAGAGAGAGAGAGACATGAGAGAGAGAGACATGAGAGAGAGAGAGATGAGAGAGAGATGAGAGAGAGAGATGAGAGAGAGAGAGATGAGAGAGAGACATGAGAGAGAGACATGAGAGAGAGAGAGACATGAGAGAGAGAGAGACATGAGAGAGAGAGACATGAGAGAGACAGACATGAGAGACATGAGAGAGAGACATGAGAGAGAGAGACATGAGAGAGAGAGAGACATGAGAGAGAGAGACATGAGAGAGAGAGAGACATGAGAGAGAGAGAGAGAGACATGAGAGAGAGAGAGACATGAGAGAGAGAGAGACATGAGAGAGAGAGAGAGACATCACAGAGAGAGAGACATGAGAGAGAGAGATTCATGAGAGAGAGTGGCATGAGAGAGAGGCATGAGAAAGAGGCATGAGAGAGAGAGACATCAGAGTGAGAGGGAATTAAGAGAGAGAGAGACATGAGAGAGAGACATGAGAGAGACACATGAGAGAGACACATGAGAGAGAGAGAGACATCAGAGAGAGAGACATGAGAGAGGCATGAGAGAGAGAGAGAGAGACATGAGAGCGAGACATCAGAGTGAGAGAGACATGAGAGACATGAGAGAGACATGAGAGAGAGACATGAGAGAGAGAGACATGAGAGAAGAGACATGAGAGGAGACATGAGAGACATGAAAGAGAGACATGAAAGAGAGACATGAGAGAGAGAGAGAGACATCAGAGTGAGAGAGACATGTGAGAGAGACATGAGAGAGAGACATGAGAGAGAGAGACATGAAAGACATGAGAGAGACATGAGAGACATCAGAGAGAGACATCAGAGAGACATGAGAGAGAGACATCAGAGAGACATGAGAGAGAGACATCAGAGAGACATCACAGAGAGAGAGACATGTGAGAGAGACATGAGAGAGAGGCATGAGAGAGAGACATGAGAGAGAGAGACATGAAAGACTAGAGAGAGAGACATGAGAGACATCAGAGAGAGACATCAGAGAGACATGAGAGAGAGACATGAGAGAGAGACATCAGAGAGACATGAGAGAGAGACATGAGAGAGACATGAGAGAGAGACATCAGAGAGACATGAGAGAGAGACATCAGAGAGACATGAGAGAGAGAGACATGAGAGAGAGACATGAGAGAGAGACATGAGAGAGAGACATGGGAGAGAGACATGAGAGAGAGACATGAGAGAGAGACATGAGAGAGAGACATGAGAGAGAGACATGAGAGAGAGACATGAGAGAGAGAGACATGAGAGAGAGAGACATGAGAGAGAGAGACATGAAAGACGAGAGAGACATGAGAGACATCAGAGAGAGACATCAGAGAGACATGAGAGAGAGACATGAGAGAGAGACATCAGAGAGACATGAGAGAGAGACATCAGAGAGACATGAGAGAGAGACATCAGAGAGACATGAGAGAGAGACATCAGAGAGAGAGACATCAGAGAGACATGAGAGAGAGAGACATGAGAGAGAGACATGAGAGAGAGAGACATGAGAGAGAGAGACATGGGAGAGAGAGACATGGGAGAGAGACATGGGAGAGAGACATGGGAGAGAGACATGAGAGAGAGACATGAGAGAGAGACATGAGAGAGAGACATGAGAGAGAGACATGAGAGAGAGAGACATGAGAGAGAGACATGAGAGAGAGACATGAGAGAGAGACATGAGAGAGAGACATGAGAGAGAGACATGAGAGAGAGACATGAGAGAGAGACATGAGAGAGAGACATGAGAGAGAGAGACATGAGAGAGAGAGACATGAGAGAGAGAGAGAGAGACATGAGAGAGAGAGAGAGAGACATGAGAGAGAGAGAGACATGAGAGAGAGAGAGAGAGACATGAGAGAGAGAGAGACATGAGAGAGAGACATCACAGAGAGAGAGACATGGGAGAGAGAGACATGAGAGAGAGACATCAGAGAGACATGAGAGAGAGAGACATGCGAGAGAGACATGAGAGAGAGAGAGACATGAGAGAGAGAGACATGAGACATGAGAGAGAGAGACATGAGAGACATCAGTGAGAGAGACATCAGAGAGACATGAGAGAGACATGAGAGAGAGAGACATGAGAGAGAGAGACATGAGAGAGAGAGACATGAGAGAGAGAGAGATGAGAGAGAGACATGAGAGAGAGAGAGACATGAGAGAGAGAGAGACATGAGAGAGAGAGACATGAGAGAGAGAGACTTGAGAGAGAGATGAGAGAGAGAGGGAGACATCAGAGAGAGATAGACATCAGAGAGACATGAGAGAGAGAGACATGGGAGAGAGACATGAGAGAGAGCCATCAGAGAGACATGAGAGAGAGAGACATGAGAGAGAGAGACATGAGAGAGAGAGATGAGAGAGAGAGAGATGAGAGAGAGAGGGAGACATCAGAGAGAGATAGACATCAGAGAGACATGAGAGAGAGAGACATGGGAGAGAGACATGAGAGAGAGACATCAGAGAGACATGAGAGAGAGAGACATGAGAGAGAGAGAGACATGAGAGAGAGACATGAGAGAGAGACATGAGAGAGAGACATGAGAGAGAGAGACATGATAGAGAGAGACATGAGAGAGAGAGACATGAGAGAGAGAGACATGAGAGAGAGAGACATGAGAGAGAGAGACATGCGAGAGAGAGGGAGACAGCAGAGAGAGATAGACATCAGAGAGACATGAGAGAGCGAGACATGAGAGAGAGAGACATGAGAGAGAGAGACATGAGAGAGAGAGAGACACGAGAGAGAGAGAGACACGAGAGAGAGAGAGACACGAGAGAGAGAGAGACACGAGAGAGAGAGAGACACGAGAGAGAGAGAGACATGAGAGAGAGACATGAGAGAGAGAGACATGAGAGACATCAGTGAGAGAGACATCAGAGAGACATGAGAGAGAGAGACATGAGAGAGACATGAGACATGAGACATGAGACATGAGAGAGACATGAGAGAGAGAGAGACATGAGAGAGAGACATGAGAGAGAGAGAGACATGAGAGAGAGAGAGACATGAGAGAGAGAGAGACATGAGAGAGAGAGAGACATGAGAGAGAGAGAGACATGAGAGAGAGAGAGACATGAGAGAGAGAGAGACATGAGAGACATCAGTGAGAGAGACATCAGAGAGACATGAGAGAGAGAGACATGAGATGGAGACATGAGATGGAGACATGAGATGGAGACATGAGAGAGACATGAGAGAGACATGAATGAGACATGAGACATGAGAGAGACATGAGAGAGAGAGAGACATGAGAGAGAGAGAGACATGAGAGAGAGACATGAGAGAGAGAGAGACATGAGAGAGAGACATGAGAGAGAGACATGGGAGAGAGACATGGGAGAGAGACATGGGAGAGACATGAGAGAGAGAGAAACATGAGAAAGACATGAGAGAGAGACATGAGAGAGAGAGAGATGAGAGAGAGATGAGAGAGAGAGAGATGAGAGAGAGAGAGATGAGAGAGAGACATGAGAGAGAGACATGAGAGAGAGAGACATGAGAGAGAGAGACATGAGAGAGAGATGAGAGAGAGAGAGATGAGAGAGAGAGAGATGAGAGAGAGACATGAGAGAGAGACATGAGAGAGAGAGAGACATGAGAGAGAGAGAGACATGAGAGAGAGAGAGAGACATGAGAGAGACAGACATGAGAGAGAGACATGAGAGAGAGACATGAGAGAGAGAGACATGAGAGAGAGACATGAGAGAGACATGAGAGAGAGAGAGACATGAGAGAGAGAGAGAGAGACATGAGAGAGAGAGAGACATGAGAGAGAGACATGAGAGAGAGAGAGAGACATCACAGAGAGAGAGACATGAGAGAGAGAGACATGAGAGAGAGAGAGAGGGAGACATCAGAGAGAGATAGACATCAGAGAGACATGAGAGAGAGAGACATGGGAGAGAGAGACATGGGAGAGACATGAGAGAGAGACATCAGAGAGACATGGGAGAGAGACATGAGAGACATGAGAGAGAGAGAAACATGAGAGAGAGACATGAGAGAGACATCAGAGAGACATCAGAGAGAGAGACATCAGAGAGACATGAGAGATAGAGACATCAGAGAGAGATGAGCGAGAGACATGAGAGAGAGACATGAGAGAGACATGAGAGAGAGAGACATGAGAGAGAGAGACATGAGAGAGAGAATCAGAGAGAGACATCAGAGAGAGACATCAGAGAGAGACATCAGAGAGAGACATCAGAGAGAGACATCAGAGAGAGACATCAGAGAGAGACATCAGAGAGAGACATCAGAGAGAGACATCAGAGAGAGACATCAGAGAGAGACATCAGAGAGAGAGACATCAGAGAGAGAGACATCAGAGAGAGAGACATCAGACAGAGATGAGAGAGACATGAGAGAGAGACATGAGAGAGAGACATGAGAGAGAGACATGAGAGACATGAGAGAGAGATAGACATGAAAGAGAGACATGAGAGAGAGAGAGAGACAACAGAGAGCAAGACATCAGAGAGAGAGAGACATCAGAGAGCGAGACATCAGAGTGAGAGAGACATGAGAGACATCAGTGAGAGAGACATCAGAGAGAGAGACATCAGAGAGATGAGAGAGAGAGAGAGAGAGACATGAGAGAGAGACATGAGAGAGAGACATGGGAGAGAGAGACATGGGAGAGAGAGACATGGGAGAGAGAGACATGGGAGAGAGAGACATGGGAGAGAGAGACATGGGAGAGAGAGACATGGGAGAGAGAGACATGGGAGAGAGAGACATGGGAGAGAGAGACATGAGAGAGAGAGACATGAGAGAGAGAGACATGAGAGAGAGAGACATCAGAGAGAGAGACATCAGAGAGAGAGACATCAGAGAGATGAGAGAGAGAGAGAAAGACATGAGAGAGACATGAGAGAGAGAGACATGAGAGAGAGACATGAGAGAGAGAGACATGAGAGAGAGAGACATCAGAGAGAGAGACATCAGAGAGAGAGACATCAGAGAGATGAGAGAGAGAGAGAGAGAGAGACATGAGAGAGAGACATGAGAGAGAGACATGGGAGAGAGAGACATGGGAGAGAGAGACATGGGAGAGAGAGACATGAGAGAGAGACATGAGAGAGAGACATGGGAGAGAGACATGGGAGAGAGACATGGGAGAGAGACATGGGAGAGAGACATGGGAGAGAGACATGGGAGAGAGACATGGGAGAGAGAGACATGGGAGAGAGAGACATGGGAGAGAGAGACATGGGAGAGAGAGACATGGGAGAGAGAGACATGGGAGAGAGAGACATGGGAGAGAGAGACATGGGAGAGAGAGACATGGGAGAGAGAGACATGGGAGAGAGAGACATGGGAGAGAGAGACATGGGAGAGAGAGACATGGGAGAGAGAGACATGGGAGAGAGAGACATGGGAGAGAGAGACATGGGAGAGAGAGAGACATGGGAGAGAGAGACATGGGAGAGAGAGACATGGGAGAGAGAGACATGGGAGAGAGAGACATGGGAGAGAGAGACATGAGAGAGAGAGACATGAGAGAGAGATAGACATGAAAGAGAGACATGAGAGAGAGAGAGACATCAGAGAGCAAGACATCAGAGAGAGAGAGAGACATTAGAGAGCGAGACATCAGAGTGAGAGAGACATCAGTGAGAGAGACATCAGAGAGAGAGACATCAGAGAGATGAGAGACATGAGAGAGACAGAGAGAGAGAGAAAGACATGAGAGAGACATGAGAGAGAGAGAGACATGAGAGAGAGAGACATCAGACAGAGATGAGAGAGACATGAGAGAGAGACATGAGAGAGAGACATGAGAGAGAGACATGAGAGAGAGACATGAGAGAGAGAGAGACATCAGAGAGCGAGACATCAGAGTGAGAGAGACATGAGAGACATCAGTGAGAGAGACATCAGAGAGAGAGACATCAGAGAGATGAGAGACATGAGAGAGAGACATGAGAGAGACAGAGAGAGAGAGAAAGACAAGAGAGAGACATGAGAGAGAGAGACATCAGAGAGAGAGACATCAGAGAGATGAGAGAGAGAGAGAGATGAGAGAGAGACATGAGAGACATGAGAGAGAGACATGAGAGAGAGACATGAGAGAGAGACATGAGAGAGAGACATCAGAGAGAGACATCAGAGAGAGACATGGGAGAGAGAGACATGGGAGAGAGAGACATGGGAGAGAGAGACATGAGAGAGAGACATGAGAGAGAGACATGAGAGAGAGACATGAGAGAGAGACATGAGAGAGAGACATGGGAGAGAGACATGGGAGAGAGACATGGGAGAGAGACATGAGAGAGAGACATGAGAGAGAGACATGAGAGAGAGACATGAGAGAGAGACATGAGAGAGAGACATGAGAGAGAGACATGAGAGAGAGACATGAGAGAGAGACATGGGAGAGAGACATGGGAGAGAGACATGGGAGAGAGACATGAGAGAGAGACATGAGAGAGAGACATGAGAGAGAGACATGAGAGAGAGACATGAGAGAGAGACATGGGGGAGAGAGAGACGTGGGGGAGAGAGAGACATGGGAGAGAGACATGAGAGAGAGACATGGGAGAGAGACATGGGAGAGAGACATGGGAGAGAGACATGAGAGAGAGACATGAGAGAGAGACATGAGAGAGAGACATGAGAGAGAGACATGAGAGAGAGACATGGGAGAGAGACATGGGAGAGAGACATGGGAGAGAGACATGGGAGAGAGACATGAGAGAGAGAGACATGAGAGAGAGAGACATGAGAGAGAGAGAGACATCAGAGAGAGAGAGACATGAGAGACATCAGTGAGAGAGACATCAGAGAGAGAGACATCAGAGAGATGAGAGACATGAGAGAGAGACATGAGAGAGACAGAGAGAGAGAGAAAGACATGAGAGAGACATGAGAGAGAGAGACATGAGAGAGACATGAGAGAGAGAGACATGAGAGAGAGAGACATCAGAGAGATGAGACATCAGAGAGATGAGAGAGAGAGAGATGAGAGAGAGAGACATGAGAGAGAGACATGAGAGAGAGACATGAGAGAGAGACATGAGAGAGAGACATGAGAGAGAGACATGAGAGAGAGACATGAGAGAGAGAGACATGGGAGAGAGAGACATGGGAGAGAGAGACATGGGAGAGAGAGACATGGGAGAGAGAGACATGAGAGAGAGACATGAGAGAGAGACATGAGAGAGAGACATGAGAGAGAGACATGAGAGAGAGACATGAGAGAGAGAGACATGGGAGAGAGACATGGGAGAGAGACATGGGAGAGAGACATGGGAGAGAGACATGGGAGAGAGACATGGGAGAGAGACATGGGAGAGAGACATGGGAGAGAGACATGGGAGAGAGAGACATGGGAGAGAGAGACATGGGAGAGAGACATGGGAGAGAGAGACATGGGAGAGAGAGACATGGGAGAGAGAGACATGGGAGAGAGAGACATGGGAGAGAGAGACATGAGAGAGAGAGACATGAGAGAGAGATAGACATGAAAGAGAGACATGAGAGAGAGAGAGACATCAGAGAGCAAGACATCAGAGAGAGAGAGAGAGAGACATTAGAGAGCGAGACATCAGAGTGAGAGAGACATGAGAGACATCAGTGAGAGAGACATCAGAGAGAGAGACATCAGAGAGATGAGAGACATGAGAGAGAGAGAAAGACATGAGAGAGACATGAGAGAGAGAGACATCAGAGAGAGAGACATCTGAGAGATGAGAGAGAGAGAGAGAGATGAGAGAGAGAGACATGAGAGAGAGACATGAGAGAGAGACATGGGAGAGAGAGAGACATGAGAGAGAGACATGAGAGAGAGAGACATCGGAGAGAGTCATGAGAGACATGAGAGAGAGACATGAGAGAGAGGCATGGGAGAGAGAGACATGAGAGAGACATGAGAGAGAGACATGAGAGAGACATGAGAGAGAGACATGGGAGAGAGAGACATGAGAGAGAGAGACATGAGAGAGAGAGACATGAGAGAGAGAGACATGAGAGAGAGAGACATGAGAGAGAGACATCACAGAGAGAGGCATCACAGAGAGAGACATCAGAGAGAGAGAGACATCAGAGAGAGAGAGACATCAGAGAGAGACATGAGAGAGTGACATGAGAGAGACATGAGAGAGAGAGAGACATGAGAGAGCGAGAGAGAGAGAGAGAGAGACATGAGAGAGAGAGAGAGAGAGAGAGAGAGAGAGACATGAGAGAGAGAGACATCAGAGTGAGAGAGACATGAGAGAGAAAAGCATCCTTCCATTGCTACTCTCTGCCTTCTATGACCTAGCCAGTTCTGTATCCACCTTGCCAGCTCACCCCTGATCCCGTGTGACTTCACCTTTTGTACTAGTCGACCATGAGGGACCTTGTCAAAGGCCTTACTGAAGTCCATATAGACAACATCCACTGCCCTACCTGCATCAATCATCTTAGTGACCTCCTCGAAAAACTCTATCAAGTTAGTGAGACACGACCTTCCCTTCACAAAACCGTGCTGCCTCACTAATACGTCCATTTGCTTCCAAATGGGAGTAGATCCTGTCTCGAAGAATTCTCTCCAGTAATTTCCCTACCACTGAAGTAAGGCTCACCGGCCTGTAGTTCCCGGGATTATCCTTGCTACACTTCTTAAACAGAGGAACAACATTGGCTATTCTCCAGTCCTCTGGGACATCCCCTGAAGACAGTGAGGATCCAAAGATTTCTGTCAAGGCCTCAGCAATTTCCTCTCCAGCCTCCTTCAGTATTCTGGGGTAGATCCCATCAGGCCCTGGGGACTTATCTACCTGAATATTTTTTAAGACACCCAACACCTCGTCTTTTTGGATCTCAATGTGACCCAGGCTATCTACACACCCTTCTCCAGACTCAACATCTACCAATTTCTTCTCTTTGGTGAATACTGATGCAAAGTATTCATTTAGTACCTCGCGCATTTCCTCTGGCTCCACACACAGATTCCCTTGCCTATCCTTCAGTGGGCCAACCCTTTCCCTGGCTACCCTCTTGCTTTTTATGTACGTGTAAAAAGCCTTGGGATTTTCCTTAACCCTGTTTGCCAATGACTTTTCGTGACCCCTTCTAGCCCTCCTGACTCCCCGCTTAAGTTCCTTCCTACATTCCTTATATTCCACGCAGGCTTCGTCTGTTCCCAGCCGTTTAGCCCTGACAAATGCCTCCTTTTTCTTTTTGACGAGGCCTACAATATCTCTCGTTGTCCAAGGTTTCCGAAAATTGCCGTATTTATCCTTCTTCCTCACAGGAACATGCCGGTCCTGAATTCCTTTCAACTGACATTTGAAAGCCTCCCACATGTCAGATGTTGATTTGCCCTCAAACATCCGCCCCCAATCTAGGTCCTTCAGTTCCCGCCTAATATTGTTATAATTAGCCTTCCCCCAATTTAGCACATTCATCCTAGGACCACTCTTATCCTTGTCCACCAGTACTTTAAAACTTACTGAATTGTGGTCACTGTTACCGAAATGCTCCCCTACTGAAACATCTACCACCTGGCCGGGCTCATTCCCCAATACCAGGTCCAGTACCGCCCCTTCCCTAGTTGGACTGTCTACATATTGTTTTAAGAAGCCCTCCTGGATGCTCCTTACAAACTCCGCCCCGTCTAAGCCCCTGGCACTAAGTGAGTCCCAGTCAATATTGGGGAAGTTGAAGTCTCCCATCACCACAACCCTGTTGTTTTTACTCTTTTCCAAAATCTGTCTACCTATCTGCTCCTCTATCTCCCGCTGGCTGTTGGGAGGCCTGTAGTAAACCCCCAACATTGTGACTGCACCCTTCTTATTCCTGATCTCTACCCATATAGCCTCACTGCCCTCTGAGGTGTCCTCCCGCAGTACAGCTGTGATATTCTCCCGAACCAGTAGCGCAACTCCGCCTCCCCTTTTACATCCCCCTCTATCCTGCCTGAAACATCTAAATCCTGGAACGTTTAGCTGCCAATCCTGCCCTTCCCTCAACCAGGTCTCTGTAATGGCAACAACATCATACTTCCAAGTACTAATCCAAGCTCTAAGTTCATCTGCCTTACCCGTAATACTTCTTGCATTAAAACATATGCACTTCAGGCCACCAGACCCGCTGTGTTCAGCAACTTCTCCCTGTCTGTTCTGCCTCAGAGCCCCACTGTCCCTATTCCCTAGTTCTCCCTCAATGCTCTCACCTTCTGACCTATTGCTCCCGTGCCCACCCCCCTGCCATACTAGTTTAAACCCTCCCATGTGACACGAGCAAACCTCGCGGCCAGGATATTTATGCCTCTCCGGTTTAGATGCAACCCCTCCTTCTTAGATAGGTCACACCTGCCCCGGACTGAGAAGGTTCAGACCTGGTAAAGTCGACGAGCGAGAAACCAGATATTTGAAGTAACCTGAAGGTTGATAACTTCATACAGCCTGTAAAGCATTGGTGTTCTGCTGGCATGGCCAGGGTACCTGGGAGATTGTATAGAAGCCTGAATGCTTGTGTTAATCAAAGATCGCGGAAAACTGAAAGGAGAAACTGAAATCCTGGAAGTGGATCCTTGGTGAATGCATCCAAGAGAAAGCCTTGGGTAAAAGTGTGTTTCTCCGACAGTGGAGAACCCTCGTGTGTGAATGTCAGAGTACCAGTCAGACCAGGTGTGTGACAAACATCTGGGGGGGTTTGATGAGAAATCCACAAAGCTTTTTGGGTGGTAGCTTTCATTTGATTTCAGAGTGTGGTGTGTCTAACCACATTTAACCCATTGGTTTATATGGAGCGTGTACTTATTGAGAACATTAGAGTAAGAGAAATATTACATAACTTGTGTTATCCTGACAGAGCTGTAAGAATTTGTAAAGGTATAGCTGGGGTGAAAAAGTATTGCATGATAGTTAATCCTTTCTTGTGAAATAAATACCTTATTCGGTTGTTAAAGGTAAATCAGCAGTCCTGTGACTCTCTTCATCAATGTCTGGACACAAACATTAAAAGTTCTGATCTATCGAGTTCTGATTGTTACAGTGCTCCGACAATTTTAGGCGCTTGTGTAGCCCTGATTTTAATCTCTCCAGCATGGGAGGATGTCCCTCAGCTGGCTGGTCCCCAGAGGGAGCACCGCACTGTCAGAGGGTCAGTACTGAGGGAGCGCTGCACTGTCAGAGGGTCAGTACAGAGGGAGCGCTGCACTGTCAGAGGGTCAGGACTCAGGGAGTGCTGCACTGTCAGAGGGTCAGTACTGAGGGGGTGTCGCACTGTCAGAGGGTCAGTCCTGAGGGAGTGCTGCACTGTCAGAGGGTCAGTACTGAGGGAGTGCCGCACTGTCAGAGGGTCAGTACTGAGGGAGTGCTGCACTGTCAGAGGGTCAGTACCGAGGGAGCGCTGCACTGTCAGAGGGTCAGTACTGAGGGAGTGTCGCACTGTCAGAGGGTCAGGAGCGAGGGAGTGCCGCACTGTCAGAGGGTCAGTACCGAGGGAGTGCTGCATTGTCAGAGGGTCAGTACTGAGGGAGTGCTGCACTGTCAGAGGGTCAGTACTGAGGGAGTGCTGCATTGTCAGAGGGTCAGTACTGAGGGAGTGCCGCACTGTCAGAGGGTCTGTACTGAGGGAGTGCTGCACTGTCAGAGGGTCAGTAGTGAGCGAGTGCAGCACTGTCAGAGTGTCAGTACTGAGGGAGGGTCGCACTGTCAGAGGGTCAGTACTGAGGGAGTGCCGCACTGTCAGAGAGTCAGTACTGAGGTAGTGCCGCACTGCCAGAGGGTCAGTACTGAGGGATTGCCGCACTGTCAGAGGGTCAGTACTGAGGGAGTGCCGCACTGTCAGATGGTCAGTACTGAGGGAGTGCTGCACTGTCAGAGGGTCAGTACTGAGGGAGTGCCGCACTGTCAGAGGGTCAGTACTGAGGGAGTGCCGCATTGTCACAGGGTCAGTACTGAGGGAGTGCCGCAATGTCAGAGGGTCAGTACTGAGGGAGTGCTGCACTGTCAGAGGGTCAGTACTGAGGGAGCGCTGCACTGTCAGAGGGTCAGTACTGAGGGAGTGCTGCACTGTCAGAGGGTCAGTACTCAGGGAGTGCCGCACTGTCAGAGGGTCAGTACTGAGGGAGTTCTGCACTGTCAGAGGGTCAGTACTGAGGGAGTGCTGCACTGTCAGTACTGAGGGAGTGCCGCACTGTCAGAGGGTCAGTACTGAGGGAGTGCCGCACTGTCAGAGGGTCAGTACTGAGGGAGCGCCGCACTGTCAGAGGGTCAGTACTGCGGGAGTGCCGCACTGTCAGCGGGTCAGTACTGAGGGAGTGCTGCACTGTCAGAGGGTCAGTACTGAGGGAGCGCCGCACTGTCAGAGGGTCAGTACTGAGGGAGTGCTGCACTGTCAGAGGGTCGGTACTGAGGGAGCGCCGCACTGTCAGAGGGTCAGTACTGAGGGAGTTCTGCACTGTCAGTGGGTCAGTACTGAGGGAGTGCCGCACTGTCAGAGGGTCAGTACTGATGGAGTTCCGCACTGTCAGAGGGTCAGTACTGAGGGAGTGCCGCACTGTCAGAGGGTCAGTACTGAGGGAGTGCCGCACTGTCAGACGGTCAGTACTGAGGGAGTGCTGCACTGTCAGTGGGTCAGTACTGAGGGAGTGCTGCACTGTCAGAGGGTCAGTACTGAGGGAGCGCCGCACTGTCAGAGGGTCAGTACTGAGGGAGTGCCGCACTGTCAGAGGGTCAGTACTGAGGGAGTGCCGCACTGTCAGAGGGTCAGTATTGAGGGAGTGCTGCACTGTCAGTGGGTCAGTACTGAGGGAGTGCTGCACTGTCAGAGGGTCAGTACTGAGGGAGTGCTGCACTGTCAGAGGGTCAGTACTGAGGGAGTGCCGCACTGTCAGAGGGTCAGTACTGAGGGAGTGCCGCACTGTCAGAGGGTCAGTACTGAGGGAGTGCCGCACTGTCAGAGGGTCATTACTGAGGGAGTGCCGCACTGTCAGAGGGTCATTACTGAGGGAGTGCCGCACTGTCAGAGGGTCAGTACTGAGGGAGCGCCGCACTGTCAGAGGGTCAGTACTGAGGGAGTGCAGCACTGTCAGCGGGTCAGTACTGAGGGAGTGCTGCACTGTCAGTGGGTCAGTACTGATGGAGTTCCGCACTGTCAGAGGGTCAG
Organism: Scyliorhinus torazame; assembly: GCF_047496885.1. Classification (NCBI taxonomy): domain Eukaryota; kingdom Metazoa; phylum Chordata; class Chondrichthyes; order Carcharhiniformes; family Scyliorhinidae; genus Scyliorhinus; species Scyliorhinus torazame. Next base: position 250,563,713 of record NC_092717.1, read on the forward strand.
TACTGAGGGAGTGCCGCACTGTCAGAGGGTCAGTACTGATGGACTTCCGCACTGTCAGAGGGTCAGTACTGAGGGAGTGCCGCACTGTCAGAGGGTCAGTACTGAGGGAGTGCCGCACTGTCAGACGGTCAGTACTGAGGGAGTGCTGCACTGTCAGTGGGTCAGTACTGAGGGAGTGCTGCACTGTCAGAGGGTCAGTACTGAGGGAGTGCCGCACTGTCAGAGGGTCAGTACTGAGGGAGTGCCGCACTGTCAGAGGGTCAGTACTGAGGGAGTGCCGCACTGTCAGAGGGTCAGTATTGAGGGAGTGCTGCACTGTCAGTGGGTCAGTACTGAGGGAGTGCTGCACTGTCAGAGGGTCAGTACTGAGGGAGTGCTGCACTGTCAGAGGGTCAGTACTGAGGGAGTGCTGCACTGTCAGAGGGTTAGTACTGAGGGAGTGCCGCACTGTCAGAGGGTCAGTACTGAGGGAGTGCCGCACTGTCAGAGGGTCAGGACTGAGGGAGTGCTGCACTGTCAGAGGGTCAGTACTGAGGGAGTGCTGCACTGTCAGTGGGTCAGTACTGATGGAGTTCCGCACTGTCAGAGGGTCAGTACTGAGGGAGTGCCGCACTGTCAGAGGGTCAGTACTGAGGGAGCGCCGCACTGTCAGAGGGTCAGTACTGAGGGAGTGCTGCACTGTCAGTGGGTCAGTACTGAGGGAGTGCCGCACTGTCATAGGGTCAGTACTGAGGGATGCTGCACTGTCAGTGGGTCAGTACTGAGGGAGTGCCGCACTGGCAGAGGGTCAGTACTGAGGGATGCTGCACTGTCAGTGGGTCAGTACTGAGGGAGTGCTGCACTGTCAGAGGGTCAGTACTGAGGGATGCTGCACTGTCAGAGGGTCAGTACTGAGGGCGTATCACACTGTCAGAGGGTCAGTACTCAGGGAGTGCCGCACTGTCAGAGGGTCAGTACTGAGGGAGTGCTGCACTGTCAGAGGGTCAGTACTGAGGGAGTGCTGCACTGTCAGAGGGTCAGTACTGAGGGAGTGCCGCACTGTCAGAGAGTCAGTACTGAGGGAGAGCCGCACTGTCAGAGGGTCAGTACTGAGAGAGTGCTGCACTGTCAGAGGGTCAGTACTGAGGGAGTGCTGCACTGTCAGAGGGTCAGTACTGAGGGAGTGCTGCACTGTCAGAGGGTCAGTACTGAGGGAGAGCCGCACTGTCAGAGGGTCAGTACTGAGGGAGTGCCGCACTGTCAGAGGGTCAGTACTGAGGGAGTGCTGCACTGTCAGAGGGTCAGTGCTGAGGGAGTGCCGCACTGTCAGAGGGTCAGTACTGAGGGAGTGCTGCACTGTCAGAGGGTCAGTACTCAGGGAGTGCCGCACTGTCAGAGGGTCAGTACTGAGGGAGTGCTGCACTGTCAGAGGGTCAGTACTGAGGGAGTGCTGCACTGTCAGTACTGAGGGAGTGCCGCACTGTCAGAGGGTCAGTACTGAGGGAGTGCCGCACTGTCAGAGGGTCAGTACTGAGGGAGTGCCGCACTGTCAGAGGGTCAGTACTGAGGGAGCGCCGCACTGTCAGAGGGTCAGTACTGAGGGAGCGCCGCACTGTCAGAGGGTCAGTACTGAGGGAGTGCCGCACTGTCAGCGGGTCAGTACTGAGGGAGTGCTGCACTGTCAGAGGGTCAGTACTGAGGGAATGCTGCTCTGTCAGAGGGTCAGTACTGAGGAAGTGCCGCACTGTCAGAGGGTCAGTACTGAGGGAATGCTGCTCTGTCAGAGGGTCAGTACTGAGGGAGTGCCGCACTGTCAGAGGGTCAGTACTGAGGGAGTGCTGTACTGTCAGAGGGTCAGTACTGAGGGAGTGCCGCACTGTCAGAGGGTCAGTACTGAGGGAGCGCCGCACTGTCAGAGGGTCAGTACTGAGGGAGTGCCGCACTGTCAGAGGGTCAGTACTGAGGGAGTGCCGCACTGTCAGAGGGTCAGTACTGAGGGAGCGCCGCACTGTCAGAGGGTCAGTACTGAGGGAGCGCCGCACTGTCAGAGGGTCAGAACTGAGGGAGTGCCGCACTGTCAGAGGGTCAGTACTGAGGGAGCGCCGCACTGTCAGAGGGTCAGTACTGAGGGAGTGCCGCAATGTCAGAGGGTCAGTGCTGAGGGAGTGCTGCACTGTCAGAGGGTCAGTGCTGAGGGAGTGCCGCACTGTCAGAGGGTCAGTACTGAGGGAGTGCTGCACTGTCAGAGGGTCAGTACTCAGGGAGTGCCGCACTGTCAGAGGGTCAGTACTGAGGGAGTGCTGCACTGTCAGAGGGTCAGTACTGAGGGAGTGCTGCACTGTCAGTACTGAGGGAGTGCCGCACTGTCAGAGGGTCAGTACTGAGGGAGTGCCGCACTGTCAGAGGGTCAGTACTGAGGGAGTGCCGCACTGTCAGAGGGTCAGTACTGAGGGAGTGCCGCACTGTCAGAGGGTCAGTACTGAGGGAGTGCTGCACTGTCTGAGGGTCAGTACTGAGGGAATGCTGCTCTGTCAGAGGGTCAGTACTGAGGGAGTGCCGCACTGTCAGAGGGTCAGTACTGAGGGAGTACTGCACTGTCAGAGGGTCAGTACTGAGGGAGTGCCGCACTGTCAGAGGGTCAGTACTGAGGGAGTGCCGCACTGTCAGAGGGTCAGTACTGAGGGAGTGCCGCACTGTCAGAGGGTCAGTACTGAGGGAGTGCTGCACTGTCAGTGGGTCAGTACTGAGGGACTGCTGCACTGTCAGAGGGTCAGTACTGAGGGAGTGCCGCACTGTCAGAGGGTCAGTACTGAGGGAGTGCCGCACTGTCAGAGGGTCAGTACTGAGGGAGTGCCGCACTGTCAGAGGGTCAGTATTGAGGGAGTGCTGCACTGTCAGTGGGTCAGTACTGAGGGAGTGCTGCACTGTCAGAGGGTCAGTACTGAGGGAGTGCTGCACTGTCAGAGGGTCAGTACTGAGGGAGTGCTGCACTGTCAGAGGGTTAGTACTGAGGGAGTGCCGCACTGTCAGAGGGTCAGTACTGAGGCAGTGCCGCACTGTCAGAGGGTCAGTACTGAGGGAGTGCTGCACTGTCAGAGGGTCAGTACTGAGGGAGTGCTGCACTGTTCGTGGGTCAGTACTGATTGAGTTCCGCACTGTCAGAGGGCCAGTACTGAGGGAGTGCCACACTGTCAGAGGGTCAGTACTGAGGGAGCGCCGCACTGTCAGGGGGTCAGTACTGAGGGAGTGCTGCACTGTCAGTGGGTCAGTACTGAGGGAGTGCCGCACTGTCAGAGGGTCAGTACTGAGGGATGCTGCACTGTCAGTGGGTCAGCACTGAGGGAGTGCCGCACTATCAGAGGGTCAGTACTGAGGGATGCTGCACTGTCAGTGGGTCAGTACTGAGGGAGTGCCGCACTGTCAGAGGGTCAGTACTGAGGGATGCTGCACTGTCAGAGGGTCAGTACTGAGGGCGTATCACACTGTCAGAGGGTCAGTACTCAGGGAGTGCCGCACTGTCAGAGGGTCAGTACTGAGGGAGTGCTGCACTGTCAGAGGGTCAGTACTGAGGGAGTGCTGCACTGTCAGAGGGTCAGTACTGAGGGAGTGCCGCACTGTCAGAGAGTCAGTACTGAGGGAGTGCTGCACTGTCAGAGGGTCAGTGCTGAGGGAGTGCCGCACTGTCAGAGGGTCAGTACTGAGGGAGTGCTGCACTGTCAGAGGGTCAGTACTGAGGGAGTGCCGCACTGTCAGAGAGTCAGTACTGAGGGAGAGCTGCACTGTCAGAGGGTCAGTACTGAGGGAGTGCTGCACTGTCAGAGGGTCAGTACTGAGGGAGTGCTGCACTGTCAGAGGGTCAGTACTGAGGGAGTGCTGCACTGTCAGAGGGTCAGTACTGAGAGAGTGCTGCACTGTCAGAGGGTCAGTACTGAGGGACTGCCGCACTGTCAGAGGGTCAGTACTGAGGGAGTGCTGCACTGTCAGAGGGTCAGTACTGAGGGAGTGCTGCACTGTCAGAGGGTCAGTACTGAGGGACTGCCGCACTGTCGGAGGGTCAGTACTGAGGGAGTGCTACACTGTCAGAGGGTCAGTACTGAGGGAGTGCTGCACTGTCAGAGGGTCAGTACTGAGGGAGTGCTGCACTGTCAGAGGGTCAGTACTGAGGGAGTGCCGCACTGTCAGACGGTCAGTACTGAGGGAGTGCCGCACTGTCAGAGGGTAAGTACTGAGGGAGTGCTGCACTGTCAGACGGTCAGTACTGAGGGAGTGCCGCACTGTCAGACGGTCAGTACTGAGGGAGTGCCGCACTGTCAGACGGTCAGAACTGAGGGAGTGCTGCACTGTCAGAGGGTCAGACTTGAGGGTTTGCTGCACTGTCAGAGGGTCAGTACTGAGGGAGTGCCGCACTGTCAGAGGGTCAGTACTGAGGGATGCTGCACTGTCAGAGGGTCAGTACTGAGGGAGTGCTGCACTGTCAGAGGGTCAGTACTGAGGGAGTGCCGCACTGTCAGGCGGTCAGTACTGAGGGAGTGCCGCACTGTCAGACGGTCAGTACTGAGGGAGTGCTGCACTGTCAGAGGGTCAGTACTGAGGGAGTGCTGCACTGTCAGAGGGTCAGTACTGAGGGAGTGCCGCACTGTCAGAGGGTCAGTGCTGAGGGAGTGCTGCACTGTCAGAGGGTCAGTACTGAGGGAGTGCTGCACTGTCAGAGGGTCAGTACTGAGGGAGTGCCGCACTGTCGGAGGGTCAGTACTGAGGGAGTGCTGCACTGTCAGAGGGTCAGTACTGAGGGAGTGCTGCACTGTCAGAGGTTCAGTACTGAGGGAGTGCTGCACTGTCAGAGGGTCAGCACTGAGGGAGTGCTGCACTGTCAGAGGGTCAGTACTGAGGGAGTGCCGCACTGTCAGAGGGTCAGTACTGAGGGAGTGCCGCACTGTCAGAGGGTCAGTACTGAGGGAGTGCCGCACTGTCAGAGGGTCAGTACTGAGGGAGTGCCGCACTGTCAGAGGGTCAGTACTGAGGGAGTGCCGCACTGTCAGAGGGTCAGTACTGAGGGAGCGCCGCACTGTCAGAGGGTCAGTACTGAGGGAGTGCCGCACTGTCAGAGGGTCAGTACTGAGGGAGTGCCGCACTGTCAGAGGGTCAGTACTGAGGGAGTGCAGCGCTGTCAGAGGGTCAGTACTGAGGGAGTGCTGCACTGTCGGAGGGTCAGTACTGAGGGAGTGCCGCACTGTCAGAGGGTCAGTACTGAGGGAGTGCCGCACTGTCAGAGGGTCAGTACTGAGGGAGTGCAGCACTGTCAGAGGGTCAGTACTGAGGGAGTGCCGCACTGTCAGAGGGTCAGTACTGAGGGAGTGCCGCACTGTCAGAGGGTCAGTACTGAGGGAGTGCTGCACTGTCAGAGGGTCAGTACTGAGGGAGTGCTGCCCTGTCAGAGGGTCAGTACTGAGGGAGCGCCGCACTGTCAGAGGGTCAGTACTGAGGGAGTGCCGCACTGTCAGAGGGTCAGTACTGAGGGAGTGCTGCACTGTCAGAGGGTCAGTACTGAGCGAGTGCTGCCATGTCAGAGGGTCAGTACTGAGGGAGTGCCGCACTGTCAGAGGGTCAGTACTGAGGGAGTGCCGCACTGTCAGAGGGTCAGTACTGAGGGAGTGCCGCACTGTCAGAGGGTCAGTACTGAGGGAGTGCCGCACTGTCAGAGGGTCAGTACTGAGGGAGTGCCGCACTGTCAGAGAGTCAGTACTGAGAGAGTGCTGCACTGTCAGAGGGTCAGTACTGAGGGAGTGCTGCACTGTCAGAGGGTCAGTACTGAGGGAGTGCTGCACTGTCAGAGTGCCGGTGCTGAGGGAGTGCCGCACTGTCAGAGGGTCAGTACTGAGGGAGTGCTGCCTGGTCAGAGGGTCTGTGCTGCGGGAGTGCCGCACTGTCAGAGGGTCAGTACTGAGGGAGTGCCGCACTGTCAGAGGGTCAGTACTGAGAGAGTGCTGCACTGTCAGAGGGTCAGTACTGAGGGAGTGCTGCACTGTCAGAGGGTCAGTACTGAGGGAGTGCTGCACTGTCAGAGTGTCTGTGCTGAGGGAGTGCCGCACTGTCAGAGGGTCAGTACTGAGGGAGTGCTGCACTGTCAGAGTGTCTGTGCTGAGGGAGTGCTGCACTGTCAGAGGGTCAGTACTGAGGGAGTGCTGCCCTGTCAGAGGGTCAGTACTGAGGGAGCGCCGCACTGTCAGAGGGTCAGTACTGAGGGAGTGCCGCACTGTCAGAGGGTCAGTACTGAGGGAGTGCCGCACTGTCAGAGGGTCAGTACTGAGGGAGTGCTGCACTGTCAGAGGGTCAGTACTGAGCGAGTGCAGCACTGTCAGAGGGTCAGTACTGAGGGAGAGCCGCACTGTCAGAGGGTCAGTACTGAGGGAGTGCCGCACTGTCAGAGGGTCAGTACAGAGGGAGTGCTGCCCTGTCAGAGGGTCAGTACTGAGGGAGTGCCGCACTGTCAGATGGTCAGTACTGAGGGAGTGCCGCACTGTCAGAGGGTCAGTACTGAGGGAGTGCTGCACTGTCAGAGGGTCAGTACTGAGGGAGTGCAGCACTGTCAGAGGGTCAGTACTGAGGGAGTGCTGCACTGTCAGAGGGTCAGTACTGAGGGAGTGCTGCACTGTCAGAGGGTCAGTACTGAGGGAGTGCAGCACTGTCAGAGGGTCAGTACTGAGGGAGTGCTGCACTGTCAGAGGGTCAGTACTGAGGGAGTGCAGCACTGTCAGAGGGTCAGTACTGAGGGATTGCTGCACTGTCAGAGGGTCAGTACTGAGGGAGTGCTGCACTGTCAGAGGGTCAGTACTGAGGGAGTGCCGCACTGTCAGAGGGTCAGTACTGAGGGAGTGCCGCACTGTCAGAGGGTCAGTACTGAGGGAGTGCTGCACTGTCAGAGGGTCAGTACTGGGGGAGTGCCGCACTGTCAGAGGGTCAGTACTGAGGGAGTGCCGCACTGTCAGAGGGTCAGTACTGAGGGAGTGCCGCACTGTCAGAGGGCCAGTACTGAGGGAGTGCAGCACTGTCAGAGGGTCAGTACTGAGGGAGTGCAGCACTGTCAGAGGGTCAGTACTGAGGGAGTGCCGCATTGTCAGAGGGTCAGTACTGAGGGAGTGCAGCACTGTCAGAGGGTCAGTACTGAGGGAGTGCAGCACTGTCGGAGGGTCAGTACTGAGGGTGCGCCGCACTGTCAGAGGGTCAGTACTGAGGAAGTGCTGCCCTGTCAGAGGGTCAGTACTCAGGGAGTGCCGCACTGTCAGAGGGTCAGTACTGAGGGAGTGCCGCACTGTCAGAGGGTCAGTACGGAGGGAGTGCCGCACTGTCAGAGGGTCAGTACTGAGGGAGTGCTGCACTGTCAGAGGGTCAGTACTGAGGGAGTGCTGCACTGTCAGAGGGTCAGTACTGAGGGAGTGCAGCACTGTCAGAGGGGCAGTACTGAGGGAGTGCCGCACTGTCAGAGGGTCAGTACTGAGGGAGTGCCGCACTGTCAGCGGGTCAGTACTGAGGGAGTGCTGCACTGTCAGAGGGTCAGTACTGAGAGAGTGCCGCACTGTCAGAGGGTCAGTACTGAGGGAGTGCCGCATTGTCAGAGGGTCAGTACTGAGGGAGTGCCGCACTGTCAGAGGGTCAGTACTGAGGGAGTGCCGCACTGTCAGAGGGTCAGTACTGAGGGAGTGCCGCACTGTCAGAGGGTCAGTACTGAGGGAGTGCTGCACTGTCAGAGGGTCAGCACTGAGGGAGTGCCGCACTGTCAGGGGGTCAGTACTGAGGGAGTGCCGCACTGTCAGCGGGTCAGTACTGAGGGAGTGCTGCACTGTCAGAGGGTCAGTACTGAGGGAGTGCCGCACTGTCAGAGGGTCAGTACTGAGGGAGTGCCGCACTGTCAGAGGGTCAGTACTGAGGGAGTGCTGCACTGTCAGAGGGTCAGTGCTGAGGGAGTGCTGCACTGTCAGAGGGTCAGTACTGAGGGAGTGCTGCACTGTCAGAGGGTCAGTGCTGAGGGATGCTGCACTGTCAGAGGGTCAGTGCTGAGGGAGTGCCGCACTGTCAGAGGGTCAGTACTGAGGGAGTGCCGCACTGTCAGAGGGTCAGTACTGAGGGAGTGCTGCACTGTCAGAGGGTCAGTACTGAGGGAGCGCCGCACTGTCAGAGCGTCAGTACTGAGGGAGTGCCGCACTGTCAGAGGGTCAGTACTGAGGGAGCGCCGCACTGTCAGAGGGTCAGTACTGAGGGAGTGCCGCACTGTCAGAGGGTCAGTACTGAGGGAGTGCTGCACTGTCAGAGTGTCAGTACTGAGGGAGCGCCGCACTGTCAGAGGGTCAGTACTGAGGGAGTGTCGCACTGTCAGAGGGTCAGTACTGAGGGAGTGCTGCACTGTCAGAGGGTCAGTACTGAGGGAGCGCCGCACTGTCAGAGGGTCAGTACTGAGGGAGTGCCGCACTGTCAGAGGGTCAGTACTGAGGGAGTGCGCACTGTCAGAGGGTCAGTACTGAGGGAGTGCTGCCCTGTCAGAGGGTCAGTACTGAGGGAGTGCTGCACTGTCAGAGGGTCAGTACTGAGGGAGCGCCGCACTGTCAGAGGGTCAGTACTGAGGGAGTGCCGCACTGTCAGAGGGTCAGTACTGAGGGAGTACCGCACTGTCAGAGGGTCAGTACTGAGGGAGTGCTGCCCTGTCAGAGGGTCAGTACTGAGGGAGTGCCGCACTGTCAGAGGGTCAGTACTGAGGGAGTGCTGCACTGTCAGAGGGTCAGTACTGAGGGAGTGCTGCACTGTCAGAGGGTCAGTACTGAGGGAGTGCCGCACTGTCAGAGGGTCAGTACTGAGGGAGTGCCGCACTGTCAGAGGGTCAGTACTGAGGGAGTGCTGCACTGTCAGAGGGTCAGTACTGAGGGAGTGCTGCACTGTCAGAGGGTCAGTCCTGAGGGAGTGCTGCACTGTCAGAGAGTCAGTACTGAGGGAGTGCTGCACTGTCAGAGGGTCAGTACTGAGGGAGTGCCGCATTGTCAGAGGGTCAGTACTGAGGGAGTGCCGCACTGTCAGAGGGTCAGTACTGAGGGATGCTGCACTGTCAGAGGGTCAGTACTGAGGGAGTGCCGCACTGTCAGAGGGTCAGTACTGAGGGAGTGCCGCACTGTCAGAGGGTCAGTACTGAGGGAGTGCTGCACTGTCAGAGGGTCAGTACTGAGGGAGTGCCGCACTGTCAGAGGGGCAGTACTGAGGGAGTGCTGCACTGTCAGAGGGTCAGTACTGAGGGAGTGCCGCACTGTCAGAGGGTCAGCACTGAGGGAGTGCCGCACTGTCAGGGGGTCAGTACTGAGGGAGTGCCGCACTGTCAGCGGGTCAGTACTGAGGGAGTGCTGCACTGTCAGAGGGTCAGTACTGAGGGAGTGCCGCACTGTCAGAGGGTCAGTACTGAGGGAGTGCTGCACTGTCAGAGGGTCAGCACTGAGGGAGTGCCGCACTGTCAGGGGGTCAGTACTGAGGGAGTGCCGCACTGTCAGCGGGTCAGTACTGAGGGAGTGCTGCACTGTCAGAGGGTCAGTACTGAGGGAGTGCTGCACTGTCAGAGGGTCAGTGCTGAGGGATGCTGCACTGTCAGAGGGTCAGTGCTGAGGGAGTGCCGCACTGTCAGAGGGTCAGTACTGAGGGGGTGCCGCACTGTCAGAGGGTCAGTACTGAGGGAGTGCTGCACTGTCAGAGGGTCAGTAGTGAGGGAGTGCCGCACTGTCAGAGGGTCAGTACTGAGGGAGTGCTGCCCTGTCAGAGGGTCAGTACTGAGGGAGTGCCGCACTGTCAGAGGGTCAGTACTGAGGGAGTGCCGCACTGTCAGAGGGTCAGTACGGAGGCAGCGCCGCACTGTCAGTGGGTCAGTACTGAGGGAGTGCCGCACTGTCAGAGGGTCAGTACTGAGGGAGTGCTGCACTGTCAGAGGGTCAGTACTGACGGAGTGCTGCACTGTCAGAGGGTCAGTACTGAGGGAGAGCCACACTGTCAGAGGGTCAGTACTGAGGGAGTGCTGCACTGTCAGAGGGTCAGTACTGAGGGAGTGACGCACTGTCAGAGGGTCAGTACTGAGGGAGTGCTGCACTGTCAGAGGGTCAGTACTGAGGGAGTGCTGCACTGTCAGAGGGTCAGTACTGAGGGAGTGCCGCACTGTCAGAGGGTCAGTACTGAGGGAGTGCCGCACTGACAGAGGGTCAGTACTGAGGGAGTGCTGCACTGTCAGAGGGTCAGTACTGAGGGAGTGCAGCACTGTCAGAGGGTCAGTACTGAGGGAGTGCCAAACTGTCAGAGGGTCAGTACTGAGGGAGTGCTGCACTGTCAGAGGGTAAGTACTGAGGGAGTGCTGCACAGTCAGAGGGTCAGTACTGAGGGATTGTCTCACTAACAGCGGGTCAGTACTGAGGGAGTGCCGTACTGTAAGTGGGTCAGTACAGAGGGAGTGCCGCACTGTCAGAGGGTCAGTACTGAGGGAGCGATGGACTGTCAGAGGGTGAGTACTGAGGGATAGCTGCACTGTCAGAGGGTGAGTACTGAGGGAGAGCTGCACTGTCAGTGGGTCAGTACTGAGGTAGTGCTGCACTGTCAGAGGGTCAGTACTGAGGGAGTGCCGGACGGTCAGAGGCTCAGTATTGAGGGACTGCTGGACTGTATGAGGGTCAGTACTGAGGGAGTGCCACAATGTCAGAGGATCAGTACTGAGGGAGCGCTCCACTGTCAGAGGGTCAGTCCTGAGGGAGTGCTCCACTGTCAGAGGGTCAGTACTGAGGGAGTGCTGCACTGTCAGAGTGTCAGTCCTGACGGAGTGCCGCACTCTCAGAGGGTCAGTACTGAGGGAGTGCTGCACCGTCAGAGGGTCAGTACTGAGGGAGTGCCGCACTGTCAGAGGGGCAGTACTGAGGGAGTGCCGCACTGTCACAGGGTCAGTACTGAGGAAGTGCTGCACTGTCAGAGGGTCAGTACTGAGGGAGTGCTGCACTGTCAGAGGGTCAGTACTGAGGGAGTGCTGCACTGTCAGAGGGTCAGTACTGACGGAGTGCTGCACTGTCAGAGGGTCAGTACTGAGGGAGAGCCACACTGTCAGAGGGTCAGTACTGAGGGAGTGCTGCACTGTCAGAGGGTCAGTACTGAGGGAGTGACGCACTGTCAGAGGGTCAGTACTGAGGGAGTGCTGCACTGTCAGAGGGTCAGTACTGAGGGAGTGCTGCACTGTCAGAGGGTCAGTACTGAGGGAGTGCCGCACTGTCAGAGGGTCAGTACTGAGGGAGTGCCGCACTGACAGAGGGTCAGTACTGAGGGAGTGCTGCACTGTCAGAGGGTCAGTACTGAGGGAGTGCAGCACTGTCAGAGGGTCAGTACTGAGGGAGTGCCAAACTGTCAGAGGGTCAGTACTGAGGGAGTGCTGCACTGTCAGAGGGTAAGTACTGAGGGAGTGCTGCACAGTCAGAGGGTCAGTACTGAGGGATTGTCTCACTAACAGCGGGTCAGTACTGAGGGAGTGCCGTACTGTAAGTGGGTCAGTACAGAGGGAGTGCCGCACTGTCAGAGGGTCAGTACTGAGGGAGCGATGGACTGTCAGAGGGTCAGTACTGAGGGATAGCTGCACTGTCAGAGGGTGAGTACTGAGGGAGAGCTGCACTGTCAGTGGGTCAGTACTGAGGTAGTGCTGCACTGTCAGAGGGTCAGTACTGAGGGAGTGCCGGACGGTCAGAGGCTCAGTATTGAGGGACTGCTGGACTGTATGAGGGTCAGTACTGAGGGAGTGCCACAATGTCAGAGGATCAGTACTGAGGGAGCGCTCCACTGTCAGAGGGTCAGTCCTGAGGGAGTGCTCCACTGTCAGAGGGTCAGTACTGAGGGAGTGCTGCACTGTCAGAGTGTCAGTCCTGACGGAGTGCCGCACTCTGAGGGTCAGTACTGAGGGAGTGCTGCACCGTCAGAGGGTCAGTACTGAGGGAGTGCCGCACTGTCAGAGGGGCAGTACTGAGGGAGTGCCGCACTGTCACAGGGTCAGTACTGAGGAAGTGCTGCACTGTCAGAGGGTCAGTACTGAGGGAGTGCCGCCCTGTCGGAGGGTCAGTACTGAGGGAGTGCCGCACTGTCAGATGGTCAGTACTGAGGGAGTGCTGCACTGTAGAGAGGGTCAGTACTGAGGGAGTGCTGCACTGTCAGAGGGTCAGTACTGAGGGAGTGCTGCACTGTCAGAGGGTCAGTACTGAGGGTGCGCCGCACTGTCAGAGGGTCAGTACTGAGGAAGTGCTGCACTGTCAGAGGGTCAGTACTGAGGGAGTGCCGCACTGTCAGCGGGTCAGTACTGAGGGAGTGCTGCACTGTCAGAGGGTCAGTACTGAGGGAGTGCCGCACTGTCAGAGGGTCAGTACTGAGGGAGTGCCGCATTGTCAGAGGGTCAGTACTGAGGGAGTGCCGCACTGTCAGAGGGTCAGTACTGAGGGATGCTGCACTGTCAGAGTGTCGGTACTGAGGGAGTGCCGCACTGTCAGAGGGTCAGTACTGAGGGAGTGCCGCACTGTCAGAGGGTCAGTGCTGAGGGAGTGCTGCACTGTCAGAGGGTCAGTACTGAGGGAGTGCCGCACTGTCAGAGGGGCAGTACTGAGGGAGTGCCGCACTGTCAGAGGGTCAGTACAGAGGGAGTGCCGCACTGTCAGAGGGTCAGCACTGAGGGAGTGCCGCACTGTCAGGGGGTCAGTACTGAGGGAGTGCCGCACTGACAGCGGCTCAGTACTGAGGGAGTGCCGCACTGTCAGAGGGTCAGTACTGAGGGAGTGCCGCACTGTCAGAGGGTCAGTACTGAGGGAGTGCTGCACTGTCAGAGGGTCAGCACTGAGGGAGTGCCGCACTGTCAGGGGGTCAGTACTGAGGGAGTGCCGCACTGTCAGCGGGTCAGTACTGAGGGAGTGCTGCACTGTCAGAGGGTCAGTACTGAGGGAGTGCCGCACTGTCAGAGGGTCAGTACTGAGGGAGTGCCGCACTGTCAGAGGGTCAGTACTGAGGGAGTGCTGCACTGTCAGAGGGTCAGTGCTGAGGGAGTGCTGCACTGTCAGAGGGTCAGTACTGAGGGAGTGCTGCACTGTCAGAGGGTCAGTGCTGAGGGATGCTGCACTGTCAGAGGGTCAGTGCTGAGGGAGTGCCGCACTGTCAGAGGGTCAGTACTGAGGGAGTGCCGCACTGTCAGAGGGTCAGTACTGAGGGAGTGCTGCACTGTCAAAGGGTCAGTACTGAGGGAGTGCCGCACTGTCAGAGGGTCAGTACTGAGGGAGTGCTGCACTGTCAGAGGGTCAGTACTGAGGGAGCGCCGCACTGTCAGAGCGTCAGTACTGAGGGAGTGCCGCACTGTCAGAGGGTCAGTACTGAGGGAGCGCCGCACTGTCAGAGGGTCAGTACTGAGGGAGTGCCGCACTGTCAGAGGGTCAGTACTGAGGGAGTGCCGCACTGTCAGAGGGTCAGTACTGAGGGAGTGCTGCACTGTCAGAGTGTCAGTACTGAGGGAGCGCCGCACTGTCAGAGGGTCAGTACTGAGGGAGCGCCGCACTGTCAGAGGGTCAGTACTGAGGGAGTGCTGCACTGTCAGAGGGTCAGTACTGAGGGAGCGCCGCACTGTCAGAGGGTCAGTACTGAGGGAGTGCCGCACTGTCAGAGGGTCAGTACTGAGGGAGTGCGCACTGTCAGAGGGTCAGTACTGAGGGAGTGCTGCCCTGTGAGAGGGTCAGTACTGAGGGAGTGCTGCACTGTCAGAGGGTCAGTACTGAGGGAGCGCCGCACTGTCAGAGGGTCAGTACTGAGGGAGTGCCGCACTGTCAGAGGGTCAGTACTGAGGGAGTACCGCACTGTCAGAGGGTCAGTACTGAGGGAGTGCTGCCCTGTCAGAGGGTCAGTACTGAGGGAGTGCCGCACTGTCAGAGGGTCAGTACTGAGGGAGTGCTGCACTGTCAGAGGGTCAGTACTGAGGGAGTGCTGCACTGTCAGAGGGTCAGTACTGAGGGAGTGCCGCACTGTCAGAGGGTCAGTACTGAGGGAGTGCCGCACTGTCAGAGGGTCAGTACTGAGGGAGTGCTGCACTGTCAGAGGGTCAGTACTGAGGGAGTGCTGCACTGTCAGAGGGTCAGTCCTGAGGGAGTGCTGCACTGTCAGAGAGTCAGTACTGAGGGAGTGCTGCACTGTCAGAGGGTCAGTACTGAGGGAGTGCCGCACTGTCAGCGGGTCAGTACTGAGGGAGTGGCGCACTGTCAGCGGGTCAGTACTGAGGGAGTGCTGCACTGTCAGAGGGTCAGTACTGAGGGAGTGCCGCACTGTCAGAGGGTCAGTACTGAGGGAGTGCCGCACTGTCAGAGGGTCAGTACTGAGGGAGTGCCGCATTGTCAGAGGGTCAGTACTGAGGGAGTGCCGCACTGTCAGAGGGTCAGTACTGAGGGATGCTGCACTGTCAGAGGGTCAGTACTGAGCGAGTGCCGCACTGTCAGAGGGTCAGTACTGAGGGAGTGCCGCACTGTCAGAGGGTCAGTACTGAGGGAGTGCTGCACTGTCAGAGGGTCAGTACTGAGGGAGTGCCGCACTGTCAGAGGGGCAGTACTGAGGGAGTGCTGCACTGTCAGAGGGTCAGTACTGAGGGAGTGCCGCACTGTCAGAGGGTCAGCACTGAGGGAGTGCCGCACTGTCAGGGGGTCAGTACTGAGGGAGTGCCGCACTGTCAGCGGGTCAGTACTGAGGGAGTGCTGCACTGTCAGAGGGTCAGTACTGAGGGAGTGCCGCACTGTCAGAGGGTCAGTACTGAGGGAGTGCTGCACTGTCAGAGGGTCAGCACTGAGGGAGTGCCGCACTGTCAGGGGGTCAGTACTGAGGGAGTGCCGCACTGTCAGCGGGTCAGTACTGAGGGAGTGCTGCACTGTCAGAGGGTCAGTACTGAGGGAGTGCTGCACTGTCAGAGGGTCAGTGCTGAGGGATGCTGCACTGTCAGAGGGTCAGTGCTGAGGGAGTGCCGCACTGTCAGAGGGTCAGTACTGAGGGGGTGCCGCACTGTCAGAGGGTCAGTACTGAGGGAGTGCTGCACTGTCAGAGGGTCAGTAGTGAGGGAGTGCCGCACTGTCAGAGGGTCAGTACTGAGGGAGTGCTGCCTTGTCAGAGGGTCAGTACTGAGGGAGTGCCGCACTGTCAGAGGGTCAGTACTGAGGGAGTGCCGCACTGTCAGAGGGTCAGTACGGAGGCAGCGCCGCACTGTCAGTGGGTCAGTACTGAGGGAGTGCCGCACTGTCAGAGGGTCAGTACTGAGGGGGTGCTGCACTGTCAGAGGGTCAGTACTGACGGAGTGCTGCACTGTCAGAGGGTCAGTACTGAGGGAGAGCCACACTGTCAGAGGGTCAGTACTGAGGGAGTGCTGCACTGTCAGAGGGTCAGTACTGAGGGAGTGACGCACTGTCAGAGGGTCAGTACTGAGGGAGTGCTGCACTGTCAGAGGGTCAGTACTGAGGGAGTGCTGCACTGTCAGAGGGTCAGTACTGAGGGAGTGCCGCACTGTCAGAGGGTCAGTACTGAGGGAGTGCCGCACTGACAGAGGGTCAGTACTGAGGGAGTGCTGCACTGTCAGAGGGTCAGTACTGAGGGAGTGCAGCACTGTCAGAGGGTCAGTACTGAGGGAGTGCCAAACTGTCAGAGGGTCAGTACTGAGGGAGTGCTGCACTGTCAGAGGGTAAGTACTGAGGGAGTGCTGCACAGTCAGAGGGTCAGTACTGAGGGATTGTCTCACTAACAGCGGGTCAGTACTGAGGGAGTGCCGTACTGTAAGTGGGTCAGTACAGAGGGAGTGCCGCACTGTCAGAGGGTCAGTACTGAGGGAGCGATGGACTGTCAGAGGGTCAGTACTGAGGGATAGCTGCACTGTCAGAGGGTGAGTACTGAGGGAGAGCTGCACTGTCAGTGGGTCAGTACTGAGGTAGTGCTGCACTGTCAGAGGGTCAGTACTGAGGGAGTGCCGGACGGTCAGAGGCTCAGTATTGAGGGACTGCTGGACTGTATGAGGGTCAGTACTGAGGGAGTGCCACAATGTCAGAGGATCAGTACTGAGGGAGCGCTCCACTGTCAGAGGGTCAGTCCTGAGGGAGTGCTCCACTGTCAGAGGGTCAGTACTGAGGGAGTGCTGCACTGTCAGAGTGTCAGTCCTGACGGAGTGCCGCACTCTCAGAGGGTCAGTACTGAGGGAGTGCTGCACCGTCAGAGGGTCAGTACTGAGGGAGTGCCGCACTGTCAGAGGGGCAGTACTGAGGGAGTGCCGCACTGTCACAGGGTCAGTACTGAGGAAGTGCTGCACTGTCAGAGGGTCAGTACTGAGGGAATGCTGCACTGTCAGAGGGTCAGAACCGAGGGAGCGCTCCACTGTCGGAGGGTCAGTACTGAGGGAGCGCTGGACTGTCAGAGGGTCAGTACTGAGGGAGTGCTGCACTCTCAGAGGGTCAGTACTGAGGGACTGCTGCACTGTCAGAGGGTCAGTACTGAGGGTGTGCCGCACTGTCACAGGGTCAGTACTGAGGAAGTGCCGCACAGTCAGAGGGTCAGTACTGAGGGAGTGCCGCACTGTCAGAGGGTCAGTACTGAGGGAGTGCCAAAATGTCAGAGGGTCAGTACTGAATGAGCGCTGCACTGTCAGAGGGTCAGTACTGAGGGAGTTCTGCACTGCCAGAGGGTCAGTACTGAGGGAGCGATGGACTGTCAGAGGGTCAGTTCTGAGGGAGTGCCGCACTGTCAGAGGGTCAGTACTGAGGGAGTGCCGGACGGTCAGATGGTCAGTATTGAGGGACTGCTGCACTGTATGAGGGTCAGTACTGAGGGAGTGCCACAATGTCAGAGGATCAGTACTGAGGGAGGGCTCCACTGTCAGAGGGTCAGTCCTGAGGGAGTGCTCCACTGTCAGAGGGTCAGTACTGAGGGAGTGCTGCACTGTCAGAGTGTCATGCATTTTGGAAGGGCTAATGCAGGTAGGGAATATACAGTGAATGGTAGAACCCTCAAGAGTATTGAAAGTCAAAGAGATCTAGGAGTACAGGTCCACAGATCACTGAAAGGGGCTACACAGGTGGAGAAGGTAGTCAAGAAGGCATACGGCATGCTTGCCTTCATTGGCCGGGGCATTGAGTATAAGAATTGGCAAGTCATGTTGCAGCTGTATAGAACCTTAGTTAGGCCACACTTGGAGTATAGTGTTCAATTCTGGTCGCCACACTACCAGAAGGATGTGGAGGCTTTAGAGAGGGTGCAGAAGAGATTTACCAGAATGTTGCCTGGTATGGAGGGCATTAGCTATGAGGAGCGATTGAATAAACTCGGTTTGTTCTCACTGGAACGAAGGAGGTTGAGGGGCGACCTGATAGAGGTATACAAAATTATGAGGGGCATAGACAGAGTGGATAGTCAGAGGCTTTTCCCCAGGGTAGAGGGGTCAATTACTAGGGGGCATAGGTTTAAGGTGAGAGGGGCAAGGTTTAGAGTAGATGTACGAGGCAAGTTGTTTACACAGAGGGTAGTGGGTGCCTGGAACTCACTACCGGAGGAGGTAGTGGAGGCAGGGACGATAGGGACATTTAAGGGGCATCTTGACAAATATATGAATAGGATGGGAATAGAAGGATACGGACCCAGGAAGTGTAGAAGATTGTAGTTTAGTCGGGCAGTATGGTCGGCACGGGCTTGGAGGGCCGAAGGGCCTGTTCCTGTGCTGTACATTTCTTTGTTCTTTGTTTGTTCTTTGAGTGCCGCACTGTCAGAGGGTCAGTACTGAGGGAATGCTGCACTGTCAGAGGGTCAGTACTGAGGGAGTGCTGCCCTGTCAGAGGGTCAGTACTGAGGGAGTGCTGCACTGTCAGAGGGTCAGTACTGAGGGAGTGCCGCACTGTCAGAGGGTCAGTACTGAGGGAATGCTGCACTGTCAGAGGGTCAGTACTGAGGGAGTGCCACACTGTCAGAGGGTCAGTACTGAGGGAGTGCTTCACTGTCAGAGGGTCAGTACTGAGGGAGTGCTGCCCTGTCAGAGGGTCAGTACTGAGGGAGTGCCGCACTGTCAGAGGGTCAGTACTGAGGGAGTGCCGCACTGTCAGAGGGTCAGTACTGAGGGAGCGCCGCACTGTCAGAGGGTCAGTACTGAGGGAGCGCCGCACTGTCAGAGGGTCAGTACTGTGGGAATGCCGCACTGTCAGAGGGTCAGTACTGAGGGAGTACCGCACTGTCAGAGGGTCAGTACTGAGGGAGTGCCGCACTGTCAGAAGGTCAGTACTGAGGGAGTGCTGCACTGTCAGAGGGTCAGTACTGAGGGAGTGCTGCACTGTCAGAGGGTCAGTACTGAGGGTGCGCCGCACTGTCAGAGGGTCAGTACTGAGGAAGTGCTGCCCTGTCAGAGGGTCAGTACTCAGGGAGTGCCGCACTGTCAGAGGGTCAGTACTGAGGGAGTGCCGCACTGTCAGAGGGTCAGTACGGAGGGAGTGCCGCACTGTCAGAGGGTCAGTACTGAGGGAGTGCTGCACTGTCAGAGGGTCAGTACTGAGGGAGTGCTGCACTGTCAGAGGGTCAGTACTGAGGGAGTGCAGCACTGTCAGAGGGGCAGTACTGAGGGAGTGCCGCACTGTCAGAGGGTCAGTACTGAGGGAGTGCCGCACTGTCAGCGGGTCAGTACTGAGGGAGTGCTGCACTGTCAGAGGGTCAGTACTGAGGGAGTGCCGCACTGTCAGAGGGTCAGTACTGAGGGAGTGCCGCATTGTCAGAGGGTCAGTACTGAGGGATGCTGCACTGTCAGAGGGTCAGTACTGAGGGAGTGCCGCACTGTCAGAGGGTCAGTACTGAGGGAGTGCCGCACTGTCAGAGGGTCAGTACTGAGGGAGTGCTGCACTGTCAGAGGGTCAGTACTGAGGGAGTGCCGCACTGTCAGAGGGGCAGTACTGAGGGAGTGCTGCACTGTCAGAGGGTCAGTACAGAGGGAGTGCCGCACTGTCAGAGGGTCAGCACTGAGGGAGTGCCGCACTGTCAGGGGGTCAGTACTGAGGGAGTGCCGCACTGTCAGCGGATCAGTACTGAGGGAGTGCTGCACTGTCAGAGGGTCAGTACTGAGGGAGTGCCGCACTGTCAGAGGGTCAGTACTGAGGGAGTGCTGCACTGTCAGAGGGTCAGCACTGAGGGAGTGCCGCACTGTCAGGGGGTCAGTACTGAGGGAGTGCCGCACTGTCAGCGGGTCAGTACTGAGGGAGTGCTGCACTGTCAGAGGGTCAGTACTGAGGGAGTGCCGCACTGTCAGAGGGTCAGTACTGAGGGAGTGCCGCACTGTCAGAGGGTCAGTACTGAGGGAGTGCTGCACTGTCAGAGGGTCAGTGCTGAGGGAGTGCTGCACTGTCAGAGGGTCAGTACTGAGGGAGTGCTGCACTGTCAGAGGGTCAGTGCTGAGGGATGCTGCACTGTCAGAGGGGCAGTACTGAGGGAGTGCCGCACTGTCAGAGGGTCAGTACAGAGGGAGTGCCGCACTGTCAGAGGGTCAGCACTGAGGGAGTGCCGCACTGTCAGGGGGTCAGTACTGAGGGAGTGCCGCACTGTCAGCGGGTCAGTACTGAGGGAGTGCTGCACTGTCAGAGGGTCAGTACGGAGGCAGCGCCGCACTGTCAGTGGGTCAGTACTGAGGGAGTGCCGCACTGTCAGAGGGTCAGTACTGAGGGAGTGCTGCACTGTCAGAGGGTCAGTACTGACGGAGTGCTGCACTGTCAGAGGGTCAGTACTGAGGGAGAGCCACACTGTCAGAGGGTCAGTACTGAGGGAGTGCTGCACTGTCAGAGGGTCAGTACTGAGGGAGTGACGCACTGTCAGAGGGTCAGTACTGAGGGAGTGCTGCACTGTCAGAGGGTCAGTACTGAGGGAGTGCTGCACTGTCAGAGGGTCAGTACTGAGGGAGTGCCGCACTGTCAGAGGGTCAGTACTGAGGGAGTGCCGCACTGACAGAGGGTCAGTACTGAGGGAGTGCTGCACTGTCAGAGGGTCAGTACTGAGGGAGTGCAGCACTGTCAGAGGGTCAGTACTGAGGGAGTGCCAAACTGTCAGAGGGTCAGTACTGAGGGAGTGCTGCACTGTCAGAGGGTAAGTACTGAGGGAGTGCTGCACAGTCAGAGGGTCAGTACTGAGGGATTGTCTCACTAACAGCGGGTCAGTACTGAGGGAGTGCCGTACTGTAAGTGGGTCAGTACAGAGGGAGTGCCGCACTGTCAGAGGGTCAGTACTGAGGGAGCGATGGACTGTCAGAGGGTGAGTACTGAGGGAGAGCTGCACTGTCAGTGGGTCAGTACTGAGGTAGTGCTGCACTGTCAGAGGGTCAGTACTGAGGGAGTGCCACAATGTCAGAGGATCAGTACTGAGGGAGCGCTCCACTGTCAGAGGGTCAGTCCTGAGGGAGTGCTCCACTGTCAGAGGGTCAGTACTGAGGGAGTGCTGCACTGTCAGAGGGGCAGTACTGAGGGAGTGCCGCACTGTCACAGGGTCAGTACTGAGGAAGTGCTGCACTGTCAGAGGGTCAGTACTGAGGGAATGCTGCACTGTCAGAGGGTCAGAACCGAGGGAGCGCTCGACTGTCGGAGGGTCAGTACTGAGGGAGCGCTCGACTGTCGGAGGGTCAGTACTGAGGGAGTGCTGCACTCTCAGAGGGTCAGTACTGAGGGACTGCTGCACTGTCAGAGGGTCAGTACTGAGGGTGTGCCGCACTGTCACAGGGTCAGTACTGAGGGAGTGCCGCACTGTCAGAGGGTCAGTACTGAGGGAGTGCTGCACTGTCAGAGGGTCAGTACTGAGGGAGCGCCGCACTGTCAGAGCGTCAGTACTGAGGGAGTGCCGCACTGTCAGAGGGTCAGTACTGAGGGAGCGCCGCACTGTCAGAGGGTCAGTACTGAGGGAGTGCCGCACTGTCAGAGGGTCAGTACTGAGGGAGTGCCGCACTGTCAGAGGGTCAGTACTGAGGGAGCGCCGCACTGTCAGAGGGTCAGTACTGAGGGAGTGCCGCACTGTCAGAGGGTCAGTACTGAGGGAGCGCCGCACTGTCAGAGGGTCAGTACTGAGGGAGTGCCGCACTGTCAGAGGGTCAGTACTGAGGGAGTGCGCACTGTCAGAGGGTCAGTACTGAGGGAGTGCTGCACTGTCAGAGGGTCAGTACTGAGGGAGTGCTGCACTGTCAGAGGGTCAGTACTGAGGGAGTGCCGCACTGTCAGAGGGTCAGTACTGAGGGAGTGCGCACTGTCAGAGGGTCAGTACTGAGGGAGTGCTGCACTGTCAGAGGGTCAGTACTGAGGGAGTGCTGCACTGTCAGAGGGTCAGTACTGAGGGAGTGCTGCACTGTCAGAGGGTCAGTACTGAGGGAGTACCGCACTCTCAGAGGGTCAGTACTGAGGGAGTGCTGCACTGTCAGAGGGTCAGTACTGAGGGAGCGCCGCACTGTCAGAGGGTCAGTACTGAGGGAGTGCCGCACTGTCAGAGGGTCAGTACTGAGGGAGTACCGCACTGTCAGAGGGTCAGTACTGAGGGAGTGCTGCCCTGTCAGGGGGTCAGTACTGAGGGAGTGCCGCACTGTCAGAGGGTCAGTACTGAGGGAGTGCTGCACTGTCAGAGGGTCAGTACTGAGGGAGTGCTGCACTGTCAGAGGGTCAGTACTGAGGGAGTGCTGCACTGTCAGAGGGTCAGTACTGAGGGAGTGCCGCACTGTCAGAGGGTCAGTACTGAGGGAGTGCCGCACTGTCAGAGGGTCAGTACTGAGGTAGTGCCGGACTGTCAGAGGGTCAGTACTGAGGGAGTGCTGCACTGTCAGAGGGTCAGTACTGAGGGAGTGCCGGACTGTCAGAGGGTCAGTACTGAGGGAGCGCCGCACTGTCAGAGGGTCAGTACTGAGGGAGTGCCGGACTGTCAGAGGGTCAGTACTGAGGGAGTGCTGCACTGTCAGAGGGTCAGTACTGAGGGAGTGCCGCACTGTCAGAGGGTCAGTACTGAGGGAGTTCTGCACTGTCAGAGGGTCAGTACTGAGGGAGTGCCGCACTGTCAGAGGGTCAGTACTGAGGGAGTGCCGCACTGTCAGAGGGTCAGTACTGAGGGAGTGCTGCACTGTCAGAGGGTCAGTACTGAGGGAGTGCCGCACTGTCAGAGGGTCAGTACTGAGGGAGTGCCGCACTGTCAGAGGGTCAGTACTGAGGGAGCGCCGCACTGTCAGAGGGTCAGTACTGAGGGAGTGCCGCACTGTCAGAGGGTCAGTACTGAGGGAGTGCCGCACTGTCAGAGGGTCAGTACTGAGGGAGTGCTGCACTGTCAGAGGGTCAGTACTGAGGGAGTGCCGCACTGTCAGAGGGTCACTACTGAGGGAGTGCCGCACTGCCAGAGGGTCAGTACTGAGGGAGTGCCGCACTGTCAGAGGGTCAGTACTGAGGGAGTGCTGCACTGTCAGAGGGTCAGTACTGAGCGAGTGCCGCACTGTCAGAGGGTCAGTACTGAGGGAGTGCCGCACTGTCAGAGGGTCAGTACTGAGGGAGCGCCGCACTGTCAGAGGGTCAGTACTGAGGGAGTGCCGCAATGTGAGAGGGTCAGTACTGAGGGAGTGCCGCACTGTCAGAGAGTCAGTACTGAGGGAGTGCCGCACTGTCAGAGGGTCAGTACTGAGGGAGTGCCGCACTGTCAGAGGGTCAGTACTGAGGGAGTGCCGCACTGTCAGAGGGTCAGTACTGAGGGAGTGCCGCACTGTCAGAGAGTCAGTACTGAGGGAGTGCCGCACTGTCAGAGGGTCAGTACTGAGGGAGTGCCGCACTGTCAGAGGGTCAGTACTGAGGGAGTGCCGCACTGTCAGAGAGTCAGTACTGAGGGAGTGCCGCACTGTCAGAGGGTCAGTACTGAGGGAGTGCCGCAATGTGAGAGGGTCAGTACTGAGGGAGTGCCGCACTGTCAGAGAGTCAGTAT
This sequence comes from Scyliorhinus torazame, assembly GCF_047496885.1. Classification (NCBI taxonomy): domain Eukaryota; kingdom Metazoa; phylum Chordata; class Chondrichthyes; order Carcharhiniformes; family Scyliorhinidae; genus Scyliorhinus; species Scyliorhinus torazame. The sequence goes on from NC_092717.1 coordinate 250,586,672, forward strand.
TGAGGGAGTGCCGCACTGTCAGAGGGTCAGTACTGAGGGAGTGCCGCACTGTCGGAGGGTCAGTACTGAGGGAGTGCCGCACTGTCAGAGGGTCAGTACTGAGGGAGTGCCGGACTGTCAGAGGGTCAGTACTGAGGGAGTTCTGCACTGTCAGAGGGTCAGTACTGAGGGAGTGCTGCACTGTCAGAGGGTCAGTACTGTGGGAGTGCTGCACGGTCAGAGGGTCAGTACTGAGGGAGTGCTGCACTGTCAGAGGGTCAGTACTGAGGGAGTGCCGCACTGTCAGAGGGTCAGTACTGAGGGACTGCTGCCCTGTCAGAGGGTCAGTATGAGGGAGTGCCGCACTGTCAGAGGGTCAGTACTGAGGGAGTGCTGCACTGTCAGAGGGTCAGTACTGAGGGAGCGCCGCACTGTCAGAGGGTCAGTACTGAGGGAGTGCTGCTCTGTCAGAGGGTCAGTACTGAGGGACTGCTGCCCTGTCAGAGGGTCAGTATGAGGGAGTGCCGCACTGTCAGAGGGTCAGTACTGAGGGAGTGCTGCACAGTAACAGGGTCAGTACTGAGGGAGTGCTGCACTGTCAGAGGGTCAGTACTGAGGGAGTGCCGCACTGTCAGAGGGTCAGTACTGAGGGAGTGCCGCACCGTCAGTGGGTCAGTACTGAGGGAGTGCTGCACTGTCAGAGGGTCAGTACTGAGGGGAGAGCGGCTCTGTCAGAGGGTCAGTACTGAGGGAGTGCCGCACTGTCAGAGGGTCAGTACTGAGGGAGTGCTGCACTGTCAGAGGGTCAGCACTGAGGGAGTGCTGCACTGTCAGAGGGTCAGTACTGAGGGAGTGCCGCACTGTCAGAGGGTCAGTACTGAGGGAGTGCTGCACTGTCAGAGGGTCAGCACTGAGGGAGTGCTGCACTGTCAGAGGGGCAGTACTGAGGGAGTGCTGCACTGTCAGAGGGTCAGTACTGAGGGAGTGCTGCACTGTCAGAGGGTCAGTACTGAGGGAGTGCCACACTGTCAGAGGGTCAGTACTGAGGGAGTGCCGCACTGTCAGAGGGTCAGTACTGAGGGAGAGCTGCACTGTCAGAGGGTCCGTACTGAGGGAGTGCTGCACTGTCAGAGGGTCAGTACTGAGGGAATGCTGCACTGTCAGAGGGTCAGTACTGAGGGAGTGCCGCACTGTCAGAGTGTCAGTACTGAGGGAGTGCCGCACTGTCAGAGGGTCAGTACTGAGGGAGTGCCGCACTGTCAGAGGGTCAGTGCTGAGGGACTGTCGCACTGTCAGAGGGTCCGTACTGAGGGAGTGCTGCACTGTCAGAGGGTCAGTACTGAGGGAGTGCCGCACTGTCAGAGGGTCAGTACTGAGGGAGTGCCGCACTGTTAGAGGGTCAGTACTGAGGGAGTGCTGCACTGTCAGAGTGTCAATACTGAGGGAGTGCCGCACTGTCAGAGGGTCAGTACTGAGGGAGTGCTGCACTGTCAGAGGGTCAGTACTGAGGGAGTGCTGCACTGTCAGAGGGTCAGTACTGAGGGAGTGCTGCACTGTCAGAGGGTCAGTACTGAGGGAGTGCCGCACTGTCAGAGGGTCAGTACTGAGGGAGTGCCGCACTGTCAGAGGGTCAGTACTGAGGGAGTGCTGCACTGTCAGAGGGTCAGTACTGAGGGAGTGCCGCACTGTCAGAGGGTCAGTACTGAGGGAGAGCTGCACTGTCAGAGGGTCAGCACTGAGTGAGTGCCGCACTGTCAGAGGGTCAGTACTGAGGGAGTGCCGCACTGTCAGAGGGTCAGTACTGAGGGAGTGCCGCACTGTCAGAGGGTCAGTACTGAGGGAGTGCCGCACTGTCAGAGGGTCAGTACTGAGGGAGTGCCGCACTGTCAGAGGGTCAGTACTGAGGGAGAGCTGCACTGTAAGAGGGTCAGTACTGAGGGAGTGCCGCACTGTCAGAGGGTCAGTACTGAGTGAGTGCCGCACTGTCAGAGGGTCAGTACTGAGGGAGTGCTGCACTGTCAGAGGGTCAGTACTGAGGGAGCGCCGCACTGTCAGAGGGTCAGTACTGAGGGAGTGCTGCACTGTCAGAGGGTCAGTACTGAGGGAGTGCCGCACTGTCAGAGGGTCAGTACTGAGGGAGTGCTGCACTGTCAGAGGGTCAGTACTGAGGGAGCGCCGCACTGTCAGAGGGTCAGTACTGAGGGAGTGCTGCACTGTCAGAGGGTCAGTACTGAGGGAGTGTTGCACTGTCAGAGGGTCAGTACTGAGGGAGCGCCGCACTGTCAGAGGGTCAGTACTGAGGGAGTGCCGCACTGTCAGAGGGTCAGTACTGAGGGAGTGCCGCACTGTCAGAGGGTCAGTACTGAGGGAGCGCCGCACTGTCAGAGGGTCAGTACTGAGGGAGCGCTGCACTGTCAGAGGGTCAGTACTGAGGGAGTGCTGCACTGTCAGAGGGTCAGTACTGAGGGTTGCTGCACTGTCAGAGGGTCAGTACTGAGGGAGTGCTGCACTGTCAGAGGGTCAGTACTGAGGGTTGCTGCACTGTCAGAGGGTCAGTACTGAGGGAGTGCCGCACTGTCAGAGGGTCAGTACTGAGGGTTGCTGCACTGTCAGAGGGTCAGTACTGAGGGTTGCTGCACTGTCAGAGGGTCAGTACTGAGGGAGTGCTGCACTGTCAGAGGGTCAGTACTGAGGGAGTGCTGCACTGTCAGAGGGTCCGTACTGAGGGAGTGCTGCACTGTCAGAGGGTCAGTACTGAGGGAATGCTGCACTGTCAGAGGGTCAGTACTGAGGGAGTGCCGCACTGTCAGAGGGTCAGTACTGAGGGGTGCTGCACTGTCAGATGGTCAGTACTGAGGGTTGCTGCACTGTCAGAGGGTCAGTACTGAGGGAGTGTTGCACTGTCAGAGGGTCCGTACTGAGGGAGTGCTGCACTGTCAGAGGGTCAGTACTGAGGGAGTGCCGCACTGTCAGAGGGTCAGTACTGAGGGAGTGCCGCACTGTCAGAGGGTCAGTACTGAGGGAGTGCCGCACTGTCAGAGGGTCAGTACTGAGGGAGTGCCGCACTGTCAGAGGGTCAGTACTGAGGGAGTGCCGCACTGTCAGAGGGTCAGTACTGAGGGAGTGCTGCACTGTCAGAGGGTCAGTACTGAGGGAGTGCTGTACTGTCAGAGGGTCAGTGCTGAGGGAGTGCTGCCCTGTCAGAGGGTCAGTGCTGAGTGAGCGCTGCACTGTCAGAGGGTCAGTACTGAGGGAGCGCTGCACTGTCAGAGGGTCAGTGCTGAGTGAGCGCTGCACTGTCAGAGGGTCAGTACTGAGGGAGTGCTGCACTGTCAGAGGGTCAGTACTGAGGGAGTGCCGCACTGTCAGAGGGTCAGTACTGAGGGAGCGCCGCACTGTCAGAGAGTCAGTACTGAGTGAGCGCTGCACTGTCAGAGGGTCAGTACTGAGGGAGCGCTGCCCTGTCAGAGGGTCAGTACTGAGGGAGTGCCGCACTGTCAGAGGGTCAGTGCTGAGGGAGTGCTGCACTGTCAGAGGGTCAGTACTGAGGGAGTGCCGCACTGTCAGAGGGTCAGTACTGAGGGTTGCTGCACTGTCAGAGGGTCAGTACTGAGGGAGTGCTGCACTGTCAGAGGGTCAGTACTGAGGGAGTGCCGCACTGTCAGAGGGTCAGTACTGAGGGAGTGCCGCACTGTCAGAGGGTCAGTACTGAGGGAGTGCCGCACTGTCAGAGGGTCAGTACTGAGGGAGTGCCGCACTGTCAGAGGGTCAGTACTGAGGGAGTGCTGCACTGTCAGAGGGTCAGTACTGAGGGAGTGCTGTACTGTCAGAGGGTCAGTGCTGAGGGAGCGCTGCACTGTCAGAGGGTCAGTACTGAGGGAGCGCTGCACTGTCAGAGGGTCAGTGCTGAGTGAGCGCTGCACTGTCAGAGGGTCAGTACTGAGGGAGTGCTGCACTGTCAGAGGGTCGGTACTGAGGGAGTGCCGCACTGTCAGAGGGTCAGTACTGAGGGAGCGCCGCACTGTCAGAGAGTCAGTACTGAGTGAGCGCTGCACTGTCAAAGGGTCAGTACTGAGGGAGTGCAGCACTGTCAGAGGGTCAGTACTGAGGGAGCGCCGCACTGTCAGAGAGTCAGTACTGAGGGAGCGCTGCACTGTCAGAGGGTCAGTACTGAGGGAGTGCCGCACTGTCAGAGGGTCAGTGCTGAGTGAGCGCTGCACTGTCAGAGGGTCAGTACTGAGGGAGTGCCGCACTGTCAGAGGGTCAGTACTGAGGGAGCGCCGCACTGTCAGAGAGTCAGTACTGAGTGAGCGCTGCACTGTCAGAGGGTCAGTACTGAGGGAGCGCTGCCCTGTCAGAGGGTCAGTACTGAGGGAGTGCCGCACTGTCAGAGGGTCAGTGCTGAGGGAGTGCTGCACTGTCAGAGGGTCAGTACTGAGGGAGTGCCGCACTGTCAGAGGGTCAGTACTGAGGGTTGCTGCACTGTCAGAGGGTCAGTACTGAGGGAGTGCCGCACTGTCAGAGGGTCAGTACTGAGGGAGTGCCGCACTGTCAGAGGGTCAGTACTGAGGGAGTGCTGCACTGTCAGAGGGTCAGTGCTGAGGGAGCGCTGCACTGTCAGAGGGTCAGTACTGAGGGAATGCTGCACTGTCAGAGGGTCAGTACGGAGGGAGTGCCGCACGGTCAGAGGGTCAGTGCTGAGGGAGTGCCGCACTGTCAGAGGGTCAGTACTGAGGGAGTGCCGCACTGTCAGAGGGTCAGTACTGAGGGAATGCTGCACTGTCAGAGGGTCAGTACGGAGGGAGTGCCGCACGGTCAGAGGGTCAGTACTGAGGGAGTGCCTCACTGTCAGAGGGTCAGTACTGAGGCAGTGCCGCACTGTCAGAGGGTCGGTACTGAGGGAGTGTTGCACTGTCAGAGGGTCAGTACTGAGGGAGTGCCGCACTGTTACCGGGTCAGTACTGAGGGAGTGCCGCACTGTCAGAGGGTCGGTACTGAGGGAGTGTTGCACTGTCAGAGGGTCAGTACTGAGGGAGAGCCGCACTGTCAGAGGGTCAGTACTGAGGGAGTGCCGCACTGTCAGAGGGTCGGTACTGAGGGAGTGCCGCACTGTCAGAGGGTCGGTACTGAGGGAGTGCCGCACGGTCAGAGGGTCAATACTGAGGGAGTGCTGCACTGTCAGAGGGTCAGTACTGAGGGAGTCCTGCACTGTCAGAGGGTCAGTACTGAGGGAGTGCCGCACTGTCAGAGGGTCAGTACTGAGGGAGTGCCGCACTGTCAGAGGGTCAGTACTGAGGGAGTGCCGCACTGTCAGAGGGTCAGTACTGAGGGAGTGCCGCACTGTCAGAGGGTCAGTACTGAGGGAGTGCCGCACTGTCACAGGGTCAGTGCTGAGGGAGTGCCGCACTGTCAGAGGGGCAGTACTGAGGGAGTGCCGCACTGTCAGAGAGTCAGTACTGAGTGAGTGCTGCACTGTCAGAGGGTCAGTGCTGAGGGAGTGCTGCACTGTCAGAGGGTCAGTACTGAGGGAGTGCCGCACTGTCAGAGGGGCAGTACTGAGGGAGAGCCGCACTGTCAGAGGGTCAGTACTGAGGGAGAGCCGCACTGTCAGAGGGTCGGTACTGAGGGAGTGCTGCACTGTCAGAGGATCAGTACTGAGGGAGTGGCGCACTGTCAGAGGGTCAGTACTGAGGGAGTGCCGCACTGTCAGAGGGTCAGTACTGAGGGAGTGCCGCACTGTCAGAGGGTCAGTACTGAGGGAGTGCTGCACTGTCAGAGGGTCAGTACTGAGGGAGTGCTGCACTGTCAGAGGGTCAGTACTGAGGGAGTGCCGCACTGTCAGAGGGTCAGTACTGAGGGAGTGCTGCACTGTCAGAGGGTCAGTACTGAGGGAGTGCTGCACTGTCAGAGGGTCAGTACTGAGGGAGTGCTGCACTGTCAGAGGGTCAGTACTGAGGGAGTGCCGCACTGTCAGAGGGTCAGTACTGAGGGAGTGCTGCACTGTCAGAGGGTCAGTACTGAGGGAGTGCTGCACTGTCAGAGGGTCAGTACTGAGGGAGTGCTGCACTGTCAGAGGGTCAGTACTGTGGGAGTGCTGCACTGTCAGAGGGTCAGTACTGAGGGCGCTGCACTGTCAGAGGGTCAGTACTGAGGGAGTGCCGCACTGTCAGAGGGTCAGTACTGAGGGAGAGCCGCACTGTCAGAGGGTCAGTACTGAGGGATGCTGCACTGTCAGAGGGTCAGTACTGAGGGAGTGCCGCACTGTCAGAGGGTCAGTACTGATGGAACGCCGCACTGTCAGAGGGTCAGTACTGAGGGAGTGCCGCACTGTCAGAGGGTCAGTACTGAGGGAGTGCTGCACTGTCAGAGGGTCAGTACTGTGGGAGTGCTGCACTGTCAGAGGGTCAGTACTGAGGGCGCTGCACTGTCAGAGGGTCAGTACTGAGGGAGTGCCGCACTGTCAGAGGGTCAGTACTGAGGGAGTGCCGCACTGTCAGAGGGTCAGTACTGAGGGAGTGCTGCACTGTCAGAGGGTCAGTACTGTGGGAGTGCTGCACTGTCAGAGGGTCAGTACTGAGGGCGCTGCACTGTCAGAGGGTCAGTACTGAGGGAGTGCCGCACTGTCAGAGGGTCAGTACTGAGGGAGAGCCGCACTGTCAGAGGGTCAGTACTGAGGGATGCTGCACTGTCAGAGGGTCGGTACTGAGGGAGTGCCGCACTGTCAGAGGGTCAGTACTGAGGGAGTGCCGCACTGTCAGAGGGTCAGTACTGAGGGAGTGCTGCACTGTCAGAGGGTCAGTACTGAGGGAGTGCCGCACTGTCAGAGGGTCAGTACTGAGGGAGTGCCGCACTGTCAGAGGGTCAGTACTGAGGGAGTGCCGCACTGTCAGAGGGTCAGTACTGAGGGAGTGCTGTCCTGTCAGAGGGTCAGTACTGAGGGAGTGCAGCACTGTCAGAGGGTCAGTACTGAGGGAGTGCAGCACTGTCAGAGGGTCAGTACGGAGGGAGTGCTGCACTGTCAGAGGGTCAGTACTGAGGGCGTGCTGCACTGTCAGAGGGTCAGTACTGAGGGAGTGCTGCACTGTCAGAGGGTCAGTACTGAGGGAGTGCTGCACTGTCAGAGGGTCAGTACTGTGGGAGTGCTGCACTGTCAGAGGGTCAGTACTGAGGGCGCTGCACTGTCAGAGGGTCAGTACTGAGGGAGTGCCGCACTGTCAGAGGGTCAGTACTGAGGGAGAGCCGCACTGTCAGAGGGTCAGTACTGAGGGATGCTGCACTGTCAGAGGGTCAGTACTGAGGGAGTGCCGCACTGTCAGAGGGTCAGTACTGAGGGAACGCCGCACTGTCAGAGGGTCAGTACTGAGGGAGTGCCGCACTGTCAGAGGGTCAGTACTGAGGGAGTGCTGCACTGTCAGAGGGTCAGTACTGTGGGAGTGCTGCACTGTCAGAGGGTCAGTACTGAGGGCGCTGCACTGTGAGAGGGTCAGTACTGAGGGAGTGCCGCACTGTCAGAGGGTCAGTACTGAGGGAGAGCCGCACTGTCAGAGGGTCAGTACTGAGGGATGCTGCACTGTCAGAGGGTCAGTACTGAGGGAGTGCCGCACTGTCAGAGGGTCAGTACTGAGGGAGTGCCGCACTGTCAGAGAGTCAGTACTGAGGGAGTGCTGCACTGTCAGAGGGTCAGTACTGAGGGAGTACTGCACTGTCAGAGGGTCAGTACTGAGGGAGTGCCGCACTGTCAGAGGGTCAGTACTGAGGGAGTGCCGCACTGTCAGAGGGTCAGTACTGAGGGAGTGCCGCACTGTCAGAGGGTCAGTACTGAGGGAGTGCCGCACTGTCAGAGGGTCAGTACTGAGGGAGTGCTGCACTGTCAGAGGGTCAGTACTGAGGGAGTGCTGCACTGTCAGAGGGTCAGTACTGAGGGAGTGCTGCACTGTCAGAGGGTCAGTACTGAGGGAGTGCCGCACTGTCCGAGAGCCAGTACTGAGGGAGTGCTGCACTGTCAGAGGGTCAGTACTGAGGGAGTGCCGCACTGTCCGAGAGCCAGTACTGAGGGAGTGCTGCACTGTCAGAGGGTCAGTACTGAGGGAGTGCCGCACTGTCAGAGGGTCAGTACTGAGGGAGTGCTGCCCTGTCAGAGGGTCAGTACGGAGGGAGTGCTGCACTGTCAGAGGGTCAGTACTGAGGGAGTGCCGCACTGTCCGAGAGCCAGTACTGAGGGAGTGCTGCACTGTCAGAGGGTCAGTACTGAGGGAGTGCCGCACTGTCAGAGGGTCAGTACTGAGGGAGTGCTGCCCTGTCAGAGGGTCAGTACGGAGGGAGTGCTGCACTGTCAGAGGGTCAGTACTGAGGGAGTGCCGCACTGTCAGAGGGTCAGTACTGAGGGAGTGCAGCACTGTCAGAGGGTCAGTACTGAGGGAGTGCCGCACTGTCAGAGGGTCAGTACTGAGGGAGTGTCGCACTGTCAGAGGGTCAGAACTGAGGGAGTGCTGCACTGTCAGAGGGTCAGTACTGAGGGAGTGCTGCACTGTCAGAGGGTCAGTACTGAGGGAGTGCTGCACTGTCAGAGGGTCAGTACGGAGGGAGTGCAGCACTGTCAGAGGGTCAGTACTGAGGGAGTGCTGCACTGTCAGAGGGTCAGTACTGAGGGAGTGCTGCACTGTCAGAGAGTCAGTACTGAGGGAGTGCTGCACTGTCAGAGGGTCAGTACTGAGGGAGAGCCACACTGTCAGAGGGTCAGTACTGAGGGAGTGCTGCACTGTCAGAGGGTCAGTACTGAGGGAGTGCCGCACTGTCGGAGGGTCAGTACTGAGGGAGTGCCGCACTGTCAGAGGGTCAGTACTGAGGGAGTGCTGCACTGTCAGAGGGTCAGTACTGAGGGAGTGCTGCACTGTCAGAGGGTCAGTACTGAGGGCGTGCTGCACTGTCAGAGGGTCAGTACTGAGGGAGTGCTGCACTGTCAGAGGGTCAGTACTGAGGGAGTGCTGCACTGTCAGAGGGTCAGTACTGAGGGCGTGCTGCACTGTCAGAGGGTCAGTACTGAGGGCGTGCTGCACTGTCAGAGGGTCAGTACTGAGGGAGTGCCGCACTGTCAGAGGGTCAGTACTGAGGGAGTGCCGCACTGTCAGAGGGTCAGTACGGAGGGAGTGCTGCACTGTCAGAGGGTCAGTACTGAGGGAGTGCCGCACTGTCAGAGGGTCAGTACTGAGGGAGTGCAGCACTGTCAGAGGGTCAGTACTAAGGGAGTGCCGCACTGTCAGAGGGTCAGTACTGAGGGAGTGCTGCACTGTCAGAGGGTCAGTACTGAGGGAGTGCCGCACTGTCAGAGGGTCAGTACTGAGGGAGTGCCGCACTGTCAGAGGGTCAGTACTGAGGGAGTGCCGCACTGTCAGAGGGTCAGTACTGAGGGAGTGCCGCACTGTCAGAGGGTCAGTACTGAGGGAGTGCCGCACTGTCAGAGGGTCAGTACTGAGGGAGTGCCGCACTGTCAGAGGGTCAGTACTGAGGAAGTGCAGCAGTGTCAGAGGGTCAGTACGGAGGGAGTGCCGCACTGTCAGTGGGTCAGTACTGAGGGAGTGCCGCACTGTCAGAGGGTCAGTACTGAGGAAGTGCAGCAGTGTCAGAGGGTCAGTACTGAGGGAGTGCTGCACTGTGAGAGGGTCAGTACTGAGGGAGTGCTGCCCTGTCAGAGGGTCAGTACTGAGGGAGTGCCGCACTGTCAGAGGGTCAGTACTGAGGGAGTGCCGCACTGTCAGAGGGTCAGTACTGAGGAAGTGCAGCAGTGTCAGAGGGTCAGTACTGAGGGAGTGCTGCGCTGTCAGAGGGTCAGTACTGAGGGAGTGCCGCACTGTCAGAGGGTCAGTACTGAGGGAGTGCCGCACTGTCAGAGGGTCAGTACTGAGGGAGTGCCGCACTGTCAGAGGGTCAGTACTGAGGAAGTGCAGCAGTGTCAGAGGGTCAGTACTGAGGGAGTGCCGCACTGTCAGAGGGTCAGTACTGAGGGAGTGCCGCACTGTCAGAGGGTCAGTACTGAGGGAGTGCCGCACTGTCAGAGGGTCAGTACTGAGGGAGTGCAGCAGTGTCAGAGGGTCAGTACTGAGGGAGGGCTGCACTGTCAGAGGGTCAGTACTGAGGGAGTGCAGCAGTGTCAGAGGGTCAGTACTGAGGGAGTGCTGCACTGTCAGAGGGTCAGTACTGAGGGAGTGCCGCACTGTCAGAGGGTCAGTACTGAGGGAGTGCCGCACTGTCAGAGGGTCAGTACTGAGGGAGCGCCGCACTGTCAGAGGGTCAGTACTGAGGGAGCGCTGCACTGTCAGAGGGTCAGTACTGAGGGAGTGCTGCACTGTCAGAGGGTCAGTACTGAGGGTTGCTGCACTGTCAGAGGGTCAGTACTGAGGGAGTGCTGCACTGTCAGAGGGTCAGTACTGAGGGTTGCTGCACTGTCAGAGGGTCAGTACTGAGGGAATGCCGCACTGTCAGAGGGTCAGTACTGAGGGTTGCTGCACTGTCAGAGGGTCAGTACTGAGGGTTGCTGCACTGTCAGAGGGTCAGTACTGAGGGAGTGCTGCACTGTCAGAGGGTCAGTACTGAGGGAGTGCTGCACTGTCAGAGGGTCCGTACTGAGGGAGTGCTGCACTGTCAGAGGGTCAGTACTGAGGGAATGCTGCACTGTCAGAGGGTCAGTACTGAGGGAGTGCCGCACTGTCAGAGGGTCAGTACTGAGGGTTGCTGCACTGTCAGATGGTCAGTACTGAGGGTTGCTGCACTGTCAGAGGGTCAGTACTGAGGGAGTGTTGCACTGTCAGAGGGTCCGTACTGAGGGAGTGCTGCACTGTCAGAGGGTCAGTACTGAGGGAGTGCCGCACTGTCAGAGGGTCAGTACTGAGGGAGTGCCGCACTGTCAGAGGGTCCGTAATGAGGGTTGCTGCACTGTCAGAGGGTCAGTACTGAGGGACTGCTGCCCTGTCAGAGGGTCAGTATGAGGGAGTGCCGCACTGTCAGAGGGTCAGTACTGAGGGAGTGCTGCACAGTAACAGGGTCAGTACTGAGGGAGTGCTGCACTGTCAGAGGGTCAGTACTGAGGGAGTGCCGCACTGTCAGAGGGTCAGTACTGAGGGAGTGCCGCACCGTCAGTGGGTCAGTACTGAGGGAGTGCTGCACTGTCAGAGGGTCAGTACTGAGGGGAGAGCGGCTCTGTCAGAGGGTCAGTACTGAGGGAGTGCCGCACTGTCAGAGGGTCAGTACTGAGGGAGTGCTGCACTGTCAGAGGGTCAGCACTGAGGGAGTGCTGCACTGTCAGAGGGTCAGTACTGAGGGAGTGCCGCACTGTCAGAGGGTCAGTACTGAGGGAGTGCTGCACTGTCAGAGGGTCAGCACTGAGGGAGTGCTGCACTGTCAGAGGGTCAGTACTGAGGGAGTGCTGCACTGTCAGAGGGTCAGTACTGAGGGAGTGCTGCACTGTCAGAGGGTCAGTACTGAGGGAGTGCCACACTGTCAGAGGGTCAGTACTGAGGGAGTGCCGCACTGTCAGAGGGTCAGTACTGAGGGAGAGCTGCACTGTCAGAGGGTCCGTACTGAGGGAGTGCTGCACTGTCAGAGGGTCAGTACTGAGGGAATGCTGCACTGTCAGAGGGTCAGTACTGAGGGAGTGCCGCACTGTCAGAGTGTCAGTACTGAGGGAGTGCCGCACTGTCAGAGGGTCAGTACTGAGGGAGTGCCGCACTGTCAGAGGGTCAGTGCTGAGGGACTGTCGCACTGTCAGAGGGTCCGTACTGAGGGAGTGCTGCACTGTCAGAGGGTCAGTACTGAGGGAGTGCCGCACTGTCAGAGGGTCAGTACTGAGGGAGTGCCGCACTGTTAGAGGGTCAGTACTGAGGGAGTGCTGCACTGTCAGAGTGTCAATACTGAGGGAGTGCCGCACTGTCAGAGGGTCAGTACTGAGGGAGTGCTGCACTGTCAGAGGGTCAGTACTGAGGGATTGCTGCACTGTCAGAGGGTCAGTACTGAGGGAGTGCTGCACTGTCAGAGGGTCAGTACTGAGGGAGTGCCGCACTGTCAGAGGGTCAGTACTGAGGGAGTGCCGCACTGTCAGAGGGTCAGTACTGAGGGAGTGCTGCACTGTCAGAGGGTCAGTACTGAGGGAGTGCCGCACTGTCAGAGGGTCAGTACTGAGGGAGAGCTGCACTGTCAGAGGGTCAGCACTGAGTGAGTGCCGCACTGTCAGAGGGTCAGTACTGAGGGAGTGCCGCACTGTCAGAGGGTCAGTACTGAGGGAGTGCCGCACTGTCAGAGGGTCAGTACTGAGGGAGTGCCGCACTGTCAGAGGGTCAGTACTGAGGGAGTGCCGCACTGTCAGAGGGTCAGTACTGAGGGAGAGCTGCACTGTAAGAGGGTCAGTACTGAGGGAGTGCCGCACTGTCAGAGGGTCAGTACTGAGTGAGTGCCGCACTGTCAGAGGGTCAGTACTGAGTGAGTGCTGCACTGTCAGAGGGTCAGTACTGAGGGAGCGCCGCACTGTCAGAGGGTCAGTACTGAGGGAGTGCTGCACTGTCAGAGGGTCAGTACTGAGGGAGTGCCGCACTGTCAGAGGGTCAGTACTGAGGGAGTGCTGCACTGTCAGAGGGTCAGTACTGAGGGAGCGCCGCACTGTCAGAGGGTCAGTACTGAGGGAGTGCTGCACTGTCAGAGGGTCAGTACTGAGGGAGTGTTGCACTGTCAGAGGGTCAGTACTGAGGGAGCGCCGCACTGTCAGAGGGTCAGTACTGAGGGAGTGCCGCACTGTCAGAGGGTCAGTACTGAGGGAGTGCCGCACTGTCAGAGGGTCAGTACTGAGGGAGCGCCGCACTGTCAGAGGGTCAGTACTGAGGGAGCGCTGCACTGTCAGAGGGTCAGTACTGAGGGAGTGCTGCACTGTCAGAGGGTCAGTACTGAGGGTTGCTGCACTGTCAGAGGGTCAGTACTGAGGGAGTGCTGCACTGTCAGAGGGTCAGTACTGAGGGTTGCTGCACTGTCAGAGGGTCAGTACTGAGGGAGTGCCGCACTGTCAGAGGGTCAGTACTGAGGGTTGCTGCACTGTCAGAGGGTCAGTACTGAGGGTTGCTGCACTGTCAGAGGGTCAGTACTGAGGGAGTGCTGCACTGTCAGAGGGTCAGTACTGAGGGAGTGCTGCACTGTCAGAGGGTCCGTACTGAGGGAGTGCTGCACTGTCAGAGGGTCAGTACTGAGGGAATGCTGCACTGTCAGAGGGTCAGTACTGAGGGAGTGCCGCACTGTCAGAGGGTCAGTACTGAGGGGTGCTGCACTGTCAGATGGTCAGTACTGAGGGTTGCTGCACTGTCAGAGGGTCAGTACTGAGGGAGTGTTGCACTGTCAGAGGGTCCGTACTGAGGGAGTGCTGCACTGTCAGAGGGTCAGTACTGAGGGAGTGCCGCACTGTCAGAGGGTCAGTACTGAGGGAGTGCCGCACTGTCAGAGGGTCCGTACTGAGGGTTGCTGCACTGTCAGAGGGTCAGTACTGAGGGAGTGCTGCACTGTCAGAGGGTCAGTACTGAGGGAGTGCCGCACTGTCAGAGGGTCAGTACTGAGGGAGTGCCGCACTGTCAGAGGGTCAGTACTGAGGGAGTGCCGCACTGTCAGAGGGTCAGTACTGAGGGAGTGCCGCACTGTCAGAGGGTCAGTACTGAGGGAGTGCTGCACTGTCAGAGGGTCAGTACTGAGGGAGTGCTGTACTGTCAGAGGGTCAGTGCTGAGGGAGTGCTGCCCTGTCAGAGGGTCAGTGCTGAGTGAGCGCTGCACTGTCAGAGGGTCAGTACTGAGGGAGCGCTGCACTGTCAGAGGGTCAGTGCTGAGTGAGCGCTGCACTGTCAGAGGGTCAGTACTGAGGGAGTGCTGCACTGTCAGAGGGTCAGTACTGAGGGAGTGCCGCACTGTCAGAGGGTCAGTACTGAGGGAGCGCCGCACTGTCAGAGAGTCAGTACTGAGTGAGCGCTGCACTGTCAGAGGGTCAGTACTGAGGGAGCGCTGCCCTGTCAGAGGGTCAGTACTGAGGGAGTGCCGCACTGTCAGAGGGTCAGTGCTGAGGGAGTGCTGCACTGTCAGAGGGTCAGTACTGAGGGAGTGCCGCACTGTCAGAGGGTCAGTACTGAGGGTTGCTGCACTGTCAGAGGGTCAGTACTGAGGGAGTGCTGCACTGTCAGAGGGTCAGTACTGAGGGAGTGCCGCACTGTCAGAGGGTCAGTACTGAGGGAGTGCCGCACTGTCAGAGGGTCAGTACTGAGGGAGTGCCGCACTGTCAGAGGGTCAGTACTGAGGGAGTGCCGCACTGTCAGAGGGTCAGTACTGAGGGAGTGCTGCACTGTCAGAGGGTCAGTACTGAGGGAGTGCTGTACTGTCAGAGGGTCAGTGCTGAGGGAGCGCTGCACTGTCAGAGGGTCAGTACTGAGGGAGCGCTGCACTGTCAGAGGGTCAGTGCTGAGTGAGCGCTGCACTGTCAGAGGGTCAGTACTGAGGGAGTGCTGCACTGTCAGAGGGTCGGTACTGAGGGAGTGCCGCACTGTCAGAGGGTCAGTACTGAGGGAGCGCCGCACTGTCAGAGAGTCAGTACTGAGTGAGCGCTGCACTGTCAAAGGGTCAGTACTGAGGGAGTGCAGCACTGTCAGAGGGTCAGTACTGAGGGAGCGCCGCACTGTCAGAGAGTCAGTACTGAGGGAGCGCTGCACTGTCAGAGGGTCAGTACTGAGGGAGTGCCGCACTGTCAGAGGGTCAGTGCTGAGTGAGCGCTGCACTGTCAGAGGGTCAGTACTGAGGGAGTGCCGCACTGTCAGAGGGTCAGTACTGAGGGAGCGCCGCACTGTCAGAGAGTCAGTACTGAGTGAGCGCTGCACTGTCAGAGGGTCAGTACTGAGGGAGCGCTGCCCTGTCAGAGGGTCAGTACTGAGGGAGTGCCGCACTGTCAGAGGGTCAGTGCTGAGGGAGTGCTGCACTGTCAGAGGGTCAGTACTGAGGGAGTGCCGCACTGTCAGAGGGTCAGTACTGAGGGTTGCTGCACTGTCAGAGGGTCAGTACTGAGGGAGTGCCGCACTGTCAGAGGGTCAGTACTGAGGGAGTGCCGCACTGTCAGAGGGTCAGTACTGAGGGAGTGCTGCACTGTCAGAGGGTCAGTGCTGAGGGAGCGCTGCACTGTCAGAGGGTCAGTACTGAGGGAATGCTGCACTGTCAGAGGGTCAGTACGGAGGGAGTGCCGCACGGTCAGAGGGTCAGTGCTGAGGGAGTGCCGCACTGTCAGAGGGTCAGTACTGAGGGAGTGCCGCACTGTCAGAGGGTCAGTACTGAGGGAATGCTGCACTGTCAGAGGGTCAGTACGGAGGGAGTGCCGCACGGTCAGAGGGTCAGTACTGAGGGAGTGCCTCACTGTCAGAGGGTCAGTACTGAGGCAGTGCCGCACTGTCAGAGGGTCGGTACTGAGGGAGTGTTGCACTGTCAGAGGGTCAGTACTGAGGGAGTGCCGCACTGTTACCGGGTCAGTACTGAGGGAGTGCCGCACTGTCAGAGGGTCGGTACTGAGGGAGTGTTGCACTGTCAGAGGGTCAGTACTGAGGGAGAGCCGCACTGTCAGAGGGTCAGTACTGAGGGAGTGCCGCACTGTCAGAGGGTCGGTACTGAGGGAGTGCCGCACTGTCAGAGGGTCGGTACTGAGGGAGTGCCGCACGGTCAGAGGGTCAATACTGAGGGAGTGCTGCACTGTCAGAGGGTCAGTACTGAGGGAGTCCTGCACTGTCAGAGGGTCAGTACTGAGGGAGTGCCGCACTGTCAGAGGGTCAGTACTGAGGGAGTGCCGCACTGTCAGAGGGTCAGTACTGAGGGAGTGCCGCACTGTCAGAGGGTCAGTACTGAGGGAGTGCCGCACTGTCAGAGGGTCAGTACTGAGGGAGTGCCGCACTGTCACAGGGTCAGTGCTGAGGGAGTGCCGCACTGTCAGAGGGGCAGTACTGAGGGAGTGCCGCACTGTCAGAGAGTCAGTACTGAGTGAGTGCTGCACTGTCAGAGGGTCAGTGCTGAGGGAGTGCTGCACTGTCAGAGGGTCAGTACTGAGGGAGTGCCGCACTGTCAGAGGGGCAGTACTGAGGGAGAGCCGCACTGTCAGAGGGTCAGTACTGAGGGAGAGCCGCACTGTCAGAGGGTCGGTACTGAGGGAGTGCTGCACTGTCAGAGGATCAGTACTGAGGGAGTGGCGCACTGTCAGAGGGTCAGTACTGAGGGAGTGCCGCACTGTCAGAGGGTCAGTACTGAGGGAGTGCCGCACTGTCAGAGGGTCAGTACTGAGGGAGTGCTGCACTGTCAGAGGGTCAGTACTGAGGGAGTGCTGCACTGTCAGAGGGTCAGTACTGAGGGAGTGCCGCACTGTCAGAGGGTCAGTACTGAGGGAGTGCTGCACTGTCAGAGGGTCAGTACTGAGGGAGTGCTGCACTGTCAGAGGGTCAGTACTGAGGGAGTGCTGCACTGTCAGAGGGTCAGTACTGAGGGAGTGCCGCACTGTCAGAGGGTCAGTACTGAGGGAGTGCTGCACTGTCAGAGGGTCAGTACTGAGGGAGTGCTGCACTGTCAGAGGGTCAGTACTGAGGGAGTGCTGCACTGTCAGAGGGTCAGTACTGTGGGAGTGCTGCACTGTCAGAGGGTCAGTACTGAGGGCGCTGCACTGTCAGAGGGTCAGTACTGAGGGAGTGCCGCACTGTCAGAGGGTCAGTACTGAGGGAGAGCCGCACTGTCAGAGGGTCAGTACTGAGGGATGCTGCACTGTCAGAGGGTCAGTACTGAGGGAGTGCCGCACTGTCAGAGGGTCAGTACTGATGGAACGCCGCACTGTCAGAGGGTCAGTACTGAGGGAGTGCCGCACTGTCAGAGGGTCAGTACTGAGGGAGTGCTGCACTGTCAGAGGGTCAGTACTGTGGGAGTGCTGCACTGTCAGAGGGTCAGTACTGAGGGCGCTGCACTGTCAGAGGGTCAGTACTGAGGGAGTGCCGCACTGTCAGAGGGTCAGTACTGAGGGAGTGCCGCACTGTCAGAGGGTCAGTACTGAGGGAGTGCTGCACTGTCAGAGGGTCAGTACTGTGGGAGTGCTGCACTGTCAGAGGGTCAGTACTGAGGGCGCTGCACTGTCAGAGGGTCAGTACTGAGGGAGTGCCGCACTGTCAGAGGGTCAGTACTGAGGGAGAGCCGCACTGTCAGAGGGTCAGTACTGAGGGATGCTGCACTGTCAGAGGGTCGGTACTGAGGGAGTGCCGCACTGTCAGAGGGTCAGTACTGAGGGAGTGCCGCACTGTCAGAGGGTCAGTACTGAGGGAGTGCTGCACTGTCAGAGGGTCAGTACTGAGGGAGTGCCGCACTGTCAGAGGGTCAGTACTGAGGGAGTGCCGCACTGTCAGAGGGTCAGTACTGAGGGAGTGCCGCACTGTCAGAGGGTCAGTACTGAGGGAGTGCTGTCCTGTCAGAGGGTCAGTACTGAGGGAGTGCAGCACTGTCAGAGGGTCAGTACTGAGGGAGTGCAGCACTGTCAGAGGGTCAGTACGGAGGGAGTGCTGCACTGTCAGAGGGTCAGTACTGAGGGCGTGCTGCACTGTCAGAGGGTCAGTACTGAGGGAGTGCTGCACTGTCAGAGGGTCAGTACTGAGGGAGTGCTGCACTGTCAGAGGGTCAGTACTGTGGGAGTGCTGCACTGTCAGAGGGTCAGTACTGAGGGCGCTGCACTGTCAGAGGGTCAGTACTGAGGGAGTGCCGCACTGTCAGAGGGTCAGTACTGAGGGAGAGCCGCACTGTCAGAGGGTCAGTACTGAGGGATGCTGCACTGTCAGAGGGTCAGTACTGAGGGAGTGCCGCACTGTCAGAGGGTCAGTACTGAGGGAACGCCGCACTGTCAGAGGGTCAGTACTGAGGGAGTGCCGCACTGTCAGAGGGTCAGTACTGAGGGAGTGCTGCACTGTCAGAGGGTCAGTACTGTGGGAGTGCTGCACTGTCAGAGGGTCAGTACTGAGGGCGCTGCACTGTCAGAGGGTCAGTACTGAGGGAGTGCCGCACTGTCAGAGGGTCAGTACTGAGGGAGTGCCGCACTGTCAGAGGGTCAGTACTGAGGGAGTGCTGCACTGTCAGAGGGTCAGTACTGTGGGAGTGCTGCACTGTCAGAGGGTCAGTACTGAGGGCGCTGCACTGTGAGAGGGTCAGTACTGAGGGAGTGCCGCACTGTCAGAGGGTCAGTACTGAGGGAGAGCCGCACTGTCAGAGGGTCAGTACTGAGGGATGCTGCACTGTCAGAGGGTCAGTACTGAGGGAGTGCCGCACTGTCAGAGGGTCAGTACTGAGGGAGTGCCGCACTGTCAGAGAGTCAGTACTGAGGGAGTGCTGCACTGTCAGAGGGTCAGTACTGAGGGAGTACTGCACTGTCAGAGGGTCAGTACTGAGGGAGTGCCGCACTGTCAGAGGGTCAGTACTGAGGGAGTGCCGCACTGTCAGAGGGTCAGTACTGAGGGAGTGCCGCACTGTCAGAGGGTCAGTACTGAGGGAGTGCCGCACTGTCAGAGGGTCAGTACTGAGGGAGTGCTGCACTGTCAGAGGGTCAGTACTGAGGGAGTGCTGCACTGTCAGAGGGTCAGTACTGAGGGAGTGCTGCACTGTCAGAGGGTCAGTACTGAGGGAGTGCCGCACTGTCCGAGAGCCAGTACTGAGGGAGTGCTGCACTGTCAGAGGGTCAGTACTGAGGGAGTGCCGCACTGTCCGAGAGCCAGTACTGAGGGAGTGCTGCACTGTCAGAGGGTCAGTACTGAGGGAGTGCCGCACTGTCAGAGGGTCAGTACTGAGGGAGTGCTGCCCTGTCAGAGGGTCAGTACGGAGGGAGTGCTGCACTGTCAGAGGGTCAGTACTGAGGGAGTGCCGCACTGTCCGAGAGCCAGTACTGAGGGAGTGCTGCACTGTCAGAGGGTCAGTACTGAGGGAGTGCCGCACTGTCAGAGGGTCAGTACTGAGGGAGTGCTGCCCTGTCAGAGGGTCAGTACGGAGGGAGTGCTGCACTGTCAGAGGGTCAGTACTGAGGGAGTGCCGCACTGTCAGAGGGTCAGTACTGAGGGAGTGCAGCACTGTCAGAGGGTCAGTACTGAGGGAGTGCCGCACTGTCAGAGGGTCAGTACTGAGGGAGTGTCGCACTGTCAGAGGGTCAGAACTGAGGGAGTGCTGCACTGTCAGAGGGTCAGTACTGAGGGAGTGCTGCACTGTCAGAGGGTCAGTACTGAGGGAGTGCTGCACTGTCAGAGGGTCAGTACGGAGGGAGTGCAGCACTGTCAGAGGGTCAGTACTGAGGGAGTGCTGCACTGTCAGAGGGTCAGTACTGAGGGAGTGCTGCACTGTCAGAGAGTCAGTACTGAGGGAGTGCTGCACTGTCAGAGGGTCAGTACTGAGGGAGAGCCACACTGTCAGAGGGTCAGTACTGAGGGAGTGCTGCACTGTCAGAGGGTCAGTACTGAGGGAGTGCCGCACTGTCGGAGGGTCAGTACTGAGGGAGTGCCGCACTGTCAGAGGGTCAGTACTGAGGGAGTGCTGCACTGTCAGAGGGTCAGTACTGAGGGAGTGCTGCACTGTCAGAGGGTCAGTACTGAGGGCGTGCTGCACTGTCAGAGGGTCAGTACTGAGGGAGTGCTGCACTGTCAGAGGGTCAGTACTGAGGGAGTGCTGCACTGTCAGAGGGTCAGTACTGAGGGCGTGCTGCACTGTCAGAGGGTCAGTACTGAGGGCGTGCTGCACTGTCAGAGGGTCAGTACTGAGGGAGTGCCGCACTGTCAGAGGGTCAGTACTGAGGGAGTGCCGCACTGTCAGAGGGTCAGTACGGAGGGAGTGCTGCACTGTCAGAGGGTCAGTACTGAGGGAGTGCCGCACTGTCAGAGGGTCAGTACTGAGGGAGTGCAGCACTGTCAGAGGGTCAGTACTGAGGGAGTGCCGCACTGTCAGAGGGTCAGTACTGAGGGAGTGTCGCACTGTCAGAGGGTCAGAACTGAGGGAGTGCTGCACTGTCAGAGGGTCAGTACTGAGGGAGTGCTGCACTGTCAGAGGGTCAGTACTGAGGGAGTGCTGCACTGTCAGAGGGTCAGTACGGAGGGAGTGCAGCACTGTCAGAGGGTCAGTACTGAGGGAGTGCTGCACTGTCAGAGGGTCAGTACTGAGGGAGTGCTGCACTGTCAGAGAGTCAGTACTGAGGGAGTGCTGCACTGTCAGAGGGTCAGTACTGAGGGAGAGCCACACTGTCAGAGGGTCAGTACTGAGGGAGTGCTGCACTGTCAGAGGGTCAGTACTGAGGGAGTGCCGCACTGTCGGAGGGTCAGTACTGAGGGAGTGCCGCACTGTCAGAGGGTCAGTACTGAGGGAGTGCTGCACTGTCAGAGGGTCAGTACTGAGGGAGTGCTGCACTGTCAGAGGGTCAGTACTGAGGGCGTGCTGCACTGTCAGAGGGTCAGTACTGAGGGCGTGCTGCACTGTCAGAGGGTCAGTACTGAGGGAGTGCCGCACTGTCAGAGGGTCAGTACTGAGGGAGTGCCGCACTGTCAGAGGGTCAGTACTGAGGGAGTGCTGCACTGTCAGAGGGTCAGTACTGAGGGAGTGCCGCACTGTCAGAGGGTCAGTACTGAGGGAGTGCCGCACTGTCAGAGGGTCAGTACTGAGGGAGTGCTGCACTGTCAGAGAGTCAGTACTGAGGGAGTGCCGCACTGTCAGAGGGTCAGTACTGAGGGAGTGCCGCACTGTCAGAGGGTCAGTACGGAGGGAGTGCCGCACTGTCAGAGGGTCAGAACTGAGGGAGTGCCGCACTGTCAGAGGGTCAGTACTGAGGGAGTGCCGCACTGTCAGAGGGTCAGTACTGAGGGAGTGCCGCACTGTCAGAGGGTCAGTACTGAGGGAGTGCCGCACTGTCAGAGGGTCAGTACTGAGGAAGTGCAGCAGTGTCAGAGGGTCAGGACGGAGGGAGTGCCGCACTGTCAGTGGGTCAGTACTGAGGGAGTGCCGCACTGTCAGAGGGTCAGTACTGAGGAAGTGCAGCAGTGTCAGAGGGTCAGTACTGAGGGAGTGCTGCACTGTCAGAGGGTCAGTACTGAGGGAGTGCTGCCCTGTCAGAGGGTCAGTACTGAGGGAGTGCCGCACTGTCAGAGGGTCAGTACTGAGGGAGTGCCGCACTGTCAGAGGGTCAGTACTGAGGGAGTGCCGCACTGTCAGAGGGTCAGTACTGAGGGAGTGCCGCACTGTCAGAGGGTCAGTACTGAGGGAGTGCCGCACTGTCAGAGGGTCAGTACTGAGGGAGTGCCGCACTGTCAGAGGGTCAGTACTGAGGGAGTGCCGCACTGTCAGAGGGTCAGTACTGAGGAAGTGCAGCAGTGTCAGAGGGTCAGTACGGAGGGAGTGCCGCACTGTCAGTGGGTCAGTACTGAGGGAGTGCCGCACTGTCAGAGGGTCAGTACTGAGGAAGTGCAGCAGTGTCAGAGGGTCAGTACTGAGGGAGTGCTGCACTGTGAGAGGGTCAGTACTGAGGGAGTGCTGCCCTGTCAGAGGGTCAGTACTGAGGGAGTGCCGCACTGTCAGAGGGTCAGTACTGAGGGAGTGCCGCACTGTCAGAGGGTCAGTACTGAGGAAGTGCAGCAGTGTCAGAGGGTCAGTACTGAGGGAGTGCTGCGCTGTCAGAGGGTCAGTACTGAGGGAGTGCCGCACTGTCAGAGGGTCAGTACTGAGGGAGTGCCGCACTGTCAGAGGGTCAGTACTGAGGGAGTGCCGCACTGTCAGAGGGTCAGTACTGAGGAAGTGCAGCAGTGTCAGAGGGTCAGTACTGAGGGAGTGCCGCACTGTCAGAGGGTCAGTACTGAGGGAGTGCCGCACTGTCAGAGGGTCAGTACTGAGGGAGTGCCGCACTGTCAGAGGGTCAGTACTGAGGGAGTGCAGCAGTGTCAGAGGGTCAGTACTGAGGGAGGGCTGCACTGTCAGAGGGTCAGTACTGAGGGAGTGCAGCAGTGTCAGAGGGTCAGTACTGAGGGAGTGCTGCACTGTCAGAGGGTCAGTACTGAGGGAGTGCCGCACTGTCAGAGGGTCAGTACTGAGGGAGTGCCGCACTGTCAGAGGGTCAGTACTGAGGGAGCGCCGCACTGTCAGAGGGTCAGTACTGAGGGAGCGCTGCACTGTCAGAGGGTCAGTACTGAGGGAGTGCTGCACTGTCAGAGGGTCAGTACTGAGGGTTGCTGCACTGTCAGAGGGTCAGTACTGAGGGAGTGCTGCACTGTCAGAGGGTCAGTACTGAGGGTTGCTGCACTGTCAGAGGGTCAGTACTGAGGGAATGCCGCACTGTCAGAGGGTCAGTACTGAGGGTTGCTGCACTGTCAGAGGGTCAGTACTGAGGGTTGCTGCACTGTCAGAGGGTCAGTACTGAGGGAGTGCTGCACTGTCAGAGGGTCAGTACTGAGGGAGTGCTGCACTGTCAGAGGGTCCGTACTGAGGGAGTGCTGCACTGTCAGAGGGTCAGTACTGAGGGAATGCTGCACTGTCAGAGGGTCAGTACTGAGGGAGTGCCGCACTGTCAGAGGGTCAGTACTGAGGGTTGCTGCACTGTCAGATGGTCAGTACTGAGGGTTGCTGCACTGTCAGAGGGTCAGTACTGAGGGAGTGTTGCACTGTCAGAGGGTCCGTACTGAGGGAGTGCTGCACTGTCAGAGGGTCAGTACTGAGGGAGTGCCGCACTGTCAGAGGGTCAGTACTGAGGGAGTGCCGCACTGTCAGAGGGTCCGTACTGAGGGTTGCTGCACTGTCAGAGGGTCAGTACTGAGGGAGTGCTGCACTGTCAGAGGGTCAGTACTGAGGGAGTGCCGCACTGTCAGAGGGTCAGTACTGAGGGAGTGCCGCACTGTCAGAGGGTCAGTACTGAGGGAGTGCCGCACTGTCAGAGGGTCAGTACTGAGGGAGTGCCGCACTGTCAGAGGGTCAGTACTGAGGGAGTGCTGCACTGTCAGAGGGTCAGTACTGAGGGAGTGCTGGACTGTCAGAGGGTCAGTGCTGAGGGAGTGCTGCCCTGTCAGAGGGTCAGTGCTGAGTGAGCGCAGCACTGTCAGAGGGTCAGTACTGAGGGAGCGCTGCACTGTCAGAGGGTCAGTGCTGAGTGAGCGCTGCACTGTCAGAGGGTCAGTACTGAGGGAGTGCTGCACTGTCAGAGGGTCAGTACTGAGGGAGTGCCGCACTGTCAGAGGGTCAGTACTGAGGGAGCGCCGCACTGTCAGAGAGTCAGTACTGAGTGAGCGCTGCACTGTCAGAGGGTCAGTACTGAGGGAGCGCTGCCCTGTCAGAGGGTCAGTACTGAGGGAGTGCCGCACTGTCAGAGGGTCAGTGCTGAGGGAGTGCTGCACTGTCAGAGGGTCAGTACTGAGGGAGTGCCGCACTGTCAGAGGGTCAGTACTGAGGGTTGCTGCACTGTCAGAGGGTCAGTACTGAGGGAGTGCTGCACTGTCAGAGGGTCAGTACTGAGGGAGTGCCGCACTGTCAGAGGGTCAGTACTGAGGGAGTGCCGCACTGTCAGAGGGTCAGTACTGAGGGAGTGCCGCACTGTCAGAGGGTCAGTACTGAGGGAGTGCCGCACTGTCAGAGGGTCAGTACTGAGGGAGTGCTGCACTGTCAGAGGGTCAGAACTGAGGGAGTGCCGCACTGTCAGAGGGTCAGTACTGAGGGAGTGCCGCACTGTCAGAGGGTCAGTACTGAGGGAGTGCCGCACTGTCAGAGGGTCAGTACTGAGGGAGTGCCGCACTGTCAGAGGGTCAGTACTGAGGAAGTGCAGCAGTGTCAGAGGGTCAGTACTGAGGGAGTGCCGCACTGTCAGAGGGTCAGTACTGAGGGAGTGCCGCACTGTCAGAGGGTCAGTACTGAGGGAGTGCTGCACTGTCAGAGAGTCAGTACTGAGGGAGTGCCGCACTGTCAGAGGGTCAGTACTGAGGGAGTGCCGCACTGTCAGAGGGTCAGTACGGAGGGAGTGCCGCACTGTCAGAGGGTCAGAACTGAGGGAGTGCCGCACTGTCAGAGGGTCAGTACTGAGGGAGTGCCGCACTGTCAGAGGGTCAGTACTGAGGGAGTGCCGCACTGTCAGAGGGTCAGTACTGAGGGAGTGCCGCACTGTCAGAGGGTCAGTACTGAGGAAGTGCAGCAGTGTCAGAGGGTCAGGACGGAGGGAGTGCCGCACTGTCAGTGGGTCAGTACTGAGGGAGTGCCGCACTGTCAGAGGGTCAGTACTGAGGAAGTGCAGCAGTGTCAGAGGGTCAGTACTGAGGGAGTGCTGCACTGTCAGAGGGTCAGTACTGAGGGAGTGCTGCCCTGTCAGAGGGTCAGTACTGAGGGAGTGCCGCACTGTCAGAGGGTCAGTACTGAGGGAGTGCCGCACTGTCAGAGGGTCAGTACTGAGGGAGTGCCGCACTGTCAGAGGGTCAGTACTGAGGGAGTGCCGCACTGTCAGAGGGTCAGTACTGAGGGAGTGCCGCACTGTCAGAGGGTCAGTACTGAGGGAGTGCCGCACTGTCAGAGGGTCAGTACTGAGGGAGTGCCGCACTGTCAGAGGGTCAGTACTGAGGAAGTGCAGCAGTGTCAGAGGGTCAGTACGGAGGGAGTGCCGCACTGTCAGTGGGTCAGTACTGAGGGAGTGCCGCACTGTCAGAGGGTCAGTACTGAGGAAGTGCAGCAGTGTCAGAGGGTCAGTACTGAGGGAGTGCTGCACTGTGAGAGGGTCAGTACTGAGGGAGTGCTGCCCTGTCAGAGGGTCAGTACTGAGGGAGTGCCGCACTGTCAGAGGGTCAGTACTGAGGGAGTGCCGCACTGTCAGAGGGTCAGTACTGAGGAAGTGCAGCAGTGTCAGAGGGTCAGTACTGAGGGAGTGCTGCGCTGTCAGAGGGTCAGTACTGAGGGAGTGCCGCACTGTCAGAGGGTCAGTACTGAGGGAGTGCCGCACTGTCAGAGGGTCAGTACTGAGGGAGTGCCGCACTGTCAGAGGGTCAGTACTGAGGAAGTGCAGCAGTGTCAGAGGGTCAGTACTGAGGGAGTGCCGCACTGTCAGAGGGTCAGTACTGAGGGAGTGCCGCACTGTCAGAGGGTCAGTACTGAGGGAGTGCCGCACTGTCAGAGGGTCAGTACTGAGGGAGTGCAGCAGTGTCAGAGGGTCAGTACTGAGGGAGGGCTGCACTGTCAGAGGGTCAGTACTGAGGGAGTGCAGCAGTGTCAGAGGGTCAGTACTGAGGGAGTGCTGCACTGTCAGAGGGTCAGTACTGAGGGAGTGCCGCACTGTCAGAGGGTCAGTACTGAGGGAGTGCCGCACTGTCAGAGGGTCAGTACTGAGGGAGCGCCGCACTGTCAGAGGGTCAGTACTGAGGGAGCGCTGCACTGTCAGAGGGTCAGTACTGAGGGAGTGCTGCACTGTCAGAGGGTCAGTACTGAGGGTTGCTGCACTGTCAGAGGGTCAGTACTGAGGGAGTGCTGCACTGTCAGAGGGTCAGTACTGAGGGTTGCTGCACTGTCAGAGGGTCAGTACTGAGGGAATGCCGCACTGTCAGAGGGTCAGTACTGAGGGTTGCTGCACTGTCAGAGGGTCAGTACTGAGGGTTGCTGCACTGTCAGAGGGTCAGTACTGAGGGAGTGCTGCACTGTCAGAGGGTCAGTACTGAGGGAGTGCTGCACTGTCAGAGGGTCCGTACTGAGGGAGTGCTGCACTGTCAGAGGGTCAGTACTGAGGGAATGCTGCACTGTCAGAGGGTCAGTACTGAGGGAGTGCCGCACTGTCAGAGGGTCAGTACTGAGGGTTGCTGCACTGTCAGATGGTCAGTACTGAGGGTTGCTGCACTGTCAGAGGGTCAGTACTGAGGGAGTGTTGCACTGTCAGAGGGTCCGTACTGAGGG
This sequence comes from Scyliorhinus torazame, assembly GCF_047496885.1. Classification (NCBI taxonomy): domain Eukaryota; kingdom Metazoa; phylum Chordata; class Chondrichthyes; order Carcharhiniformes; family Scyliorhinidae; genus Scyliorhinus; species Scyliorhinus torazame. Next base: position 250,612,580 of record NC_092717.1, read on the forward strand.
AGTGCTGCACTGTCAGAGGGTCAGTACTGAGGGAGTGCCGCACTGTCAGAGGGTCAGTACTGAGGGAGTGCCGCACTGTCAGAGGGTCCGTACTGAGGGTTGCTGCACTGTCAGAGGGTCAGTACTGAGGGAGTGCTGCACTGTCAGAGGGTCAGTACTGAGGGAGTGCCGCACTGTCAGAGGGTCAGTACTGAGGGAGTGCCGCACTGTCAGAGGGTCAGTACTGAGGGAGTGCCGCACTGTCAGAGGGTCAGTACTGAGGGAGTGCCGCACTGTCAGAGGGTCAGTACTGAGGGAGTGCTGCACTGTCAGAGGGTCAGTACTGAGGGAGTGCTGTACTGTCAGAGGGTCAGTGCTGAGGGAGTGCTGCCCTGTCAGAGGGTCAGTGCTGAGTGAGCGCAGCACTGTCAGAGGGTCAGTACTGAGGGAGCGCTGCACTGTCAGAGGGTCAGTGCTGAGTGAGCGCTGCACTGTCAGAGGGTCAGTACTGAGGGAGTGCTGCACTGTCAGAGGGTCAGTACTGAGGGAGTGCCGCACTGTCAGAGGGTCAGTACTGAGGGAGCGCCGCACTGTCAGAGAGTCAGTACTGAGTGAGCGCTGCACTGTCAGAGGGTCAGTACTGAGGGAGCGCTGCCCTGTCAGAGGGTCAGTACTGAGGGAGTGCCGCACTGTCAGAGGGTCAGTGCTGAGGGAGTGCTGCACTGTCAGAGGGTCAGTACTGAGGGAGTGCCGCACTGTCAGAGGGTCAGTACTGAGGGTTGCTGCACTGTCAGAGGGTCAGTACTGAGGGAGTGCTGCACTGTCAGAGGGTCAGTACTGAGGGAGTGCCGCACTGTCAGAGGGTCAGTACTGAGGGAGTGCCGCACTGTCAGAGGGTCAGTACTGAGGGAGTGCCGCACTGTCAGAGGGTCAGTACTGAGGGAGTGCCGCACTGTCAGAGGGTCAGTACTGAGGGAGTGCTGCACTGTCAGAGGGTCAGAACTGAGGGAGTGCCGCACTGTCAGAGGGTCAGTACTGAGGGAGTGCCGCACTGTCAGAGGGTCAGTACTGAGGGAGTGCCGCACTGTCAGAGGGTCAGTACTGAGGGAGTGCCGCACTGTCAGAGGGTCAGTACTGAGGAAGTGCAGCAGTGTCAGAGGGTCAGGACGGAGGGAGTGCCGCACTGTCAGTGGGTCAGTACTGAGGGAGTGCCGCACTGTCAGAGGGTCAGTACTGAGGAAGTGCAGCAGTGTCAGAGGGTCAGTACTGAGGGAGTGCTGCACTGTCAGAGGGTCAGTACTGAGGGAGTGCTGCCCTGTCAGAGGGTCAGTACTGAGGGAGTGCCGCACTGTCAGAGGGTCAGTACTGAGGGAGTGCCGCACTGTCAGAGGGTCAGTACTGAGGGAGTGCCGCACTGTCAGAGGGTCAGTACTGAGGGAGTGCCGCACTGTCAGAGGGTCAGTACTGAGGGAGTGCCGCACTGTCAGAGGGTCAGTACTGAGGGAGTGCCGCACTGTCAGAGGGTCAGTACTGAGGGAGTGCCGCACTGTCAGAGGGTCAGTACTGAGGAAGTGCAGCAGTGTCAGAGGGTCAGTACGGAGGGAGTGCCGCACTGTCAGTGGGTCAGTACTGAGGGAGTGCCGCACTGTCAGAGGGTCAGTACTGAGGAAGTGCAGCAGTGTCAGAGGGTCAGTACTGAGGGAGTGCTGCACTGTGAGAGGGTCAGTACTGAGGGAGTGCTGCCCTGTCAGAGGGTCAGTACTGAGGGAGTGCCGCACTGTCAGAGGGTCAGTACTGAGGGAGTGCCGCACTGTCAGAGGGTCAGTACTGAGGAAGTGCAGCAGTGTCAGAGGGTCAGTACTGAGGGAGTGCTGCGCTGTCAGAGGGTCAGTACTGAGGGAGTGCCGCACTGTCAGAGGGTCAGTACTGAGGGAGTGCCGCACTGTCAGAGGGTCAGTACTGAGGGAGTGCCGCACTGTCAGAGGGTCAGTACTGAGGAAGTGCAGCAGTGTCAGAGGGTCAGTACTGAGGGAGTGCCGCACTGTCAGAGGGTCAGTACTGAGGGAGTGCCGCACTGTCAGAGGGTCAGTACTGAGGGAGTGCCGCACTGTCAGAGGGTCAGTACTGAGGGAGTGCAGCAGTGTCAGAGGGTCAGTACTGAGGGAGGGCTGCACTGTCAGAGGGTCAGTACTGAGGGAGTGCAGCAGTGTCAGAGGGTCAGTACTGAGGGAGTGCTGCACTGTCAGAGGGTCAGTACTGAGGGAGTGCCGCACTGTCAGAGGGTCAGTACTGAGGGAGTGCCGCACTGTCAGAGGGTCAGTACTGAGGGAGCGCCGCACTGTCAGAGGGTCAGTACTGAGGGAGCGCTGCACTGTCAGAGGGTCAGTACTGAGGGAGTGCTGCACTGTCAGAGGGTCAGTACTGAGGGTTGCTGCACTGTCAGAGGGTCAGTACTGAGGGAGTGCTGCACTGTCAGAGGGTCAGTACTGAGGGTTGCTGCACTGTCAGAGGGTCAGTACTGAGGGAATGCCGCACTGTCAGAGGGTCAGTACTGAGGGTTGCTGCACTGTCAGAGGGTCAGTACTGAGGGTTGCTGCACTGTCAGAGGGTCAGTACTGAGGGAGTGCTGCACTGTCAGAGGGTCAGTACTGAGGGAGTGCTGCACTGTCAGAGGGTCCGTACTGAGGGAGTGCTGCACTGTCAGAGGGTCAGTACTGAGGGAATGCTGCACTGTCAGAGGGTCAGTACTGAGGGAGTGCCGCACTGTCAGAGGGTCAGTACTGAGGGTTGCTGCACTGTCAGATGGTCAGTACTGAGGGTTGCTGCACTGTCAGAGGGTCAGTACTGAGGGAGTGTTGCACTGTCAGAGGGTCCGTACTGAGGGAGTGCTGCACTGTCAGAGGGTCAGTACTGAGGGAGTGCCGCACTGTCAGAGGGTCAGTACTGAGGGAGTGCCGCACTGTCAGAGGGTCCGTACTGAGGGTTGCTGCACTGTCAGAGGGTCAGTACTGAGGGAGTGCTGCACTGTCAGAGGGTCAGTACTGAGGGAGTGCCGCACTGTCAGAGGGTCAGTACTGAGGGAGTGCCGCACTGTCAGAGGGTCAGTACTGAGGGAGTGCCGCACTGTCAGAGGGTCAGTACTGAGGGAGTGCCGCACTGTCAGAGGGTCAGTACTGAGGGAGTGCTGCACTGTCAGAGGGTCAGTACTGAGGGAGTGCTGTACTGTCAGAGGGTCAGTGCTGAGGGAGTGCTGCCCTGTCAGAGGGTCAGTGCTGAGTGAGCGCAGCACTGTCAGAGGGTCAGTACTGAGGGAGCGCTGCACTGTCAGAGGGTCAGTGCTGAGTGAGCGCTGCACTGTCAGAGGGTCAGTACTGAGGGAGTGCTGCACTGTCAGAGGGTCAGTACTGAGGGAGTGCCGCACTGTCAGAGGGTCAGTACTGAGGGAGCGCCGCACTGTCAGAGAGTCAGTACTGAGTGAGCGCTGCACTGTCAGAGGGTCAGTACTGAGGGAGCGCTGCCCTGTCAGAGGGTCAGTACTGAGGGAGTGCCGCACTGTCAGAGGGTCAGTGCTGAGGGAGTGCTGCACTGTCAGAGGGTCAGTACTGAGGGAGTGCCGCACTGTCAGAGGGTCAGTACTGAGGGTTGCTGCACTGTCAGAGGGTCAGTACTGAGGGAGTGCTGCACTGTCAGAGGGTCAGTACTGAGGGAGTGCCGCACTGTCAGAGGGTCAGTACTGAGGGAGTGCCGCACTGTCAGAGGGTCAGTACTGAGGGAGTGCCGCACTGTCAGAGGGTCAGTACTGAGGGAGTGCCGCACTGTCAGAGGGTCAGTACTGAGGGAGTGCTGCACTGTCAGAGGGTCAGTACTGAGGGAGTGCTGTACTGTCAGAGGGTCAGTGCTGAGGGAGCGCTGCACTGTCAGAGGGTCAGTACTGAGGGAGCGCTGCACTGTCAGAGGGTCAGTGCTGAGTGAGCGCTGCACTGTCAGAGGGTCAGTACTGAGGGAGTGCTGCACTGTCAGAGGGTCGGTACTGAGGGAGTGCCGCACTGTCAGAGGGTCAGTACTGAGGGAGCGCCGCACTGTCAGAGAGTCAGTACTGAGTGAGCGCTGCACTGTCAAAGGGTCAGTACTGAGGGAGTGCAGCACTGTCAGAGGGTCAGTACTGAGGGAGTGCCGCACTGTCAGAGAGTCAGTACTGAGGGAGCGCTGCACTGTCAGAGGGTCAGTACTGAGGGAGTGTCGCACTGTCAGAGGGTCAGTACTGAGGGAGTGCCGCACTGTCAGAGGGTCAGTACCGAGGGAGTGCCGCACTGTCAGAGGGTCAGTACTGAGGGAGTGCCGCACTGTCAGAGGGTCAGTACTGAGGGAGTGCCGCACTGTCAGAGGGTCAGTGCTGAGGGAGTGCCGCACTGTCAGAGGGTCAGTACTGAGGGAGTGCTGCACTGTCAGAGGGTCAGTACCGAGGGAGTGCCGCACTGTCAGAGGGTCAGTACTGAGGGAGTGCTGCACTGTCAGAGGGTCAGTACTGAGGGAGTGCCGCACTGTCAGAGGGTCAGTACTGAGGGAGTGCTGCACTGTCAGAGGGTCAGTACTGAGGGAGTGCTGCACTGTCAGAGGGTCAGTACTGAGGGAGTGCCGCACTGTCAGAGGGTCAGTACTGAGGGAGGGCCGCACTGTCAGAGGGTCAGTACTGAGGGAGCGCTGCACTGTCAGAGGGTCAGTACTGAGGGAGCGCTGCACTGTCAGAGGGTCAGCACTGAGGGAGTGCTGCCCTGTCAGAGGGTCAGTGCTGAGTGAGCGCTGCACTGTCAGAGGGTCAGTACTGAGGGAGCGCTGCACTGTCAGAGGGTCAGTGCTGAGTGAGCGCTGCACTGTCAGAGGGTCAGTACTGAGGGAGTGCTGCACTGTCAGAGGGTCAGTACTGAGGGAGTGCCGCACTGTCAGAGGGTCAGTACTGAGGGAGCGCCGCACTGTCAGAGAGTCAGTACTGAGTGAGCGCTGCACTGTCAGAGGGTCAGTACTGAGGGAGCGCTGCCCTGTCAGAGGGTCAGTACTGAGGGAGTGCCGCACTGTCAGAGGGTCAGTGCTGAGGGAGTGCTGCACTGTCAGAGGGTCAGTACTGAGGGAGTGCCGCACTGTCAGAGGGTCAGTACTGAGGGTTGCTGCACTGTCAGAGGGTCAGTACTGAGGGAGTGCCGCACTGTCAGAGGGTCAGTACTGAGGGAGTGCCGCACTGTCAGAGGGTCAGTACTGAGGGAGTGCTGCACTGTCAGAGGGTCAGTGCTGAGGGAGCGCTGCACTGTCAGAGGGTCAGTACTGAGGGAATGCTGCACTGTCAGAGGGTCAGTACGGAGGGAGTGCCGCACGGTCAGAGGGTCAGTGCTGAGGGAGTGCCGCACTGTCAGAGGGTCAGTACTGAGGGAGTGCCGCACTGTCAGAGGGTCAGTACTGAGGGAATGCTGCACTGTCAGAGGGTCAGTACGGAGGGAGTGCCGCACGGTCAGAGGGTCAGTACTGAGGGAGTGCCTCACTGTCAGAGGGTCAGTACTGAGGCAGTGCCGCACTGTCAGAGGGTCGGTACTGAGGGAGTGTTGCACTGTCAGAGGGTCAGTACTGAGGGAGTGCCGCACTGTTACCGGGTCAGTACTGAGGGAGTGCCGCACTGTCAGAGGGTCGGTACTGAGGGAGTGTTGCACTGTCAGAGGGTCGGTACTGAGGGAGTGCCGCACTGTCAGAGGGTCGGTACTGAGGGAGTGCCGCACGGTCAGAGGGTCAATACTGAGGGAGTGCTGCACTGTCAGAGGGTCAGTACTGAGGGAGTCCTGCACTGTCAGAGGGTCAGTACTGAGGGAGTGCCGCACTGTCAGAGGGTCAGTACTGAGGGAGTGCCGCACTGTCAGAGGGTCAGTACTGAGGGAGTGCCGCACTGTCAGAGGGTCAGTACTGAGGGAGTGCCGCACTGTCAGAGGGTCAGTACTGAGGGAGTGCCGCACTGTCACAGGGTCAGTGCTGAGGGAGTGCCGCACTGTCAGAGGGGCAGTACTGAGGGAGTGCCGCACTGTCAGAGAGTCAGTACTGAGTGAGTGCTGCACTGTCAGAGGGTCAGTGCTGAGGGAGTGCTGCACTGTCAGAGGGTCAGTACTGAGGGAGTGCCGCACTGTCAGAGGGGCAGTACTGAGGGAGTGCCGCACTGTCAGAGGGTCAGTACTGAGGGAGTGCTGCACTGTCAGAGGGTCAGTACTGAGGGAGTGCCGCACTGTCAGAGGGTCAGTACTGAGGGAGTGCCGCACTGTCAGAGGGTCAGTACTGAGGGAGTGCTGCACTGTCAGAGGGTCAGTACTGAGGGAGTGCCGCACTGTCAGAGGGTCAGTACTGAGGGAGTGCCGCACTGTCAGAGGGTCAGTACGGAGGGAGTGCCGCACTGTCAGAGGGTCAGTACTGAGGGAGTGCCGCACTGTCAGAGGGTCAGTACTGAGGGAGTGCCGCACTGTCAGAGGGTCAGTACTGAGGGAGTGCCGCACTGTCAGAGGGTCAGTACTGAGGGAGTGCCGCACTGTCAGAGGGTCAGTACTGAGGAAGTGCAGCAGTGTCAGAGGGTCAGTACGGAGGGAGTGCCGCACTGTCAGTGGGTCAGTACTGAGGGAGTGCCGCACTGTCAGAGGGTCAGTACTGAGGAAGTGCAGCAGTGTCAGAGGGTCAGTACTGAGGGAGTGCTGCACTGTCAGAGGGTCAGTACTGAGGGAGTGCTGCCCTGTCAGAGGGTCAGTACTGAGGGAGTGCCGCACTGTCAGAGGGTCAGTACTGAGGGAGTGCCGCACTGTCAGAGGGTCAGTACTGAGGAAGTGCAGCAGTGTCAGAGGGTCAGTACTGAGGGAGTGCTGCGCTGTCAGAGGGTCAGTACTGAGGGAGTGCCGCACAGTCAGAGGGTCAGTACTGAGGGAGTGCCGCACTGTCAGAGGGTCAGTACTGAGGGAGTGCCGCACTGTCAGAGGGTCAGTACTGAGGAAGTGCAGCAGTGTCAGAGGGTCAGTACTGAGGGAGTGCCGCACTGTCAGAGGGTCAGTACTGAGGGAGTGCCGCACTGTCAGAGGGTCAGTACTGAGGGAGTGCCGCACTGTCAGAGGGTCAGTACTGAGGGAGTGCAGCAGTGTCAGAGGGTCAGTACTGAGGGAGTGCTGCACTGTCAGAGGGTCAGTACTGAGGGAGTGCAGCAGTGTCAGAGGGTCAGTACTGAGGGAGTGCTGCACTGTCAGAGGGTCAGTACTGAGGGAGTGCCGCACTGTCAGAGGGTCAGTACTGAGGGAGTGCCGCACTGTCAGAGGGTCAGTACTGAGGGAGCGCCGCACTGTCAGAGGGTCAGTACTGAGGGAGCGCTGCACTGTCAGAGGGTCAGTACTGAGGGAGTGCTGCACTGTCAGAGGGTCAGTACTGAGGGTTGCTGCACTGTCAGAGGGTCAGTACTGAGGGAGTGCTGCACTGTCAGAGGGTCAGTACTGAGGGTTGCTGCACTGTCAGAGGGTCAGTACTGAGGGAGTGCCGCACTGTCAGAGGGTCAGTACTGAGGGTTGCTGCACTGTCAGAGGGTCAGTACTGAGGGTTGCTGCACTGTCAGAGGGTCAGTACTGAGGGAGTGCTGCACTGTCAGAGGGTCAGTACTGAGGGAGTGCTGCACTGTCAGAGGGTCCGTACTGAGGGAGTGCTGCACTGTCAGAGGGTCAGTACTGAGGGAATGCTGCACTGTCAGAGGGTCAGTACTGAGGGAGTGCCGCACTGTCAGAGGGTCAGTACTGAGGGTTGCTGCACTGTCAGATGGTCAGTACTGAGGGTTGCTGCACTGTCAGAGGGTCAGTACTGAGGGAGTGTTGCACTGTCAGAGGGTCCGTACTGAGGGAGTGCTGCACTGTCAGAGGGTCAGTACTGAGGGAGTGCCGCACTGTCAGAGGGTCAGTACTGAGGGAGTGCCGCACTGTCAGAGGGTCCGTACTGAGGGTTGCTGCACTGTCAGAGGGTCAGTACTGAGGGAGTGCTGCACTGTCAGAGGGTCAGTACTGAGGGAGTGCCGCACTGTCAGAGGGTCAGTACTGAGGGAGTGCCGCACTGTCAGAGGGTCAGTACTGAGGGAGTGCCGCACTGTCAGAGGGTCAGTACTGAGGGAGTGCCGCACTGTCAGAGGGTCAGTACTGAGGGAGTGCTGCACTGTCAGAGGGTCAGTACTGAGGGAGTGCTGTACTGTCAGAGGGTCAGTGCTGAGGGAGTGCTGCCCTGTCAGAGGGTCAGTGCTGAGTGAGCGCTGCACTGTCAGAGGGTCAGTACTGAGGGAGCGCTGCACTGTCAGAGGGTCAGTGCTGAGTGAGCGCTGCACTGTCAGAGGGTCAGTACTGAGGGAGTGCTGCACTGTCAGAGGGTCAGTACTGAGGGAGTGCCGCACTGTCAGAGGGTCAGTACTGAGGGAGCGCCGCACTGTCAGAGAGTCAGTACTGAGTGAGCGCTGCACTGTCAGAGGGTCAGTACTGAGGGAGCGCTGCCCTGTCAGAGGGTCAGTACTGAGGGAGTGCCGCACTGTCAGAGGGTCAGTGCTGAGGGAGTGCTGCACTGTCAGAGGGTCAGTACTGAGGGAGTGCCGCACTGTCAGAGGGTCAGTACTGAGGGTTGCTGCACTGTCAGAGGGTCAGTACTGAGGGAGTGCTGCACTGTCAGAGGGTCAGTACTGAGGGAGTGCCGCACTGTCAGAGGGTCAGTACTGAGGGAGTGCCGCACTGTCAGAGGGTCAGTACTGAGGGAGTGCCGCACTGTCAGAGGGTCAGTACTGAGGGAGTGCCGCACTGTCAGAGGGTCAGTACTGAGGGAGTGCTGCACTGTCAGAGGGTCAGTACTGAGGGAGTGCTGTACTGTCAGAGGGTCAGTGCTGAGGGAGCGCTGCACTGTCAGAGGGTCAGTACTGAGGGAGCGCTGCACTGTCAGAGGGTCAGTGCTGAGTGAGCGCTGCACTGTCAGAGGGTCAGTACTGAGGGAGTGCTGCACTGTCAGAGGGTCGGTACTGAGGGAGTGCCGCACTGTCAGAGGGTCAGTACTGAGGGAGCGCCGCACTGTCAGAGAGTCAGTACTGAGTGAGCGCTGCACTGTCAAAGGGTCAGTACTGAGGGAGTGCAGCACTGTCAGAGGGTCAGTACTGAGGGAGTGCCGCACTGTCAGAGAGTCAGTACTGAGGGAGCGCTGCACTGTCAGAGGGTCAGTACTGAGGGAGTGCCGCACTGTCAGAGGGTCAGTACTGAGGGAGTGCCGCACTGTCAGAGGGTCAGTACCGAGGGAGTGCCGCACTGTCAGAGGGTCAGTACTGAGGGAGTGCCGCACTGTCAGAGGGTCAGTACTGAGGGAGTGCCGCACTGTCAGAGGGTCAGTGCTGAGGGAGTGCCGCACTGTCAGAGGGTCAGTACTGAGGGAGTGCTGCACTGTCAGAGGGTCAGTACCGAGGGAGTGCCGCACTGTCAGAGGGTCAGTACTGAGGGAGTGCTGCACTGTCAGAGGGTCAGTACTGAGGGAGTGCCGCACTGTCAGAGGGTCAGTACTGAGGGAGTGCTGCACTGTCAGAGGGTCAGTACTGAGGGAGTGCTGCACTGTCAGAGGGTCAGTACTGAGGGAGTGCCGCACTGTCAGAGGGTCAGTACTGAGGGAGGTCCGCACTGTCAGAGGGTCAGTACTGAGGGAGCGCTGCACTGTCAGAGGGTCAGTACTGAGGGAGCGCTGCACTGTCAGAGGGTCAGTACTGAGGGAGTGCTGCCCTGTCAGAGGGTCAGTGCTGAGTGAGCGCTGCACTGTCAGAGGGTCAGTACTGAGGGAGCGCTGCACTGTCAGAGGGTCAGTGCTGAGTGAGCGCTGCACTGTCAGAGGGTCAGTACTGAGGGAGTGCTGCACTGTCAGAGGGTCAGTACTGAGGGAGTGCCGCACTGTCAGAGGGTCAGTACTGAGGGAGCGCCGCACTGTCAGAGAGTCAGTACTGAGTGAGCGCTGCACTGTCAGAGGGTCAGTACTGAGGGAGCGCTGCCCTGTCAGAGGGTCAGTACTGAGGGAGTGCCGCACTGTCAGAGGGTCAGTGCTGAGGGAGTGCTGCACTGTCAGAGGGTCAGTACTGAGGGAGTGCCGCACTGTCAGAGGGTCAGTACTGAGGGTTGCTGCACTGTCAGAGGGTCAGTACTGAGGGAGTGCCGCACTGTCAGAGGGTCAGTACTGAGGGAGTGCCGCACTGTCAGAGGGTCAGTACTGAGGGAGTGCTGCACTGTCAGAGGGTCAGTGCTGAGGGAGCGCTGCACTGTCAGAGGGTCAGTACTGAGGGAATGCTGCACTGTCAGAGGGTCAGTACGGAGGGAGTGCCGCACGGTCAGAGGGTCAGTGCTGAGGGAGTGCCGCACTGTCAGAGGGTCAGTACTGAGGGACTGCCGCACTGTCAGAGGGTCAGTACTGAGGGAATGCTGCACTGTCAGAGGGTCAGTACGGAGGGAGTGCCGCACGGTCAGAGGGTCAGTACTGAGGGAGTGCCTCACTGTCAGAGGGTCAGTACTGAGGCAGTGCCGCACTGTCAGAGGGTCGGTACTGAGGGAGTGTTGCACTGTCAGAGGGTCAGTACTGAGGGAGTGCCGCACTGTTACCGGGTCAGTACTGAGGGAGTGCCGCACTGTCAGAGGGTCGGTACTGAGGGAGTGTTGCACTGTCAGAGGGTCAGTACTGAGGGAGAGCCGCACTGTCAGAGGGTCAGTACTGAGGGAGTGCCGCACTGTCAGAGGGTCGGTACTGAGGGAGTGCCGCACTGTCAGAGGGTCGGTACTGAGGGAGTGCCGCACGGTCAGAGGGTCAATACTGAGGGAGTGCTGCACTGTCAGAGGGTCAGTACTGAGGGAGTCCTGCACTGTCAGAGGGTCAGTACTGAGGGAGTGCCGCACTGTCAGAGGGTCAGTACTGAGGGAGTGCCGCACTGTCAGAGGGTCAGTACTGAGGGAGTGCCGCACTGTCAGAGGGTCAGTACTGAGGGAGTGCCGCACTGTCAGAGGGTCAGTACTGAGGGAGTGCCGCACTGTCACAGGGTCAGTGCTGAGGGAGTGCCGCACTGTCAGAGGGGCAGTACTGAGGGAGTGCCGCACTGTCAGAGAGTCAGTACTGAGTGAGTGCTGCACTGTCAGAGGGTCAGTGCTGAGGGAGTGCTGCACTGTCAGAGGGTCAGTACTGAGGGAGTGCCGCACTGTCAGAGGGGCAGTACTGAGGGAGAGCCGCACTGTCAGAGGGTCAGTACTGAGGGAGAGCCGCACTGTCAGAGGGTCGGTACTGAGGGAGTGCTGCACTGTCAGAGGATCGGTACTGAGGGAGCGGCGCACTGTCAGAGGGTCAGTACTGAGGGAGTGCCGCACTGTCAGAGGGTCAGTACTGAGGGAGTGCCGCACTGTCAGAGGGTCAGTACTGAGGGAGTGCTGCACTGTCAGAGGGTCAGTACTGAGGGAGTGCTGCACTGTCAGAGGGTCAGTACTGAGGGAGTGCCGCACTGTCAGAGGGTCAGTACTGAGGGAGTGCTGCACTGTCAGAGGGTCAGTACTGAGGGAGTGCTGCACTGTCAGAGGGTCAGTACTGAGGGAGTGCTGCACTGTCAGAGGGTCAGTACTGAGGGAGTGCCGCACTGTCAGAGGGTCAGTACTGAGGGAGTGCTGCACTGTCAGAGGGTCAGTACTGAGGGAGTGCTGCACTGTCAGAGGGTCAGTACTGAGGGAGTGCTGCACTGTCAGAGGGTCAGTACTGTGGGAGTGCTGCACTGTCAGAGGGTCAGTACTGAGGGCGCTGCACTGTCAGAGGGTCAGTACTGAGGGAGTGCCGCACTGTCAGAGGGTCAGTACTGAGGGAGAGCCGCACTGTCAGAGGGTCAGTACTGAGGGATGCTGCACTGTCAGAGGGTCAGTACTGAGGGAGTGCCGCACTGTCAGAGGGTCAGTACTGATGGAACGCCGCACTGTCAGAGGGTCAGTACTGAGGGAGTGCCGCACTGTCAGAGGGTCAGTACTGAGGGAGTGCTGCACTGTCAGAGGGTCAGTACTGTGGGAGTGCTGCACTGTCAGAGGGTCAGTACTGAGGGCGCTGCACTGTCAGAGGGTCAGTACTGAGGGAGTGCCGCACTGTCAGAGGGTCAGTACTGAGGGAGTGCCGCACTGTCAGAGGGTCAGTACTGAGGGAGTGCTGCACTGTCAGAGGGTCAGTACTGTGGGAGTGCTGCACTGTCAGAGGGTCAGTACTGAGGGCGCTGCACTGTCAGAGGGTCAGTACTGAGGGAGTGCCGCACTGTCAGAGGGTCAGTACTGAGGGAGAGCCGCACTGTCAGAGGGTCAGTACTGAGGGATGCTGCACTGTCAGAGGGTCGGTACTGAGGGAGTGCCGCACTGTCAGAGGGTCAGTACTGAGGGAGTGCCGCACTGTCAGAGGGTCAGTACTGAGGGAGTGCTGCACTGTCAGAGGGTCAGTACTGAGGGAGTGCCGCACTGTCAGAGGGTCAGTACTGAGGGAGTGCCGCACTGTCAGAGGGTCAGTACTGAGGGAGTGCCGCACTGTCAGAGGGTCAGTACTGAGGGAGTGCTGTCCTGTCAGAGGGTCAGTACTGAGGGAGTGCAGCACTGTCAGAGGGTCAGTACTGAGGGAGTGCAGCACTGTCAGAGGGTCAGTACGGAGGGAGTGCTGCACTGTCAGAGGGTCAGTACTGAGGGCGTGCTGCACTGTCAGAGGGTCAGTACTGAGGGAGTGCTGCACTGTCAGAGGGTCAGTACTGAGGGAGTGCTGCACTGTCAGAGGGTCAGTACTGTGGGAGTGCTGCACTGTCAGAGGGTCAGTACTGAGGGCGCTGCACTGTCAGAGGGTCAGTACTGAGGGAGTGCCGCACTGTCAGAGGGTCAGTACTGAGGGAGAGCCGCACTGTCAGAGGGTCAGTACTGAGGGATGCTGCACTGTCAGAGGGTCAGTACTGAGGGAGTGCCGCACTGTCAGAGGGTCAGTACTGAGGGAACGCCGCACTGTCAGAGGGTCAGTACTGAGGGAGTGCCGCACTGTCAGAGGGTCAGTACTGAGGGAGTGCTGCACTGTCAGAGGGTCAGTACTGTGGGAGTGCTGCACTGTCAGAGGGTCAGTACTGAGGGCGCTGCACTGTCAGAGGGTCAGTACTGAGGGAGTGCCGCACTGTCAGAGGGTCAGTACTGAGGGAGTGCCGCACTGTCAGAGGGTCAGTACTGAGGGAGTGCTGCACTGTCAGAGGGTCAGTACTGTGGGAGTGCTGCACTGTCAGAGGGTCAGTACTGAGGGCGCTGCACTGTGAGAGGGTCAGTACTGAGGGAGTGCCGCACTGTCAGAGGGTCAGTACTGAGGGAGAGCCGCACTGTCAGAGGGTCAGTACTGAGGGATGCTGCACTGTCAGAGGGTCAGTACTGAGGGAGTGCCGCACTGTCAGAGGGTCAGTACTGAGGGAGTGCCGCACTGTCAGAGAGTCAGTACTGAGGGAGTGCTGCACTGTCAGAGGGTCAGTACTGAGGGAGTGCTGCACTGTCAGAGGGTCAGTACTGAGGGAGTGCCGCACTGTCAGAGGGTCAGTACTGAGGGAGTGCCGCACTGTCAGAGGGTCAGTACTGAGGGAGTGCCGCACTGTCAGAGGGTCAGTACTGAGGGAGTGCCGCACTGTCAGAGGGTCAGTACTGAGGGAGTGCTGCACTGTCAGAGGGTCAGTACTGAGGGAGTGCTGCACTGTCAGAGGGTCAGTACTGAGGGAGTGCTGCACTGTCAGAGGGTCAGTACTGAGGGAGTGCCGCACTGTCCGAGAGCCAGTACTGAGGGAGTGCTGCACTGTCAGAGGGTCAGTACTGAGGGAGTGCCGCACTGTCCGAGAGCCAGTACTGAGGGAGTGCTGCACTGTCAGAGGGTCAGTACTGAGGGAGTGCCGCACTGTCAGAGGGTCAGTACTGAGGGAGTGCTGCCCTGTCAGAGGGTCAGTACGGAGGGAGTGCTGCACTGTCAGAGGGTCAGTACTGAGGGAGTGCCGCACTGTCCGAGAGCCAGTACTGAGGGAGTGCTGCACTGTCAGAGGGTCAGTACTGAGGGAGTGCCGCACTGTCAGAGGGTCAGTACTGAGGGAGTGCTGCCCTGTCAGAGGGTCAGTACGGAGGGAGTGCTGCACTGTCAGAGGGTCAGTACTGAGGGAGTGCCGCACTGTCAGAGGGTCAGTACTGAGGGAGTGCAGCACTGTCAGAGGGTCAGTACTGAGGGAGTGCCGCACTGTCAGAGGGTCAGTACTGAGGGAGTGTCGCACTGTCAGAGGGTCAGAACTGAGGGAGTGCTGCACTGTCAGAGGGTCAGTACTGAGGGAGTGCTGCACTGTCAGAGGGTCAGTACTGAGGGAGTGCTGCACTGTCAGAGGGTCAGTACGGAGGGAGTGCAGCACTGTCAGAGGGTCAGTACTGAGGGAGTGCTGCACTGTCAGAGGGTCAGTACTGAGGGAGTGCTGCACTGTCAGAGAGTCAGTACTGAGGGAGTGCTGCACTGTCAGAGGGTCAGTACTGAGGGAGAGCCACACTGTCAGAGGGTCAGTACTGAGGGAGTGCTGCACTGTCAGAGGGTCAGTACTGAGGGAGTGCCGCACTGTCGGAGGGTCAGTACTGAGGGAGTGCCGCACTGTCAGAGGGTCAGTACTGAGGGAGTGCTGCACTGTCAGAGGGTCAGTACTGAGGGAGTGCTGCACTGTCAGAGGGTCAGTACTGAGGGCGTGCTGCACTGTCAGAGGGTCAGTACTGAGGGAGTGCTGCACTGTCAGAGGGTCAGTACTGAGGGAGTGCTGCACTGTCAGAGGGTCAGTACTGAGGGCGTGCTGCACTGTCAGAGGGTCAGTACTGAGGGCGTGCTGCACTGTCAGAGGGTCAGTACTGAGGGAGTGCCGCACTGTCAGAGGGTCAGTACTGAGGGAGTGCCGCACTGTCAGAGGGTCAGTACGGAGGGAGTGCTGCAATGTCAGAGGGTCAGTACTGAGGGAGTGCCGCACTGTCAGAGGGTCAGTACTGAGGGAGTGCAGCACTGTCAGAGGGTCAGTACTGAGGGAGTGCCGCACTGTCAGAGGGTCAGTACTGAGGGAGTGTCGCACTGTCAGAGGGTCAGAACTGAGGGAGTGCTGCACTGTCAGAGGGTCAGTACTGAGGGAGTGCTGCACTGTCAGAGGGTCAGTACTGAGGGAGTGCTGCACTGTCAGAGGGTCAGTACGGAGGGAGTGCCGCACTGTCAGAGGGTCAGTACGGAGGGAGTGCCGCACTGTCAGAGGGTCAGTACTGAGGGAGTGCCGCACTGTCAGAGGGTCAGTACTGAGGGAGTGCCGCACTGTCAGAGGGTCAGTACTGAGGGAGTGCCGCACTGTCAGAGGGTCAGTACTGAGGGAGTCCCGCACTGTCAGAGGGTCAGTACTGAGGAAGTGCAGCAGTGTCAGAGGGTCAGTACGGAGGGAGTGCCGCACTGTCAGTGGGTCAGTACTGAGGGAGTGCCGCACTGTCAGAGGGTCAGTACTGAGGAAGTGCAGCAGTGTCAGAGGGTCAGTACTGAGGGAGTGCTGCACTGTCAGAGGGTCAGTACTGAGGGAGTGCTGCCCTGTCAGAGGGTCAGTACTGAGGGAGTGCCGCACTGTCAGAGGGTCAGTACTGAGGGAGTGCCGCACTGTCAGAGGGTCAGTACTGAGGAAGTGCAGCAGTGTCAGAGGGTCAGTACTGAGGGAGTGCTGCGCTGTCAGAGGGTCAGTACTGAGGGAGTGCCGCACTGTCAGAGGGTCAGTACTGAGGGAGTGCCGCACTGTCAGAGGGTCAGTACTGAGGGAGTGCCGCACTGTCAGAGGGTCAGTACTGAGGAAGTGCAGCAGTGTCAGAGGGTCAGTACTGAGGGAGTGCCGCACTGTCAGAGGGTCAGTACTGAGGGAGTGCCGCACTGTCAGAGGGTCAGTACTGAGGGAGTGCCGCACTGTCAGAGGGTCAGTACTGAGGGAGTGCAGCAGTGTCAGAGGGTCAGTACTGAGGGAGTGCTGCACTGTCAGAGGGTCAGTACTGAGGGAGTGCAGCAGTGTCAGAGGGTCAGTACTGAGGGAGTGCTGCACTGTCAGAGGGTCAGTACTGAGGGAGTGCCGCACTGTCAGAGGGTCAGTACTGAGGGAGTGCCGCACTGTCAGAGGGTCAGTACTGAGGGAGAGCAGCACTGTCAGAGGGTCAGTACTGAGGGAGTGCCACACTGTCAGAGGGTCAGTACTGAGGGAGTGCCGCACTGTCAGAGGGTCAGTACTGAGGGAGTGCCGCACTGTCAGAGGGTCAGTACTGAGGGAGTGCTGCACTGTCAGAGGGTCAGTACTGAGGGAGTGCCGCACTGTCAGAGGGTCAGTACTGAGGCAGTGCTGCACTGTCAGAGGGTCAGTACTGAGGGAGTGCCGCACTGTCAGAGGGTCAGTACTGAGGGAGTGCCGCACTGTCAGAGGGTCAGTACTGAGGCAGTGCTGCACTGTCAGAGGGTCAGTACTGAGGGAGTGCCGCACTGTCAGAGGGTCAGTACTGAGGGAGTGCTGCACTGTCAGAGGGTCAGTACTGAGGGAGTGCCGCACTGTCAGAGGGTCAGTACTGAGAGAGTGCTGCCCTGTCAGAGGGTCAGTACTGAGGGAGTGCCGCACTGTCAGAGGGTCAGTACTGAGGGAGTGCAGCACTGTCAGAGGGTCAGTATTGAGGGAGTGCTGCACTGTCAGTGGGTCAGTACTGAGGGAGTGCTGCACTGTCAGAGGGTCAGTACTGAGGGAGTGCCGCACTGTCAGAGGGTCAGTACTGAGGGAGTGCCGCACTGTCAGAGGGTCAGTACTGAGGGAGTGCTGCACTGTCAGAGGGTCAGTACTGAGGGAGTGCCGCACTGTCAGAGGGTCAGTACTGAGGCAGTGCCGCACTGTCAGAGGGTCAGTACTGAGACAGCGCTGCACTGTCAGAGGGTCAGTACTGAGGGAGTGCCGCACTGTCAGAGGGTCAGTACTGAGGGAGTGCCGCACTGTCAGAGGGTCAGTACTGAGGGAGAGCTGCGCTGTCAGAGGGTCAGTACTGAGGGAGTGCTGCACTGTCAGAGGGTCAGTACTGAGGGATGGCTGCACTGTCAGAGGGTCAGTACTGAGGGAGTGCTGCACTGTCAGAGGGTCAGTACTGAGGGAGTGCTGCACTGTCAGAGGGTCAGTACTGAGGGATGGCTGCACTGTCAGAGGGTCAGTACTGAGGGAGCGCCGCACTGTCAGAGGGTCAGTACTGAGGGAGTGCCGCACTGTCAGAGGGTCAGTACTGAGGGAGTGCCGCACTGTCAGAGGGTCAGTACTGAGGGAGTGCCGCACTGTCAGAGGGTCAGTACTGAGGGAGTGCTGCGCTGTCAGAGAGTCAGTACTGAGGGAGTGCCACACTGTCAGAGGGTCAGTACTGAGGGAGAGCTGCGCTGTCAGAGGGTCAGTACTGAGGGAGTGCCGCACTGTCAGAGGGTCAGTACTGAGGCAGTGCTGCACTGTCAGAGGGTCAGTACTGAGACAGCGCTGCACTGTCAGAGGGTCAGTACTGAGGGAGTGCTGCACTGTCAGAGGGTCAGTACTGAGGGAGTGCTGCACTGTCAGAGGGTCAGTACTGAGAGAGTGCCGCACTGTCAGAGGGTCAGTACTGAGGGAGTGCTGCACTGTCAGAGGGTCAGTACTGAGGGATGGCTGCACTGTCAGAGGGTCAGTACTGAGGGAGTGCCGCACTGTCAGAGGGTCAGTACTGAGGGAGTGCTGCACTGTCAGAGGGTCAGTACTGAGGGAGTGCTGCACTGTCAGAGGGTCAGTACTGAGGGATGGCCGCACTGTCAGAGGGTCAGTACTGAGGGAGCGCCGCACTGTCAGAGGGTCAGTACTGAGGGAGTGCCGCACTGTCAGAGGGTCAGTACTGAGGGAGTGCCGCACTGTCAGAGGGTCAGTACTGAGGGAGTGCTGCACTGTCAGAGGGTCAGTACTGAGGGAGTGCTGCACTGTCAGAGGGTCAGTACTGAGGGAGTGCCGCACTGTCAGAGGGTCAGTACTGAGGGAGTGCTGCACTGTCAGAGGGTCAGTACTGAGGGAGTGCTGCACTGTCAGAGGGTCAGTACTGAGGGAGTGCTGCACTGTCAGAGGGTCAGTACTGAGGGAGTGCCGCACTGTCAGAGGGTCAGTACTGAGGGAGTGCTGCACTGTCAGAGGGTCAGTACTGAGGGAGTGCTGCACTGTCAGAGGGTCAGTACTGAGGGAGTGCTGCACTGTCAGAGGGTCAGTACTGTGGGAGTGCTGCACTGTCAGAGGGTCAGTACTGAGGGCGCTGCACTGTCAGAGGGTCAGTACTGAGGGAGTGCCGCACTGTCAGAGGGTCAGTACTGAGGGAGAGCCGCACTGTCAGAGGGTCAGTACTGAGGGATGCTGCACTGTCAGAGGGTCAGTACTGAGGGAGTGCCGCACTGTCAGAGGGTCAGTACTGATGGAACGCCGCACTGTCAGAGGGTCAGTACTGAGGGAGTGCCGCACTGTCAGAGGGTCAGTACTGAGGGAGTGCTGCACTGTCAGAGGGTCAGTACTGTGGGAGTGCTGCACTGTCAGAGGGTCAGTACTGAGGGCGCTGCACTGTCAGAGGGTCAGTACTGAGGGAGTGCCGCACTGTCAGAGGGTCAGTACTGAGGGAGTGCCGCACTGTCAGAGGGTCAGTACTGAGGGAGTGCTGCACTGTCAGAGGGTCAGTACTGTGGGAGTGCTGCACTGTCAGAGGGTCAGTACTGAGGGCGCTGCACTGTCAGAGGGTCAGTACTGAGGGAGTGCCGCACTGTCAGAGGGTCAGTACTGAGGGAGAGCCGCACTGTCAGAGGGTCAGTACTGAGGGATGCTGCACTGTCAGAGGGTCGGTACTGAGGGAGTGCCGCACTGTCAGAGGGTCAGTACTGAGGGAGTGCCGCACTGTCAGAGGGTCAGTACTGAGGGAGTGCTGCACTGTCAGAGGGTCAGTACTGAGGGAGTGCCGCACTGTCAGAGGGTCAGTACTGAGGGAGTGCCGCACTGTCAGAGGGTCAGTACTGAGGGAGTGCCGCACTGTCAGAGGGTCAGTACTGAGGGAGTGCTGTCCTGTCAGAGGGTCAGTACTGAGGGAGTGCAGCACTGTCAGAGGGTCAGTACTGAGGGAGTGCAGCACTGTCAGAGGGTCAGTACGGAGGGAGTGCTGCACTGTCAGAGGGTCAGTACTGAGGGCGTGCTGCACTGTCAGAGGGTCAGTACTGAGGGAGTGCTGCACTGTCAGAGGGTCAGTACTGAGGGAGTGCTGCACTGTCAGAGGGTCAGTACTGTGGGAGTGCTGCACTGTCAGAGGGTCAGTACTGAGGGCGCTGCACTGTCAGAGGGTCAGTACTGAGGGAGTGCCGCACTGTCAGAGGGTCAGTACTGAGGGAGAGCCGCACTGTCAGAGGGTCAGTACTGAGGGATGCTGCACTGTCAGAGGGTCAGTACTGAGGGAGTGCCGCACTGTCAGAGGGTCAGTACTGAGGGAACGCCGCACTGTCAGAGGGTCAGTACTGAGGGAGTGCCGCACTGTCAGAGGGTCAGTACTGAGGGAGTGCTGCACTGTCAGAGGGTCAGTACTGTGGGAGTGCTGCACTGTCAGAGGGTCAGTACTGAGGGCGCTGCACTGTCAGAGGGTCAGTACTGAGGGAGTGCCGCACTGTCAGAGGGTCAGTACTGAGGGAGTGCCGCACTGTCAGAGGGTCAGTACTGAGGGAGTGCTGCACTGTCAGAGGGTCAGTACTGTGGGAGTGCTGCACTGTCAGAGGGTCAGTACTGAGGGCGCTGCACTGTGAGAGGGTCAGTACTGAGGGAGTGCCGCACTGTCAGAGGGTCAGTACTGAGGGAGAGCCGCACTGTCAGAGGGTCAGTACTGAGGGATGCTGCACTGTCAGAGGGTCAGTACTGAGGGAGTGCCGCACTGTCAGAGGGTCAGTACTGAGGGAGTGCCGCACTGTCAGAGAGTCAGTACTGAGGGAGTGCTGCACTGTCAGAGGGTCAGTACTGAGGGAGTGCTGCACTGTCAGAGGGTCAGTACTGAGGGAGTGCCGCACTGTCAGAGGGTCAGTACTGAGGGAGTGCCGCACTGTCAGAGGGTCAGTACTGAGGGAGTGCCGCACTGTCAGAGGGTCAGTACTGAGGGAGTGCCGCACTGTCAGAGGGTCAGTACTGAGGGAGTGCTGCACTGTCAGAGGGTCAGTACTGAGGGAGTGCTGCACTGTCAGAGGGTCAGTACTGAGGGAGTGCTGCACTGTCAGAGGGTCAGTACTGAGGGAGTGCCGCACTGTCCGAGAGCCAGTACTGAGGGAGTGCTGCACTGTCAGAGGGTCAGTACTGAGGGAGTGCCGCACTGTCCGAGAGCCAGTACTGAGGGAGTGCTGCACTGTCAGAGGGTCAGTACTGAGGGAGTGCCGCACTGTCAGAGGGTCAGTACTGAGGGAGTGCTGCCCTGTCAGAGGGTCAGTACGGAGGGAGTGCTGCACTGTCAGAGGGTCAGTACTGAGGGAGTGCCGCACTGTCCGAGAGCCAGTACTGAGGGAGTGCTGCACTGTCAGAGGGTCAGTACTGAGGGAGTGCCGCACTGTCAGAGGGTCAGTACTGAGGGAGTGCTGCCCTGTCAGAGGGTCAGTACGGAGGGAGTGCTGCACTGTCAGAGGGTCAGTACTGAGGGAGTGCCGCACTGTCAGAGGGTCAGTACTGAGGGAGTGCAGCACTGTCAGAGGGTCAGTACTGAGGGAGTGCCGCACTGTCAGAGGGTCAGTACTGAGGGAGTGTCGCACTGTCAGAGGGTCAGAACTGAGGGAGTGCTGCACTGTCAGAGGGTCAGTACTGAGGGAGTGCTGCACTGTCAGAGGGTCAGTACTGAGGGAGTGCTGCACTGTCAGAGGGTCAGTACGGAGGGAGTGCAGCACTGTCAGAGGGTCAGTACTGAGGGAGTGCTGCACTGTCAGAGGGTCAGTACTGAGGGAGTGCTGCACTGTCAGAGAGTCAGTACTGAGGGAGTGCTGCACTGTCAGAGGGTCAGTACTGAGGGAGAGCCACACTGTCAGAGGGTCAGTACTGAGGGAGTGCTGCACTGTCAGAGGGTCAGTACTGAGGGAGTGCCGCACTGTCGGAGGGTCAGTACTGAGGGAGTGCCGCACTGTCAGAGGGTCAGTACTGAGGGAGTGCTGCACTGTCAGAGGGTCAGTACTGAGGGAGTGCTGCACTGTCAGAGGGTCAGTACTGAGGGCGTGCTGCACTGTCAGAGGGTCAGTACTGAGGGAGTGCTGCACTGTCAGAGGGTCAGTACTGAGGGAGTGCTGCACTGTCAGAGGGTCAGTACTGAGGGCGTGCTGCACTGTCAGAGGGTCAGTACTGAGGGCGTGCTGCACTGTCAGAGGGTCAGTACTGAGGGAGTGCCGCACTGTCAGAGGGTCAGTACTGAGGGAGTGCCGCACTGTCAGAGGGTCAGTACGGAGGGAGTGCTGCAATGTCAGAGGGTCAGTACTGAGGGAGTGCCGCACTGTCAGAGGGTCAGTACTGAGGGAGTGCAGCACTGTCAGAGGGTCAGTACTGAGGGAGTGCCGCACTGTCAGAGGGTCAGTACTGAGGGAGTGTCGCACTGTCAGAGGGTCAGAACTGAGGGAGTGCTGCACTGTCAGAGGGTCAGTACTGAGGGAGTGCTGCACTGTCAGAGGGTCAGTACTGAGGGAGTGCTGCACTGTCAGAGGGTCAGTACGGAGGGAGTGCCGCACTGTCAGAGGGTCAGTACGGAGGGAGTGCCGCACTGTCAGAGGGTCAGTACTGAGGGAGTGCCGCACTGTCAGAGGGTCAGTACTGAGGGAGTGCCGCACTGTCAGAGGGTCAGTACTGAGGGAGTGCCGCACTGTCAGAGGGTCAGTACTGAGGGAGTCCCGCACTGTCAGAGGGTCAGTACTGAGGAAGTGCAGCAGTGTCAGAGGGTCAGTACGGAGGGAGTGCCGCACTGTCAGTGGGTCAGTACTGAGGGAGTGCCGCACTGTCAGAGGGTCAGTACTGAGGAAGTGCAGCAGTGTCAGAGGGTCAGTACTGAGGGAGTGCTGCACTGTCAGAGGGTCAGTACTGAGGGAGTGCTGCCCTGTCAGAGGGTCAGTACTGAGGGAGTGCCGCACTGTCAGAGGGTCAGTACTGAGGGAGTGCCGCACTGTCAGAGGGTCAGTACTGAGGAAGTGCAGCAGTGTCAGAGGGTCAGTACTGAGGGAGTGCTGCGCTGTCAGAGGGTCAGTACTGAGGGAGTGCCGCACTGTCAGAGGGTCAGTACTGAGGGAGTGCCGCACTGTCAGAGGGTCAGTACTGAGGGAGTGCCGCACTGTCAGAGGGTCAGTACTGAGGAAGTGCAGCAGTGTCAGAGGGTCAGTACTGAGGGAGTGCCGCACTGTCAGAGGGTCAGTACTGAGGGAGTGCCGCACTGTCAGAGGGTCAGTACTGAGGGAGTGCCGCACTGTCAGAGGGTCAGTACTGAGGGAGTGCAGCAGTGTCAGAGGGTCAGTACTGAGGGAGTGCTGCACTGTCAGAGGGTCAGTACTGAGGGAGTGCAGCAGTGTCAGAGGGTCAGTACTGAGGGAGTGCTGCACTGTCAGAGGGTCAGTACTGAGGGAGTGCCGCACTGTCAGAGGGTCAGTACTGAGGGAGTGCCGCACTGTCAGAGGGTCAGTACTGAGGGAGAGCAGCACTGTCAGAGGGTCAGTACTGAGGGAGTGCCACACTGTCAGAGGGTCAGTACTGAGGGAGTGCCGCACTGTCAGAGGGTCAGTACTGAGGGAGTGCCGCACTGTCAGAGGGTCAGTACTGAGGGAGTGCTGCACTGTCAGAGGGTCAGTACTGAGGGAGTGCCGCACTGTCAGAGGGTCAGTACTGAGGCAGTGCTGCACTGTCAGAGGGTCAGTACTGAGGGAGTGCCGCACTGTCAGAGGGTCAGTACTGAGGGAGTGCCGCACTGTCAGAGGGTCAGTACTGAGGCAGTGCTGCACTGTCAGAGGGTCAGTACTGAGGGAGTGCCGCACTGTCAGAGGGTCAGTACTGAGGGAGTGCTGCACTGTCAGAGGGTCAGTACTGAGGGAGTGCCGCACTGTCAGAGGGTCAGTACTGAGAGAGTGCTGCCCTGTCAGAGGGTCAGTACTGAGGGAGTGCCGCACTGTCAGAGGGTCAGTACTGAGGGAGTGCAGCACTGTCAGAGGGTCAGTATTGAGGGAGTGCTGCACTGTCAGTGGGTCAGTACTGAGGGAGTGCTGCACTGTCAGAGGGTCAGTACTGAGGGAGTGCCGCACTGTCAGAGGGTCAGTACTGAGGGAGTGCCGCACTGTCAGAGGGTCAGTACTGAGGGAGTGCTGCACTGTCAGAGGGTCAGTACTGAGGGAGTGCCGCACTGTCAGAGGGTCAGTACTGAGGCAGTGCCGCACTGTCAGAGGGTCAGTACTGAGACAGCGCTGCACTGTCAGAGGGTCAGTACTGAGGGAGTGCCGCACTGTCAGAGGGTCAGTACTGAGGGAGTGCCGCACTGTCAGAGGGTCAGTACTGAGGGAGAGCTGCGCTGTCAGAGGGTCAGTACTGAGGGAGTGCTGCACTGTCAGAGGGTCAGTACTGAGGGATGGCTGCACTGTCAGAGGGTCAGTACTGAGGGAGTGCTGCACTGTCAGAGGGTCAGTACTGAGGGAGTGCTGCACTGTCAGAGGGTCAGTACTGAGGGATGGCTGCACTGTCAGAGGGTCAGTACTGAGGGAGCGCCGCACTGTCAGAGGGTCAGTACTGAGGGAGTGCCGCACTGTCAGAGGGTCAGTACTGAGGGAGTGCCGCACTGTCAGAGGGTCAGTACTGAGGGAGTGCCGCACTGTCAGAGGGTCAGTACTGAGGGAGTGCTGCGCTGTCAGAGAGTCAGTACTGAGGGAGTGCCACACTGTCAGAGGGTCAGTACTGAGGGAGAGCTGCGCTGTCAGAGGGTCAGTACTGAGGGAGTGCCGCACTGTCAGAGGGTCAGTACTGAGGCAGTGCTGCACTGTCAGAGGGTCAGTACTGAGACAGCGCTGCACTGTCAGAGGGTCAGTACTGAGGGAGTGCTGCACTGTCAGAGGGTCAGTACTGAGGGAGTGCTGCACTGTCAGAGGGTCAGTACTGAGAGAGTGCCGCACTGTCAGAGGGTCAGTACTGAGGGAGTGCTGCACTGTCAGAGGGTCAGTACTGAGGGATGGCTGCACTGTCAGAGGGTCAGTACTGAGGGAGTGCCGCACTGTCAGAGGGTCAGTACTGAGGGAGTGCTGCACTGTCAGAGGGTCAGTACTGAGGGAGTGCTGCACTGTCAGAGGGTCAGTACTGAGGGATGGCCGCACTGTCAGAGGGTCAGTACTGAGGGAGCGCCGCACTGTCAGAGGGTCAGTACTGAGGGAGTGCCGCACTGTCAGAGGGTCAGTACTGAGGGAGTGCCGCACTGTCAGAGGGTCAGTACTGAGGGAGTGCTGCACTGTCAGAGGGTCAGTACTGAGGGAGTGCTGCACTGTCAGAGGGTCAGTACTGAGGGAGTGCCGCACTGTCAGAGGGTCAGTACTGAGGGAGTGCTGCACTGTCAGAGGGTCAGTACTGAGGGAGTGCTGCACTGTCAGAGGGTCAGTACTGAGGGAGTGCTGCACTGTCAGAGGGTCAGTACTGAGGGAGTGCCGCACTGTCAGAGGGTCAGTACTGAGGGAGTGCTGCACTGTCAGAGGGTCAGTACTGAGGGAGTGCTGCACTGTCAGAGGGTCAGTACTGAGGGAGTGCTGCACTGTCAGAGGGTCAGTACTGTGGGAGTGCTGCACTGTCAGAGGGTCAGTACTGAGGGCGCTGCACTGTCAGAGGGTCAGTACTGAGGGAGTGCCGCACTGTCAGAGGGTCAGTACTGAGGGAGAGCCGCACTGTCAGAGGGTCAGTACTGAGGGATGCTGCACTGTCAGAGGGTCAGTACTGAGGGAGTGCCGCACTGTCAGAGGGTCAGTACTGATGGAACGCCGCACTGTCAGAGGGTCAGTACTGAGGGAGTGCCGCACTGTCAGAGGGTCAGTACTGAGGGAGTGCTGCACTGTCAGAGGGTCAGTACTGTGGGAGTGCTGCACTGTCAGAGGGTCAGTACTGAGGGCGCTGCACTGTCAGAGGGTCAGTACTGAGGGAGTGCCGCACTGTCAGAGGGTCAGTACTGAGGGAGTGCCGCACTGTCAGAGGGTCAGTACTGAGGGAGTGCTGCACTGTCAGAGGGTCAGTACTGTGGGAGTGCTGCACTGTCAGAGGGTCAGTACTGAGGGCGCTGCACTGTCAGAGGGTCAGTACTGAGGGAGTGCCGCACTGTCAGAGGGTCAGTACTGAGGGAGAGCCGCACTGTCAGAGGGTCAGTACTGAGGGATGCTGCACTGTCAGAGGGTCGGTACTGAGGGAGTGCCGCACTGTCAGAGGGTCAGTACTGAGGGAGTGCCGCACTGTCAGAGGGTCAGTACTGAGGG
Source organism: Scyliorhinus torazame (assembly GCF_047496885.1). Classification (NCBI taxonomy): domain Eukaryota; kingdom Metazoa; phylum Chordata; class Chondrichthyes; order Carcharhiniformes; family Scyliorhinidae; genus Scyliorhinus; species Scyliorhinus torazame. Next base: position 250,638,128 of record NC_092717.1, read on the forward strand.
AGTGCTGCACTGTCAGAGGGTCAGTACTGAGGGAGTGCCGCACTGTCAGAGGGTCAGTACTGAGGGAGTGCCGCACTGTCAGAGGGTCAGTACTGAGGGAGTGCCGCACTGTCAGAGGGTCAGTACTGAGGGAGTGCTGTCCTGTCAGAGGGTCAGTACTGAGGGAGTGCAGCACTGTCAGAGGGTCAGTACTGAGGGAGTGCAGCACTGTCAGAGGGTCAGTACGGAGGGAGTGCTGCACTGTCAGAGGGTCAGTACTGAGGGCGTGCTGCACTGTCAGAGGGTCAGTACTGAGGGAGTGCTGCACTGTCAGAGGGTCAGTACTGAGGGAGTGCTGCACTGTCAGAGGGTCAGTACTGTGGGAGTGCTGCACTGTCAGAGGGTCAGTACTGAGGGCGCTGCACTGTCAGAGGGTCAGTACTGAGGGAGTGCCGCACTGTCAGAGGGTCAGTACTGAGGGAGAGCCGCACTGTCAGAGGGTCAGTACTGAGGGATGCTGCACTGTCAGAGGGTCAGTACTGAGGGAGTGCCGCACTGTCAGAGGGTCAGTACTGAGGGAACGCCGCACTGTCAGAGGGTCAGTACTGAGGGAGTGCCGCACTGTCAGAGGGTCAGTACTGAGGGAGTGCTGCACTGTCAGAGGGTCAGTACTGTGGGAGTGCTGCACTGTCAGAGGGTCAGTACTGAGGGCGCTGCACTGTCAGAGGGTCAGTACTGAGGGAGTGCCGCACTGTCAGAGGGTCAGTACTGAGGGAGTGCCGCACTGTCAGAGGGTCAGTACTGAGGGAGTGCTGCACTGTCAGAGGGTCAGTACTGTGGGAGTGCTGCACTGTCAGAGGGTCAGTACTGAGGGCGCTGCACTGTGAGAGGGTCAGTACTGAGGGAGTGCCGCACTGTCAGAGGGTCAGTACTGAGGGAGAGCCGCACTGTCAGAGGGTCAGTACTGAGGGATGCTGCACTGTCAGAGGGTCAGTACTGAGGGAGTGCCGCACTGTCAGAGGGTCAGTACTGAGGGAGTGCCGCACTGTCAGAGAGTCAGTACTGAGGGAGTGCTGCACTGTCAGAGGGTCAGTACTGAGGGAGTGCTGCACTGTCAGAGGGTCAGTACTGAGGGAGTGCCGCACTGTCAGAGGGTCAGTACTGAGGGAGTGCCGCACTGTCAGAGGGTCAGTACTGAGGGAGTGCCGCACTGTCAGAGGGTCAGTACTGAGGGAGTGCCGCACTGTCAGAGGGTCAGTACTGAGGGAGTGCTGCACTGTCAGAGGGTCAGTACTGAGGGAGTGCTGCACTGTCAGAGGGTCAGTACTGAGGGAGTGCTGCACTGTCAGAGGGTCAGTACTGAGGGAGTGCCGCACTGTCCGAGAGCCAGTACTGAGGGAGTGCTGCACTGTCAGAGGGTCAGTACTGAGGGAGTGCCGCACTGTCCGAGAGCCAGTACTGAGGGAGTGCTGCACTGTCAGAGGGTCAGTACTGAGGGAGTGCCGCACTGTCAGAGGGTCAGTACTGAGGGAGTGCTGCCCTGTCAGAGGGTCAGTACGGAGGGAGTGCTGCACTGTCAGAGGGTCAGTACTGAGGGAGTGCCGCACTGTCCGAGAGCCAGTACTGAGGGAGTGCTGCACTGTCAGAGGGTCAGTACTGAGGGAGTGCCGCACTGTCAGAGGGTCAGTACTGAGGGAGTGCTGCCCTGTCAGAGGGTCAGTACGGAGGGAGTGCTGCACTGTCAGAGGGTCAGTACTGAGGGAGTGCCGCCCTGTCAGAGGGTCAGTACTGAGGGAGTGCCGCACTGTCAGAGGGTCAGTACTGAGGGAGTGCAGCACTGTCAGAGGGTCAGAACTGAGGGAGTGCCGCACTGTCAGAGGGTCAGTACTGAGGGAGAGCCACACTGTCAGAGGGTCAGTACTGAGGGAGTGCTGCACTGTCAGAGGGTCAGTACTGAGGGAGTGCCGCACTGTCGGAGGGTCAGTACTGAGGGAGCGCCGCACTGTCAGAGGGTCAGTAAGGAGGGAGTGCCGCACTGTCAGAGGGTCAGTACTGAGGGAGTGCAGCACTGTCAGAGGGTCAGTACTGAGGGAGTGCCGCACTGTCAGAGGGTCAGTACTGAGGGAGTGCCGCACTGTCAGAGGGTCAGTACTGAGGGACTGCCGCACTGTCAGAGGGTCAGTACTGAGGGAGTGCCGCACTGTCAGAGGGTCAGTACTGAGGGAGTGCTGCACTGTCAGAGGGTCAGTACTGTGGGAGTGCTGCACTGTCAGAGGGTCAGTACTGAGGGCGCTGCACTGTCAGAGGGTCAGTACTGAGGGAGTGCCGCACTGTCAGAGGGTCAGTACTGAGGGAGTGCCGCACTGTCAGAGGGTCAGTACTGAGGGAGTGCTGCACTGTCAGAGGGTCAGTACTGTGGGAGTGCTGCACTGTCAGAGGGTCAGTACTGAGGGCGCTGCACTGTGAGAGGGTCAGTACTGAGGGAGTGCCGCACTGTCAGAGGGTCAGTACTGAGGGAGAGCCGCACTGTCAGAGGGTCAGTACTGAGGGATGCTGCACTGTCAGAGGGTCAGTACTGAGGGAGTGCCGCACTGTCAGAGGGTCAGTACTGAGGGAGTGCCGCACTGTCAGAGAGTCAGTACTGAGGGAGTGCTGCACTGTCAGAGGGTCAGTACTGAGGGAGTGCTGCACTGTCAGAGGGTCAGTACTGAGGGAGTGCCGCACTGTCAGAGGGTCAGTACTGAGGGAGTGCCGCACTGTCAGAGGGTCAGTACTGAGGGAGTGCCGCACTGTCAGAGGGTCAGTACTGAGGGAGTGCCGCACTGTCAGAGGGTCAGTACTGAGGGAGTGCTGCACTGTCAGAGGGTCAGTACTGAGGGAGTGCTGCACTGTCAGAGGGTCAGTACTGAGGGAGTGCTGCACTGTCAGAGGGTCAGTACTGAGGGAGTGCCGCACTGTCCGAGAGCCAGTACTGAGGGAGTGCTGCACTGTCAGAGGGTCAGTACTGAGGGAGTGCCGCACTGTCCGAGAGCCAGTACTGAGGGAGTGCTGCACTGTCAGAGGGTCAGTACTGAGGGAGTGCCGCACTGTCAGAGGGTCAGTACTGAGGGAGTGCTGCCCTGTCAGAGGGTCAGTACGGAGGGAGTGCTGCACTGTCAGAGGGTCAGTACTGAGGGAGTGCCGCACTGTCCGAGAGCCAGTACTGAGGGAGTGCTGCACTGTCAGAGGGTCAGTACTGAGGGAGTGCCGCACTGTCAGAGGGTCAGTACTGAGGGAGTGCTGCCCTGTCAGAGGGTCAGTACGGAGGGAGTGCTGCACTGTCAGAGGGTCAGTACTGAGGGAGTGCCGCACTGTCAGAGGGTCAGTACTGAGGGAGTGCAGCACTGTCAGAGGGTCAGTACTGAGGGAGTGCCGCACTGTCAGAGGGTCAGTACTGAGGGAGTGTCGCACTGTCAGAGGGTCAGAACTGAGGGAGTGCTGCACTGTCAGAGGGTCAGTACTGAGGGAGTGCTGCACTGTCAGAGGGTCAGTACTGAGGGAGTGCTGCACTGTCAGAGGGTCAGTACGGAGGGAGTGCAGCACTGTCAGAGGGTCAGTACTGAGGGAGTGCTGCACTGTCAGAGGGTCAGTACTGAGGGAGTGCTGCACTGTCAGAGAGTCAGTACTGAGGGAGTGCTGCACTGTCAGAGGGTCAGTACTGAGGGAGAGCCACACTGTCAGAGGGTCAGTACTGAGGGAGTGCTGCACTGTCAGAGGGTCAGTACTGAGGGAGTGCCGCACTGTCGGAGGGTCAGTACTGAGGGAGTGCCGCACTGTCAGAGGGTCAGTACTGAGGGAGTGCTGCACTGTCAGAGGGTCAGTACTGAGGGAGTGCTGCACTGTCAGAGGGTCAGTACTGAGGGCGTGCTGCACTGTCAGAGGGTCAGTACTGAGGGAGTGCTGCACTGTCAGAGGGTCAGTACTGAGGGAGTGCTGCACTGTCAGAGGGTCAGTACTGAGGGCGTGCTGCACTGTCAGAGGGTCAGTACTGAGGGCGTGCTGCACTGTCAGAGGGTCAGTACTGAGGGAGTGCCGCACTGTCAGAGGGTCAGTACTGAGGGAGTGCCGCACTGTCAGAGGGTCAGTACGGAGGGAGTGCTGCAATGTCAGAGGGTCAGTACTGAGGGAGTGCCGCACTGTCAGAGGGTCAGTACTGAGGGAGTGCAGCACTGTCAGAGGGTCAGTACTGAGGGAGTGCCGCACTGTCAGAGGGTCAGTACTGAGGGAGTGTCGCACTGTCAGAGGGTCAGAACTGAGGGAGTGCTGCACTGTCAGAGGGTCAGTACTGAGGGAGTGCTGCACTGTCAGAGGGTCAGTACTGAGGGAGTGCTGCACTGTCAGAGGGTCAGTACGGAGGGAGTGCCGCACTGTCAGAGGGTCAGTACGGAGGGAGTGCCGCACTGTCAGAGGGTCAGTACTGAGGGAGTGCCGCACTGTCAGAGGGTCAGTACTGAGGGAGTGCCGCACTGTCAGAGGGTCAGTACTGAGGGAGTGCCGCACTGTCAGAGGGTCAGTACTGAGGGAGTCCCGCACTGTCAGAGGGTCAGTACTGAGGAAGTGCAGCAGTGTCAGAGGGTCAGTACGGAGGGAGTGCCGCACTGTCAGTGGGTCAGTACTGAGGGAGTGCCGCACTGTCAGAGGGTCAGTACTGAGGAAGTGCAGCAGTGTCAGAGGGTCAGTACTGAGGGAGTGCTGCACTGTCAGAGGGTCAGTACTGAGGGAGTGCTGCCCTGTCAGAGGGTCAGTACTGAGGGAGTGCCGCACTGTCAGAGGGTCAGTACTGAGGGAGTGCCGCACTGTCAGAGGGTCAGTACTGAGGAAGTGCAGCAGTGTCAGAGGGTCAGTACTGAGGGAGTGCTGCGCTGTCAGAGGGTCAGTACTGAGGGAGTGCCGCACTGTCAGAGGGTCAGTACTGAGGGAGTGCCGCACTGTCAGAGGGTCAGTACTGAGGGAGTGCCGCACTGTCAGAGGGTCAGTACTGAGGAAGTGCAGCAGTGTCAGAGGGTCAGTACTGAGGGAGTGCCGCACTGTCAGAGGGTCAGTACTGAGGGAGTGCCGCACTGTCAGAGGGTCAGTACTGAGGGAGTGCCGCACTGTCAGAGGGTCAGTACTGAGGGAGTGCAGCAGTGTCAGAGGGTCAGTACTGAGGGAGTGCTGCACTGTCAGAGGGTCAGTACTGAGGGAGTGCAGCAGTGTCAGAGGGTCAGTACTGAGGGAGTGCTGCACTGTCAGAGGGTCAGTACTGAGGGAGTGCCGCACTGTCAGAGGGTCAGTACTGAGGGAGTGCCGCACTGTCAGAGGGTCAGTACTGAGGGAGAGCAGCACTGTCAGAGGGTCAGTACTGAGGGAGTGCCACACTGTCAGAGGGTCAGTACTGAGGGAGTGCCGCACTGTCAGAGGGTCAGTACTGAGGGAGTGCCGCACTGTCAGAGGGTCAGTACTGAGGGAGTGCTGCACTGTCAGAGGGTCAGTACTGAGGGAGTGCCGCACTGTCAGAGGGTCAGTACTGAGGCAGTGCTGCACTGTCAGAGGGTCAGTACTGAGGGAGTGCCGCACTGTCAGAGGGTCAGTACTGAGGGAGTGCCGCACTGTCAGAGGGTCAGTACTGAGGCAGTGCTGCACTGTCAGAGGGTCAGTACTGAGGGAGTGCCGCACTGTCAGAGGGTCAGTACTGAGGGAGTGCTGCACTGTCAGAGGGTCAGTACTGAGGGAGTGCCGCACTGTCAGAGGGTCAGTACTGAGAGAGTGCTGCCCTGTCAGAGGGTCAGTACTGAGGGAGTGCCGCACTGTCAGAGGGTCAGTACTGAGGGAGTGCAGCACTGTCAGAGGGTCAGTATTGAGGGAGTGCTGCACTGTCAGTGGGTCAGTACTGAGGGAGTGCTGCACTGTCAGAGGGTCAGTACTGAGGGAGTGCCGCACTGTCAGAGGGTCAGTACTGAGGGAGTGCCGCACTGTCAGAGGGTCAGTACTGAGGGAGTGCTGCACTGTCAGAGGGTCAGTACTGAGGGAGTGCCGCACTGTCAGAGGGTCAGTACTGAGGCAGTGCCGCACTGTCAGAGGGTCAGTACTGAGACAGCGCTGCACTGTCAGAGGGTCAGTACTGAGGGAGTGCCGCACTGTCAGAGGGTCAGTACTGAGGGAGTGCCGCACTGTCAGAGGGTCAGTACTGAGGGAGAGCTGCGCTGTCAGAGGGTCAGTACTGAGGGAGTGCTGCACTGTCAGAGGGTCAGTACTGAGGGATGGCTGCACTGTCAGAGGGTCAGTACTGAGGGAGTGCTGCACTGTCAGAGGGTCAGTACTGAGGGAGTGCTGCACTGTCAGAGGGTCAGTACTGAGGGATGGCTGCACTGTCAGAGGGTCAGTACTGAGGGAGCGCCGCACTGTCAGAGGGTCAGTACTGAGGGAGTGCCGCACTGTCAGAGGGTCAGTACTGAGGGAGTGCCGCACTGTCAGAGGGTCAGTACTGAGGGAGTGCCGCACTGTCAGAGGGTCAGTACTGAGGGAGTGCTGCGCTGTCAGAGAGTCAGTACTGAGGGAGTGCCACACTGTCAGAGGGTCAGTACTGAGGGAGAGCTGCGCTGTCAGAGGGTCAGTACTGAGGGAGTGCCGCACTGTCAGAGGGTCAGTACTGAGGCAGTGCTGCACTGTCAGAGGGTCAGTACTGAGACAGCGCTGCACTGTCAGAGGGTCAGTACTGAGGGAGTGCTGCACTGTCAGAGGGTCAGTACTGAGGGAGTGCTGCACTGTCAGAGGGTCAGTACTGAGAGAGTGCCGCACTGTCAGAGGGTCAGTACTGAGGGAGTGCTGCACTGTCAGAGGGTCAGTACTGAGGGATGGCTGCACTGTCAGAGGGTCAGTACTGAGGGAGTGCCGCACTGTCAGAGGGTCAGTACTGAGGGAGTGCTGCACTGTCAGAGGGTCAGTACTGAGGGAGTGCTGCACTGTCAGAGGGTCAGTACTGAGGGATGGCCGCACTGTCAGAGGGTCAGTACTGAGGGAGCGCCGCACTGTCAGAGGGTCAGTACTGAGGGAGTGCCGCACTGTCAGAGGGTCAGTACTGAGGGAGTGCCGCACTGTCAGAGGGTCAGTACTGAGGGAGTGCTGCACTGTCAGAGGGTCAGTACTGAGGGAGTGCTGCACTGTCAGAGGGTCAGTACTGAGGGAGTGCCGCACTGTCAGAGGGTCAGTACTGAGGGAGTGCTGCACTGTCAGAGGGTCAGTACTGAGGGAGTGCTGCACTGTCAGAGGGTCAGTACTGAGGGAGTGCTGCACTGTCAGAGGGTCAGTACTGAGGGAGTGCCGCACTGTCAGAGGGTCAGTACTGAGGGAGTGCTGCACTGTCAGAGGGTCAGTACTGAGGGAGTGCTGCACTGTCAGAGGGTCAGTACTGAGGGAGTGCTGCACTGTCAGAGGGTCAGTACTGTGGGAGTGCTGCACTGTCAGAGGGTCAGTACTGAGGGCGCTGCACTGTCAGAGGGTCAGTACTGAGGGAGTGCCGCACTGTCAGAGGGTCAGTACTGAGGGAGAGCCGCACTGTCAGAGGGTCAGTACTGAGGGATGCTGCACTGTCAGAGGGTCAGTACTGAGGGAGTGCCGCACTGTCAGAGGGTCAGTACTGATGGAACGCCGCACTGTCAGAGGGTCAGTACTGAGGGAGTGCCGCACTGTCAGAGGGTCAGTACTGAGGGAGTGCTGCACTGTCAGAGGGTCAGTACTGTGGGAGTGCTGCACTGTCAGAGGGTCAGTACTGAGGGCGCTGCACTGTCAGAGGGTCAGTACTGAGGGAGTGCCGCACTGTCAGAGGGTCAGTACTGAGGGAGTGCCGCACTGTCAGAGGGTCAGTACTGAGGGAGTGCTGCACTGTCAGAGGGTCAGTACTGTGGGAGTGCTGCACTGTCAGAGGGTCAGTACTGAGGGCGCTGCACTGTCAGAGGGTCAGTACTGAGGGAGTGCCGCACTGTCAGAGGGTCAGTACTGAGGGAGAGCCGCACTGTCAGAGGGTCAGTACTGAGGGATGCTGCACTGTCAGAGGGTCGGTACTGAGGGAGTGCCGCACTGTCAGAGGGTCAGTACTGAGGGAGTGCCGCACTGTCAGAGGGTCAGTACTGAGGGAGTGCTGCACTGTCAGAGGGTCAGTACTGAGGGAGTGCCGCACTGTCAGAGGGTCAGTACTGAGGGAGTGCCGCACTGTCAGAGGGTCAGTACTGAGGGAGTGCCGCACTGTCAGAGGGTCAGTACTGAGGGAGTGCTGTCCTGTCAGAGGGTCAGTACTGAGGGAGTGCAGCACTGTCAGAGGGTCAGTACTGAGGGAGTGCAGCACTGTCAGAGGGTCAGTACGGAGGGAGTGCTGCACTGTCAGAGGGTCAGTACTGAGGGCGTGCTGCACTGTCAGAGGGTCAGTACTGAGGGAGTGCTGCACTGTCAGAGGGTCAGTACTGAGGGAGTGCTGCACTGTCAGAGGGTCAGTACTGTGGGAGTGCTGCACTGTCAGAGGGTCAGTACTGAGGGCGCTGCACTGTCAGAGGGTCAGTACTGAGGGAGTGCCGCACTGTCAGAGGGTCAGTACTGAGGGAGAGCCGCACTGTCAGAGGGTCAGTACTGAGGGATGCTGCACTGTCAGAGGGTCAGTACTGAGGGAGTGCCGCACTGTCAGAGGGTCAGTACTGAGGGAACGCCGCACTGTCAGAGGGTCAGTACTGAGGGAGTGCCGCACTGTCAGAGGGTCAGTACTGAGGGAGTGCTGCACTGTCAGAGGGTCAGTACTGTGGGAGTGCTGCACTGTCAGAGGGTCAGTACTGAGGGCGCTGCACTGTCAGAGGGTCAGTACTGAGGGAGTGCCGCACTGTCAGAGGGTCAGTACTGAGGGAGTGCCGCACTGTCAGAGGGTCAGTACTGAGGGAGTGCTGCACTGTCAGAGGGTCAGTACTGTGGGAGTGCTGCACTGTCAGAGGGTCAGTACTGAGGGCGCTGCACTGTGAGAGGGTCAGTACTGAGGGAGTGCCGCACTGTCAGAGGGTCAGTACTGAGGGAGAGCCGCACTGTCAGAGGGTCAGTACTGAGGGATGCTGCACTGTCAGAGGGTCAGTACTGAGGGAGTGCCGCACTGTCAGAGGGTCAGTACTGAGGGAGTGCCGCACTGTCAGAGAGTCAGTACTGAGGGAGTGCTGCACTGTCAGAGGGTCAGTACTGAGGGAGTGCTGCACTGTCAGAGGGTCAGTACTGAGGGAGTGCCGCACTGTCAGAGGGTCAGTACTGAGGGAGTGCCGCACTGTCAGAGGGTCAGTACTGAGGGAGTGCCGCACTGTCAGAGGGTCAGTACTGAGGGAGTGCCGCACTGTCAGAGGGTCAGTACTGAGGGAGTGCTGCACTGTCAGAGGGTCAGTACTGAGGGAGTGCTGCACTGTCAGAGGGTCAGTACTGAGGGAGTGCTGCACTGTCAGAGGGTCAGTACTGAGGGAGTGCCGCACTGTCCGAGAGCCAGTACTGAGGGAGTGCTGCACTGTCAGAGGGTCAGTACTGAGGGAGTGCCGCACTGTCCGAGAGCCAGTACTGAGGGAGTGCTGCACTGTCAGAGGGTCAGTACTGAGGGAGTGCCGCACTGTCAGAGGGTCAGTACTGAGGGAGTGCTGCCCTGTCAGAGGGTCAGTACGGAGGGAGTGCTGCACTGTCAGAGGGTCAGTACTGAGGGAGTGCCGCACTGTCCGAGAGCCAGTACTGAGGGAGTGCTGCACTGTCAGAGGGTCAGTACTGAGGGAGTGCCGCACTGTCAGAGGGTCAGTACTGAGGGAGTGCTGCCCTGTCAGAGGGTCAGTACGGAGGGAGTGCTGCACTGTCAGAGGGTCAGTACTGAGGGAGTGCCGCACTGTCAGAGGGTCAGTACTGAGGGAGTGCAGCACTGTCAGAGGGTCAGTACTGAGGGAGTGCCGCACTGTCAGAGGGTCAGTACTGAGGGAGTGTCGCACTGTCAGAGGGTCAGAACTGAGGGAGTGCTGCACTGTCAGAGGGTCAGTACTGAGGGAGTGCTGCACTGTCAGAGGGTCAGTACTGAGGGAGTGCTGCACTGTCAGAGGGTCAGTACGGAGGGAGTGCAGCACTGTCAGAGGGTCAGTACTGAGGGAGTGCTGCACTGTCAGAGGGTCAGTACTGAGGGAGTGCTGCACTGTCAGAGAGTCAGTACTGAGGGAGTGCTGCACTGTCAGAGGGTCAGTACTGAGGGAGAGCCACACTGTCAGAGGGTCAGTACTGAGGGAGTGCTGCACTGTCAGAGGGTCAGTACTGAGGGAGTGCCGCACTGTCGGAGGGTCAGTACTGAGGGAGTGCCGCACTGTCAGAGGGTCAGTACTGAGGGAGTGCTGCACTGTCAGAGGGTCAGTACTGAGGGAGTGCTGCACTGTCAGAGGGTCAGTACTGAGGGCGTGCTGCACTGTCAGAGGGTCAGTACTGAGGGAGTGCTGCACTGTCAGAGGGTCAGTACTGAGGGAGTGCTGCACTGTCAGAGGGTCAGTACTGAGGGCGTGCTGCACTGTCAGAGGGTCAGTACTGAGGGCGTGCTGCACTGTCAGAGGGTCAGTACTGAGGGAGTGCCGCACTGTCAGAGGGTCAGTACTGAGGGAGTGCCGCACTGTCAGAGGGTCAGTACGGAGGGAGTGCTGCAATGTCAGAGGGTCAGTACTGAGGGAGTGCCGCACTGTCAGAGGGTCAGTACTGAGGGAGTGCAGCACTGTCAGAGGGTCAGTACTGAGGGAGTGCCGCACTGTCAGAGGGTCAGTACTGAGGGAGTGTCGCACTGTCAGAGGGTCAGAACTGAGGGAGTGCTGCACTGTCAGAGGGTCAGTACTGAGGGAGTGCTGCACTGTCAGAGGGTCAGTACTGAGGGAGTGCTGCACTGTCAGAGGGTCAGTACGGAGGGAGTGCCGCACTGTCAGAGGGTCAGTACGGAGGGAGTGCCGCACTGTCAGAGGGTCAGTACTGAGGGAGTGCCGCACTGTCAGAGGGTCAGTACTGAGGGAGTGCCGCACTGTCAGAGGGTCAGTACTGAGGGAGTGCCGCACTGTCAGAGGGTCAGTACTGAGGGAGTCCCGCACTGTCAGAGGGTCAGTACTGAGGAAGTGCAGCAGTGTCAGAGGGTCAGTACGGAGGGAGTGCCGCACTGTCAGTGGGTCAGTACTGAGGGAGTGCCGCACTGTCAGAGGGTCAGTACTGAGGAAGTGCAGCAGTGTCAGAGGGTCAGTACTGAGGGAGTGCTGCACTGTCAGAGGGTCAGTACTGAGGGAGTGCTGCCCTGTCAGAGGGTCAGTACTGAGGGAGTGCCGCACTGTCAGAGGGTCAGTACTGAGGGAGTGCCGCACTGTCAGAGGGTCAGTACTGAGGAAGTGCAGCAGTGTCAGAGGGTCAGTACTGAGGGAGTGCTGCGCTGTCAGAGGGTCAGTACTGAGGGAGTGCCGCACTGTCAGAGGGTCAGTACTGAGGGAGTGCCGCACTGTCAGAGGGTCAGTACTGAGGGAGTGCCGCACTGTCAGAGGGTCAGTACTGAGGAAGTGCAGCAGTGTCAGAGGGTCAGTACTGAGGGAGTGCCGCACTGTCAGAGGGTCAGTACTGAGGGAGTGCCGCACTGTCAGAGGGTCAGTACTGAGGGAGTGCCGCACTGTCAGAGGGTCAGTACTGAGGGAGTGCAGCAGTGTCAGAGGGTCAGTACTGAGGGAGTGCTGCACTGTCAGAGGGTCAGTACTGAGGGAGTGCAGCAGTGTCAGAGGGTCAGTACTGAGGGAGTGCTGCACTGTCAGAGGGTCAGTACTGAGGGAGTGCCGCACTGTCAGAGGGTCAGTACTGAGGGAGTGCCGCACTGTCAGAGGGTCAGTACTGAGGGAGAGCAGCACTGTCAGAGGGTCAGTACTGAGGGAGTGCCACACTGTCAGAGGGTCAGTACTGAGGGAGTGCCGCACTGTCAGAGGGTCAGTACTGAGGGAGTGCCGCACTGTCAGAGGGTCAGTACTGAGGGAGTGCTGCACTGTCAGAGGGTCAGTACTGAGGGAGTGCCGCACTGTCAGAGGGTCAGTACTGAGGCAGTGCTGCACTGTCAGAGGGTCAGTACTGAGGGAGTGCCGCACTGTCAGAGGGTCAGTACTGAGGGAGTGCCGCACTGTCAGAGGGTCAGTACTGAGGCAGTGCTGCACTGTCAGAGGGTCAGTACTGAGGGAGTGCCGCACTGTCAGAGGGTCAGTACTGAGGGAGTGCTGCACTGTCAGAGGGTCAGTACTGAGGGAGTGCCGCACTGTCAGAGGGTCAGTACTGAGAGAGTGCTGCCCTGTCAGAGGGTCAGTACTGAGGGAGTGCCGCACTGTCAGAGGGTCAGTACTGAGGGAGTGCAGCACTGTCAGAGGGTCAGTATTGAGGGAGTGCTGCACTGTCAGTGGGTCAGTACTGAGGGAGTGCTGCACTGTCAGAGGGTCAGTACTGAGGGAGTGCCGCACTGTCAGAGGGTCAGTACTGAGGGAGTGCCGCACTGTCAGAGGGTCAGTACTGAGGGAGTGCTGCACTGTCAGAGGGTCAGTACTGAGGGAGTGCCGCACTGTCAGAGGGTCAGTACTGAGGCAGTGCCGCACTGTCAGAGGGTCAGTACTGAGACAGCGCTGCACTGTCAGAGGGTCAGTACTGAGGGAGTGCCGCACTGTCAGAGGGTCAGTACTGAGGGAGTGCCGCACTGTCAGAGGGTCAGTACTGAGGGAGAGCTGCGCTGTCAGAGGGTCAGTACTGAGGGAGTGCTGCACTGTCAGAGGGTCAGTACTGAGGGATGGCTGCACTGTCAGAGGGTCAGTACTGAGGGAGTGCTGCACTGTCAGAGGGTCAGTACTGAGGGAGTGCTGCACTGTCAGAGGGTCAGTACTGAGGGATGGCTGCACTGTCAGAGGGTCAGTACTGAGGGAGCGCCGCACTGTCAGAGGGTCAGTACTGAGGGAGTGCCGCACTGTCAGAGGGTCAGTACTGAGGGAGTGCCGCACTGTCAGAGGGTCAGTACTGAGGGAGTGCCGCACTGTCAGAGGGTCAGTACTGAGGGAGTGCTGCGCTGTCAGAGAGTCAGTACTGAGGGAGTGCCACACTGTCAGAGGGTCAGTACTGAGGGAGAGCTGCGCTGTCAGAGGGTCAGTACTGAGGGAGTGCCGCACTGTCAGAGGGTCAGTACTGAGGCAGTGCTGCACTGTCAGAGGGTCAGTACTGAGACAGCGCTGCACTGTCAGAGGGTCAGTACTGAGGGAGTGCTGCACTGTCAGAGGGTCAGTACTGAGGGAGTGCTGCACTGTCAGAGGGTCAGTACTGAGAGAGTGCCGCACTGTCAGAGGGTCAGTACTGAGGGAGTGCTGCACTGTCAGAGGGTCAGTACTGAGGGATGGCTGCACTGTCAGAGGGTCAGTACTGAGGGAGTGCCGCACTGTCAGAGGGTCAGTACTGAGGGAGTGCTGCACTGTCAGAGGGTCAGTACTGAGGGAGTGCTGCACTGTCAGAGGGTCAGTACTGAGGGATGGCCGCACTGTCAGAGGGTCAGTACTGAGGGAGCGCCGCACTGTCAGAGGGTCAGTACTGAGGGAGTGCCGCACTGTCAGAGGGTCAGTACTGAGGGAGTGCCGCACTGTCAGAGGGTCAGTACTGAGGGAGTGCTGCACTGTCAGAGGGTCAGTACTGAGGGAGTGCTGCACTGTCAGAGGGTCAGTACTGAGGGAGTGCCGCACTGTCAGAGGGTCAGTACTGAGGGAGTGCTGCACTGTCAGAGGGTCAGTACTGAGGGAGTGCTGCACTGTCAGAGGGTCAGTACTGAGGGAGTGCTGCACTGTCAGAGGGTCAGTACTGAGGGAGTGCCGCACTGTCAGAGGGTCAGTACTGAGGGAGTGCTGCACTGTCAGAGGGTCAGTACTGAGGGAGTGCTGCACTGTCAGAGGGTCAGTACTGAGGGAGTGCTGCACTGTCAGAGGGTCAGTACTGTGGGAGTGCTGCACTGTCAGAGGGTCAGTACTGAGGGCGCTGCACTGTCAGAGGGTCAGTACTGAGGGAGTGCCGCACTGTCAGAGGGTCAGTACTGAGGGAGAGCCGCACTGTCAGAGGGTCAGTACTGAGGGATGCTGCACTGTCAGAGGGTCAGTACTGAGGGAGTGCCGCACTGTCAGAGGGTCAGTACTGATGGAACGCCGCACTGTCAGAGGGTCAGTACTGAGGGAGTGCCGCACTGTCAGAGGGTCAGTACTGAGGGAGTGCTGCACTGTCAGAGGGTCAGTACTGTGGGAGTGCTGCACTGTCAGAGGGTCAGTACTGAGGGCGCTGCACTGTCAGAGGGTCAGTACTGAGGGAGTGCCGCACTGTCAGAGGGTCAGTACTGAGGGAGTGCCGCACTGTCAGAGGGTCAGTACTGAGGGAGTGCTGCACTGTCAGAGGGTCAGTACTGTGGGAGTGCTGCACTGTCAGAGGGTCAGTACTGAGGGCGCTGCACTGTCAGAGGGTCAGTACTGAGGGAGTGCCGCACTGTCAGAGGGTCAGTACTGAGGGAGAGCCGCACTGTCAGAGGGTCAGTACTGAGGGATGCTGCACTGTCAGAGGGTCGGTACTGAGGGAGTGCCGCACTGTCAGAGGGTCAGTACTGAGGGAGTGCCGCACTGTCAGAGGGTCAGTACTGAGGGAGTGCTGCACTGTCAGAGGGTCAGTACTGAGGGAGTGCCGCACTGTCAGAGGGTCAGTACTGAGGGAGTGCCGCACTGTCAGAGGGTCAGTACTGAGGGAGTGCCGCACTGTCAGAGGGTCAGTACTGAGGGAGTGCTGTCCTGTCAGAGGGTCAGTACTGAGGGAGTGCAGCACTGTCAGAGGGTCAGTACTGAGGGAGTGCAGCACTGTCAGAGGGTCAGTACGGAGGGAGTGCTGCACTGTCAGAGGGTCAGTACTGAGGGCGTGCTGCACTGTCAGAGGGTCAGTACTGAGGGAGTGCTGCACTGTCAGAGGGTCAGTACTGAGGGAGTGCTGCACTGTCAGAGGGTCAGTACTGTGGGAGTGCTGCACTGTCAGAGGGTCAGTACTGAGGGCGCTGCACTGTCAGAGGGTCAGTACTGAGGGAGTGCCGCACTGTCAGAGGGTCAGTACTGAGGGAGAGCCGCACTGTCAGAGGGTCAGTACTGAGGGATGCTGCACTGTCAGAGGGTCAGTACTGAGGGAGTGCCGCACTGTCAGAGGGTCAGTACTGAGGGAACGCCGCACTGTCAGAGGGTCAGTACTGAGGGAGTGCCGCACTGTCAGAGGGTCAGTACTGAGGGAGTGCTGCACTGTCAGAGGGTCAGTACTGTGGGAGTGCTGCACTGTCAGAGGGTCAGTACTGAGGGCGCTGCACTGTCAGAGGGTCAGTACTGAGGGAGTGCCGCACTGTCAGAGGGTCAGTACTGAGGGAGTGCCGCACTGTCAGAGGGTCAGTACTGAGGGAGTGCTGCACTGTCAGAGGGTCAGTACTGTGGGAGTGCTGCACTGTCAGAGGGTCAGTACTGAGGGCGCTGCACTGTGAGAGGGTCAGTACTGAGGGAGTGCCGCACTGTCAGAGGGTCAGTACTGAGGGAGAGCCGCACTGTCAGAGGGTCAGTACTGAGGGATGCTGCACTGTCAGAGGGTCAGTACTGAGGGAGTGCCGCACTGTCAGAGGGTCAGTACTGAGGGAGTGCCGCACTGTCAGAGAGTCAGTACTGAGGGAGTGCTGCACTGTCAGAGGGTCAGTACTGAGGGAGTGCTGCACTGTCAGAGGGTCAGTACTGAGGGAGTGCCGCACTGTCAGAGGGTCAGTACTGAGGGAGTGCCGCACTGTCAGAGGGTCAGTACTGAGGGAGTGCCGCACTGTCAGAGGGTCAGTACTGAGGGAGTGCCGCACTGTCAGAGGGTCAGTACTGAGGGAGTGCTGCACTGTCAGAGGGTCAGTACTGAGGGAGTGCTGCACTGTCAGAGGGTCAGTACTGAGGGAGTGCTGCACTGTCAGAGGGTCAGTACTGAGGGAGTGCCGCACTGTCCGAGAGCCAGTACTGAGGGAGTGCTGCACTGTCAGAGGGTCAGTACTGAGGGAGTGCCGCACTGTCCGAGAGCCAGTACTGAGGGAGTGCTGCACTGTCAGAGGGTCAGTACTGAGGGAGTGCCGCACTGTCAGAGGGTCAGTACTGAGGGAGTGCTGCCCTGTCAGAGGGTCAGTACGGAGGGAGTGCTGCACTGTCAGAGGGTCAGTACTGAGGGAGTGCCGCACTGTCCGAGAGCCAGTACTGAGGGAGTGCTGCACTGTCAGAGGGTCAGTACTGAGGGAGTGCCGCACTGTCAGAGGGTCAGTACTGAGGGAGTGCTGCCCTGTCAGAGGGTCAGTACGGAGGGAGTGCTGCACTGTCAGAGGGTCAGTACTGAGGGAGTGCCGCCCTGTCAGAGGGTCAGTACTGAGGGAGTGCCGCACTGTCAGAGGGTCAGTACTGAGGGAGTGCAGCACTGTCAGAGGGTCAGAACTGAGGGAGTGCCGCACTGTCAGAGGGTCAGTACTGAGGGAGAGCCACACTGTCAGAGGGTCAGTACTGAGGGAGTGCTGCACTGTCAGAGGGTCAGTACTGAGGGAGTGCCGCACTGTCAGAGGGTCAGTACTGAGGGAGTGCTGCACTGTCAGAGGGTCAGTACTGAGGGAGTGCCGCACTGTCGGAGGGTCAGTACTGAGGGAGCGCCGCACTGTCAGAGGGTCAGTACTGAGGGAGTGCCGCACTGTCAGAGGGTCAGTACTGAGGGACTGCCGCACTGTCAGAGGGTCAGTACTGAGGGAGTGCTGCACTGTCAGAGGGTCAGTACTGAGGGAGTGCAGCACTGTCAGAGGGTCAGTACTGAGGGAGTGCCGCACTGTCAGAGGGTCAGTACTGAGGGAGTGCCGCACTGTCAGAGGGTCAGTACTGAGGGAGTGCAGCACTGTCAGAGGGTCAGTACTGAGGGAGTGCCGCACTGTCAGAGGGTCAGTACTGAGGGAGTGCTGCACTGTCAGAGGGTCAGTACTGAGGGAGTGCTGCACTGTCAGAGGGTCAGTACTGAGGGATGCTGCTCTCTGGGTGACCCGGTTCTATTCAGCGGTCCGGCCTCACACCCAGAGCCGGGGATTTAATCCCTGCGGCCAGGCCGCCGCCCCGGCCCCGCTGACCCCCCGCTCCGGCCCCGCTATCCCCCCGCTCCGGCCCCCGGCCCCGCTGACCCCCCGCTCCGGCCCCGCTATCCCCCCCTTTACCTTCGCCGATTTTCTCCAGTTTCTCGTATTTCTGCATCTCGGCGGCCGGACACTGAGGGGCGGGAACCGGCCTGACAGCGCCGCCCTCCGGCTGGGAGGACCCAACTCACAGCGCCGCCCTCCGGCTGGGAGGACCCAACTCACAGCGCCGCCCTCCGGCTGGGAGGATCGAACTCACAGCGCCGCCCTCCGGCTTGGAGGACCCAACTCACAGCGCCACCCTCCGGCTGGGAGGACCCAACTCACAGCGCCTCCCTCCGGCTGGGAGGACCAGCCTCACAGCGCCGCCCTCCGGCTGGGAGGACCAGGTTCACAGCGCCGCCCTCCGGCTGGGAGGACCAGGCTCACAGCGCCGCCCTCCGGCTGGGAGGAGCCGGCTCACAGCGCCGCCCTCCGGCTGGGAGGACCCAACTCACAGCGCCGCCCTCCGACTGGGAGGACCCAACTCACAGCGCCGCCCTGCGGCTGGGAGGACTCAACTCACAGCGCCGCCCTCCGGCTGGGAGGATCCAACTCACAGCGCCCCCCTCCGGCTGGGAGGATCCTACTCACAGCGCCGCCCTCCGGCTGGGAGGACCCTGCTCACAGCGCCGCCCTCCGGCTGGGAGGACCCAACTCACAGCGCCACCCTCCGGCTGGGAGGACCCAACTCACAGCTCCGCCTCCGGCTGGGAGGACCCAACTCACAGCGCCGCCCTTCGGCTGGGAGGACCCAACTCACAGCGCCGCCCTCCAGCTGGGAGGACCCAACTCACAGCGCCGCCTCCGGCTGGGAGGACCCAACTCACAGTGCCGCCCTCCGGCTGGGAGGACCCGACTCACAGCGCCGCCTCCGGCTGGGAGGACCCAACTCACAGCGCCGCCATCCGGCTGGGATGATCCAACTCACAGCGCCGCCTCCGGCTGGGAGGACCCGGCTCACAGCGCCGCACTCCGGCTTGGAGGACCCAGCTCACAGCGCCGCCCTCCGGCTGGGATGGTCCAACTCACAGCGCCGCCCTCCGGCTGGGATGATCCAACTCACAGCGCCGCCCTCCGGCTGGGAGGACCCGGCTCACAGCGCCGCCCTCCGGCTGGGAGGACCCAACTCACAGCGCCGCCCTCCGGCTGGGAGGACCCGGCTCACAGCGCCGCCCTCCGGCTGGGAGGACCCAACTCACAGCGCCGCCCTCCGGCTGGGAGGACCCTGCTCACAGCGCCGCCCTCCGGCTGGGAGGACCTGGCCTCACAGCGCCGCCCTCCGGCTGGGAGGACCCAACTCACAGCGCCGCCCTCCGGCTGGGAGGACCCGTCTCACAGCGCCGCCCTCCGGCTGGGAGGACCTGTCTCACAGCGCCGCCCTCCGGCTGGGAGGACCCGGCTCACAGCGCCGCCCTCCGGCTGGGAGGACCTGTCTCACAGCGCCTCCCTCCGGCTGGGAGGACCCGGCTCACAACGCCGCCCTCCGGCTGGGAGGACCCGGCTCACAGCGCCACTCTCCGGCTGGGAGGACCCGGCTCACAGCGCCGCCCTCCGGCTGGGAGGACCCGGCTCACAGCGCCGCTCTCCGGCTGGGAGGACCCGGCTCACAGCGCCGCCCTCCGGCTGGGAGGACCCGGCTCACAGCCCCGCCCTCCGGCTGGGAGGGCCTGGCCTCACAGCGCCGCCCTCCGGCTGGGAGGACCTGGCCTCACAGCGCCGCCCTCCGGCTGGGAGGACCCGGCTCACAGCGCCGCCCTCCGGCTGGGAGGACCAGGCTCACAGCGCCGCCCTCCGGCTGGGAGGACCCGGCTCACAACGCCGCTCTCCGGCTGGGAGGACCCGGCTCACAGCGCCGCCCTGCGGCTGGGAGGACCAGGCTCACAGCGCCGCCCTCCGGCTGGGAGGAACTGGCTCACAGCGCTGCCCTCCGGCTGGGAGGACCCGTCTCACAGCGCCGCCCTCCGGCTGGGAGGAACTGGCTCACAGCGCTGCCCTCCGGCTGGGAGGACCCGGCTCACAGCGCCGCTCTCCGGCTGGGAGGACCTGGCCTCACAGCGCCGCCCTCCGGCTGGGAGGACCTGGCCTCACAGCGCCGCCCTCCGGCTGGGAGGAACTGGCTCACAGCGCTGCCCTCCGGCTGGGAGGACCAGGCTCACAGCGCCGCCCTCCGGCTGGGAGGAACTGGCTCACAGCGCTGCCCTCCGGCTGGGAGGACCCGGCTCACAGCGCCGCTCTCCGGCTGGGAGGACCTGGCCTCACAGCGCCGCCCTCCGGCTGGGAGGACCCGGCTCACAGCGCCACTCTCCGGCTGGGAGGACCCGGCTCACAGCGCCGCCCTCCGGCTGGGAGGACCCGGCTCACAGCGCCGCCCTCCGGCTGGGAGGGCCTGGCCTCACAGCGCCGCCCTCCGGCTGGGAGGACCTGGCCTCACAGCGCCGCCCTCCGGCTGGGAGGACCCGGCTCACAGCGCCGCCCTCCGGCTGGGAGGACCAGGCTCACAGCGCCGCCCTCCGGCTGGGAGGACCCGGCTCACAACGCCGCTCTCCGGCTGGGAGGACCCGGCTCACAGCGCCGCCCTCCGGCTGGGAGGACCAGGCTCACAGCGCCGCCCTCCGGCTGGGAGGAACTGGCTCACAGCGCTGCCCTCCGGCTGGGAGGACCCGTCTCACAGCGCCGCCCTCCGGCTGGGAGGAACTGGCTCACAGCGCTGCCCTCCGGCTGGGAGGACCCGGCTCACAGCGCCGCTCTCCGGCTGGGAGGACCTGGCCTCACAGCGCCGCCCTCCGGCTGGGAGGACCTACCTCAGTAACAGAGATCTTGGGCACAGTACGAAGTCTTCACCTGAGGAAGGAGCAGCGCTCCGAAAGCTAGTGACATCGAAACAAACCTGTTGGACTTTAACCTGGTGTTGTAAGACTTCGTACTGTGCTCACCCCAGTCCAACGCCAGCATCTCCACATCATGGAGATCTTGGGGGAAGGGGGACGTTCCCAGATTGTGGAATCCAGTACCCCAGGTCCTGCAGTGATGGTTGGAGGAGTCAGGGAAGGATGTTCTACAGCTGGATTGTATTGCAATGTGCTGTGTTTCAGTTGTAGCTCAGGACACATCCGTCCAGTATAAACGCAAATGCCCAATGCACTTAATCGCAGTAAAATATCACCAGATCTCAGAATTTTTACAACACAGGAGGCCATTCAGCACATCACGTCTGCACCAGCTCTCCGAATGCTGGTTTAGCACAGTGGGCTAAACAGCTGGCTTGTAATGCAGAACAAGGCAGCAGCGCGGGTTCAATTCCCGTACCGGCCGCCCCGAACAGGCGCCGGGAATGTGGCGACTAGGGGCTTTTCACAGTAACTTCATTGAAGCCTACTTGTGACATGATTGTTGGACTTTAACCTGGTGTTGTAAGACTTCTTACTGTACTTGTGACAATAAGCGATTATTATTTCAAATTAACAATTCACCTCCTGCCATTCTCTGATTGTAATGGTGCACTTTCGGAGACTTCATTACTAGAACAAAAATGGATTTATTTGCAGTCAACTACAGGGGTGCATGTTTGCAGCTAATTCCAAAATACCTCTGCACTAGGAGAACTCCTCCCCCAGGAGTGATTCCCTGCTGTGGGTCCCAATTGGTCCCCCAAACCGTGTGATCCTTACTCTGCTGTGTTGCCCTCAAAGGACAATCACCACACTCACCTTCTCCCCATAATCTTTCACATTCACAGGGCAGTATGGTAGGACAGTGAGGGCAGCACGGTAGCATAGTGGTTAGCACAGTTGCTTCACAGCTCCAGGGTCCCAGGTTCGATTCCCGGCTTGGGCCACTGTCTGGGCGGAGTCTGCATGTTCTCTCCGTAATTACGTGGGTTTCCTCCGGGTGCTCTGGTTGCTCCCACAATCCAAAGATGTGCAGGTTAGATGGATTGGCCATGATTAAAAATTGCCCTTAGTGTCCAAAAAGGTTGGGTGGGGTTACTGAGTTGCAGGGTTACTGGGATAGGATGGAGGCGTAGGGTGCTCTTTCCAAGGGCCGGTGCAGACCCGATGGGCCGAATGGCCTCTTTCTGCACTGTACATTCTGTGATCTATGATTCTTCGTTTTCTAATTCCATTTTGAAAGCATTGATTGAACCTGACTCCACCACTCTCTCAGGCAGTGTATTCCAGACCATTACCACTCACTAAATGAAAAGGCTTTTCGTCTTGTCGCCAATTACTTTACACAAAATAACAGACTATTATGGTGCAGAAGTAGGCCATTTGGCCCATCAGTTCTTGGCTGAGTGCCATTCCCCTGTCTTTGTCCTGTACCAGGGCACATTGCCTCGATTGGCCCGTCTCCACCACACTTCCAGGCAGTGCAGTCCATACCCCATTTCTGCCAATTACCTTAAATCTGTGCCCTCTCGGGACTTCCGGGTGCGGCGATGACCAGCTAAGTCGCACGTTTCGGCAGCTCCCGGTGGAAAGGACTTTTGGGCTCTTAATAGGAGCCCCAACGGCAATTTTAACGGCAAAAAACACTGTGCGGTAAACCAGAAGGGAAGGGCACTGATCCCAAAGGTGACGGGGACGGAGTACACGGCTATAGCCATTTCGGATCATGCTCCACATTGGGTGGACCTGGAGATAGGGGAAGAAAAACAACAGCGTCCACCCTGGCGAATGGACATGAGATTATTGGCTGATAGGGTGTGTGCTGAAGGGTGAGGGGGTGTATTGAAAGGTACTTGGAACTCAATGATAATGGGGAGGTACAGGTGGGAGTGGTCTGGGAGGCTCTGAAGGCAGTGGTTAGAGGGGAGCTGATATCTATTAGGGCACATAAAGGAAAGCAGGAGGGTAGGGAAAGGGAGCGGTTGTTGAAAGAACTGCTGAGGGTGGACAGACAATACGCGGAGGCACCGGAGGAGGGACTGTACAGGGAAAGGCAAAGGCTCCATGTAGAATTTGACTTGTTGACTACGGGTAATGCAGAGGCACAATGGAGGAAGGCACAGGGTGTACAGTGCGAATACGGGGAGAAGGCGAGCAGGTTGCTGGCCCACCAACTGAGGAAAAGGGGAGCAGCGAGGGAGATAGGGGGGGTGAGAGATGAGGAGGGAGAGATGGAGCGGGGAGCGGAGAGAGTGAATGGAGTGTTCAAGGCATTTTACGAAAGATTATATGAAGCTCAGCCCCCGGATGGGAAGGAGAGAATGATGGGCTTTCTGGATCAGCTGGAATTTCCTAAGGTGGAGGAGCAGGAGAGGGTGGGACTGGGAGCACAGATTGAGACGGAGGAAGTAGTGAAAGGGATTGGGAGCATGCAGGCGGGGAAGGCCCCGGGACCAGACGGATTCCCAGTTGAATTCTATAGGAAATATATGGACTTGCTGGCCCCGCTACTGATGAGAACCTTTAATGAGGCGAGGGAAAGGGGGCAGCTGCCCCCGACTATGTCAGAGGCAACGATATCGCTCCTCCTAAAGAAGGAAAAAGACCCGCTGCAATGCGGGTCCTACAGGCCAATTTCCCTCCTGAATGTGGACGCTAAGATTCTGGCCAAGGTAATGGCAACGAGGATAGAGGATTGTGTCCCGGGGGTGGTTCATGAGGACCAAACTGGGTTTGTGAAGGGGAGACAGCTGAATACAAATATACGGAGGCTGCTAGGGGTAATGATGATGCCCCCACCAGAGGGGGAAGCGGAGATAGTGGAGGCGATGGATGCCGAGAAAGCATTTGATAGAGTGGAGTGGGATTATTTGTGGGAGGTGCTGAGGAGATTTGGTTTTGGGGATGGGTATATCAGGTGGGTACAGTTGCTGTATAGGGCCCCGATGGCGAGCGTGGTCACGAATGGACGGGGGTCTGACTATTTTCGGCTCCATAGAGGGACGAGGCAGGGATGTCCTCTGTCCCCGTTATTGTTTGCACTGGCGATTGAACCCCTGGCCATAGCATTGAGGGGTTCCAGGAAGTGGAGGGGAGTACTCGGGGGGAAGAAGAACACCGGGTATCTCTGTATGCGGATGATTTGTTGCGAGATGTGGCGGACCCGGCGGAGGGGATGCCAGAAATAATGCGGATACTTGGGGAGTTTGGGGATTTTTCAGGGTACAAACTGAACATGGGGAAAAGTGAGGTGTTTGTGGTGCATCCAGGGGAGCAGAGCAGAGAGATAGAGGATTTACCGTTGAGGAAGGTAACAAGGGACTTCCGATACTTGGGGATCCAGATAGCCAAGAATTGGGGTACATTACACAGGCTTAACTTAACGCGGTTGGTGGAACAGATGGAGGAGGACTTTAAGAGATGGGACATGGTGTCCCTGTCATTGGCAGGTAGGGTGCAGGCGGTTAAAATGGTGGTCCTCCCGAGATTCCTTTTTGTGTTTCAGTGCCTCCCGGTGGTGATCACGAAGGCTTTTTTCAAAAGAATTGAGAAGAGTATTATGAGTTTTGTGTGGGCTGGGAAGATCCCGAGAGTGAGGAGGGGATTCTTGCAGCGTAGTAGACAGGGGGGGGCTGGCACTACCGAGCCTAAGTGAGTACTACTGGGCCGCCAATGTTTCAATGAAGTGTAAGTGGATGGGAGAAGGGGAGGGAGCGGCGTGGAAGAGATTGGAGAGGGTGTCCTGCAGGGGGACTAGCCTACAAGCAATGGTGACGGCACCGTTGCCGTTCTCACCAAAGAAATACACCACAAGCCCGGTGGTGGTGGCTACATTGAAAATCTGGGGGCATTGGAGACGGCATAGGGGAAGGACGGGAGCTTCGGTGCGGTCCCCGATAAGAAACAATCATAGGTTCGTCCCGGGGAGAATGGATGGGGGATTTGGAGCATGGCAAAGAGCTGGAGTAGTACAATTGAGAAATCTGTTCGTAGATGGGACGTTTGCGAGTCTGGGAGCGCTGACGGAAAAATATGGGTTGCCCCGAGGGAATGCATTTCGGTATATGCAATTGAGGGCTTTCGCGAGGCAACAGGTGAGGGAATTCCCGCAGCTCCCGACGCAGGAGGTGCAGGATAGAGTGATCTCAGAGACATGGGTGGGGGACGGTAAGGTAGCGGACATATACATGGAAATGAGGGACGAGGGGGAGATCATGGTAGATGAGCTGAAAGGGAAATGGGAAGAAGAGCTGGGGGAGGAGATTGAGGAGGGGCTGTGGGCGGATGCCCTAAGTAGGGTAAACTCATCGTCCTCGTGTGCCAGGTTAAGCCTGATACAATTTAAGGTGTTACACAGGGCGCATATGACAGGAGCACGGCTCAGTAAATTTTTTGGGGTAGAGGATAGGTGTGCGAGATGCTCGAGAGGCCCAGCGAATCACACCCACATGTTCTGGTCATGTCCGGCACTACAGGGGTTCTGGGTGGGGGTGGCAAAGGTGCTTTCGAAGGTGGTGGGGGTCCGGGTCGAACCAAGCTGGGGGTTGGCTATATTTGGGGTTGCAGAAGAGCCGGGAGTGCAGGAGGCGAGAGAGGCTGACGTGTTGGCCTTTGCGTCCCTAGTAGCCCGGCGCAGGATATTGTTAATGTGGAAGGAAGCCAAACCCCCGGGTGTGGAGACCTGGATAAACGACATGGCAGGGCTTATAAAGTTAGAACGGACTAAGTTCGTGTTAAGGGGGTCGGCTCAGGGGTTCACCAGGCGATGGCAACCGTTCGTCGATTACCTCACAGAAAGATAGAGGGAATGGAAAAGAAGTAGACAACAGCAGCAACCCAGGGGGGAGGGGGAGGGAGGGAGGGGGTGGGGTGGGGGGGAGGAATCGAACAGACTCTCAGAGATGTTATTGTATATGTATAATATGTATAGGTAGTTGTTATAGGTAATTGTATATTGGATTGCTGGATTGTATTTTTGGAGAGTATTTATTTTGGACAAGGCAGTTGCCATGCAGTTTTGTTTTTGTTTATATATTATTTATCTATTTGTTTAAAACTGGCCACTGTTATTTATATTGCTTTATTGTTGTGTAAGAGAAACACTACGTACTGTTATGTTTGGCCAAAAATCTCGAATAAAATATATTTTTAAAAAAATAATCTGTGCCCTCTCATTATTGATCTTTTACTGAATGAGAACAGTTTCTCACCCTGTCTACTCTGTCCAGACCCCTCATGATTTTGAACAGATTTCCTCTTAGCCTTCTGTTCTCCAAGGATAAATAAATAAAAGGATAATAACTTTTGATGCATTGGGATGACTTCTAGTTCATATCTTTCTGAAGTACAGCTTTCGATTTGATTCTTTTTCCTTCTAGGTTTGAGATGGTTTTCCATGGCAAGGTTGTTTACCTTCTCTGTAGACTCTGCATCATTCCAACTCACAACAAAGGATGTGCTAAACATTCTCTGCTTTCAGAACAATATAGCAGTTTGTAAGTTGAAACACAATTACTGTTTATTTATTTAAAAAATGAAATATGCAGAAATTACAACGGAATAATGGCAAGCTAACCTACTACATCCCCTTTCCTTCAGCTGTTCCACCCTCTACCCACACACAGACAAGACAAACAAACACAGGAGTGAAAAGGGGTAAAATAATAAGGATCAAGATAAAATTTATGAATCTTTGCTTTCGATGTGGAATACTTTGCAGTAGGCTGTCCTCCTAGTCCGCTGAGTGATCAAAGCCACCAATGTACATTTGGTGATGGTTTTCTGACAGTAACATTCAATCAGTACTCACAGGCACCAGGACGTCTTCCAGAGAAACATTATTGAAAAATAAATAAATTTGAGTACCCAATTATCTTTTTCCAAATTTGCATGGCTAATCCACCTACACTGCACATCTTTGGGTTCGGAGGGTGAATCACGGGAAGAATGTGCAAACTTCACACAAACAATGACCCAGGGCCGGGATCGAACCCAGGTCCTCAGTGCCATAGGCAACATCACTGCGCCACCACACTTTAGCTTTTATTAAACTGGGTCTTCAACTCAAATCTACTTCCCTCATAAAACTCTTGGTCTCGCATCAAACACAGATCCCAGCCCGAATTTGAATCTCAATCCTTTGCAGTTTCACTAAAATGACCTCCAGCCTTACTGGGGAAAGAAAAGGGTTCTTACACTGAATGTTTCTGAGAGATTTCATCAAAATCCGAGAGAGAAAAATCAGAGAAGCTTCGTTTTTATAATAATCGTTATTATTGTCACAAGTAGGCTTACATTAACATTGCAATGAAGTTACTTGAAAATCCTCTAGTTGCCACATTCCGGCACCTGTTTGGGTACACGGAAGGAGAATTCAGAATGTCCAATTCACCTAACAAGCACATCTTTCGGGACTTGTGGGAGGAAACTGGAGCACCCGGAGGAAACCCACGCAGAGAACATGCAGATTCCGCACAGACAGTGACCCAAGCCGGGAATTGAACCTGGGACCCTGGCGCTGTGAAGCAACAGCGCTACCACTGTGCTACCGTGACTTCCAGGTTCTGAACTGTAAATTAAACTATCACCCAGCCTTACTGGGGAGAGAAACATTCCAAAGAAATCAGAACCAATCAGCACGGTGTAGCAGCAAAGCCCAGCATCTCGAGCCAGTTCATAGTCTGCCAGCCAAGTCCATCAATCTGAATCATCACTGATGTCAGTCAAATCATTCTGGAATATGCTTGTTTGAATTAAAGGCTGCTTCATGCCGACTGCTTTCTTAAAGTCACAGGTCACTGCTTCTGCTTGAGTTAAAGATACAGGCTGCTTTCAAGACACGTCATCCATAGTCAAAATTGTAATAGCAAAGACTGAAAAAAGGGAGTAAAACAGGAAACAAACAGGGGTTATATAGGATTCTTACACCCTCGATATCCAGGGTTCACTGGATTTGTTGGACCCATCCTTTTTCCTGATTGGAACATATTGACTCTGTACTCTCCCTATTTCCTTCTTGAATGCACCCCACTGTTCTGTCACAGATTTACCTAAAAGTCTCAGCTCCCAGTCCACTCTGGCCAAATCATATCTGATCTTATTAAAATCGGCCTTTCCCCAAGTTTAGAACTTTGATGTCAGGCCATTCCTTGTCCTTTTGCATAATAATCTTTAATCTAACTGAGTTATGATCACTGTCTGCAAAATGCTCCCCCACTGATACTTCAACCACTTGCCCAGCTTCGTCAGCGAAAATTAAGTCCAGGACCACCCCCTCTCTTGTAGGTCCTTCTATGTACTGGCTTCAAGAGTTCTCTTTGTCCCATTTTGAGAATTCCGCTCCCTCTAACCTTTTCACACTTTGGTGTCCCCTGTTAAACATAAGTCATAAGAACTAGAAGCAGGAGTAGGCCATCTTGCCCCTCGAGCTTGCTCCACCATTCAATGAGATCATGGTTGATCTTTTGTGGACTCAGCTCCACTTTCCGGCCCGAACACCATAACCCTTAATCCCTTTATTCTTCAAAAACTATCTATCTTTATCTTAAAAACATTTATTTAAGGAGCTTCTACTGCTTCACTGTTCAAGGAATTCCATAGATTCACAACCGTTTGGGTGAAGAAGTTCCTCCTAAACTCAGTCCTAAATCTACTTCCCCTTATTTTGAGGCTATGCCCCTTAGTTCTGCTTTCACCCGCCAGTGGAAACACCCTGCCCGCATCTATCCTATCTATTCCCTTCATAATTTTATATGTTTCTATAAGATCCCCCCTCATCCTTCTAAATTCCAACGCGTACAGTCCCAGTCTACTCAACCTCTCCTCGTAATCCAACCCCTTCAGCTCTGGGATTAACCTGGTGAATCTCCTCTGCACACCCTCCAGTGCCAGTACGTCCTTTCTCAAGTAAGGAGCCCAAAACTGAACACAATACTCCAGGTGTGGCCTCACTAACACCTTATACAATTGCAGCATAACCTCCCTAGTCTTAGACTCCATCCCTCTAGCAATGAAGGACAAAATTCCATTTGCCTTCTTAATCACCTGTTGCACCTGTAAACCAACTTTTTGCGACTCATGCACTAGCACACCCAGGTCTCTCTGCACAGCAGCATGTTTTAATATTTTATCATTTAAATAATAATCCCTTTTGCTGTTATTCCTACCAAAATGGATAACCTCACATTTGTCAACATTGTATTCCATCTGCCAGACCCTAGCCCATTCACTTAGCCTCTACAAATCCCTCTGCAGACTTCCGGTATCCTCTGCACCTTTTGCTTTACCACTTATCTTAGTGTCGTCTGCAAACTTGGACACATTGCCCTTGGTCCCGAACTCCAAATCATCTATGTAAATTGTGAACAGTTGTGGGCCCAACACTGATCCCTGATGGACACCACTAGCTACTAATTGCCAACCAGAGAAACACCCATTAATCCCCACTCTTTGCTTTCTATTAATTAACCAATCCTCTATCCATGCTCCTACTTTCCCCTTAATGCCATGCATCTTTATCTTATGCAGCAACCTTTTGTGTGGCACCTTGTCAAAGGCTTTCTGGAAATCCAGATATACCACATCCATTGGCTCCCCGTTATCTACCGCACTGGTAATGTCCTCAAAAAATTCCACTAAATTAGTTAGGCACGACCTGCCCTTTCTGAACCCATGCTGCGTCTGCCCAATGGGACAATTTCCATCCAGATGCCTCGCTATTTCTTCCTTGATGATAGATTCCAGCATCTTCCCTACTACCGAAGTTAAGCTCACTGGCCTATAATTACCCACTTTCTGCCTACCTCCTTTTTTAAACAGTGGTGTCACGTTTGCTAATTTCCAATCCGCCGGGACCACCCCAGAGTCTAGTGAATTTTGATAAATTATCACTAGTGCATTTGCAATTTCCCTAGCCATCTCTTTTAGCACTCTGGGATGCATTCCATCAGGGCCAGGAGACTTGTCTACCTTTAGCCCCATTAACTTGCCCATCACTACCTCCTTGGTGATAACAATCCTCTCAATGTCCTCACCTGTCATAGCCTCCTTTCCATCAGTCACTGGCATGTTATTTGTGTCTTCCACTGTGAAGACCGACCCAAAAAACCTGTTCAGTTCCTCAGCCATTTCCTCATCTCCCATTATTAAATCTCCCTTCTCATCCTCTAAAGGACCAATATTTACCTTAGCCATTCTTTTTTGTTTTATATATTTGTAGAAACATTGACTATGTTTTTATATTCTGAGCAAGTTTACTCTCATAGTCTACCTTACTCTTCTTTATAGCTTTTTTAGTAGCTTTCTGTTGCCCCCTAAAGATTTCCCAGTCCTCTCGTCTCCCACTAATCTTTGCTACTTTGTATGCTTTTTCCTTCAATTTGTTATTCTCCCTTATTTCCTTAGATATCCACGGTCGATTTTCCCTCTTTCTACCATCCTTCCTTTTTGTTGGTATAAACCTTTGCTGAGCATTGTCAAAAATCGCTTGGAAGGTTCTCCATTGTTCCTCAACTGTTTCACTATAAAGTCTTTGCTCCCAGTCTGCCTTAGCTAGCTCTTCTCTCATCCCATTGTAATCTCCTTTGTTTAAGCACAACACAGTGGTGTTTGATTTTACCTTCTCACCCTCCATCTGTATTTTAAATTCCACCATATTGTGATCGCTCCTTCCGAGAGGATCCCTAACTATGAGATCCTGAATCAATCCTGTCTCATTACACAGGACCAGATCTAGGACACTTGTTCCCTCGTAGGTTCCATACATACTGTTCTAGGAAACTATCGGTTAATATTGGTGAAGTTGAAATCCCCACTATCACTGCCCTATTAATTTTACATTTCTCTGAAATTTGCCGACATATCTGCTCTTCTGTTTCTCTCGGATTGTTAGGGGGCCTATAGAACACTCCCAGCAATGTGGTTGCTCCTGTTTCGTTTTTAAGTTCTAACCATATGGCTTCATTTGAAGAACCTTCTAAGATGTTGTCCCTCCTCACTCCTGTCATTGATTCCCTGATCAAATTTGGGAATCCCTCCTCTTTTACCTCCTTCCCTATCTTGCAAGAAGATCCTGTATCCTGGAATATTGAGCTGCCAATCCTGCCCCTCTCTCGACCATACCTCCATTTTTAATTTGTGCCCTCAATTCAGCTGCCTTGTTCGTCAAACTCCTCGCATTAAAATAAATTCCATCCAATCTTGCCAAACGGGGAGGCAGTGGCGTAGTGGTATTGTCGCTGGACTGGTAATGCAGAGGCCCAGAGTCATGCTCGGGGGCCCCCAGGTTCAAATCCTGCCATATACAATTTGAAATCAATTTTTAAAAATCTGGAATTAAATGTCTAAAGATGACCATGAAACTATTGTCGATTGTCATAAAAACCATCTGGTTCATTAATTTCCTTTAGGGCAGGAAATCTGGTCTGGCCTACATGTGACTCCAGCCCCACAGCAATGTGACATAGACATAGAGTGCAGAAGGAGGCCATTCGGCCCATCGAGTCTGCACCGACACACTTAAGCCCTCACCTCCACCCTATCCCGGTAACCCCATAACCCCATCTAACCTTTTTGGACACTAAGGGCAATTTAGCATGACCAATCCACCTAACCTGCATGTCTTTGGACTGTGGGAGGAAACCGGAGCACCCGGAGGAAACCCACGCACACACGGGGAGGATGTGCAGACTCCGCACAGACAGTGACCCAAGCCGGAATCGAACCTGGGACCCTGGTGTTGTGAAGCCACAGTGCTATCCACTTGTGCTACCGTGCTGCCCAGGACATCACTGCAGGGGTTACTCAAGTTGACTCTTAAATGCTCTCGGACATCAGAAGGGAGATAAATCACTTGATTGCATGGTGTACCGAAAACAACCTCTCTCTAAATGTCGGAAAGACCAAGGAACTGATCATCGACTTTACGGAGCCTGCAAACAAAAGATTGTGTCAGCGGGTAAGGCGAGAGATTTTTTTTAAAACCTCAGAATTAAAGGCACGGTACCTGAATGATGCGAAGCAGGGATATGTCCTTCCTGTTTGTTCCCTTACTTCCTCTTTCTTTCATTTTTTGCCGTTACATTTTTGATCCATGGATGATTGATAGACATTTGTCTTTAAGGCAAGCAGCCCAGATCTTTAATTCAAACAGAAGAATCCGGAAGGCTGCGTTTATTTAAACAGAAGCTGCAGACTTGCCGGCAACAAAGAGAGAGATGGGTTGGGACTGGGTTTGATCGATTTGGCTGGTGGCCAATGAATTGGCTCAAAAGGCTGTGCTCTGCCCGGTAACACGTGGTGATTGGATCTGATCTCACTGGTATGCTTTCCAGAGTTTCAAGTTTTGATCTTGGCAACCCCGAGGAAGGTCATGCCGTCCTCTCCCCATCTGCTTTTCCCCAGTAAGGCTGTGTTTCTGAACTGGCAGAGAGCCTGGGTGAGTCTATTTATAGGAGAGCCATTACAGGCTGTGCAAACAAAGTCTAGAAAGCCCGAGAGTGCTGCTTTCCTGAAACTACAGAGGCCTGAATACAAACCTCGAACTGAAAGCAAAGTCTGAACAGAAATAAGGTTCCTCTCCAGAAAATGCGGTTTGCGTAGCATTTCTAAATACAAATTACCTGAATCTACAAGGAAGATCATTACAGGCTGTAAACCAAAAACTTTAATCTGCAAGCTTGCTGTGAAAAGTGTGCTAAGAACCATCATCATTCTTCCTGTCGCCTATGATTTTTACCCCTCTCGACCCTTCTGTGTTTGTCTGCCTTGTGTGTGTGTGTAGAAGGTGGGGCAGGTTAAAGTGGGAATTAGGTATTAACTAATAGTTAACCAGTTGTATTTGCCACATATTTCATTAAAGTTCTTGTTATAAATAAACAGTAATTGTGTTTACATTTACAAACCTGGTGACTGTAATTATTGGGCAGAAAAGGGCCAAAGACTTTGGGTATTTTTATCAGAATTATTGGTTCCTTCACTGGTCTTGTGACTCCGGGGCCCGTGGGACTGGAATTGACCAGGCACTAGCCTAGTCGTAACCGATGCCTGAATAGTTCTTGCAGTTGCTATAGTCACCACTGTTGTTGTGCAGGGTCACAATCTTTTACATTGCACATATCCTTGTGACATTGCTCTCTCCCTGTAGCAGAGACAGAGACATTCATACAGATGTTGCAGGTGTGTTGGTTTTGCAAGCATGGTGAGTTCCTGCAGTACTGGATTCAACATCTACCAATTGTGCAGTAATAAACCGGTTCACCATTTTTGAATTATACCTCACAATGCATTCAAAAGTCAATTGGGAAGAGGAAGTATTTGCAAGTAGGAACAGTTTAAAATGTGCCAGGAGGTAATATCACAAGAACCATTCGATGATTATTTGGAGATGTGGGCTAGGAGTCCAAAACCTTTCACAAAGGCAGCACGGTAGCCTTGTGGATAGCACAATTACTTCACAGCTCCAGGGTCCCAGGTTCGATTCCAGCTTGGGTCACTGTCTGTGCGGAGTCTGCACGTCCTCCCCGTGTGTGCGTGGGTTTCCTCCGGGTGCTCCGGTTTCCTCCCACAGTCCAAAGATGTGCAGGTTAGGTGGATTGGCCATGATAAATTGCCCTTAGTGTCCAAAATTGCCCTTAGTGTTGGGTGGGGTCACTGGGTTATGGGGATAGGGTGGAGGTGTTGACTTTGGGTAGGGTGCTCGTTCCAAGAGCCGGTGCAGACTCGATGGGCCGAATGGCCTCCTTCTGCACTGTAAATTCTATGATAATCTAAACTCAAAAGAAACAGCCTTGTGTTTTTAATGTGCCGAATATCTTTGGGATCAATCTTCCTTAACTAATTCTACAAATCCAAAACCAGCTGCAACAGAATAACTAGATCAGTGGTATTAACTGGCACAAAAATCCTCTTACTAACTCTTAATGACTTACTAATTCTTTCAGCTTACCTCCTGCTCAGCGCTTCAAACCTCCATCTTTTGCCTCTTTCCCCAACTCTCGCCGCTTGTTGCTTCCCTCCCTGCATCTCCAATCGCTCCTTCTCCCCTCGATTTCCTGCACACTACTTTCAGGGTTTACTCCCTTAGCTTTTCTCAACTCCCTCGAGGTATTCACAAGACAATGGAGCTATTCACAACAGCTGGGTGTTTGGATCATGATATCCTGGGCAATCACACAACATATCTGGGATTCAATCTTGCCCAAGCTTCCACTGAAACCTTAACCTCAGGCAGCGAGGGCCCCCTCTTTTTGTGTGTCACCATGAGGAGACACAGCAGAGCGACGCGTTGGTACAGTGGGTAGCACTGCTTCACAGCACCAGGGACCCTGGTTCAATTCCAGCCTTGGCAAACTTGGGAGTTTGCACATTTTCCCCGTGTCTGCATGGGTTTCCTTCCTTTGTGTCCAAAGGTTCAATGTGGTTCCAGGGATCGGTTGGAGGAGTGGGCCTGGGTAGGGTGCTCCTTCGGGGGGCCAGTGCAGACTCGAAGGGCAGAATGGCCTCCTTCTGTACTGTCGGGATTGTACGATTCGAAGAAGCAAACTCACATACAGGATGCGTACAGTCCAGCCACACACTGGATGTCGATCTGTTGGACACACAGGTACCGTGAATTTACAACAATCACGAATAAATCCAATTGGGATTTACTGATTGATGGGTTGATGGTGAGCACCTCAGGAAAAGTTTTCAAAACACCACTTTTCAAACATGTGAATGAGAAAACTGGCCCATCCATAATCTAAAAGGAGCTGACAAGACAGAAAGAGGTGAATTTAGACACAAAGAAAATTGACATTGTGCTCACATTGATTCTGTATACACCTCCCGCTGCCTCGGGAAGGCAGACAGCATTATCAGAGACTCCTCCCACCCAGGCATTGCCTTCTTCCAGGCCCTTCCATCAGGCAGAAGGTACAGAAGTCTGAAGACTCGCACATCCAGACACAGGAACAGCTTCTTCCCCACAGCTACAAGACTCCTCACCGACTCCCCCTCGGACTGATCTGTTCCCTGTAAGAACACTATTCACAACGCCCTATGCTGCTCTTGCTCATCGATCTTATTGCACATGCTGATCGCTGTGTGCAGAGGCCATTCCCCTGTTCAATCCCATTGTTCTGGGATGGGATTTCAATATAAACAGGAACAGGCTCTCAACCCAGTCTGTTGCTTTCAGTGATGAGCCTGAAACAGACAATCCTAATCACACTGACCTGCTCTGTACTCAAATCACTGAACTTCATCAATTAAAGAATGCAGAAGAGATTTACTAGGATGCTACCGGGACTTGATGGTCTGAGTTATAAGGAGAGGCTGGATAGGCTGGGACTTCTTTTCCCTGGAGCGTAGGAGGCTTAGGGGTGATCTTATAGAGATCCATAGAGATCCATAAAATAATGAGGAGCATCGATAAGGTAGATAGTCAACATCTTTTCCCAAAGGTAGAGGAGTCTAGAACTAGAGGGCATTGGTTTAAGGTGAGAGGGGAGAGATACAAGAGAGACCAGAGGGGAAATTTCTTCACACAGAGGGTGGTGAGCATCTGGAACGGGCTGCCAGAGGCAGTGGTAGAGGCGGGTTCAAATTTCTCCTTTAAAAAACAGTTGGACAGTTACATGGGCAGGGTGGGTATAGTGGGATACTGGCCAAAGGTGGGCAAGTGGGACTAGCTTAGTGATAGAAACCGGGCGGCATGGACCAGCTGGGCCGAATGGCCTGTTCCATGCTGTAAACATCTATGACTCTAGAACTTAAATACTCGTCCTCTGGATAAAAGAAACAGTGCAGTTCCTCCATAACAGGTATGTACGAGTGACAGAATGTGTACGCAGGCAGATGTTTGATTCTGTACTCCAATATAATCACAAAAATACAACAAAGCCTCTGACGATAAAAGTATAATTTACAAATAGAAGTTGAACATTGAAAGAACAGGGGCGAAATTCTCCCCCAACGGCGGGATGCCCGCCGACTGGCGCCAAAGCCGGCGCAAATCAGACGGGCATCGCGCCGGCAAAAAGGTGCGGAAGTCTCCGCATCTTTGGCGGCCTAGCCCCAACATTGAGGGGCTAGGCCGACGCCGGAGGGATTTCCGCCCCGCCAGCTGGCGGAAATGGCGTTTGTTGCCCCGCCAGCTGGCGCGGAAATGCGGCGCATGCGCGGGAGCGTCAGCGGCCGCTGTCAGTTTCCCCGCGCATGCGCGGGAGCGTCAGCGGCCGCCGAAAGTTTCCCGCGCATGCGCAGTGGGGAGAGTCTCTTCCGCCTCCGCCATGGTGGAGGCCGTAGCGGAGGCGGAAGGGAAAGAGTGCCCCCACGGCACAGGCCCGCCCGCGGATCGGTGGGCCCCGATCGCGGGCCAGGCCACCGTGGGGGCACCCCCCGGGGTCAGATCGCCCCGCGCCCCCCCCCAGGACCCCGGAGCCCGCCCACGCTGCCTGGTCCCGCCGGTAAATACCAGGTTTGATTTACGTCGGCGGGACAGGCAGTTTCTGGGCGGGACTTCGGCCCATCCGGGCCGGAGAATCCAGCGGGGGGTCCCGCCAACCGGCGCGGCTGGATTCCCGCCCCCGCCCAATCTCCGGGAGCGGAGACTTCGGCGGGGGCGGGGGCGGGATTCACGGCGGCCAACGGCCATTCTCCGACCCGGCGGGGGGTCGGAGAATGACGCCCCTGGCCTCAGACAATTCAACAACTGCTTAGCATGCAGATAAGAAATTGTAAGTGGAAGGCCATGGCCAGCTCTGCAGCCACTTAGCTGAGGGTTAGACAGTGACAGACCCGTCCCCACCAATACTGTATCCCAGTGTTATACAGTGACAGACCCGTCCCCACCAGTACTGTACCCCAGTGTTATACAGTGACAGACCTGTCCCCACCAATACTGTACCCAGTGTTATACAGTGACAGACCTGTCCCCACCAATACTGTATCCCAGTGTTATACAGTGACAGACCCGTCCCCACCAATACTGTATCCCAGTGTTATACAGTGACAGACCCGTCCCCACCAGTACTGTATCCCAGTGTTAGACAGTGACAGACCTGTCCCCACCAGTACTGTACCCCAGTGTTATACAGTGACAGACCCGTCCCCACCAGTACTGTACCCAGTGTTATACAGTGACAGACCCGTCCCCACCAGTACTGTACCCCAGTGTTACACAGTGACAGACCCATCCCCACCAGTACTGTATACCAGTGTTATACAGTGACAGACCTGTCCCCACCAGTACTGTACCCCAGTGTTATACAGTGACAGACCCGTCCCCACCAGTGCTGCACCCCAGTGTTATACAGTGACAGACCCGTCCCCACCAGTACTGTATCCCAGTGTTTGACAGTGACAGACCTGTCCCCACCAGTCCTGTACCCCAGTGTTATACAGTGACAGACCCATCCCACCAGTACTGTACCCCAGTGTTATACAGTGACAGACCCGTCTCCACCAGTACTGTACCCCAGTGTTTGACAGTGACAGACCTGTCCCCACCAGTCCTGTACCCCAGTGTTACACAGTGACAGACCCATCCCCACCAGTACTGTATCCCAGTGTTATACAGTGACAGACCTGTCCCCACCAGTACTGTACCCCAGTGTTTGACAGTGACAGACCTGTCCCCACCAGTACTGTACCCCAGTGTTATACAGTGACAGACCCATCCCCACCAGTACTGTATCCCAGTGTATGCAGTGACAGACCCATCCCACCAGTACTGTACCCCAGTGTTATACAGTGACAGACCCGTCCCCACCAGTACTGTATCCCAGTGTTATACAGTGACAGGCCCGTCCCCACCAGTACTGTGCCCCAGTGTTATACAGTGACAGACACATCCCCACCAGTACTGTACCCCAGTGTTATACAGTGACAGATCCGTCTCCACCAGTACTGTACCCCAGTGTTATACAGTGACAGACCCGTCCCCACCAGTACTGTACCCCAGTGTTATACAGTGACAGACCCATCCCCACCAGTACTGTACCCCAGTGTTATACAGCGACAGACCCGTCCCCACCAGTACTGTACCCCAGTGTTATACAGTGACAGACCCGTCCCCACCAGTACTGTACCCCAGTGTTATACAGTGACAGACCCGTCCCCACCAGTACTGTACCCCAGTGTTATACAGTGACAGATCCGTCCCCACCAGTACTGTACCCCAGTGTTATACAGTGACAGACCCATCCCCACCAGTACTGTATCCCAGTGTTATAGTGTCCCAAGCTCTCTTCAGGAACACCCTCACTGCACAGGTACAGGATCAGGAGTTGTATGCAATGGATAGTATAAGAGAATCTGTCTCTCCACACCCATTGTGCCATAATTAAATGTCAGTGCCGAGTGCTTTGCTGTCAGAGCTACCATGGGTGGAGACATCTTTGGATCCATAGCTTCTTCCCCTCTCAGTTGAATCTTTCCGTCGTATGTTTGGAATGGAGGCGTTAAATGGTGGATAAATGGAATCCAGTCCGCTTGCTCTCCATGCCGTCCTCTCCTGTCCTCTCACACGATGAACTCCTCGCTGGTTTGTCTGCGAACCAGTTCTGCGTACAGTCCTCCACTTTTCAGCAGTTCAGCATGGGTCCCCACCTGTGGCAATCAGAGGTGCTCATCATAAAGGTACAAGGGAAAAGCTCCATTTGACATTGCAGCAAAACGCCTCTCAGCAAAGGTCCAGAGCATCTGACATACAACAAGCCGTTTACAGTCACGGCTCTCGATCAGGCAAACCCAGCAGCCGTTTTGAAAACAGCAAATTCCCACAAACAATCATGGTTCAGAATAACATCTAAATTATGGGTACAGAAGCAAACCTCATTAGTGTTGCTCCTCCAGTTGAGCAGTAACTCAATTTGAAGTATCTGAATCCCATATACCTTCCCTGTTTCCAAAACCCATCACCCTCCTTTCCCTAACCTCCCCCATCCCACCTGCTGTTAAATGTTGACATGGTCTCTGCTTCAATCACTGACTCTGAGTAAATTCCACAGTCTCGCAGCCCTGTGAGAAACAGTTTCCCCCTCTCTCTATGTCCACGTCCACTTTCATTAATTATCATTAATCTTATACCCATGTCACCTGAACCACGCTGGAACTTGCGTTCTGGTGAGCTGCATAACTAGGGCAGTGAAAGAAGATGTAACAAATTAGAAAGAGGGAATAGGCGAGGGAGCAAAGTAGCAATCAGGAAAATAATCATGAGAGTATGGTAGGAAGGAACTGAGTGTACAAACTTAAGAATGTGCCAACAGGTAAAGGTAGAGGTTACAAAAATAATAAGAAGCCCTGGGAGACACATACAGTTGGATAGTACAGGTAGTATTGAGGAAGCAGGCGGGCTGCAGAAGGACTTGGACAGGCTAGGAGAGTGGGCAAAGAAGTGGCAGATAGAATACAATGTGGAAAAGTGTGAGGTTATGCACTTTGGAAGGAGAAATGGAGGCATAGACTATTTTCTAAATGGGGAAATGCTGAGGAAATCAGAAGCACAAAGGGACTTGGGAGTCCTTGTTCACGATTCTCTTAAGGTTAACGTGCAGGTTCAGTCGGCAGTTAAGAAGGCAAATGCAATGTTAGCATTCATGTCAAGAGGGCTAGAATACAAGACCAGGGATGTACTTCTGAGGCTGTATAAGGCTCTGGTCAGACCCCATTTGGAGTATTGTGAGCAGTTTTGGGCCCCGTATCTAAGGAAGGATGTGCTGGCCTTGGAAAGGATCCAGAGGAGGTTCACAAGAATGATCCCTGGAATGAACAGCTTGTCGTACGAGGAACGGGTGAGGACTCTGGGTCTGTACTCGTTGGAGTTTAGAAGGATGAGGGGGGACCTTATTGAAACTTACAGGACACTGTGAGGCCTGGATAGAGCGGATGTGGAGAGGATGTTTCCACTTGTCGGAGAAACTAGAACCAGAGGACACCATCTCAGACTAAAGGGACGATCCTTTAAAACAGAGATGAGGAGGAATTTCTTCAGCCAGAGGGTGGTGAATCTGTGGAACTCTTTGCCGCAGAAGGCTGTGGAGACCGAATCACTGAGTGTCTTTAAGACAGAGATAGATAGGTTCTTGAATGATAAGGGGATCAGGGATTATGGGGAGAAGGCAGGAGAATGGGGAAATATCAGCCATGATTGAATGGCGGAGCAGACTCGATGGGCCGAGTGGCCTCATTCTGCTCCTGTTTCTTATGGTCTTAAACAACCAGGAAACAGGACTTCAGATAAACACAGGGACAGTGCCAGCTCAGTAAAGCTAGCTGTCCAGCAAAGAGCTGAAATTACATCAGGGAGTCGAGGCTGAAGTGCAGACTTGGGAATCCAGAGCGGAGGAAGGTCAGGAGGCAAGATTGAAACCCTGTGAGATGGGCCATTGTTAATGCCATCCAAGTGGGGCCAGCTTTTAGGGGGAATTCCACAGAGATACATCTTCGTGGGGTGAAGCTGGGAATTTAAAAAAAATATTTTCTATTCTTCTTTTTCACATTTTCTCCCAAATTCACACGCACCAACAATAAACAGTAACAAATATGTCAATCCCCATATCAATAACAACGATCCCATCCTCCTACCAAACCCCAAACATTCGCCCGCATGTTAACACAAACAAATGACAAAAAGGAATCAGGAATCACCCATAGTCGCCATTAACACACACCTCACAGCAGACCCATCGAGGCTGTACCGGCCCTCTCTGTACCTCGGCCCACTCCCCGGCCCCATCCCTGGAATCTCACCCAACCTTTTTGGACACTAAGGAGCAATTTAGCATGGCCAATCCACCTAACCTGCACATCTTTGGGCTGTGGGAGGAAACTGGAGCACCCGGAGGAAACCCAGGCACACACGGGGAGAACGTGCAGACTCCGCACAGGTCCCTGGCAGTGCTAACCACTGTGCTACCGTGTCGCCCATATCTTTCTGAACTGGTGGAGTGAAGTTTATTTTTGTGTGCACAAAACCAGTGGAATCTTGTGGTTTTATTCCAAAAGCCCCCCCCCCCCCCCCCCCCCACCCCCCCCCCACCCCCCGCCCCCGCCAATGTCCCAGGGCACAGGTCATAGCACAATCTATATCAATGATTCGGATGTGGGCAGCAAATGCTGATGACACAAAGTTTAGTGAGAATGAGACCTGTCAGGAGGGTACAAAGGGGATTTAAGGAGATTTAGACAGGCAAGAACATAGCAGTTGTTGATTAATGTGAAGTTATCCACTTTGGTAGAAAAGACAGAAATTAAGGATATTTCTTAAACGGGGAGAGATTGGGAAGTGTTGGTATCTAAGGGGTCTGGGTGTCCTTGTTGACAAGTCACTGAAAGCTAGCATGCAGGCGCAACAATCAATTAGGAAGACAAATGGGATGGGATGTGACCCTCGATTGTAAGAGGATTTGAGTACAAGAGTAAAGAGACCTTGCTGAAATTGTACAGAGCCTTGGTAAGTTTGGAGAGGTGGTGGTACAGTGGGAACACCACTGAACTCACAATCCAGACACCAGGGTAATGCTCTGGACACATGGGACGGGATTCTCCGATATCGGCGCGATGTCCGCTGACCGGCGCCAAAAACGGCGTGAATCAGTCCGGCATCGCGCCGCCCCAAAGGTGCGGAATTCTCCGCATCTTGAGCAGCCGAGCCCTCACCTTGAGGGGCTAGGCCCGCGCCGGACTGATTTCCGCCCCGCCAGCTGGCGGGAAAGGCCTTTGGTGCCCCGCCAGCTGGTGCGAAACTGACTTTGCCGGGTGGCGCATGCGCGGGAGCGTCAGCGACCGCTCACGGCATCCCCATGCATGCGCAGTGGAGAGGGTCTCTTCAGCCTCCGCCATGGTGGAGACCATGGCGAAGGCGGAAGGAAAAGAGTGTCCCCACAGCACAGGCCCGTCTGCGGATCGGTGGGCCCCGATCGCGGGCCAGGACACCATGGGGGCACCCCCCAGGGCCAACCGCCCCACGTCCCCCCCCCAGGACTCCGGTGCCCGCTTTGTCCCGTCGTCCCAAAGGGTGGTTCAAATCCACGCCGGTGCGGCGCGATTCCGGCCCCCGCCGAATATCCGGTGCCGGAGAATTCGGCAACCGGCAGGGGCGGGATTCAAGCCAGCCCCCGGTGATTCTCTGACCCGGCGGGGGGTCGGAGAATCCCGCCCATGAATTCAAATCCCACCACAGCACTGTTGGCATTTTAAAAAATTCCATGAATAGA
The DNA here is from genome assembly GCF_047496885.1 of Scyliorhinus torazame. Classification (NCBI taxonomy): domain Eukaryota; kingdom Metazoa; phylum Chordata; class Chondrichthyes; order Carcharhiniformes; family Scyliorhinidae; genus Scyliorhinus; species Scyliorhinus torazame. The sequence continues at coordinate 250,679,446 of NC_092717.1, forward strand.
ATCTGGACTATCGAGCTCGTCTCAGTAATGCTGGTACTATTGACAACTATCACGATTGTTATAAAAGCACAGCTGCTTCATGACTGTCCTTTAGGAAAGGAAATTCTTACCTAGTCTGGCCTCCATCTCAATACATTTAAAATTCATTTACGGGATGTGGGCGACGCTGGTCAGACCAGCTTTGGTTGCCCATCCCTAATTGTCCTTCAGAAGGTGGGGGTGAGCTGCCTTCTTGAGCCGCTGCAGTCCCTGAGGTGCAGGTACACCCACCGTGCTGTTAGGGAGGGAGTTCCAGGATGTTGCCCCAGTGACAGTGGAGGAACGGCCGATATATTTCCCAGTCAGGGTGGTGAGTGACTCGGAGGGGAACCTCCAGGTGGTGGGGCTCCCAGGTATCTGCTGCTCTTGTCCTCGATCGTAGTGGTCCTCGTTTGGAAGGTCTAAGGAACCCTTTTAAAAAATAAATTTAGAGTACCCAATTATTTTTTTTCCAATTAAGGGGCAATTAAGCGTGGCCAATCCACCTAACCTGCACAGCTTTGGGTTGTGGGGCTGAAACCCACGCAGACACGGGGAGAATGTGCAAACTCCACACGGACAGTGACCCAGGGCAGGGATCGAACCCTGGTCCTCAGCGCCGCAGGCAGCAGTGCTAACCACTGCGCCACCATTGTCTCAGGAACCTTGGTGAGTTCCTGCAGTGCATCTTGTAGATGGTACACACGGCTGCCACTGTTCGTCAGTGGTGGAGGGAGTGAATGTTTGTGGGAGGGGGAGCAATCAAGTGGGCTGCTTTGTCCTGGATGGTGTTGAGCTTCTTTAATGTTGTTGATGCTGCGCTCATCCAGGCAAGTGGAGAGTATTCCCTCACACTCTTGACTTGTGCCTTGTAGATACAGGACAGGCTTTGGGGAGTCAGGGGGTGAGTTACTCACCGTAGGATTCAGAGCCGTCGATTTGCCACAGTATTTATATGGATCGTGCAGTTCAGTTTCTAGCCTCATAGAATCCCTCCAGTGCAGAAGGAGGCCATTCAGCCCATCAAGTCTGCACTGACCCTCCAAAACAGCACCCTACCTTGCCCCATACTCCCATCCCAGTAACCCCACCTAACCTTTTGGACACTAAGGGACAATTTATCATGGCCAATCCACCTCACCTGTATACCTTTGGACTGTGGGAGGAAACCGGAGCACCCGGGAGGAAACCCACGCAGACACGGGGAGCATGTACAAATTCCCCACAGTCACCCGAGGCTGGAATTCAACCCGGGTCCCTGGCGCTGTTAGGCAGCAGTGCTAACCACTGTGCCAACGTACCACCCAGCATGTTGATAGTGAGGGATTCAGTGATGGTAATGCCATTGAATGTCAAGGGACAATGACGGTAAGCTCCTCTCTGGTTGGAGATGGACATTGCGTGGCATTTGTTTGGTACGAATGTTACTTGTCATTTATCAGCCCAACTCTGAAATTTGTCCTGGTCTCGCTGCATTTGTACATGGACTGTTTCAGTATCTGAGAGTTTGCGAATGGTGTTGACCATTCTAGATGCCTCAGCCTTGTCTTTTGCACAGACGTGCTGGGCTCCTCCATCATTGAGGATGGGGATATTTGTGGAGCCTCCTCCTCCAGTGAGTTGTTTATTTGTTCACTACCATTCACGGCTGGATGTGGCAGGACTGCCGAGCTTTCATTGTGGAATCGCTTAGCTCTGTCTATGATTTCCTGCTTATGCTGTGTGACACACAAGTATTCCTGTGTTGTAGCTTCACCAGGTTGACACCTCATTTTTCGGTCAGCCTGGTGTTGCTCCTGGCCCGCCCTCCTGCACTCTTCATTGAGCCAGGGTTGACCCCCTGGCTGGGTGGTATAGAGTGGGGGATATGCCGGGCCAGGAGGTTACAGATTGTGGTTGATACAATGCTGCTGCTGCTGATGGCCCACAGCGCCTCGTGGATGCCCAGTCTGGAGTTGCTAGATCTGTTTGAAGTCTATCCCATTTAGCTCGGTGGTCGTGCCACACAACACGATGGAGGGTATCCTCAATGTGAAGACGGGACTTTGTCTCCACAAGGACTGTGTGGTGGTCACTTCTACCGATACTGTCATGGACAGATGCAGCAGTGGCAGGCAGGTTGGTGAGAATGAGGTCAAGCATTTTCCCCTCTTGCTAGTTACCTATTCACATGCTGCAGTGCCAGTCTAGTAGCTGTGTCCTTTAGGACTCTGTCACTTTGGTCTCTGGTGCCACTACTGAGCCACTCTTGGTGATGGACATTAAAATATATTCTGTGCCCTTGCCACCCTCAGTGCTTCCTCCAAGTGGTGTTCAACATGGAGGACTGATTCATCAGCTGAGAGGGGGGGGTTACGTGGTAATCAGCAGGTTTCCTTGCTCATTTATGACCTGGTGCCCTGAAACTTCATGGGGCCCAGAGTCGATGTTGAGGACTCCCAGAGTAACTCCCTCCCACACTGTGCCGCCACCTCTGCTGGGTCTGCCCTGTCTCACTAGCTGGGACATTGTGTGTAAGGTATGATTCTGTTCTCTGACCAGTCTGTGAGGCAGCTCTCCCAACCTTGGCACAAGCCCCCAGATGTTAGTCAGGTTGACAGGGCAGGGTTTACGTTGTTTCCGGTGCCTAGGTCAATGCCAGGTGGTCCGAGCAGTTTCATTATTTTGTCCCTTTTTTGCAGTGGTTGAATACAACTGAGTGGTTTGCTCGGCTATTTCAGAGGGCATTTAACAATCAACCACCATTGAGTCTTCCCCGACCCGTCGAAAGACCACCCCTACCAAGGCCCAATCCCGCGCCCTATTCCTGCAACCCCACTCAACATTTGGACAATGTTAGCACGGCCAATCCACCTAACCTGCACGTCTTTGGACTGTGGGAGGAAACCGGAGCACCCGGAGGAAACCCACGCAGACACTGGGAGAACGTGCTGACTCCACACAGTCACCCGAGGTCGGAATCGAACCCGGGTCCCTGGCACTGTGAGGCAGCAGTGCTAACCACTGTGCCACCGCGCCGCCCAGCTAGTCCAGCGACAATGCCACTGTGCCACTGTCTCCCCAGACCTACACAGGGGCCTATTAAATCATCCAATTCAAGGGCAATTAGAGATGACCTTGCCAGCAATATCCACATCTCATTAAAGAATAAATTTAAAAGAAAGATCTCACTTGGAGTATTGTGCACAGTTTTGGTCTCCTTATCCGAGGAAGGATATACTTGACATTGAGGGAATGCAACAAAGGATTGCCAGACTAATCCCTGGGATCATGGGATTGTCCCATGAGGAGAGATTGAGAAGACTGGGCCTGTATTCATTAGAGTTCATTGAAGCATAAACATTCTTATAGGCTCAACAGGGGTAGATGCAACAAGGATGTGTCCCCTAGCTGGTGCGTCCAGAACCAGGGGACACAGTCTCAGAATAAGGGACAGGCCATTTAGGACTGAGATGAGGAGGAATTTTTTCATCCAGAGGATTCTGAATCTTTGGAATGCTCACTCATTGAGCTTGTTTAAGACAGAGATTGAATGATCACCAGATATTAAGGACATTAAGGGATAAGAAGAAGAGTGTGGGAGAATGGCTCTCAGGTACATCGGCTGCGGCCTAGGTGAATGGTGGAGCAGATTTAAGGGACCGATGGTCTACTCCTGCGTGTATATTGCATTTTCCTTCAGATCATCCATTATTCCGCTCTATTCTGATGAAAACAAATCTGCGGAGTGACCCAGGTAATTTGAAATATAACAGAAAATGCTGGCAAGCCTCAGCAGGTCGGCCAGCATCTGTGGAGAGAGAAATGATTTGACTCGTTCGGACTCTTCAGAGCTCCGTTTTAGTGACAATGGTTGAGGAACAAACATTCGTCCATGACATCAGAATTCCAGATTCACCCACCTTCTCCCCATATCCCTCAATCCCCCCTCCTCCTTCTCCCCATATCCCTCAATCCCCCCTCCTCCTTCTCCCCATATCCCTCAATCCCCCCTCCTCCTTCTCCCCATATCCCTCAATCCCCCTCCACCTTCACCCATATCCCTCAATCCCCCTCCACCTTCTCCACAAATACGTCAATCCCTCCTCCACCTTCTCCACAAATCCCTCAATCCCCCTCCACCTTCTCCACAAATCCCCCAATCCCCCCTCCACCTTCTCCCCATATCCCTCAATCCCCCTCCACCTTCTCCCCAAATCCCTCAATCCCCCCTCCACCTTCTCCCCATATCCCTCAATCCCCCTCCACCTTCTCCCCTTAGCCCCTCAATCCCCCTCCTCCTTCTCCCCATATCCCTCAATCCCCCTCCACCTTCTCCACAAATCCCTCAATCCCCCTTCCAACTTCTCCCCATATCCCTCAATCCCCCTCCGCCTTCTCCACAAATCACTCAATCCGCCTCCACCTTCTCCACAAATCCCTCAATCCCCCCTCCACCTTCTCCCCATATCCCTCAATCCCCCTCCTCCTTCTCCACATATCCCTCAATCCCCCTCCAACTTCTCCCCATATCCCTCAATTCCCCCTCCACCTTCTCCACAAATCTCTCAATCCCCCCTCCACCTTCACCCATATCCCTCAATCCCCCTCCAACCTCTCCACAAATCCCTCAATCCCCCCTCCACCTTCTCCCCATATCCCTCAATCCCCCTCCACCTTCACCCATATCCCTCAATCCCCCTCCACCTTCACCCATATCCCTCAATCCCCCCTCCTCCTTCTCCCCATATCCCTCAATCCCACTCCACCTTCTCCCCATATCCCTCAATCCCCCTCCACCTTCACCCATATCCCTCAATCCCCCCTCCACCTTCTCCTCATATCCCTCAATCCCCCTCCACCTTCTCCACAAATCCCTCAATCCCCCTCCACCTTCTCCACAAATCCCTCAATCCCCCTCCACCTTCTCCCCATACCCCTCAATCCCCCCTCCACCTTCTCCCCATATCCCTCAATCCCCCTCCTCCTTCTCCCCATATCCCTCAATCCTCCCTCCACCTTCTCCCCATATCCCTCGATCCCCCTCCACCTTCTCCACAAATCCCTCAATCCCCCCTCCACCTTCTCCCCATATCCCTCAATCCCCTCTCCACCTTCACCCATATCCCTCAATCCCCCCTCCACCTTCTCCACAAATCCCCCCTCCAACTTCTCCACAAATCCCTCAATCCCCCCTCCACCTTCTTCCCATATCCCTCAATCCCAGTCCTCCTTCTCCCCATATCCCTCAATCCCTGTCCTCCTTCTCCCCATATCCCTCAATCCCCCTTCACCTTCACCCATATCCCTCAATCCCCCTCCACCTTCTCCCCATATCCCTCAATCCCCCTCCTCCTTCTCCCCATATCCCTCAATCCCCCTCCTCCTTCTCCCCATATCCCTCAATCCTCCCTCCACCTTCACCCATATCCCTCAATCCCCCTCCACCTTCACCCATATCCCTCAATCTCCCTCCACCTTCTCCCCATATCCCACAATCCCCCTCCACCTTCTCCCCATATCCCTCAATCCCCCCTCCACCTTCTCCCCATATCCCTCAATCCCCCTCCACCTTCTCCCCATATCCCTCAATCCCCCTCCACCTTCTCCACAAATCCCCCCTCCAACTTCTCCACAAATCCCTCAATCCCCCTCCACCTTCTCCCCATATCCCTCAATCCCCCCTCACCTTCTCCCCATATCCCTCAATCCCCCTCCTCCTTCTCCCCCTATCCCTCAATCCCCTCCACCTTCTCCCCATATCCCTCAATCCCCCTCCACCTTCTCCACAAATCCCCCCTCCAACTTATCCACAAATCCCTCAATCCCCCCTCCACCTTCTCCCCATATCCCACAATCCCCCTCCACCTTCTCCCCATATCCCTCAATCCCCCTCCTCCTTCTCCCCATATCCCTCAATCCCCCTCCACCTTCTCCCCATATCCCTCAATCCCCCTCCACCTTCTCCCCATATCCCTCAATCCCCCTCTACCTTCTCCACAAATCCCCCCTCCAACTTCTCCACAAATCCCTCAATCCCCCCTCCACCTTCTCCCCATATCCCTCAATCCCCCCTCCACCTTCTCCCCATATCCCTCAATCCCCCCTCCACCTTCTCCCCATATCCCTCAATTCCCCTCCACCTTCTCCCCATATCCCTCAATCCCCCTCCACCTTCTCCACAAATCCCCCCTCCAACTTCTCCACAAATCCCTCAATCCCCCCTCCACCTTCTCCCCATATCCCTCAATCCCCCCTCCACCTTCTCCCCATATCCCTCAATCCCCCTCCTCCTTCTCCCCCTATCCCTCAATCCCCCTCCACCTTCTCCCCATATCCCTCAATCCCCCTCCACCTTCTCCACAAATCCCCCCTCCAACTTATCCACAAATCCCTCAATCCCCCCTCCACCTTCTCCCCATATCCCACAATCCCCCCTCCACCTTCTCCCCATATCCCTCAATCCCCCTCCACCTTCTCCCCATATACCTCAATCCCCCTCCACCTTCTCCCCATATCCCTCAATCCCCCTCCACCTTCTCCACAAATCCCCCCTCCAACTTCTCCACAAATCCCTCAATCCCCCCTCCACCTTCTCCCCATATCCCTCAATCCCCCCTCCACCTTCTCCCCATATCCCTCAATCCCCCCTCCACCTTCTCCCCATATCCCTCAATTCCCCTCCACCTTCTCCCCATATCCCTCAATCCCCCTCCACCTTCTCCACAAATCCCCCCTCCAACTTCTCCACAAATCCCTCAATCCCCCCTCCACCTTCTTCCCATATCCCTCAATCCCTGTCCTCCTTCTCCCCATATCCCTCAATCCCCTTCACTTTCACCCATATCCCTCAATCCCCCTCCACCTTCACCCATATCCCTCAATCTCCCTCCACCTTCTCCCCATATCCCTCAATCCCCCTCCAACTTCTCCACAAATCCCTCAATCCCCCCTCCACCTTCTTCCCATATCCCTCAATCCCTGTCCTCCTTCTCCCCATATCCCTCAATCCCTGTCCTCCTTCTCCCCATATCCCTCAATCCCCCTTCACTTTCACCCATATCCCTCAATCCCCCTCCACCTTCACCCATATCCCTCAATCTCCCTCCACCTTCTCCCCATATCCCTCAATCCCCCTCCACCTTCTCCCCATATCCCTCAATCCCCCTCCACCTTCTCCACAAATCCCCCCTCCAATTTATCCACAAATCCCTCAATCCCCCCTCCACCTTCTCCCCATATCCCTCAATCCTCCTTCCACCTTCTCCCCATATCCCTCAATCCCCCTCCTCCTTCTCCCCATATCCCTCAATCCCCCTCCACCTTCTCCCCATATCCCTCAATCCCCTTCCACCTTCTCCCCATATCCCTCAATCCCCCTCCACCTTCTCCACAAATCCCCCCTCCAACTTCTCCACAAATCCCTCAATCCCCCCTCCACCTTCTCCCCATATCCCTCAATCCCCCCTTCACCTTCTCCCCATATCCCTCAATCCCCCCTCCACCTTCTCCCCATATACCTCAATTCCCCTCCACCTTCTCCCCATATCCCTCAATCCCCCTCCACCTTCTCCACAAATCCCCCCTCCAACTTCTCCACAAATCCCTCAACCCCCCTCCACCTTCTCCCCATATCCCTCAATCCCCCCTCCACCTTCTCCCCATATCCCTCAATCCCCCTCCTCCTTCTCCCCATATCCCTCAATCCCCCTCCACCTTCACCCATATCCCTCAATCCACCCTCCACCTTCTCCACAAATCCCCCCTCCAACTTCTCCACAAATCCCTCAATCCCCCCTCCACCTTCTCCCCATATCCCTGAATCCCCGTCCTCCTTCTCCCCATATCCCTCAATCCCCCTCCACCTTCTCCCCATATCCCTCAATCCCCCTCCACCTTCTCACCATATCCCTCAATCCTCCCCTCCACCTCCTCATCGGGCAGCATGGTAGCACAGTGGTTAGCACTGTGGCGTCACAGCACCAGGGTCCCAGATTCGATTCCCGGCTGGGTCACTGTGCAGAGTCTGTACGTTCTCCCCGTGTCTGCGTGGGGTTCCTCCGGGTGCTCCGGGTTCCTCCCACCCGTCCTGAAAGACCTGCTGTTCGGTAATTTGGACATTCTGAATTCTCCCTCAGTGTACCCGAACAGGCGCCGGAATGTGGCGGCTAGAGGCTTTTCACAGTAACTTCATTGCAATGTAAGCCTACTTGTGACAATAAAGATTACTGCTATTATTATACTATCCCTCAATCCCTCCTCCATCTTCGCCCCATATCCCTGAATCCCCTTCCACCTTCTCTCTATATTCCTCAATCCCCACATCCTCATGTCCCTCACTCCCCCCCCCCATCTCCCCATATCCCTCAATCCCACTTATCCATCTTCACCTCATATCCCTCAATCACACCTTCACTCCACATCCTGAAATTCCACCTATCCTGATATCCTTCAAACGTACCTTCTCCCTATATCCTTCAATCCCAATTACCCACCCTCTCCCGATGTGGGAACTACCCACCCATATGTTCAACTTATGCTTCGCTGCTACCTACCCAACCCTTCCCCTTATCCCTGAATCCCAGCTACCCACTTGCTCCCTATATCACTCACTTCCACCTCCCCACTTGCTCATCATATTCTTTTTACCCACCTGATCTCAATATACCTCAATTCCTTAATGCTGCCGATCTCCTGCAAGACCACAGAAGCAGAAGTCAGCCATTCGGTCCATCGAGTCTGTTCTGCCAATGAGATCATGACTGATCTGATACGCTAATTCTCATCTCCACTTTCCTGCCTTGCACCGTATGGATTTATTTCCTGATTAAAAATCTGTCTATCTAGGGGCGGCACGGTGGTGCAGTGGTTAGCACTGCTGCCTCACGGCGCCGAGGTCCCAGGTTCGATCCCGGCTCTGGGTCTCTGTCTGTATGGAGTTTGCACATTCTCCCCGTGTCTGCATGGGTTTCGCTCCCACAACCCAAAGATGTGCAGGGTAGGTGGATTGGCTGCGCTAAATTGCCCCTTAATTGGAAAAAAAGAATTGGGTACTCTAAATTTATTTTAAAAATCTGTCTGTTATAACCTGCCTGCTTACCATTGGCTGGGGACTAATGACAATCCCACAATCCTGTGGGAGTATGAGCTTCCCCAATGAGGGGGGGGCGGAGAAATCATTAGCAGACTACCTGTATAAATAAAGCTGGCCAGTTTGGAACCAGCAGGAAGGAGTAAGCGAGGTTGCTGCTGTTGTGTGTATATAAGTTATTGTAAATAAATGTTATTTCTTTGTATCCTTGAAACTCGTGCTGGATTCTTCGTGGCCCTCACAAAACTGTCTATCTCAGCTTTGAATGACCCAGCCTCTACAGCTCTCTGCGGTAAAGAATTTCACAGATACACTGCTCTCTGAGAGAAGAAATTCCTCCTCATCTCTGTCTGAAATGGGTGACCCCCTTACTCTGAGATTATGGCCTCAGGTCCTAGACTCTCCCACAAGGGGATACAACCTCTCAGCATCCACCCTGCCATGTCCCCTGAGAATCAGCTATCCCACCAACCCCCACCCCGGAACCCGCACTCCCACCTTCACCCCATATCCTTCATTACCTTTTCCTCAGGACCCTCAATCCCTGACAGTTTTCCAGGAATGGTTTTGTTCATTCCAGTTCCCGTGCTAACATGCTGCGCATTGTGGATTGAGTGGGGTCTACATCCACGTCTCATGCATGGCAAACGTTACTGACCTCTTTTACGTGGCCATTAGCGAGGACACAGATGACATCAGCTGCCTTGATTGTACTGAGCCTGTGTGCAATGACCAGCACCGTCCGTCCTCTCTGTATTTGGTCCAGTGCATCCTGTACAACTCTCTCCGATTCCGCATCCAGGGCACTTGTAGCCTCATCCAGGATCAGGATGCAGGGATTTTTAATCAGGGCACGGGCGATGGCGATACGCTGCTTCTGTCCCCCAGAGAGAGTCACGCCCCGTTCACCTGGCCAGGAAATTAGGCCATTAATAAACACATTTACCAACTCCTTAATATAGTGATGATCCTGTAATTCCCTCTCCCTTGAAGGCTTAATTTTCCCACATACATTACTATTAAATTGTCAATTTTGATGGTTTGAGTAGTGTTTCCTGTGTGTTTGATTTGACGTCTGTTACTGAATAGCGAGACATAGGGCACGATTTACCGGAACAAATCTATGTCCGGTTTTGGGTGCATTTGGCGGGGCATTTCTTGGCGGCTGCGGGTTTGTTTAAATATGCTGATCTGGATCAAGCCCAGCGAGGGCGAGATCCAGATTGTGACATCTCACGAGACTCCGCCAAATCTTGCGAGGTGTTTCAAACGTCACAGATCTCACCAGAGGCCTCTCGCAAGATTCAACGGCCTCGTCCCAACATCAAGTTGGCCGGGGTGAAGCAGCTGTTAAATCGCGCCCACAGTCAGAGAGAGGTCTGCAGCTCAGAAAATACCCTTCGGACTATCGCATCTGTGCCAGTCACAAACTACCACCTAACCATTCTAAGCCCATTTCCCAGCACTAGGCCCACAGCCGTGTCTGCCCTGGGATCGCAAGTACACATCTAAATACTTCTGAAATACTTCTCTGCCTCCACCCCCTTTCGGGCAGCGAGTCCCAGGTTTTAGCTGATACTGTAATATAATATTGGATGTTGTTTGGTAACAAAGGGTGTCCCAGAGTTCAGGAAACATAGGTAGTTGAAACAAATGGATAGCTTCATGCAATACTGTGTGTGTATAGCCACCGGTGAAGTTAAGTGTTGTGTTGTTGGGCATTCTAGTCAGTTTGTTGTGTCCTTCTCTTTTAAGTTGATAAATATTCGTTATTAATTGATCTATTCCACCCTGGCTTGCATGTCTTTCCTCACATTATACTAAAGTGAAAATATTCTCCACTAAGAACTGGTATTCCAGGTTAACCATCTGGGTTCTGGAATACGTTCACAATGTGGTTCATAACAGTGTGGATTTGCGTGTGTGTGTGTGGAGATGTGTGTGGAGATGTGTGTGTGTGTGTGGAGATGCCTGTGTGTGTGTGTGTGTGTGGAGAAGTGTGTGTGTGTGTGTGGGGATGTGTGTGTGTGGAGATGTGTGTGTGTGTGTGTGTGGAGATGTGTGTGTGTGGAGATGTGGGTGCGTGGAGATGTGTGTGGAGATGTGTGTGTGTGTGTGTGGAGATGTGTGTGTGTGTGTGTGTGGAGATGTGTGTGTGTGGAGATGTGGGTGCGTGGAGATGTGTGTGGAGATGTGTGTGTGTGTGTGTGGAGATGTGTGTGTGTGTGGAGATGTGTGTGTGTGTGGAGATGTGTGTGTGTGGAGATGTGTGTGTGTGTGTGGAGATGTGTGTGTGGGGATGTGTGTGTGTGTGTGGAGGGGGATGTGTGTGTGTTTGGGTGTGGAGTGTGTGTGTGTGTGTGGAGATGTGTGTGTATGGAGATGTGTGTATGTGTGTGTGGAGATGTGTGTGTGTGGAGGTGTGTGTGTGTAGATGTGTGTGTGGAGATGTGTGTATGGAGATGTGTGTGTGTGTGTGTGGAGATGTGTGTGTGGAGATGTGTGTATGTGTGTGTGGAGATGTGGGTGTGTGTGGAGATGTGTGTGTGTGGAGATGTGTGTGTGTGTGTGGAGATGTGTGTATGGAGATGTGTGTGTGTGTGTGTGTGTGTGTGTGTGGAGGAGATGTGTGTGTGTGTGGAGATGTCTGTGTGTGTGTGTGGTGATGTGTGTGTGTGTGTGTGTGGAGATGTGGGTGTGTGTGTGGAGATGTGTGTGGAGGTGTGTGTGTGTGTGGAGATGTGTGTGTGGAGATGTGTGTGTGGAGATGTGTGTGTGTGGGTGTGTGTGATGTGTGTGTGGAGATGTGTGTGTGTGTGTGTGGAGATGTGTGTGTGTGTGGAGATGTGTGTGTGTGTGTGTGTGGAGATGTGTGTGTGTGTGGAGATGTGTGTGTGTGTGGAGATGTGTGTGTGTGTGGAGATGTGTGTGTGTGGGGGGGGGTGTGTAGGGGGGGATGTGTGTGTGTGTGGGTGTGGAGATGTGTGTGTGTGTGTGTGTGGAGATGTGTGTGTGTGTGTGGAGATGTGTGTGTGTGTGGAGATGTGTGTGTGTGTGTGTGTGGAGGTGTGTGTGTGTGTGGAGATGTGTGTGTGTGTGGAGATGTGTGTGTGTGTGGAGATGTGTGTGTGGGGATGTGTGTGTGTGGGGGGGTGTGTGTGTGTGTAGGGGGGGATGTGTGTGTGTGTGGGTGTGGAGATGTGTGTGTGTGTGTGTGTGAACATGTGTGTGTGTGGAGATGTGTGTGTGTGTGTGGAGATGTGTGTGTGTGTGGAGATGTGTGTGTGGGGATGTGTGTGTGGGGGGATGTGTGTGTGTGTGTGGAGATGTGTGTGTGGAGATGTGTGTGTGTGTGGAGATGTGTGTGTGGAGATGTGTGTGTGTGTGGAGATGTGTGTGTGGGGATGTGTGTGTGTGTGTGGGGGGGGGATGTGTGTGTGTGGGTGTGGAGATGTGTGTGTGGGTGTGGAGATGTGTGTGTGTGTGTGATGTGTGTGTGTGTGTGTGGAGATGTGTGTGTGTGTGTGTGGAGATGTGTGTGGGTGTGTGTGTGGAGATGTGGGTGTGTGTGTGGAGATGTGTGTGGAGATGTGTGTGTGTGGCGATGTGTGTGTGTGTGTGGAGATGTGTGTGTGGAGATGTGTGTGTGTGGAGATGTGTGTGTGTGTGGAGATGTGTGGGTGTGCGTGTGTGTGGAGATGTGTGTGTGTGGAGGTGTGTGTGTGTGTGGAGATGTGAGAGTGTGTGTGGGGAGATGTGTGTGTGTGTGTGTGGAGATGTGTGTGTGTGTGTGGAGATGTGTGTGTGTGTGGAGATGTGTGTGTGTGTGGAGATGTGTGTGTGTGTGGAGATGTGTGTGTGTGTGTGTGTGTGGGGGGGGGGTGTGTGTGTGTGGGTGTGGAGATGTGTGTGTGTGTGGAGATGTGTGTGTGGGGACGTGTGTGTGCGGGGGGATGTGTGTGTGTGTGTGTGTGTGTGGAGATGTGTGTGTGTGTGGAGATGTGTGTGTGTGGAGATGTGTGTGTGTGTGGAGATGTGTGTGTGTGTGTGGGGGGGGATGTGTGTGTGTGTGTGTATGGAGATGTGTGTATGGAGATGTGTGTGTGTGGAGGTGTGTGTGTGTAGATGTGTGTGTGGAGATGTGTGTATGGAGATGTGTGTATGGAGATGTGTGTATGGAGATGTGTGTGTGTGTGTGGAGATGTGTGTGTGGAGATGTGTGTATGTGTGTGTGGAGATGTGGGTGTGTGTGGAGATGTGTGTGTGTGTGTGGAGATGTGTGTGTGTGTGTGGAGATGTGTGTATGGAGATGTGTGTGTGTGTGTGTGTGTGTGGAGGAGATGTGTGTGTGTGTAGATGTCTGTGTGTGTGTGTGGTGATGTGTGTGTGTGTGTGGAGATGTGTGTGTGTGTGTGTGTGGAGATGTGTGTGTGTGTGTGGAGATGTGTGTGTGTGTGTGTGTGCGTGTGGAGGTGTGTGTGTGCGTGTGGAGGTGTGTGTGTGCGTGTGGAGGTGTGTGTATGTGTGTGGAGATGTGTGTGTGTGTGGAGATGTGTGTGTGTGTGTGTGTGGAGATGTGTGTGTGTGTGTGTGGAGATGTGTGTGTGTGTGGAGATGTGTGTGTGTGGAGATGTGTGTGTGTGGAGATGTGTGTGTGTGTGGAGATGTGTGTGTGTGTGATGTGTGTGTGTGGAGATGTGTGTGATGTGTGTGTGTGTGGAGATGTGTGTGTGGAGATGTGTGTGTGTGTGTGTGTGTAGGTGTGTGTGTGTGTGGAGATGTGTGTGTGTGATGTGTGGAGATGCGTGTGTGGAGATGTGTGTGTGTGTGTGTGTGTGGAGATGTGTGTGTGTGGAGATGTGTGTGTGTGGAGATGTGTGTGTGGAGATGCGTGTGTGGAGATGTGTGTGTGTGTGTGTGTAGATGTGTGTGTGGAGATGTGTGTGTGGAGATGTGGGTGTGTGTGAAGATGTGTGTGTGTGTGGAGATGTGTGTGTGTGTGGAGGTGTGTGTGGAGATGTGTGTGTGTGTGGAGATGTGTGTGTGTGTGGAGATGTGTGTGGAGATGTGTGTGTGGAGATGTGTGTGTGTGTGTGGAGATGTGTGTGTGTGTGTGTGGAGATGTGTGTGTGTGTGTGTGGAGATGTGTGTGGAGATGTGTGTGGAGGTGTGTGTGTGTGTGGAGATGTGTGTGTGGAGGTGTGTGTGTGTTTGGAGATGTGTGTGTGGAGGTGTGTGTGTGTTTGGAGATGTGTGTGTGGAGGTGTGTGTGTGTTTGGAGATGTGTCTGGAGATGTGTGTGTGGAGATGTGTGTGTGTGTGGAGATGTGTGTGGAGATGTGTGTGTGGAGATGTGTGTGTGTGTGTGGAGATGTGTGTGTGTGTGGAGATGTGTGTGGAGATGTGTGTGTGGAGGTGTGTGTGTGTTTGGAGATGTGTGTGTGGAGGTGTGTGTGTGTTTGGAGATGTGTGTGTGGAGGTGTGTGTGTGTTTGGAGATGTGTGTGTGGAGGTGTGTGTGTGTTTGGAGATGTGTGTGTGTGTGGAGATGTGTGTGTGGAGGTGTGTGTGTGTTTGGAGGTGTGTGTGTGTGTGTGTGGAGATGTGTGTGTGTGTGTGGAGATGTGTGTTTGGAGATGTGTGTGTGTGTGTGGAGATGTGTGTGTGGAGATGTGTTCCCTGTGTATGTGAAAATGTGCGTGACAGATGATTTGTGTGCGTTTTTTCCGTGAGTAAACTATCTGCAGCAAGTTGAAGATGTGCCACCAAACGTACCCACAATGGTCATGTATCCATTCGGAAAGGTTTGGATGAAGCTGTCTGCATTTGCCTGCCGTGCTGCCTCATAAATCTCCTCATCCGAGGCATCTGGCTTTCCAAATTGAATATTCTCTTTGATGGTCGTGCCAAAAAGCACTGGTTCCTGCAATTCACAGACATGGTGAGGGAGCATCAACCTCATGGGAACATGAACAATTCATAGACATACACATAGTTTGCGAATAATACCAAAATTGGTGGGGTGGTAAATAGTGAGGAGGATAGCCTTCGATTACAGGAGGATGTAGGCGGGCTGATCAGTGGCAAATGAATTCAATCCGGATAAGTGTGAGGCGATGCACTTGGGAGGACAAACAACGCAAAGGGGACACAGCACCGAGGAGTTTCAGAGCAGGGAGGTGATGCTGGAACTGTATAAAACGTTGGTTAGGTCACAGCGAGAGTATTGTGTGCAGTTCAGGAATCCACATTATAGGAGGGATGTGACAGCACTGGAAAGGGGGCAGAGGAGATTTATCAGGATGTTGCCAGGGCTGGAGAGTGTTAGTTATGGAGAGAGTTTGGATAGACTGGGGTTGTTTTCCTGGGAGCAGAGGAGACTGAGGGGGGGGGACAGGATTGTATAAAATTATGAGGGGGAACAGAGAGAGTCGACAGGAGGAAACCTTTCTCCTTGTAGAGGGGTCAATGACCAGGGGGCAGAGATTGAAGGTAAGGGGCAGGAGGGTTAGAGGGGATGTGAGGGAAAACCTTTTCACCCAGAGGGGGCGGGAGTCTGGAACTCGCTGCCTGAAAGGGGGGTGGAGGCAGAGACCCTCAGAACATTTAAGAAGTATTTAATGAGAGATTGGATAGGTTGGGGTTATTTTCCTTGGAACAAAGAAAGCTGAGAGGTGACTTAATTGAGATGCACAGAATGATGAGGGGAAGAGATAGAGTGGACAGGATAAACTTGTTTCTCCTGGTGGAGAATTCTAGAACCAGGGGACAGAGATTCAGGATAAATGGCAGAAGGTGTGGAGGGCCCAGTGCTGGGAAATGGGATTAGAATAGTTAGGGGGTTGTGTTTGACCGGTGCAGACTCGATGGGCCGAAGGGCCTTTCTCTGCATTATGATTTTACGACATGGCTCATGGGCGACATGAACAGCAGCCCCAGCTTGGGGAACATTAACAGCAACAGGAGATACGGATAGCACAACTCTGACTCCATGATGAACCGTGACACATCACCAAGGGAAGGAGGAGATGGGCAGAGTTACGCCAAGGGAGTGACAACACGGTTGAAGAAATGGTTTAAGGTGAGAGGTGGGAAAGAGGAAAGTGGGATTAGAGGAGCGCTGTGGGAGGAAAGAGGTTGGTTCAGAGGAGAGGAGGACAGAGAGCAATGGGGAAGTGCTAACCTGGCTAATGTAACCAATAACGTGACTGCGCAACCAATGTGGATCCAGGGTCCTGATGTTGTATCCATCCAATGTGATAAATCCGCTGTCTGGGTCATAGAACCTTTCCAGCAAAGATGCGACTGTCGACTTGCCTTCAAACCATTTTAATCACATTAGGAAACAATTTAAAAGCAGATCTCCCATCCTCCTCCACATGGTCACTGAACACATTCAAAGAATGGATACATCCATTCCTGTCTCGGGCAGAGATCACATCATGCAGCATTCCCATTCCATTCCAATCCAATCCCATTCCCATTCCAATCACCAAGATGTACTTCGGGGAGACTTCCCACATTTTATTGGGTAAGGTTGTGTTTTATCCATTCTTTCACCTCACCCAGGAGATGATGAACTGGTCGAGGGCGGAACAGAATCGAGAAGCTTACTCCTGCTCTGAATTTGTATTATGCGGCAGCCAGTGAATGGGGATATATGAATCAGGATATACGGAGAGTCACTCAGATACAGGGGAGGCCAGATCAAACAGTGGTCATTTCCTGTCTGACTTTTGTTTCAATAAACATTTTATTGAGGTATTTTTGGTATAGTGACAACAACAAAATAAACAATATACATGAAACCATAAACATAGTGCAAAAGCCATTTACCTCTCGCACAGGTCCCACCCTTATTGACCCCCTACTCTAACATAAACTACTCCCCCCCGCCCCCTGTCTGCTGACGATTAATTTCCCGCAAAGAAGTCGACGAACGGTTGCCACCTCTGGGCGAACCCTAACAGTGACCCTCTCAAGGCGAACTTGATTTTCTCCAAACAGAGAAAGCTAGCCATGTCCGATAGCCAGGTCTCTGACTTCGGAGGCTTTGAGTCCCTCCAAGCTAATGGTAACCGTCTCCGGGCTACCAGGGAAGCAAAGGCGAGAACGTCTGCCTCTTTCTCCTCCTGGATTCCCGGGTTTCTGACACCCCGAAAATCGCCACCCCATGGACTCAGCGCCACCCTTGTTTTTAACACCATGGACATGACGTCCACAAACCCCTGGCAGAATCCCCTAAGCTTTGGACATGTCCAAAACATGTGGACATGGTTCGCCGGTCCTCCTGCACATTTTGTGCACCTGTCCTCCACCCCCAACAAATGGGCAGCACAGTAGCATTGTGGATAGCACAATTGCTTCACAGCTCCAGGGTCCCAGGTTCGATTCCGGCTTGGGTCACTGTCTGTGCAGAGTCTGCACATCCTCCCCGTGTGTGCGTGGGTTTCCTCCGGGTGCTCCGGTTTCCTCCCACAGTCCAAAGATGTGGAGATGCCGGCGTTGGACTGGGGTGAGCACAGCAAGAAGTCTTACAACACCAGGTTAAAGTCCAACAGGTTTGTTTCGATGTCACTAGCTTTCGGAGCCCTGCTCCTTCCTCAGGTGAATGAAGAGGTATGATATGAGGTATGAGGTCCAAAGATGTGCAGGTTAGGTGGATTGGCCAAGATAAATTGCCCTTAGTGTCCAAAATTGCCCTTAGTGTCCAAAAATGCCCTAGTGTTGGGTGGGGTTACTGGGTTATGGGGAGAGGGTGGAGGCGTTGACCTTGGGTAGGGTGCTCTTTCCAAGAGCCGGTGCAGACTTGATGGGCCGAATGGCCTCCTTCTGCACTGTAAATTCTATGTTAATCTATGTTTAAGAATCTGCTCATCCGGGCCACTGTCATGTGAGCCTGGTGAACAACCTTAAATTGTATCAGGCTGAGCCTGGCACATGTTGCAGACATGTTGACACTACACAACGCGTCTGCCCATAGACCATCCTCTATCTCTCCTCCCAGCTCCTCCTCCCACTTGCGCTTCAGCTCTTCGGTCTGCGTCACCTCCGACCCCAAAAGCTCCTTATAAATGTCCGAGACGCTCCCTTCTCCTACCCACCCTCTGGAAACTCCCCTGTCCTGAATCCCCCTTAGCGGTAGGAGCGGGAAGGTTGACACCTGTTTACGAAGGAAATCCCGCACCTGCAGAGACCTGAATTTGTTTCCCCTCGCCAACCCAAACTTCTCATCCAGCGCCCTCATACTCGGAAGGCTCCCCTCGATGACCATATCCCCCATCCTCTCTCCGCCATAACCAGAACCCCCCGTCCATACTCCCCGGGGCAAACCGGTGATTATCACAGATTGGGGCCCAGACCGATGCTCCCACTGCTCCCACATGCCGCCTCCACTGGCCCAAAACTCTCAGGGCCGCCACCACCACGGGACTGGTGGAGTACCATGCCGGCAGGAACAGCAGAGGCGCAGTTACCAACACCCCCAAACTGGTGCCCTTACATGAAGCCGCCTCCATACGCACCCATGCCGACCCCTCCCCCACCACTCACTTCCTGATCATGGCTAAATTAGCCGCCCAGTAATCCTGTCAGACTTTTTAAATCTTCATGTAACTCGATATCTTCACCTGTGCAGCACTGCCCAACACATTTTGATATCAGAGACCCATCAAACTGTCCCCCATACACTGATAACAGAGACCCGTCAAACTGTCCCACACACACGGATATCAGAGACACATCAAACTGTCCCACACTGTCCCACACACACTGATATCAGAGACACATCAAACTGTCCCACACTGTCCCGCACACACTGATATCAGAGACACATCAAACTGTCCCTCACTGTCCCACACACACTGATATCAGAGACACATCAAACTGTCCCACACTGCCCCACACACACTGATATCAGAGACCCATCAAACTGTCCCACACTGTCCCACACTCACTGACATCAGAGACACATCAAACTGTCCCACACTGCCCCACACACACTGATATCAGAGACCCATCAAACTGTCCCACACTGTCCCACACACACTGATATCAGAGACACATCAAACTGCCCCACACTGTCCCACACACACTGATATCAGAGACACATCAAACTGCCCCACACTGTCCCACACACACTGATATCAGAGACACATCAAACTGTCCCACACTGTCCCCCACACACTGATATCAGAGACACATCAAACTGTCCCACACTGTCCCACACACACTGATATCAGGGACACACCAAACTGTCCCACACTGTCCCACACACACTGATATCAGAGACACATCAAACTGCCGCTCACTGTCCCACACACACTGATATCAGAGACACATCAAACTGCCCCACACACACTGATATCAGAGACACATCAAACTGTCCAACACTGTCCACACACACACTGATATCAGAGACACATCAAACTGTCCCACACTGTCCACACACACTGATATCAGAGACACATCAAACTGTCCCACACTGTCCCACACACACTGATATCAGAGACACATCAAACTGTCTCACACTGTCCCACACACACTGATATCAGAGACACATCAAACTGCCCCACACTGTCCCACACACACTGATATCAGAGACACATCAAACTGTCTCACACTGTCCCACACACACTGATATCAGAGACACATCAAACTGCCCCACACTGTCCCACACACACTGATATCAGAGACACATCAAACTGTCTCACACTGTCCCACACACACTGATATCAGAGACACATCAAACTGTCTCACACACACTGATATCAGAGACACATCAAACTGTCCCTCACTGTCCCACACACACTGATATCAGAGACACATCAAACTGTCTCACACTGTCCCACACACACTGATATCAGAGACACATCAAACTGTCCCACACTGTCCCACACACACTGATATCAGAGACACATCAAACTGTCCCTCACTGTCCCACACACACTGATATCAGAGACACATCAAACTGTCTCACACACACTGATATCAGAGACACATCAAACTGTCCCTCACTGTCCCACACACACTGATATCAGAGACACATCAAACTGTCCCACACTGTCCCACACACACTGATATCAGAGACACATCAAACTGTCGCACACTGTCCCACACACACTGATATCAGAGACACATCAAACTGTCCCACACTGTCCCACACACTGATATCAGAGACACATCAAACTGTCCCACACTGTCCCACACACACTGATATCAGAGACACATCAAACTGTCCCACACTGTCCCACACACACTGATATCAGAGACACATCAAACTGTCCCACACTGTCCGACACACACTGATATCAGAGACACATCAAACTGTCCCACACACACTGATATCAGAGACACATCAAACTGTCCCACACTGTCCCACACTGTCCCACACCCACTGATATCAGAGACACATCAAACTGTCCCACACTGTCCCACACTCACTGATATCAGAGACACATCAAACTGTCCCACACTGACCCACACACACTGATGTCAGAGACCCATCAAACTGTCCCACACTGTCCCACACACACTGATATCAGAGACACATCAAACTGTCCCACACTGTCCCACACACACTGATATCAGAGACACATCAAACTGTCCCACACTGTCCCACACACACTGATATCAGAGACCCATCAAACTGTCCCACACTGTCCTACACACACTGATATCAGAGACACATCAAACTGTCCCTCACTGTCCCACACACACTGATATCAGAGACACATCAAACTGTCCCACACTGTCCCACACACACTGATATCAGAGACACATCAAACTGCCCCACACACACTGATATCAGAGACACATCAAACTGTCCCACACTGTCCCACACACACTGATATCAGAGACACATCAAACTGCCCCACACACACTGATATTAGAGACACATCAAACTGTCCCACACTGTCCCACACACACTGATATCAGAGACACATCAAACTGTCTCACACTGTCCCACACACACTGATATCAGAGACACATCAAACTGTCTCACACTGTCCCACACTCACTGATATCAGAGACACATCAAACTGTCCCACACTGTCCCACACACACTGATATCAGAGACACATCAAACTGCCCCACACTGTCCCACACACACTGATATCAGAGACACATCAAACTGTCCCACACTGTCCCGCACACACTGATATCAGAGACACATCAAACTGTCCCACACTGTCCCACACACACTGATATCAGAGACACATCAAACTGTCCCACACTGTCCCACACACACTGATATCAGAGACACATCAAACTGTCCCTCACTGTCCCACACACACTGATATCAGAGACACATCAAACTGTCCCACACTGTCCCACACACACTGATATCAGAGACACATCAAACTGTCCCACACACACTGATATCAGAGACACATCAAACTGTCCCACACTGTCCCACACACACTGATATCAGAGACACATCAAACTGTCCCACACACACTGATATCAGAGACACATCAAACTGTCCCACACTGTCCCACACACTGATATCAGAGACACATCAAACTGTCCCACACTGTCCCACACACACTGATATCAGAGACACATCAAACTGTCCCACACTGTCCCACACACACTGATATCAGAGACACATCAAACTGTCCCACACTGTCCCACACACACTGATATCAGAGACACATCAAACTGTCTCACACTGTCCCACACACACTGATATCAGAGACACATCAAACTGTCTCTCACTGTCCCACACACACTGATATCAGAGACACATCAAACTGTCCCTCACTGTCCCACACACACTGATATCAGAGACACATCAAACTGTCCCACACTGTCCCACACACACTGATATCAGAGACACATCAAACTGTCCCACACTGTCCCACACTCACTGATATCAGAGACACATCAAACTGTCTCTCACTGTCCCACACACACTGATATCAGAGACACATCAAACTGTCCCTCACTGTCCCACACACACTGATATCAGAGACACATCAAACTGTCCCACACTGTCCCACACACACTGATATCAGAGACACATCAAACTGTCCCACACTGTCCCACACACACTGATATCAGAGACACATCAAACTGTCCCACACTGTCCCACACTCACTGATATCAGAGACACATCAAACTGTCCCACACTGTCCCGCACACACTGATATCAGAGACACATCAAACTGTCCCACACTGTCCCACACACACTGATATCAGAGACACATCAAACTGTCCCACACTGTCCCACACACACTGATATCAGAGACACATCAAACTGTCCCTCACTGTCCCACACACACTGATATCAGAGACACATCAAACTGTCCCACACTGTCCCACACACTGATATCAGAGACACATCAAACTGTCCCACACTGTCCCACACACACTGATATCAGAGACACATCAAACTGTCCCACACTGTCCCACACACACTGGTATCAGAGACACATCAAACTGTCCCACACTGTCCCACACACACTGATATCAGAGACACATCAAACTGTCCCTCACTGTCCCACACACGCTGATATCAGAGACACGTCAAACTGTCCCACACTGTTCCACACACACTGATATCAGAGACACATCAAACTGCCCCTCACTGTCCCACACTCACTGATATCAGAGACACATCAAACTGTCCCACACTGTCCCGCACACACTGATATCAGAGACACATCAAACTGTCCCACACTGTCCCACACACACTGATATCAGAGACACATCAAACTGTCCCACACTGTCCCACACACACTGATATCAGAGACACATCAAACTGTCCCTCACTGTCCCACACACACTGATATCAGAGACACATCAAACTGTCCCACACTGTCCCACACACTGATATCAGAGACACATCAAACTGTCCCACACTGTCCCACACACACTGATATCAGAGACACATCAAACTGTCCCACACTGTCCCACACACACTGGTATCAGAGACACATCAAACTGTCCCACACTGTCCCACACACACTGATATCAGAGACACATCAAACTGTCCCACACTGTCCCACACTCACTGATATCAGAGACACATCAAACTGCCCCTCACTGTCCCACACACACTGATATCAGAGACACATCAAACTGTCCCACACTGTCCGACACACACTGATATCAGAGACACATCAAACTGTCCCACACTGTCCCACACACACTGGTATCAGAGACACATCAAACTGTCCCACACTGTCCCACACACTCTGATATCAGAGACACATCAAACTGTCCCACACTGTCCCACACACACTGATATCAGAGACACATCAAACTGTCCCACACTGTCCCACACACACTGATATCAGAGACACATCAAACTGTCCCACACTGTCCCACACACACTGATATCAGAGACACATCAAACTGTCCCACACTGTCCCACACACACTGATATCAGAGACACATCAAACTGTCCCACACTGTCCCACACACACTGATATCAGAGACACATCAAACTGCCCCTCACTGTCCCACACACTGATATCAGAGACACATCAAACTGTCCCACACTGTCCCACACACACTGATATCAGAGACACATCAAACTGTCCCTCACTGTCCCACACACACTGATATCAGAGACACATCAAACTGCCCCACACTGTCCCACACACACTGGTATCAGAGACACATCAAACTGTCCCACACTGTCCACACACACTGATATCAGAGACACATCAAACTGCCCCACACTGTCCCACACACACTGATATCAGAGACACATCAAACTGCCCCACACTGTCCCACACACACTGATATCAGAGACACATCAAACTGTCCCACACTGTCCCACACACACTGATATCAGAGACACATCAAACTGTCCCTCACTGTCCCACACACACTGATATCAGAGACACATCAAACTGCCCCACACTGTCCCACACACACTGGTATCAGAGACACATCAAACTGTCCCACACTGTCCACACACACTGATATCAGAGACACATCAAACTGCCCCACACTGTCCCACACACACTGATATCAGAGACACATCAAACTGTCCCTCACTGTCCCACACACACTGATATCAGAGACACATCAAACTGTCCCACACTGTCCCACACACACTGATATCAGAGACACATCAAACTGTCCCTCACTGTCCCACACACACTGATATCAGAGACACATCAAACTGCCCCACACTGTCCCACACACACTGATATCAGAGACACATCAAACTGCCCCACACTGTCCCACACACACTGATATCAGAGACACATCAAACTGCCCCACACTGTCCCACACACACTGATATCAGAGACACATCAAACTGCCCCACACTGTCCCACACACACTGATATCAGAGACACATCAAACAGTCCCACACTGTCCCACACACACTGATATCAGAGACACATCAAACTGTCCCACACTGTCCACACACACTGATATCAGAGACACATCAAACTGTCCCACACTGTCCCACACACACTGATATCAGAGACACATCAAACTGTCCCACACTGTCCCACACACACTGATATCAGAGACACATCAAACTGTCCCACACTGTCCCACACACACTGATATCAGAGACACGTCAAACTGTCCCACACTGTCCCACACACACAGATATCAGAGACACATCAAACTGTCCGACACTGTCCCACACACACTGATATCAGAGACACATCAAACTGTCCCACACTGTCCCACACACACTGATATCAGAGACACGTCAAACTGTCCCACACTGTCCCACACACACTGATATCAGAGACACATCAAACTGTCCCAAACTGTCCCACACACACTGATATCAGAGACACATCAAACTGTCCCACACTGTCCCAATAAAACTGATATCAGAGACACATCAAACTGCCCCTCACTGTCCCACACACTGATATCAGAGACACATCAAACTGCCCCACACTGTCCCACACACACTGATATCAGAGACACATCAAACTGTCTCTCACTGTCCCACACACACTGACATCAGAGACACATCAAACTGTC
The DNA here is from genome assembly GCF_047496885.1 of Scyliorhinus torazame. Lineage (NCBI taxonomy): Eukaryota > Metazoa > Chordata > Chondrichthyes > Carcharhiniformes > Scyliorhinidae > Scyliorhinus > Scyliorhinus torazame. The sequence goes on from NC_092717.1 coordinate 250,704,502, forward strand.
CCACACTGTCCCACACACACTGATATCAGAGACACATCAAACTGTCCCACACTGTCCCAATAAAACTGATATCAGAGACACATCAAACTGCCCCTCACTGTCCCACACACACTGATATCAGAGACACATCAAACTGCCCCTCACTGTCCCACACACACTGATATCAGAGACACATCAAACTGTCCCACACACACTGATATCAGAGACACATCAAACTGCCCCACACTGTCCCACACACTGATATCAGAGACACATCAAACTGTCCCACACTGTCCCACACACACTGATATCAGAGACACATCAAACTGTCCCACACTGTCCACACACACTGATATCAGAGACACATCAAACTGCCCCACACTGTCCCACACACACTGATATCAGAGACACATCAAACTGTCCCTCACTGTCCCACACACACTGATATCAGAGACACATCAAACTGTCCCACACACACTGGTATCAGAGACACATCAAACTGCCCCACACTGTCCCACACACACTGATATCAGAGACACATCAAACTGTCCCACACACACTGATATCAGAGACACATCAAACTGCCCCACACACACTGATATCAGAGACACATCAAACTGTCCCACGCTGTCCCACACACATTGATATCAGAGACACATCAAACTGTCCCCCACTGTCCTCCACACACTGATATCAGAGACACATCAAACTGCCCCACACTGTCCTACACACACTGATATCAGAGACACATCAAACTGTCCCACACTGTCCCACACACACTGATATCAGAGACACATCAAACTGTCCCTCACTGTCCCACACACACTGATATCAGAGACACATCAAACTGTCCCACACTGTCCCACACACACTGATATCAGAGACACATCAAACTGTCCCACACTGTCCCACACTCACTGATATCAGAGACACATCAAACTGTCCCACACTGACTGATATCAGACACATCAAACTGCCCCACACTGTCCCACACACACTGATATCAGAGACACATCAAACTGTCCCTCACTGTCCCACACACACTGATATCAGAGACACATCAAACTGTCCCACACACACTGATATCAGAGACACATCAAACTGTCCCACACTGTCCCACACACACTGATATCAGAGACACATCAAACTGTCCCACACTGCCCCACACACACTGATATCAGAGACACATCAAACTGTCCCTCACTGTCCCACACACACTGATATCAGAGACACATCAAACTGCCCCTCACTGTCCCACACACACTGATATCAGAGACACATCAAACTGTCCCTCACTGTCCCACACACACTGATATCAGAGACACATCAAACTGTCCCACACTGTCCCACACACACTGATATCAGAGACACATCAAACTGTCCCACACTGTCCCACACACACTGATATCAGAGACACATCAAACTGTCCCACACACACTGATATCAGAGACACATCAAACTGTCCCACACTGTCCCACACACACTGATATCAGAGACACATCAAACTGTCCTACACTGTCCCACACACACTGATATCAGAGACACATCAAACTGTCCCACACTGTCCCACACACACTGATATCAGAGACACATCAAACTGTCCCACACACACTGATATCAGAGACACATCAAACTGTCCCACACTGTCCCACACACACTGATATCAGAGACACATCAAACTGTCCCACACTGTCCCACACACACTGATATCAGAGACACATCAAACTGTCCCACACACACTGATATCAGAGACACATCAAACTGTCCCACACTGTCCCACACACACTGATATCAGAGACACATCAAACTGTCCCACACTGTCCCACACACACTGATATCAGAGACACATCAAACTGTCTCACACTGTCCCACACACACTGATATCAGAGACACATCAAACTGTCCCACACTGTCCCACACACACTGATATCAGAGACACATCAAACTGTCCCTCACTGTCCCACACACACTGATATCAGAGACACATCAAACTGCCCCTCACTGTCCCACACACACTGATATCAGAGACACATCAAACTGCCCCTCACTGTCCCACACTGACTGATATCAGAGACACATCAAACTATCCCACACTGTCCCACACACACTGATATCAGAGACACATCAAACTGTCCCACACTGTCCCACACTGACTGATATCAGAGACACATCAAACTGCCCCACACTGTCCCACACACACTGATATCAGAGACACATCAAACTGTCCCACACTGTCCCACACTGACTGATATCAGAGACACATCAAACTGCCCCACACTGTCCCACACACACTGATATCAGAGACACATCAAACTGCCCCACACTGTCCCACACACACTGATATCAGAGACACATCAAACTGTCTCTCACTGTCCCACACACACTGATATCAGAGACACATCAAACTGTCTCACACTGTCCCACACACACTGATATCAGAGACACATCAAACTGTCCCACACTGTCCCACACACACTGATATCAGAGACACATCAAACTGTCCCACACTGTCCCACACACACTGATATCAGAGACACATCAAACTGCCCCTCACTGTCCCACACGCACTGATATCAGAGACACATCAAACTGTCCCACGCTGTCCCACACACACTGATATCAGAGACACATCAAACTGCCCCTCACTGTCCCACACACACTGATATCAGAGACACATCAAACTGTCCCACACTGTCCCACACACACTGATATCAGAGACACATCAAACTGTCCCACACTGTCCCACACACTGATATCAGAGACACATCAAGCTGTCCCACACTGTCCCACACACACTGATATCAGAGACACATCAAACTGTCCCACACTGTCCCACACACTGATATCAGAGACACATCAAGCTGTCCCACACTGTCCCACACACACTGATATCAGAGACACATCAAGCTGTCCAACACTGTCCCACACACACTGATATCAGAGACACATCAAGCTGTCCCACACTGTCCCACACACACTGATATCAGAGACACATCAAACTGTCCCTCACTGTCCCACACACACTGATATCAGAGACACATCAAACTGTCCCACACTGTCCCACACACACTGATATCAGAGACACATCAAACTGTCCCACACTGTCCCACACTCACTGATATCAGAGACACATCAAACTGTCCCACACTGACTGATATCAGACACATCAAACTGCCTCACACTGTCCCACACACACTGATATCAGAGACACATCAAACTGTCCCTCACTGTCCCACACACACTGATATCAGAGACACATCAAACTGTCCCACACACACTGATATCAGAGACACATCAAACTGTCCCACACTGTCCCACACACACTGATATCAGAGACACATCAAACTGTCCCACACTGCCCCACACACACTGATATCAGAGACACATCAAACTGTCCCTCACTGTCCCACACACACTGATATCAGAGACACATCAAACTGCCCCTCACTGTCCCACACACACTGATATCAGAGACACATCAAACTGTCCCTCACTGTCCCACACACACTGATATCAGAGACACATCAAACTGTCCCACACTGTCCCACACACACTGATATCAGAGACACATCAAACTGTCCCACACTGTCCCACACACACTGATATCAGAGACACATCAAACTGTCCCACACACACTGATATCAGAGACACATCAAACTGTCCCACACTGTCCCACACACACTGATATCAGAGACACATCAAACTGTCCTACACTGTCCCACACACACTGATATCAGAGACACATCAAACTGTCCCACACTGTCCCACACACACTGATATCAGAGACACATCAAACTGTCCCACACACACTGATATCAGAGACACATCAAACTGTCCCACACTGTCCCACACACACTGATATCAGAGACACATCAAACTGTCCCACACTGTCCCACACACACTGATATCAGAGACACATCAAACTGTCCCACACACACTGATATCAGAGACACATCAAACTGTCCCACACTGTCCCACACACACTGATATCAGAGACACATCAAACTGTCCCACACTGTCCCACACACACTGATATCAGAGACACATCAAACTGTCTCACACTGTCCCACACACACTGATATCAGAGACACATCAAACTGTCCCACACTGTCCCACACACACTGATATCAGAGACACATCAAACTGTCCCTCACTGTCCCACACACACTGATATCAGAGACACATCAAACTGCCCCTCACTGTCCCACACACACTGATATCAGAGACACATCAAACTGCCCCTCACTGTCCCACACTGACTGATATCAGAGACACATCAAACTATCCCACACTGTCCCACACACACTGATATCAGAGACACATCAAACTGTCCCACACTGTCCCACACTGACTGATATCAGAGACACATCAAACTGCCCCACACTGTCCCACACACACTGATATCAGAGACACATCAAACTGTCCCACACTGTCCCACACTGACTGATATCAGAGACACATCAAACTGCCCCACACTGTCCCACACACACTGATATCAGAGACACATCAAACTGCCCCACACTGTCCCACACACACTGATATCAGAGACACATCAAACTGTCTCTCGCTGTCCCACACACACTGATATCAGAGACACATCAAACTGTCTCACACTGTCCCACACACACTGATATCAGAGACACATCAAACTGTCCCACACTGTCCCACACACACTGATATCAGAGACACATCAAACTGCCCCTCACTGTCCCACACGCACTGATATCAGAGACACATCAAACTGTCCCACGCTGTCCCACACACACTGATATCAGAGACACATCAAACTGCCCCTCACTGTCCCACACACACTGATATCAGAGACACATCAAACTGTCCCACACTGTCCCACACACACTGATATCAGAGACACATCAAACTGTCCCACACTGTCCCACACACTGATATCAGAGACACATCAAGCTGTCCCACACTGTCCCACACACACTGATATCAGAGACACATCAAACTGTCCCACACTGTCCCACACACTGATATCAGAGACACATCAAGCTGTCCCACACTGTCCCACACACACTGATATCAGAGACACATCAAGCTGTCCAACACTGTCCCACACACACTGATATCAGAGACACATCAAGCTGTCCCACACTGTCCCACACACACTGATATCAGAGACACATCAAACTGTCCCACACTGTCCCACACACACTGATATCAGAGACACATCAAACTGTCCCACACTGTCCCACACACTGATATCAGAGACACATCAAGCTGTCCCACACTGTCCCACACACACTGATATCAGAGACACATCAAACTGTCCCACACACACTGATATCAGAGACACATCAAACTGTCCCACACTCACTGATATCAGAGACACATCAAACTGTCCCACACTGTCCCACACACACTGATATCAGAGACACATCAAACTGCCCCTCACTGTCCCACACTGACTGATATCAGAGACACATCAAACTGTCCCACACTGTCCCACACACACTGATATCAGAGACACATCAAACTGTCCCACGCTGTCCCACACACACTGATATCAGAGACACATCAAACTGTCCCACACTGTCCCACACACACTGATATCAGAGACACATCAAACTGTCCCACACTGTCCCACACACACTGATATCAGAGACACATCAAACTGTCCCACACTGTCCCACACACACTGATATCAGAGACACATCAAACTGCCCCTCACTGTCCCACACACACTGATATCAGAGACACATCAAACTGCCCCACACACACTGATATCAGAGACACGTCAAACTGTCCCACACTGTCCCCCACACACTGATATCAGAGACACATCAAACTGCCCCTCACTGTCCCACACACTGATATCAGAGACACATCAAACTGTCCCACACTGTCCCACACACACTGATATCAGAGACACATCAAACTGTCCCACACTGTCCCACACACACTGGTATCAGAGACACATCAAACTGTCCCACACTGTCCACACACACTGATATCAGAGACACATCAAACTGCCCCACACTGTCCCACACACACTGATATCAGAGACACATCAAACTGTCCCTCACTGTCCCACACACACTGATATCAGAGACACATCAAACTGTCCCACACTGTCCCACACACACTGATATCAGAGACACATCAAACTGTCCCTCACTGTCCCACACACACTGATATCAGAGACACATCAAACTGCCCCACACTGTCCCACGCACACTGATATCAGAGACACATCAAACTGCCCCACACTGTCCCACACACACTGATATCAGAGACACATCAAACTGTCTCACACTGTCCCACACACACTGATATCAGAGACACATCAAACTGCCCCACACTGTCCCACACACACTGATATCAGAGACACATCAAACTGCACCACACTGTCCCACACACACTGATATCAGAGACACATCAAACTGTCCCACACTGTCCCACACACACTGATATCAGAGACACATCAAACTGTCCCACACTGTCCACACACACTGATATCAGAGACACATCAAACTGTCCCACACTGTCCCACACACACTGATATCAGAGACACATCAAACTGTCCCACACTGTCCCAGACACACTGATATCAGAGACACATCAAACTGTCCCACACTGTCCCACACACACTGATATCAGAGACACGTCAAACTGTCCCACACTGTCCCACACACACAGATATCAGAGACACATCAAACTGTCCCACACTGTCCCACACACACTGATATCAGAGACACATCAAACTGTCCCACACTGTCCCACACACACTGATATCAGAGACACGTCAAACTGTCCCACACTGTCCCACACACACTGATATCAGAGACACATCAAACTGTCCCAAACTGTCCCACACACACTGATATCAGAGACACATCAAACTGTCCCACACTGTCCCAATAAAACTGATATCAGAGACACATCAAACTGCCCCTCACTGTCCCACACACTGATATCAGAGACACATCAAACTGCCCCACACTGTCCCACACACACTGATATCAGAGACACATCAAACTGTCTCTCACTGTCCCACACACACTGACATCAGAGACACATCAAACTGTCCCACACTGTCCCACACACACTGATATCAGAGACACATCAAACTGTCCCACACTGTCCCAATAAAACTGATATCAGAGACACATCAAACTGCCCCTCACTGTCCCACACACACTGATATCAGAGACACATCAAACTGCCCCTCACTGTCCCACACACACTGATATCAGAGACACATCAAACTGTCCCACACTGTCCCACACACACTGATATCAGAGACACATCAAACTGCCCCACACTGTCCCACACACTGATATCAGAGACACATCAAACTGTCCCACACTGTCCCACACACACTGATATCAGAGACACATCAAACTGTCCCACACTGTCCACACACACTGATATCAGAGACACATCAAACTGCCCCACACTGTCCCACACACACTGATATCAGAGACACATCAAACTGTCCCTCACTGTCCCACACACACTGATATCAGAGACACATCAAACTGTCCCACACACACTGGTATCAGAGACACATCAAACTGCCCCACACTGTCCCACACACACTGATATCAGAGACACATCAAACTGTTCCACACACACTGATATCAGAGACACATCAAACTGCCCCACACACACTGATATCAGAGACACATCAAACTGTCCCACGCTGTCCCACACACATTGATATCAGAGACACATCAAACTGCCCCTCACTGTCCCACACACACTGATATCAGAGACACATCAAACTGCCCCACACTGTCCTACACACACTGATATCAGAGACACATCAAACTGTCCCACACACACTGATATCAGAGACACATCAAACTGTCCCTCACTGTCCCACACACACTGATATCAGAGACACATCAAACTGTCCCACACTGTCCCACACACACTGATATCAGAGACACATCAAACTGTCCCACACTGTCCCACACTCACTGATATCAGAGACACATCAAACTGTCCCACACTGACTGATATCAGACACATCAAACTGCCCCACACTGTCCCACACACACTGATATCAGAGACACATCAAACTGTCCCTCACTGTCCCACACACACTGATATCAGAGACACATCAAACTGTCCCACACACACTGATATCAGAGACACATCAAACTGTGCCACACTGTCCCACACACACTGATATCAGAGACACATCAAACTGTCCCACACTGCCCCACACACACTGATATCAGAGACACATCAAACTGTCCCTCACTGTCCCACACACACTGATATCAGAGACACATCAAACTGCCCCTCACTGTCCCACACACACTGATATCAGAGACACATCAAACTGTCCCTCACTGTCCCACACACACTGATATCAGAGACACATCAAACTGTCCCACACTGTCCCACACACACTGATATCAGAGACACATCAAACTGTCCCACACTGTCCCACACACACTGATATCAGAGACACATCAAACTGTCCCACACACACTGATATCAGAGACACATCAAACTGTCCCACACTGTCCCACACACACTGATATCAGAGACACATCAAACTGTCCTACACTGTCCCACACACACTGATATCAGAGACACATCAAACTGTCCCACACTGTCCCACACACACTGATATCAGAGACACATCAAACTGTCCCACACACACTGATATCAGAGACACATCAAACTGTCCCACACTGTCCCACACACACTGATATCAGAGACACATCAAACTGTCCCACACTGTCCCACACACACTGATATCAGAGACACATCAAACTGTCCCACACTGTCCCACACACTGATATCAGAGACACATCAAACTGTCCCACACTGTCCCACACACACTGATATCAGAGACACATCAAACTGTCCCACACTGTCCCACACACACTGATATCAGAGACACATCAAACTGTCTCACACTGTCCCACACACACTGATATCAGAGACACATCAAACTGTCCCACACTGTCCCACACACACTGATATCAGAGACACATCAAACTGTCCCTCACTGTCCCACACACACTGATATCAGAGACACATCAAACTGCCCCTCACTGTCCCACACACACTGATATCAGAGACACATCAAACTGCCCCTCACTGTCCCACACTGACTGATATCAGAGACACATCAAACTATCCCACACTGTCCCACACACACTGATATCAGAGACACATCAAACTGTCCCACACTGTCCCACACTGACTGATATCAGAGACACATCAAACTGCCCCACACTGTCCCACACACACTGATATCAGAGACACATCAAACTGTCCCACACTGTCCCACACACACTGATATCAGAGACACATCAAACTGTCTCTCACTGTCCCACACACACTGATATCAGAGACACATCAAACTGTCCCACGCTGTCCCACACACACTGATATCAGAGACACATCAAACTGTCCCACACTGTCCCACACACACTGATATCAGAGACACATCAAACTGCCCCTCACTGTCCCACACACACTGATATCAGAGACACATCAAACTGTCCCACGCTGTCCCACACACACTGATATCAGAGACACATCAAACTGCCCCTCACTGTCCCACACACACTGATATCAGAGACACATCAAACTGTCCCACACTGTCCCACACACACTGATATCAGAGACACATCAAACTGTCCCACACTGTCCCACACACTGATATCAGAGACCCATCAAGCTGTCCCACACTGTCCCACACACACTGATATCAGAGACACATCAAACTGTCCCACACTGTCCCACACACTGATATCAGAGACACATCAAGCTGTCCCACACTGTCCCACACACACTGATATCAGAGACACATCAAGCTGTCCCACACTGTCCCACACACACTGATATCAGAGACACATCAAGCTGTCCCACACTGTCCCACACACACTGATATCAGAGACACATCAAACTGTCCCACACTGTCCCACACACACTGATATCAGAGACACATCAAACTGTCCCACACTGTCCCACACACTGATATCAGAGACACATCAAGCTGTCCCACACTGTCCCACACACACTGATATCAGAGACACATCAAACTGTCCCACACACACTGATATCAGAGACACATCAAACTGTCCCACACTCACTGATATCAGAGACACATCAAACTGTCCCACACTGTCCCACACACACTGATATCAGAGACACATCAAACTGTCCCACACTGTCCCACACACACTGATATCAGAGACACATCAAACTGCCCCTCACTGTCCCACACTGACTGATATCAGAGACACATCAAACTGCCCCACACTGTCCCACACACACTGATATCAGAGACACACCAAACTGTCCCACACTGTCCCACACACACTGATATCAGAGACACATCAAACTGCCCCTCACTGTCCCACACACACTGATATCAGAGACACATCAAACTGCCCCTCACTGTCCCACACACACTGATATCAGAGACACATCAAACTGTCCCACACTGTCCCACACACACTGATATCAGAGACACATCAAACTGTCCCACACACACTGATATCAGAGACACATCAAACTGTCCCACACACACTGATATCAGAGACACATCAAACTGTCCCACACTGTCCACACACACTGATATGAGAGACACATCAAACTGTCCCACACTGTCCACACACACTGATATCAGAGACACATCAAACTGTCCCACACTGTCCCACACACACTGATATCAGAGACACATCAAACTGTCCCACACACACTGATATCAGAGACACATCAAACTGTCCCACACTGTCCCACACACACTGATATCAGAGACACATCAAACTGTCCCTCACTGTCCCCACACACTGATATCAGAGACACATCAAACTGTCCCTCACTGTCCCACACACTGATATCAGAGACACATCAAACTGTCCCACACTGTCCCACACACACTGATATCAGAGACACATCAAACTGTCCCTCACTGTCCCCACACACTGATATCAGAGACACATCAAACTGTCCCTCACTGTCCCACACACACCGATATTAGAGACACATCAAACTGTCCCACACTGTCCACACACACTGATATCAGAGACACATCAAACTGTCCCACACTGTCCCACACACACTGATATCAGAGACACATCAAACTGCCCCACACTGCCCCACACACACTGATATCAGAGACACATCAAACTGTCCCACACTGTCCCACACACACTGATATCAGAGACACATCAAACTGCCCCACACTGTCCCACACACACTGATATCAGAGACACATCAAACTGTCCCACACTGTCCCACACACACTGATATCAGAGACACATCAAACTGTCCCACACACACTGATATCAGAGACACATCAAACTGCCCCTCACTGTCCCACACTCACTGATATCAGAGACACATCAAACTGTCCCACACTGTCCCACACACACTGATATCAGAGACACATCAAACTGCCCCTCACTGTCCCACACACACTGATATCAGAGACACATCAAACTGCCCCTCACTGTCCCACACTGACTGATATCAGAGACACATCAAACTATCCCACACTGTCCCACACACACTGATATCAGAGACACATCAAACTGTCCCACACTGTCCCACACTGACTGATATCAGAGACACATCAAACTGCCCCACACTGTCCCACACACACTGATATCAGAGACACATCAAACTGTCCCACACTGTCCCACACTGACTGATATCAGAGACACATCAAACTGCCCCACACTGTCCCACACACACTGATATCAGAGACACATCAAACTGCCCCACACTGTCCCACACACACTGATATCAGAGACACATCAAACTGTCTCTCACTGTCCCACACACACTGATATCAGAGACACATCAAACTGTCTCACACTGTCCCACACACACTGATATCAGAGACACATCAAACTGTCCCACACACACTGATATCAGAGACACATCAAACTGTCCCACACTGTCCCACACACACTGATATCAGAGACACATCAAACTGCCCCTCACTGTCCCACACACACTGATATCAGAGACACATCAAACTGTCCCACGCTGTCCCACACACACTGATATCAGAGACACATCAAACTGCCCCTCACTGTCCCACACACACTGATATCAGAGACACATCAAACTGTCCCACACTGTCCCACACACACTGATATCAGAGACACATCAAACTGTCCCACACTGTCCCACACACTGATATCAGAGACTCATCAAGCTGTCCCACACTGTCCCACACACACTGATATCAGAGACACATCAAACTGTCCCACACTGTCCCACACACTGATATCAGAGACACATCAAGCTGTCCCACACTGTCCCACACACACTGATATCAGAGACACATCAAGCTGTCCCACACTGTCCCACACACACTGATATCAGAGACACATCAAGCTGTCCCACACTGTCCCACACACACTGATATCAGAGACACATCAAACTGTCCCACACTGTCCCACACACACTGATATCAGAGACACATCAAACTGTCCCACACTGTCCCACACACTGATATCAGAGACACATCAAGCTGTCCCACACTGTCCCACACACACTGATATCAGAGACACATCAAACTGTCCCACACACACTGATATCAGAGACACATCAAACTGTCCCACACTCACTGATATCAGAGACACATCAAACTGTCCCACACTGTCCCACACACACTGATATCAGAGACACATCAAACTGTCCCACACTGTCCCACACACACTGATATCAGAGACACATCAAACTGCCCCTCACTGTCCCACACTGACTGATATCAGAGACACATCAAACTGCCCCACACTGTCCCACACACACTGATATCAGAGACACACCAAACTGTCCCACACTGTCCCACACACACTGATATCAGAGACACATCAAACTGCCCCTCACTGTCCCACACACACTGATATCAGAGACACATCAAACTGCCCCTCACTGTCCCACACACACTGATATCAGAGACACATCAAACTGTCCCACACTGTCCCACACACACTGATATCAGAGACACATCAAACTGTCCCACGCTGTCCCACACACACTGATATCAGAGACACATCAAACTGTCCCACACTGTCCCACACACACTGATATCAGAGACACATCAAACTGTCCCACACTGTCCCACACACACTGATATCAGAGACACATCAAACTGTCCCACACTGTCCCACACACACTGATATCAGAGACACATCAAACTGCCCCTCACTGTCCCACACACACTGATATCAGAGACACATCAAACTGCCCCACACACACTGATATCAGAGACACGTCAAACTGTCCCACACTGTCCCCCACACACTGATATCAGAGACACATCAAACTGCCCCACACTGTCCCACACACACTGATATCAGAGACACATCAAACTGTCTCACACTGTCCCACACACACTGATATCAGAGACACATCAAACTGCCCCACACTGTCCCACACACACTGATATCAGAGACACATCAAACTGTCCCTCACTGTCCCACACACACTGATATTAGAGACACATCAAACTGTCCCACACTGTCCACACACACTGATATCAGAGACACATCAAACTGTCCCACACTGTCCCCCACACACTGATATTAGAGACACATCAAACTGTCCCACACTGTCCACACACACTGATATCAGAGACACATCAAACTGTCCCTCACTGTCCCACACACACTGATATCAGAGACACATCAAACTGTCCCACACTGTCCACACACACTGATATCAGAGACACATCAAACTGTCCCACACTGTCCACACACACTGATATTAGAGACACATCAAACTGTCCCACACTGTCCACACACACTGATATCAGAGACACATCAAACTGTCCCACACTGTCCCACACACACTGATATCAGAGACACATCAAACTGTCCCACACTGTCCCACACACACTGATATCAGAGACACATCAAACTGCCCCACACTGTCCCACACACACTGATATCAGAGACACATCAAACTGTCCCACACTGTCCCACACACACTGATATCAGAGACACATCAAACTGTCCCTCACTGTCCCCACACACTGATATCAGAGACACATCAAACTGTCCCTCACTGTCCCACACACTGATATCAGAGACACATCAAACTGTCCCACACTGTCCCACACACACTGATATCAGAGACACATCAAACTGTCCCTCACTGTCCCCACACACTGATATCAGAGACACATCAAACTGTCCCTCACTGTCCCACACACACCGATATTAGAGACACATCAAACTGTCCCACACTGTCCACACACACTGATATCAGAGACACATCAAACTGTCCCACACTGTCCCACACACACTGATATCAGAGACACATCAAACTGCCCCACACTGCCCCACACACACTGATATCAGAGACACATCAAACTGTCCCACACTGTCCCACACACACTGATATCAGAGACACATCAAACTGCCCCACACTGTCCCACACACACTGATATCAGAGACACATCAAACTGTCCCACACTGTCCCACACACACTGATATCAGAGACACATCAAACTGTCCCACACACACTGATATCAGAGACACATCAAACTGCCCCTCACTGTCCCACACTCACTGATATCAGAGACACATCAAACTGTCCCACACTGTCCCACACACACTGATATCAGAGACACATCAAACTGCCCCACACTGTCCCACACACACTGATATCAGAGACACATCAAACTGCCCCTCACTGTCCCACACACACTGATATCAGAGACACATCAAACTGCCCCACACTGTCCCACACACACTGATATCAGAGACACATCAAACTGCCCCTCACTGTCCCACACTGACTGATATCAGAGACACATCAAACTGTCTCACACTGTCCACACTCACTGATATCAGAGACACATCAAACTGTCCCACACTGTCCCACACACACTGATATCAGAGACACATCAAACTGCCCCTCACTGTCCCACACACACTGATATCAGAGACACATCAAACTGTCCCACACTGTCCCACACACACTGATATCAGAGACACATCAAACTGTCCCACACTGTCCCACACTGACTGATATCAGAGACACATCAAACTGCCCCACACTGTCCCACACACACTGATATCAGACACACATCAAACTGCCCCACACTGTCCCACACACACTGATATCAGAGACACATCAAACTGTCCCTCACTGTCCCACACACACTGATATCAGAGACACATCAAACTGTCCCACACTGTCCCACACACACTGATATCAGAGACACATCAAACTGTCCCACACTGTCCCACACACACTGATATCAGAGACACATCAAACTGTCCCACACTGTCCCACACACACTGATATCAGAGACACATCAAACTGTCCCACACTGTCCCACACACACTGATATCAGAGACACATCAAACTGTCCCACACTGTCCCACACACACTGATATCAGAGACACATCAAACTGCCCCTCACTGTCCCACACACACTGATATCAGAGACACATCAAACTGCCCCACACACACTGATATCAGAGACACGTCAAACTGTCCCACACTGTCCCCCACACACTGATATCAGAGACACATCAAACTGCCCCACACTGTCCCACACACACTGATATCAGAGACACATCGAACTGTCTCACACTGTCCCACACACACTGATATCAGAGACACATCAAACTGCCCCACACTGTCCCACACACACTGATATCAGAGACACATCAAACTGTCCCTCACTGTCCCACACACACTGATATTAGAGACACATCAAACTGTCCCACACTGTCCACACACACTGATATCAGAGACACATCAAACTGTCCCTCACTGTCCCACACACACTGATATCAGAGACACATCAAACTGTCCCACACTGTCCACACACACTGATATCAGAGACACATCAAACTGTCCCACACTGTCCACACACACTGATATTAGAGACACATCAAACTGTCCCACACTGTCCACACACACTGATATCAGAGACACATCAAACTGTCCCACACTGTCCCACACACACTGATATCAGAGACACATCAAACTGTCCCACACACACTGATATCAGAGACACATCAAACTGTCCCACACTGTCCCACACACACTGATATCAGAGACACATCAAACTGTCCCTCACTGTCCCCACACACTGATATCAGAGACACATCAAACTGTCCCTCACTGTCCCACACACTGATATCAGAGACACATCAAACTGTCCCACACTGTCCCACACACACTGATATCAGAGACACATCAAACTGTCCCTCACTGTCCCCACACACTGATATCAGAGACACATCAAACTGTCCCTCACTGTCCCACACACACCGATATTAGAGACACATCAAACTGTCCCACACTGTCCACACACACTGATATCAGAGACACATCAAACTGTCCCACACTGTCCCACACACACTGATATCAGAGACACATCAAACTGCCCCACACTGCCCCACACACACTGATATCAGAGACACATCAAACTGTCCCACACTGTCCCACACACACTGATATCAGAGACACATCAAACTGCCCCACACTGTCCCACACACACTGATATCAGAGACACATCAAACTGTCCCACACTGTCCCACACACACTGATATCAGAGACACATCAAACTGTCCCACACACACTGATATCAGAGACACATCAAACTGCCCCTCACTGTCCCACACTCACTGATATCAGAGACACATCAAACTGTCCCACACTGTCCCACACACACTGATATCAGAGACACATCAAACTGTCCCTCACTGTCCCACACACACTGATATCAGAGACACATCAAACTGTCCCACACTGTCCCACACACTGATATCAGAGACACATCAAGCTGTCCCACACTGTCCCACACACACTGATATCAGAGACACATCAAACTGTCCCACACACACTGATATCAGAGACACATCAAACTGTCCCACACTCACTGATATCAGAGACACATCAAACTGTCCCACACTGTCCCACACACACTGATATCAGAGACACATCAAACTGTCCCACACTGTCCCACACACACTGATATCAGAGACACATCAAACTGCCCCTCACTGTCCCACACTGACTGATATCAGAGACACATCAAACTGCCCCACACTGTCCCACACACACTGATATCAGAGACACACCAAACTGTCCCACACTGTCCCACACACACTGATATCAGAGACACATCAAACTGCCCCTCACTGTCCCACACACGCTGATATCAGAGACACATCAAACTGCCCCTCACTGTCCCACACACACTGATATCAGAGACACATCAAACTGTCCCACACTGTCCCACACACAGTGATATCAGAGACACATCAAACTGTCCCACGCTGTCCCACACACACTGATATCAGAGACACATCAAACTGTCCCACACTGTCCCACACACACTGATATCAGAGACACATCAAACTGTCCCACACTGTCCCACACACACTGATATCAGAGACACATCAAACTGTCCCACACTGTCCCACACACACTGATATCAGAGACACATCAAACTGCCCCTCACTGTCCCACACACACTGATATCAGAGACACATCAAACTGCCCCACACACACTGATATCAGAGACACGTCAAACTGTCCCACACTGTCCCCCACACACTGATATCAGAGACACATCAAACTGCCCCACACTGTCCCACACACACTGATATCAGAGACACATCAAACTGTCTCACACTGTCCCACACACACTGATATCAGAGACACATCAAACTGCCCCACACTGCCCCACACACACTGATGTCAGAGACACATCAAACTGTCCCTCACTGTCCCACACACACTGATATCAGAGACACATCAAACTGCCCCACACTGTCCCACACACACTGATATCAGAGACACATCAAACTGCCCCTCACTGTCCCACACACACTGATATCAGAGACACATCAAACTGCCCCACACTGTCCCACACACACTGATATCAGAGACACATCAAACTGCCCCTCACTGTCCCACACTGACTGATATCAGAGACACATCAAACTGTCTCACACTGTCCACACTCACTGATATCAGAGACACATCAAACTGTCCCACACTGTCCCACACACACTGATATCAGAGACACATCAAACTGCCCCTCACTGTCCCACACACACTGATATCAGAGACACATCAAACTGTCCCACACTGTCCCACACACACTGATATCAGAGACACATCAAACTGTCCCACACTGTCCCACACTGACTGATATCAGAGACACATCAAACTGCCCCACACTGTCCCACACACACTGATATCAGAGACACATCAAACTGTCCCACACTGTCCCACACACACTGATATCAGAGACACATCAAACTGTCCCACACTGTCCCACACACACTGATATCAGAGACACATCAAACTGTCCCACACTGTCCCACACTGACTGATATCAGAGACACATCAAACTGCCCCACACTGTCCCACACACACTGATATCAGAGACACATCAAACTGCCCCACACTGTCCCACACACACTGATATCAGAGACACATCAAACTGTCCCTCACTGTCCCACACACACTGATACCGGAGACACATCAAACTGTCCCACACTGTCCCACACACACTGATATCAGAGACACATCAAACTGTCCCACACTGTCCCACACACACTGATATCAGAGACACATCAAACTGTCCCACACTGTCCCACACACACTGATATCAGAGACACATCAAACTGCCCCTCACTGTCCCACACACACTGATATCAGAGACACATCAAACTGCCCCACACTGTCCCACACACACTGATATCAGAGACACATCAAACTGCCCCTCACTGTCCCACACACACTGATATCAGAGACACATCAAACTGCCCCACACTGTCCCACACACACGGATATCAGAGACACATCAAACTGCCCCACACTGTCCCACACACACTGATATCAGAGACACATCAAACTGTCCCACACTGTCCCACACTCACTGATATCAGAGACACATCAAACTGCCCCTCACTGTCCCACACTGACTGATATCAGAGACACATCAAACTGTCTCACACTGTCCACACTCACTGATATCAGAGACACATCAAACTGTCCCACACTGTCCCACACACACTGATATCAGAGACACATCAAACTGCCCCTCACTGTCCCACACACACTGATATCAGAGACACATCAAACTGTCCCACACTGTCCCACACACACTGATATCAGAGACACATCAAACTGCCCCTCACTGTCCCACACTGACTGATATCAGAGACACATCAAACTGTCTCACACTGTCCACACTCACTGATATCAGAGACACATCAAACTGTCCCACACTGTCCCACACACACTGATATCAGAGACACATCAAACTGTCCCACACTGTCCCACACACACTGATATCAGAGACACATCAAACTGTCCCACACTGTCCCACACACACTGATATCAGAGACACATCAAACTGTCCCACACTGTCCCACACACACTGATATCAGAGACACATCAAACTGCCCCTCACTGTCCCACACTGACTGATATCAGAGACACATCAAACTGTCTCACACTGTCCACACTCACTGATATCAGAGACACATCAAACTGTCCCACACTGTCCCACACACACTGATATCAGAGACACATCAAACTGCCCCTCACTGTCCCACACACACTGATATCAGAGACACATCAAACTGTCCCACACTGTCCCACACACACTGATATCAGAGACACATCAAACTGTCCCACACTGTCCCACACTGACTGATATCAGAGACACATCAAACTGCCCCACACTGTCCCACACACACTGATATCAGACACACATCAAACTGCCCCACACTGTCCCACACACACTGATATCAGAGACACATCAAACTGTCCCTCACTGTCCCACACACACTGATATCAGAGACACATCAAACTGTCCCACACTGTCCCACACACACTGATATCAGAGACACATCAAACTGTCCCACACTGTCCCACACACACTGATATCAGAGACACATCAAACTGTCCCACACTGTCCCACACACACTGATATCAGAGACACATCAAACTGTCCCACACTGTCCCACACACACTGATATCAGAGACACATCAAACTGTCCCACACTGTCCCACACACACTGATATCAGAGACACATCAAACTGCCCCTCACTGTCCCACACACACTGATATCAGAGACACATCAAACTGCCCCACACACACTGATATCAGAGACACGTCAAACTGTCCCACACTGTCCCCCACACACTGATATCAGAGACACATCAAACTGCCCCACACTGTCCCACACACACTGATATCAGAGACACATCAAACTGTCTCACACTGTCCCACACACACTGATATCAGAGACACATCAAACTGCCCCACACTGTCCCACACACACTGATATCAGAGACACATCAAACTGTCCCTCACTGTCCCACACACACTGATATCAGAGACACATCAAACTGTCCCACACTGTCCCACACACACTGATATCAGAGACACATCAAACTGTCCCACACACACTGATATCAGAGACACATCAAACTGTCCCACACTGTCCCACACACACTGATATCAGAGACACATCAAACTGTCCCTCACTGTCCCCACACACTGATATCAGAGACACATCAAACTGTCCCTCACTGTCCCACACACTGATATCAGAGACACATCAAACTGTCCCACACTGTCCCACACACACTGATATCAGAGACACATCAAACTGTCCCTCACTGTCCCCACACACTGATATCAGAGACACATCAAACTGTCCCTCACTGTCCCACACACACCGATATTAGAGACACATCAAACTGTCCCACACTGTCCACACACACTGATATCAGAGACACATCAAACTGTCCCACACTGTCCCACACACACTGATATCAGAGACACATCAAACTGCCCCACACTGCCCCACACACACTGATATCAGAGACACATCAAACTGTCCCACACTGTCCCACACACACTGATATCAGAGACACATCAAACTGCCCCACACTGTCCCACACACACTGATATCAGAGACACATCAAACTGTCCCACACTGTCCCACACACACTGATATCAGAGACACATCAAACTGTCCCACACACACTGATATCAGAGACACATCAAACTGCCCCTCACTGTCCCACACTCACTGATATCAGAGACACATCAAACTGTCCCACACTGTCCCACACACACTGATATCAGAGACACATCAAACTGTCCCTCACTGTCCCACACACACTGATATCAGAGACACATCAAACTGTCCCACACTGTCCCACACACTGATATCAGAGACACATCAAGCTGTCCCACACTGTCCCACACACACTGATATCAGAGACACATCAAACTGTCCCACACACACTGATATCAGAGACACATCAAACTGTCCCACACTCACTGATATCAGAGACACATCAAACTGTCCCACACTGTCCCACACACACTGATATCAGAGACACATCAAACTGTCCCACACTGTCCCACACACACTGATATCAGAGACACATCAAACTGCCCCTCACTGTCCCACACTGACTGATATCAGAGACACATCAAACTGCCCCACACTGTCCCACACACACTGATATCAGAGACACACCAAACTGTCCCACACTGTCCCACACACACTGATATCAGAGACACATCAAACTGCCCCTCACTGTCCCACACACGCTGATATCAGAGACACATCAAACTGCCCCTCACTGTCCCACACACACTGATATCAGAGACACATCAAACTGTCCCACACTGTCCCACACACAGTGATATCAGAGACACATCAAACTGTCCCACGCTGTCCCACACACACTGATATCAGAGACACATCAAACTGTCCCACACTGTCCCACACACACTGATATCAGAGACACATCAAACTGTCCCACACTGTCCCACACACACTGATATCAGAGACACATCAAACTGTCCCACACTGTCCCACACACACTGATATCAGAGACACATCAAACTGCCCCTCACTGTCCCACACACACTGATATCAGAGACACATCAAACTGCCCCACACACACTGATATCAGAGACACGTCAAACTGTCCCACACTGTCCCCCACACACTGATATCAGAGACACATCAAACTGCCCCACACTGTCCCACACACACTGATATCAGAGACACATCAAACTGTCTCACACTGTCCCACACACACTGATATCAGAGACACATCAAACTGCCCCACACTGCCCCACACACACTGATGTCAGAGACACATCAAACTGTCCCTCACTGTCCCACACACACTGATATCAGAGACACATCAAACTGCCCCACACTGTCCCACACACACTGATATCAGAGACACATCAAACTGCCCCTCACTGTCCCACACACACTGATATCAGAGACACATCAAACTGCCCCACACTGTCCCACACACACTGATATCAGAGACACATCAAACTGCCCCTCACTGTCCCACACTGACTGATATCAGAGACACATCAAACTGTCTCACACTGTCCACACTCACTGATATCAGAGACACATCAAACTGTCCCACACTGTCCCACACACACTGATATCAGAGACACATCAAACTGCCCCTCACTGTCCCACACACACTGATATCAGAGACACATCAAACTGTCCCACACTGTCCCACACACACTGATATCAGAGACACATCAAACTGTCCCACACTGTCCCACACTGACTGATATCAGAGACACATCAAACTGCCCCACACTGTCCCACACACACTGATATCAGAGACACATCAAACTGTCCCACACTGTCCCACACACACTGATATCAGAGACACATCAAACTGTCCCACACTGTCCCACACACACTGATATCAGAGACACATCAAACTGTCCCACACTGTCCCACACTGACTGATATCAGAGACACATCAAACTGCCCCACACTGTCCCACACACACTGATATCAGAGACACATCAAACTGCCCCACACTGTCCCACACACACTGATATCAGAGACACATCAAACTGTCCCTCACTGTCCCACACACACTGATATCAGAGACACATCAAACTGTCCCACACTGTCCCACACACACTGATATCAGAGACACATCAAACTGTCCCACACTGTCCCACACACACTGATATCAGAGACACATCAAACTGTCCCACACTGTCCCACACACACTGATATCAGAGACACATCAAACTGCCCCTCACTGTCCCACACACACTGATATCAGAGACACATCAAACTGTCCCACGCTGTCCCACACTGACTGATTTCAGAGACACATCAAACTGTCCCACACTGTCCCACACACACTGATATCAGAGACACATCAAACTGCCCCTCACTGTCCCACACTGACTGATATCAGAGACACATCAAACTGCCCCTCACTGTCCCACACACACTGATATCAGAGACACATCAAACTGCCCCACACACACTGATATTAGAGACACATCAAACTGTCCCACACTGTCCACACACACTGATATCAGAGACACATCAAACTGCCCCACACACACTGATATCAGAGACACATCAAACTGCCCCACACACACTGATATTAGAGACACATCAAACTGTCTCACACTGTCCCACACACACTGATATCAGAGACACATCAAACTGCCCCTCACTGTCCCACACACACTGATATCAGAGACACATCAAACTGTCCCACGCTGTCCCACACACACTGATATCAGAGACACATCAAACTGCCCCTCACTGTCCCACACACACTGATATCAGAGACACATCAAACTGTCCCTCACTGTCCCACACACACTGATATCAGAGACACATCAAACTGTCCCTCACTGTCCCACACACACTGATATCAGAGACACATCAAACTGTCCCACACTGTCCCACACACACTGATATCAGAGACACATCAAACTGCCCCTCACTGTCCCACACTGACTGATATCAGAGACACATCAAACTGCCCCTCACTGTCCCACACACACTGATATCAGAGACACATCAAACTGTCCCACACTGTCCCACACACACTGATATCAGAGACACATCAAACTGCCCCTCACTGTCCCACACTGACTGATATCAGAGACACATCAAACTGCCCCTCACTGTCCCACACACACTGATATCAGAGACACATCAAACTGCTACTCACTGTCCCACACACACTGATATCAGAGACACATCAAACTGTCCCACGCTGTCCCACACACACTGATATCAGAGACACATCAAACTGCCCCTCACTGTCCCACACACACTGATATCAGAGACACATCAAACTGCCCCACACACACTGATATCAGAGACACGTCAAACTGTCCCACACTGTCCCCCACACACTGATATCAGAGACACATCAAACTGCCCCACACTGTCCCACACACACTGATATCAGAGACACATCAAACTGTCCCTCACTGTCCACACACACTGATATCAGAGACACATCAAAGTGTCCCACACTGTCCCACACACACTAATATCAGAGACACATCAAACTGTCCCACACTGTCCCCCACACACTGATATCAGAGACACATCAAACTGTCCCACACTGTCCCACACACACTAATATCAGAGACACATCAAACTGTCCCACACTGTCCACACACACTGATATCAGAGACACATCAAACTGCCCCACACTGTCCCCCACACACTGATATTAGAGACACATCAAACTGTCCCACACTGTCCACACTCACTGATATCAGAGACACATCAAACTGTCCCACACTGTCCCCCACACACTGATATCAGAGACACATCAAACTGTCCCTCACTTTCCCACACACACTGATATCAGAGACACATCAAACTGTCCCACACTGTCCCACACACACTGATATCAGAGACACATCAAACTGCCCCACACTGTCCCACACACACTGATATCAGAGACACATCAAACTGCCCCACACTGTCCCACACACACTGATATCAGAGACACATCAAACTGTCTCTCACTGTCCCACACACACTGATATCAGAGACACATCAAACTGTCCCACACACACTGATATCAGAGACACATCAAACTGTCCCACACTGTCCCACACACACTGATATCAGAGACACATCAAACTGTCCCACACACACTGATATCAGAGACACATCAAACTGATCCACACTGTCCCACACACACTGATATCAGAGACACATCAAACTGTCCCACACACACTGATATCAGAGACACATCAAACTGTCCCACACACACTGATATCAGAGACACATCAAACTGCCCCACACTGTCCCGCACACACTGATATCAGAGACACATCAAACTGCCCCTCACTGTCCCACACTCGCTGATATCAGAGACACATCAAACTGTCCCACACTGTCCCACACACACTGATATCAGAGACACATCAAACTGTCCCTCACTGTCCCACACACACTGATATCAGAGACACATCAAACTGTCCCACACTGTCCCACACACACTGATATCAGAGACACATCAAACTGCCCCACACTGTCCCACACACACTGATATCAGAGACACATCAAACTGCCCCACACTGTCCCACACACACTGATATCAGAGACACATCAAACTGTCTCTCACTGTCCCACACACACTGATATCAGAGACACATCAAACTGCCCCTCACTGTCCCACACACACTGATATCAGAGACACATCAAACTGTCCCTCACTGTCCCACACACACTGATATCAGAGACACATCAAACTGTCCCACACTGTCCCACACACACTGATATCAGAGACACATCAAACTGCCCCACACTGTCCCACACACACTGATATCAGAGACACATCAAACTGCCCCACACTGTCCCACACACACTGATATCAGAGACACATCAAACTGTCTCTCACTGTCCCACACACACTGATATCAGAGACACATCAAACTGCCCCTCACTGTCCCACACACACTGATATCAGAGACACATCAAACTGTCCCACACTGTCCCACACACACTGATATCAGAGACACATCAAACTGCCCCTCACTGTCCCACACTGACTGATATCAGAGACACATCAAACTGCCCCTCACTGTCCCACACACACTGATATCAGAGACACATCAAACTGCCCCTCACTGTCCCACACACACTGATATCAGAGACACATCAAACTGTCCCACGCTGTCCCACACACACTGATATCAGAGACACATCAAACTGCCCCTCACTGTCCCACACACACTGATATCAGAGACACATCAAACTGCCCCACACACACTGATATCAGAGACACGTCAAACTGTCCCACACTGTCCCCCACACACTGATATCAGAGACACATCAAACTGCCCCACACTGTCCCACACACACTGATATCAGAGACACATCAAACTGTCCCTCACTGTCCACACACACTGATATCAGAGACACATCAAACTGTCCCACACTGTCCCACACACACTAATATCAGAGACACATCAAACTGTCCCACACTGTCCCCCACACACTGATATCAGAGACACATCAAACTGTCCCACACTGTCCCACACACACTAATATCAGAGACACATCAAACTGTCCCACACTGTCCACACACACTGATATCAGAGACACATCAAACTGCCCCACACTGTCCCCCACACACTGATATTAGAGACACATCAAACTGTCCCACACTGTCCACACACACTGATATCAGAGACACATCAAACTGTCCCTCACTTTCCCACACACACTGATATCAGAGACACATCAAACTGTCCCACACTGTCCCACACTGACTGATATCAGAGACACATCAAACTGCCCCACACTGTCCCACACACACTGATATCAGAGACACATCAAACTGTCCCACACTGTCCCACACACACTGATATCAGAGACACATCAAACTGTCCCACACTGTCCCACACACACTGATATCAGAGACACATCAAACTGTCCCACACTGTCCCACACTGACTGATATCAGAGACACATCAAACTGCCCCACACTGTCCCACACACACTGATATCAGAGACACATCAAACTGCCCCACACTGTCCCACACACACTGATATCAGAGACACATCAAACTGTCCCTCACTGTCCCACACACACTGATATCAGAGACACATCAAACTGTCCCACACTGTCCCACACACACTGATATCAGAGACACATCAAACTGTCCCACACTGTCCCACACACACTGATATCAGAGACACATCAAACTGTCCCACACTGTCCCACACACACTGATATCAGAGACACATCAAACTGCCCCTCACTGTCCCACACACACTGATATCAGAGACACATCAAACTGTCCCACGCTGTCCCACACTGACTGATTTCAGAGACACATCAAACTGTCCCACACTGTCCCACACACACTGATATCAGAGACACATCAAACTGCCCCTCACTGTCCCACACTGACTGATATCAGAGACACATCAAACTGCCCCTCACTGTCCCACACACACTGATATCAGAGACACATCAAACTGCCCCACACACACTGATATTAGAGACACATCAAACTGTCCCACACTGTCCCACACACACTGATATCAGAGACACATCAAACTGCCCCTCACTGTCCCACACACACTGATATCAGAGACACATCAAACTGTCCCACGCTGTCCCACACACACTGATATCAGAGACACATCAAACTGCCCCTCACTGTCCCACACACACTGATATCAGAGACACATCAAACTGTCCCTCACTGTCCCACACACACTGATATCAGAGACACATCAAACTGTCCCTCACTGTCCCACACACACTGATATCAGAGACACATCAAACTGTCCCACACTGTCCCACACACACTGATATCAGAGACACATCAAACTGTCCCACACTGTCCCACAAACACTGATATCAGAGACACATCAAACTGTCCCACACTGTCCCACACACACTGATATCAGAGACTCATCAAACTGCCCCTCACTGTCCCACACTCACTGATATCAGAGACACATCAAACTGTCCCACACTGTCCCACACACACTGATATCAGAGACACATCAAACTGTCCCACACTGTCCCACACACACTGATATCAGAGACACATCAAACTGCCCCACACTGTCCCACACACACTGATATCAGAGACACATCAAACTGTCCCACACTGTCCCACACACACTGATATCAGAGACACATCAAACTGCCCCTCACTGTCCCACACTGACTGATATCAGAGACACATCAAACTGCCCCTCACTGTCCCACACACACTGATATCAGAGACACATCAAACTGTCCCACACTGTCCCACACACACTGATATCAGAGACACATCAAACTGTCCCACACTGTCCCACACACACTGATATCAGAGACACATCAAACTGCCCCTCACTGTCCCACACTGACTGATATCAGAGACACATCAAACTGCCCCTCACTGTCCCACACACACTGATATCAGAGACACATCAAACTGCCCCTCACTGTCCCACACTGACTGATATCAGAGACACATCAAACTGTCCCACACTGTCCCACACACACTGATATCAGAGACACATCAAACTGTCCCACGCTGTCCCACACACACTGATATCAGAGACACATCAAACTGCCCCTCACTGTCCCACACACACTGATATCAGAGACACATCAAACTGCCCCACACACACTGATATCAGAGACACGTCAAACTGTCCCACACTGTCCCCCACACACTGATATCAGAGACACATCAAACTGCCCCACACTGTCCCACACACACTGATATCAGAGACACATCAAACTGTCCCTCACTGTCCACACACACTGATATCAGAGACACATCAAAGTGTCCCACACTGTCCCACACACACTAATATCAGAGACACATCAAACTGTCCCACACTGTCCCCCACACACTGATATCAGAGACACATCAAACTGTCCCACACTGTCCCACACACACTAATATCAGAGACACATCAAACTGTCCCACACTGTCCACACACACTGATATCAGAGACACATCAAACTGTCCCACACTGTCCCACACACACTGATATCAGAGACACATCAAACTGCCCCACACTGTCCGACACACACTGATATCAGAGACACATCAAACTGTCCCACACTGTCCCACACACACTGATATCAGAGACACATCAAACTGCCCCACACTGTCCCCCACACACTGATATTAGAGACACATCAAACTGTCCCACACTGTCCACACTCACTGATATCAGAGACACATCAAACTGTCCCACACTGTCCCCCACACACTGATATCAGAGACACATCAAACTGTCCCTCACTTTCCCACACACACTGATATCAGAGACACATCAAACTGTCCCACACTGTCCCACACACACTGATATCAGAGACACATCAAACTGCCCCACACTGTCCCACACACACTGATATCAGAGACACATCAAACTGCCCCACACTGTCCCACACACACTGATATCAGAGACACATCAAACTGTCTCTCACTGTCCCACACACACTGATATCAGAGACACATCAAACTGTCCCACACACACTGATATCAGAGACACATCAAACTGTCCCACACTGTCCCACACACACTGATATCAGAGACACATCAAACTGTCCCACACACACTGATATCAGAGACACATCAAACTGCCCCACACTGTCCCACACACACTGATATCAGAGACACATCAAACTGTCCCACACACACTGATATCAGAGACACATCAAACTGTCCCACACACACTGATATCAGAGACACATCAAACTGCCCCACACTGTCCCGCACACACTGATATCAGAGACACATCAAACTGCCCCTCACTGTCCCACACTCGCTGATATCAGAGACACATCAAACTGTCCCACACTGTCCCACACACTGATATGAGAGACACATCAAACTGCCCCACACTGTCCCACACACACTGATATCAGAGACACATCAAACTGCCCCTCACTGTCCCACACACACTGATATCAGAGACACATCAAACTGTCCCTCACTGTCCCACACACACTGATATCAGAGACACATCAAACTGTCCCACACTGTCCCACACACACTGATATCAGAGACACATCAAACTGCCCCACACTGTCCCACACACACTGATATCAGAGACACATCAAACTGCCCCACACTGTCCCACACACACTGATATCAGAGACACATCAAACTGTCTCTCACTGTCCCACACACACTGATATCAGAGACACATCAAACTGCCCCTCACTGTCCCACACACACTGATATCAGAGACACATCAAACTGTCCCACACTGTCCCACACACACTGATATCAGAGACACATCAAACTGCCCCTCACTGTCCCACACTGACTGATATCAGAGACACATCAAACTGCCCCTCACTGTCCCACACACACTGATATCAGAGACACATCAAACTGCCCCTCACTGTCCCACACACACTGATATCAGAGACACATCAAACTGTCCCACGCTGTCCCACACACACTGATATCAGAGACACATCAAACTGCCCCTCACTGTCCCACACACACTGATATCAGAGACACATCAAACTGCCCCACACACACTGATATCAGAGACACGTCAAACTGTCCCACACTGTCCCCCACACACTGATATCAGAGACACATCAAACTGCCCCACACTGTCCCACACACACTGATATCAGAGACACATCAAACTGTCCCTCACTGTCCACACACACTGATATCAGAGACACATCAAACTGTCCCACACTGTCCCACACACACTAATATCAGAGACACATCAAACTGTCCCACACTGTCCCCCACACACTGATATCAGAGACACATCAAACTGTCCCACACTGTCCCACACACACTAATATCAGAGACACATCAAACTGTCCCACACTGTCCACACACACTGATATCAGAGACACATCAAACTGCCCCACACTGTCCCCCACACACTGATATTAGAGACACATCAAACTGTCCCACACTGTCCACACACACTGATATCAGAGACACATCAAACTGTCCCTCACTTTCCCACACACACTGATATCAGAGACACATCAAACTGTCCCACACTGTCCCACACACACTGATATCAGAGACACATCAAACTGCCCCACACTGTCCCACACACACTGATATCAGAGACACATCAAACTGCCCCACACTGTCCCACACACACTGATATCAGAGACACATCAAACTGTCTCTCACTGTCCCACACACACTGATATCAGAGACACATCAAACTGTCCCACACACACTGATATCAGAGACACATCAAACTGTCCCACACTGTCCCACACACACTGATATCAGAGACACATCAAACTGTCCCACACACACTGATATCAGAGACACATCAAACTGCCCCACACTGTCCCACACACACTGATATCAGAGACACATCAAACTGTCCCACACACACTGATATCAGAGACACATCAAACTGTCCCACACACACTGATATCAGAGACACATCAAACTGCCCCACACTGTCCCGCACACACTGATATCAGAGACACATCAAACTGCCCCTCACTGTCCCACACACACTGATATCAGAGACACATCAAACTGCCCCTCACTGTCCCACACACACTGATATCAGAGACACATCAAACTGTCCCACACACACTGATATCAGAGACACATCAAACTGCCCCTCACTGTCCCACACTCACTGATATCAGAGACACATCAAACTGCCCCACACTGTCCCGCACACACTGATATCAGAGACACATCAAACTGCCCCTCACTGTCCCGCACACACTGATATCAGAGACACATCAAACTGCCCCTCACTGTCCCGCACACACTGATATCAGAGACACATCAAACTGTCCCACACTGTCCCACACACACTGATATCAGAGACACATCAAACTGCACCACACTGTCCCACACACACTGATATCAGAGACACATCAAACTGCCCCTCACTGTCCCACACACACTGATATCAGAGACACATCAAACTGTCCCACACTGTCCCACACACACTGATATCAGAGACACATCAAACTGCCCCACACTGTCCCACACACACTGATATCAGAGACACATCAAACTGCCCCACACTGTCCCACACACACTGATATCAGAGACACATCAAACTGTCTCTCACTGTCCCACACACACTGATATCAGAGACACATCAAACTGTCCCACACTGTCCCACACACACTGATATCAGAGACACATCAAACTGTCCCACACACACTGATATCAGAGACACATCAAACTGTCCCACACTGTCCCACACACACTGATATCAGAGACACATCAAACTGTCCCACACACACTGATATCAGAGACACATCAAACTGTCCCACACACACTGATATCAGAGACACATCAAACTGCCCCTCACTGTCCCACACACACTGATATCAGAGACACATCAAACTGCCCCACACTGTCCCACACACACTGATATCAGAGACACATCAAACTGTCCCTCACTGTCCCACACACACTGATATCAGAGACACATCAAACTGCCCCTCACTGTCCCACACTGACTGATATCAGAGACACATCAAACTGTCCCACACTGTCCCACACACACTGATATCAGAGACACATCAAACTGTCCCACACTGTCCCACACACACTGATATCAGAGACACATCAAACTGCCCCTCACTGTCCCACACACACTGATATCAGAGACACATCAAACTGTCCCACACTGTCCCACACACACTGATATCAGAGACACATCAAACTGCCCCTCACTGTCCCACACACACTGATATCAGAGACACATCAAACTGCCCCACACACACTGATATCAGAGACACGTCAAACTGTCCCACACTGTCCCCCACACACTGATATCAGAGACACATCAAACTGCCCCACACTGTCCCACACACACTGATATCAGAGACACATCAAACTGTCCCACACTGTCCCCCACACACTGATATTAGAGACACATCAAACTGTCCCACACTGTCCCACACACACTGATATCAGAGACACATCAAACTGTCCCACACTGTCCCGCACACACTGATATCAGAGACACATCAAACTGTCCCTCACTGTCCCACACACACTGATATCAGAGATACATCAAACTGCCCCTCACTGTCCCACACACACTGATATCAGAGACACATCAAACTGTCCCACACTGTCCCCCACACACTGATATTAGAGACACATCAAACTGTCCCACACTGTCCCACACACACTGATATCAGAGACATATCAAACTGTCCCACACTGTCCCACACACACTGATATCAGAGACACATCAAACTGTCCCACACTGTCCCACACACACTGATATCAGAGACACATCAAACTGCCCCTCACTGTCCCACACACACTGATATCAGAGACACATCAAACTGCCCCTCACTGTCCCACACACACTGATATCAGAGACACATCAAACTGTCCCACACTGTCCCACACACACTGATATCAGAGACACATCAAACTGTCCCACACTGTCCCGCACACACTGATATCAGAGACACATCAAACTGTCCCTCACTGTCCCACACACATTGATATCAGAGACACATCAAACTGCCCCACACTGTCCCACACACACTGATATCAGAGACACATCAAACTGTCCCACACACACTGGTATCAGAGACACATCAAACTGTCCCTCACTGTCCCACACTCACTGATATCAGGGACACATCAAACTGTCCCTCACTGTCCCACACACACTGATATCAGAGACACATCAAACTGCCCCACACTGTCCCACACACACTGATATCAGAGACACATCAAACTGTCTCACACACACTGATATCAGAGACACATCAAACTGTCCCACACACACTGGTATCAGAGACACATCAAACTGTCCCACACTGTCCCACACACACTGATATCAGAGACACATCAAACTGTCCCACACTGTCCCACACACACTGGTATCAGAGACACATCAAACTGTCCCTCACTGTCCCACACACACTGATATCAGAGACACATCAAACTGTCTCACACACACTGATATCAGAGACACATCAAACTGTCCCACACACACTGGTATCAGAGACACATCAAACTGTCCCTCACTGTCCCACACACACTGATATCAGAGACACATCAAACTGCCCCACACTGTCCCACACACACTGATATCAGAGACACATCAAACTGTCCCACACACACTGGTATCAGAGACACATCAAACTGTCCCTCACTGTCCCACACACACTGGTATCAGAGACACATCAAACTGTCCCTCACTGTCCCACACACACTGATATCAGAGACACATCAAACTGTCTCACACACACTGATATCAGAGACACATCAAACTGTCCCTCACACACTGATATCAGAGTCCCGTCAGTCTGTACTCACCTGTCCCAGATTGTCCCACAATAGCCACTGTTTTCGAGGCTGGCAGTGTGAGATTGAGGTTGTGCAGCACCACATGACCAGGTCTGGTGGGGTAGCTAAAGGAACAGAGAAAAATCGTTGTATTCCTTCCACAAGAGGGTGATGTAAATGTTGCTGATAACCCAGTGGATAGTATCTCACCTCTCCGGCAACTAACTAAAGCTGAGCCCATGTTCCGGGCTGACACTTGAATGGAGCACTAAGGATCTATTTTCCCACTCAGGCAGATGTGAAAGGTCGGCCGATTATGAAGAAGGGTACGGGTATCCCGCTGGACGAATTGCATTCCTCCAAATGATTATCATCATTCACCTTATTGCAGCGATACCCAGACAACATCCAGCTTTAGACTAATCTGTGGCCACACAAGTGCCAGACAATGGGCAACCCTATCAGGAGAGGATCTCACCATCTCCCCATGACATTAAACAGCATTATCATTGTCAAAGTCCATCTGCATCCCAGAATTCACCAATAACCACAAACTCAACAGAACCAGCCACATAAATACTGTGCACAGACAAACAGCTCTGAACATGTCATATGGACTCAAAACATTAACTCGGTTTCTCACTCCACAGATGCTGCCAGGCCTGTTGAATTTTTCCAATAGTTTGTGTTTTATATCTGGGGCGGGATATTCTCCAATCCCGCGGCAGTGTGTCTACGGCGGCATAAACGCCGTCACGTTTTACGACGCGCGCATTGACCTCATTCAACGCGCCAGCCCCGATGCAACATGACGCAGGACTACAGGGGCCAGCGCGAAGGAAAGGAGGCCCCCAGCCACCGAGGCCAGCCCACTGATTGGTGGGCCCTGATCGCAGGCCAGGCCACATCGGAGGCCCCCCACGGGTCGGACCCCACCTCCCCCCGCAAAGGCCGCCACCCGACACTTCTTCCACGCCGAGGTCCCGCCGGCCCAGAGCAGGTCAGAACGGCGCCGGCGGGACTCGGCTCTTTTCTTACGGCCGCTCGCCCCATCCGGGCCGGAGAATCAGCGGGCCGGGCCGTGTAGAGCGGCCCGCGACCGGCGCCGTGCCAACCACGCCGGCGCCAATGGCACTGATGCGGAGAATCGCGCGCTGGCATCGGGGCGGCGTGGCCCGTTCGCGGGTTTCTCCGGCCCGGCCCAGGGCTGGCAGAATCCCGCCCCAGATTTCCAGCATCTGTAGTATTTTGCTTTTCAATAAATACTGTGGCTATGAAAGAACAGGTCAGAGGATGGTTATTCCACAGAGTAACTAATCTCCTGACTCCACAAAGCCTGACCACCATCTACAAGGGACAAGTCAGGAGTGTGAGGGAATACTCCCCACTTGCCTGGATGAGCGCGGCTCCAACAACACTCAAGAAGCTCGACACCATCCAGGACAAAGCAGCCCCGCTTGATTGCTCCCCTTCCACAAACATTCACTCCCTCCACCACCGACGAACAGTGGCAGCCGTGTGCACCATCTACAAGATGCACTGCAGTAACTCACCAAGGTTCCTCAGACAGCACCTTCACAACCATCTAGAAAGACAAGAGCAGCAGATACCTGGGAACCCCACCACCTGGATGTTCCCCTCCAAGTCACTCACCACCCTGACTTGGAAATATATCGGCCGTTCCTTCACTGTCACTGGGTCAAATTATTGGAAAATCCCTCCCCAATAGCACCTTGGGTGTTTCTGTATCACCTGGACCGCAGTGAATCAAGGAGCAGGCCCAATACGTCCTCTCGGGCAATAAATGCCAGCATCACCAGTGACTCCTTCATCCCTGAAATGAATTATAAATAACAGATGAACATGCAAACAAGGAGCAGGGGGCTATTCATCCACTGAATGTGCTCCACCATTTCATAAGATCATGGCAGTCTGATGGTAACCTCAAATCTGTATCCTGCCAATCCCCAAAAACCTCTTGCAACACGTCGACGCAATGACCAAGAAAGCACAACAGTGCCTATACTTCCTCAAGAAACGAAGGAAATTAGGCATGTCCACATTGACTCTTACCACTTTTTACAGATGCACCATAGAAAGCATCCTATCGGGCTGCGTCACAGCCTGGTATGGCAACTGCTCGGCCAAAGATCGGAGGAAACTTCAGAGAGTCGTGAACACCGCCCAGTCCAACACACGAACCCGCCTCCCATCCATAGACTCTGTCTACACCTCCTGCCTTGGGAAAGCAGGCAGCATGATCAAAGATCCCACCCGGGCTATCCTCTCTTCCAACCTCTTCCATCGGGCAGGAGATACAAAAGTCTGAGAACATGCACGAACAGACTCAAAAACAGCTTCTTACCCGCTGTGACCAGACTCCTGGATGACTCTCTTGTGGACTGAACTGATCTCTCTACGCATCTTCTCTACAGTTGTAGCACTCCACTCCGTCTGCTTCACCCGATGTCTGTGTCCACGTGTTTACATTGTGTATTTATCGTATGTCCTATGTTTTTCGAGTATGGAACAATCTGCCTGGACTGTACTCAGAACAATCCTTTCACTGTATCCCGGTACACAGAACAAATCTAAATCTAACAGGAATTTAGTGAGTTAGGTAGTAGGTTAAAGGACAGAACTTCTGAAGGTTGTAATCTCTGGATTACCTCCATTGCCATGTGCTGAGTTTAGGAATAGGAAGACAGGTCAGATGAATGCTAAGGGGATGGTGTGGGGGGGAACGGCTTTAGATTTATGGACCATTGGGGCAGTTTCTGGGGCAGATGGGACTTTACAAGCTGGACGGGTTGCAATTAAACCAATATCCTTGCTGGGAGGTTCGCTTCTGCTATTGGGAGGTTTCAAACTAATTTGGCTGGGGAATGGGACAGAGCGCAGATGTACAGTTGGGAGCAAAGTTCAATGAAATATAGAAGGAAACAAGGTCAGTCCAGCAGGCGGAGGGTGATCAGGCACATGGGAGGTTTGGGAGGCTAACTTGGTAAGGCAGGTGAACTGAGAGCGCTGGTCAGCATGTGGAAAAACGATAATGTTGCAATCAGAAAGACTGGAGTGTTGCAACTACAGAGGTGGTTAAATGAAGGGTAGGACTGGCAACTCGGTATTCCAGGGCAGAAAGGATTCTGGCATGATGAGGAGATGGAACATAGAACAGTACAGCACAGCAACAGACCCTCCAAGCCTGTGCCGATCATGATGCCTGTCTAAACTAAAACCTTCTGTACTTCCTAGGTCCGTATCCCTCTATTCCCATTTTATTCATGTATTTGTCAAGGTGCCTCTTAAACCTCGCGTATCTGCTTCCCCCACCTCCTCCAGCAGCGGGTTCCAGGCACTCAGCACCCTCTGTGTAGAAAGCTTGCCTCGTACATCGCCCTTAAACTTTCTCCCACTCACCATAAACCTATGCCCCCTAGTAATTGACTTTTCCACCCGGAGAAAAAGCCTCTGACTATCCACTCTGTCTATGCCACTCATAATTTTGTAAACCTCTATCAGGTCGCCCCTCAACCTCTGTCATTCCAGTGAAAGCAATCCTAGATGAGCCAACCTCATAGCTAATACCCTCCAGACCAGGCACCATCCTGGTAAACCTCTTCTGTCCCCTCTCCAAAGCATCCACGTCCTTCTGGTAGTGTGGCGACCAGAATGGTATGCAATATTCCAAACGTGACCTCACCAAGGTTCGGGACAGCTGCAGCATGACTTGCCAATTTAAAAAAAAATCTTTTTATTGCCATTTATATAATTGCCGTTTGTTTTCGTTTATTGTGCAATCCAAAATATCTAGGATATCCATGAAAAGATTTTTTAAGTTTCTCTAATTAATTTGTCGCTGTCCGATTGGGCGCAGTCTTCCTTACCCCTCTTTTCCTAATCCCCCCCCCCCCATCCCCTGATGCCTTCCCTGCTTGTTGTGGGAGTGTGCTCCCCCTCCTCATTTGTCCTCTTTCTTTTCTACCCCGTCGGTTTTTGCCGTGTCCATCTTGTGGATGGGGGGGGTTGCCCCCCCTCTCTTCCCTCTGCATTGTTTCTTTTGTCCCTCCCAGTCACTTCTCTTCCCCCCCCCCCCCCCCCCACACACACACACACACACACACACACACACACCTGTGTTGTGCGTCCCTGACGTTCCTCTTTGTCTTTTTTTTTTTTAAACTTTCCAGTTTCTCTCTTTACTGGCTGTTGCTGGCCTCCGACAGGTTTTGGAACAGACCGACAAATTGCCCCCATGTACCCAGGAAGCCTTCCTCTGACACTCGGATGGCATATTTGATCTTCTCCAGGTGGAGAGATTCCGAGAGGTCAGCAAGACGGCCTGCAGCTGTGGGAGGTGCTGCCGATCGCCAGCCGAGCAGGATTCTCCGACGTGCGATTAGGGAAGCGAAGTGTAACTCTGGGTGCTCCCAAACCCCGAAGATTGGCACTATCGGGCATGGCTTCACCCTCACCCCCACAACCTTGGACATTGCCTCGGAGAAGGCTCCCCAAAACCCAACAAATTTGGGGCAAGCCCAGAACATGTGGACATTGGAGCACTGTGCTGTACCTGTCCTGGGAGTGTTTGATGGGGACAGTGTAGAGGGAGCTTTACTCTGTATCTAACCCCGTGTTGTACCTGTCCTGGGAGTGTTTGATGGGGACAGTGCAGAGGGAGCTTTACCCCGTATCTAACCCCGTGCTGTACCTGTGTGGGAGTGTTTGATGGGGACAGTGTAGAGGGAGCTTTACTCTGTATCTAACCCCGTGCTGTACCTGTCCTGGGAGTGTTTGATGGGGACAGTGTAGAGGGAGCTTTACTCTGTCTCTAACCCTGTGCTGTACCTGTCCTGGGAGTGTTTGATGGGGACAGTGTGGAGGGAGCTTTACTCTGTATCTAACCCCGTGCTGTACCTGTCCTGGGAGTGTTTGATGGGGACAGTGTAGAGGGAGCTTTACTCTGTATCTAACCCCGTGCTGTACCTGTCCTGGGAGTGTTTGATGGGGACAGTGTAGAGGGAGCTTTACTCTGTCTCTAACCCTGTGCTGTACCTGTCCTGGGAGTGTTTGATGGGGACAGTGTGGAGGGAGCTTTACTCTGTATCTAACCCCGTGCTGTACCTGTCCTGGGAGTGTTTGATGGGGACAGTGTAGAGGGAGCTTTACTCTGTCTCTAACCCCGTGCTGTACCTGTCCTGGGAGTATTTGATGGCGACAGTGTAGAGGGAGCTTTACTCTGTATCTAACCCCGTGCTGTACCTGTCCTGGGAGTGTTTGATGGGGACAGTGTAGAGGGAGCTTTACTCTGTATCTAACCCTGTGCTGTACCTGTCCTGGGAGTGTTTGATAGGGACAGTGTAGAGGGAGCTTTACTCTGTATCTAACCCCGTGCTGTACCTGTCCTGGGAGTGTTTGATGGGGACAGTGTAGAGGGAGCTTTACTCTGTATCTAACCCCGTGCTGTACCTGTCCTGGGAGTGTTTGATGGGGACAGTGACGAGGGAGCTTTACTCTGTATCTAACCCCATGCTGTACCTGTCCTGGGAGTGTTTGATGGGGACAGTGACGAGGGAGCTTTACTCTGTATCTAACCCCATGCTGTACCTGTCCTGGGAGTGTTTGATGGGGACAGTGTAGAGGGAGCTTTACTCTGTATCTAACCCCGTGCTGTACCTGTCCTGGGAGTGTTTGATGGGGACAGTGGAGAGGGAGCTTTACTCTGTCTCTAACCCCGTGCTGTACCTGTCCTGGGAGTGTTTGATGGAGACAGTGTAGAGGGAGCTTTACTCTGTATCTATCCCCGTGCTGTACCTGTCCTGGGAGTGTTTGATGGGGATAGTGTAGAGGGGGCTTTACTCTGTATCTAACTAACCCCGTGCTGTACCTGTCCTGGGAGTGTTTGATGGGAACAGTGTCGAGGGAGCTTTACTCTGTATCTAACCCCGTGCTGTACCTGTCCTGGGAGTGTTTGATGGGGACAGTGTAGAGGGAGCTTTACCCTGTATCGAACCCCATGCTGTACCTCTCCTGGGAGTGTTTGATGGGGACACCGTAGAGGGAGCTTTATTCTGTATTTAACCCCGTGCTGTACCTGTCCTGGGAGTGTTTGATGGGGGCAGTGTAGAGGGAGCTTTACTCTGTATCTAACCCCGTGCTGTACCTGTCCTGGGAGTGTTTGATGGGGGCAGTGTAGAGGGAGCTTTACTCTGTATCTAACCCCGTGCTGTACCTGTCCTGGGAGTGTTTGATGGGGACAGTATAGAGGGAGTTTTACTCTGTATCTAACCCCGTGCTGTACCTGTCCTGGGAGTGTTTGATGGGGGCAGTGTAGAGGGAGTTTTACTCTGTATCTAACCCCGTGCTGTACCTGTCCTGGGAGTGTTTGATGGGGGCAGTGTAGAGGGTGCTTTACTCTGTATCTAACCCCGTGCTGTACCTGTCCTGGGAGTGTTTGATGGGGGCAGTGTAGAGGGAGCTTTACTCTGTATCTAACCCCGTGCTGTACCTGTCCTGGGAGTGTTTGATGGGGGCAGTGTAGAGGGAGCTTTACTCTGTATCTAACCCCCTGCTGTACCTGTCCTGGGAGTGTTTGATTGGGACAGTGTAGAGGGAGCTTTACTCTGTATCTAACCCCGTGCTGTACCTGTCCTGGGAGTGTTTGATGGGGGCAGTGTAGAGGGAGTTTTACTGTATTTCAAACCTTGTGCTGTACCTGTCCTGGGAGTGTTTGATGGGGACAGTGTAGAGGGAGCTTTACTCTGTATCTAACCCCGTGCTGTACCTGTCCTGGGAGTGTTTGATGGGGGCAGTGTAGAGGGAGCTTTACTCTGTATCTACCCCTGTGCTGTACCTGTCCTGGGAGTGTTTGATTGGGACAGTGTAGAGGGAGCTTTACTCTGTATCTAACCCCGTGCTGTGCCTGTCCTGGGAGTGTTTGATGGGGACAGTGTAGAGGGAGCTTTACTCTGTATCTAACCCCGTGCTGTGCCTGTCCTGGGAGTGTTTGATGGGGGCAGTGTAGAGGGGGCTTTACTCTGTATCTAACTAACCCCGTGCTGTACCTGTCCTGGGAGTGTTTGATTGGGACAGTGTAGAGGGAGCTTTACTCTGTATCTAACCCTGTGCTGTACCTGTCCTGGGAGTGTTTGATTGGGACAGTGTAGAGGGAGCTTTACTCTGTATCTAACCCCGTGCTGTGCCTGTCCTGGGAGTGTTTGATGGGGACAGTGTAGAGGGAGCTTTACTCTGTATCTAACCCTGTGCTGTACCTGTCCTGGGAGTGTTTGATTGGGACAGTGTAGAGGGAGCTTTACTCTGTATCTAACCCCGTGCTGTGCCTGTCCTGGGAGTGTTTGATGGGGACAGTGTAGAGGGAGCTTTACTCTGTATCTAACCCCGTGCTGTACCTGTCCTGGGCGTGTTTGATGGGGACAGTGTAGAGGGAGCTTTACTCTGTATCTAACCCCGTGCTGTACCTGTCCTGGGAGGGTTTGATGGGGACAGTGTAGAGGGAGCTTTACTCTGTATCTAACCCCGTGCTGTACCTGTCCTGGGAGTGTTTGATGGGGACAGTGTAGAGGGAGCTTTACTCTGTATCTAACCCCGTGCTGTATCTGTCCTGGGAGTGTTTGATGGGGGCAGTGTAGAGGGAGTTTTACTCTGTATCTAACCCCGTGCTGTATCTGTCCTGGGAGTGTTTGATGGGGGCAGTGTAGAGGGAGTTTTACTCTGTATCTAACCCCGTGCTGTACCTGTCCTGGGAGTGTTTGATGGGGGCAGTGTAGAGGGAGCTTTACTCTGTATCTAACCCCCTGCTGTACCTGTCCTGGGAGTGTTTGATGGGGACAGTGTAGAGGGAGCTT
The DNA here is from genome assembly GCF_047496885.1 of Scyliorhinus torazame. Classification (NCBI taxonomy): domain Eukaryota; kingdom Metazoa; phylum Chordata; class Chondrichthyes; order Carcharhiniformes; family Scyliorhinidae; genus Scyliorhinus; species Scyliorhinus torazame. The sequence continues at coordinate 250,746,394 of NC_092717.1, forward strand.
TACTCTGTATCTAACCCCGTGCTGTACCTGTCCTGGGAGTGTTTGATGGGGGCAGTGTAGAGGGAGTTTTACTGTATTTCAAACCTTGTGCTGTACCTGTCCTGGGAGTGTTTGATGGGGACAGTGTAGAGGGAGCTTTACTCTGTATCTAACCCCGTGCTGTACCTGTCCTGGGAGTGTTTGATGGGGGCAGTGTAGAGGGAGCTTTACTCTGTATCTAACCCTGTGCTGTACCTGTCCTGGGAGTGTTTGATTGGGACAGTGTAGAGGGAGCTTTACTCTGTATCTAACCCCGTGCTGTGCCTGTCCTGGGAGTGTTTGATGGGGACAGTGTAGAGGGAGCTTTACTCTGTATCTAACCCCGTGCTGTGCCTGTCCTGGGAGTGTTTGATGGGGGCAGTGTAGAGGGGGCTTTACTCTGTATCTAACTAACCCCGTGCTGTACCTGTCCTGGGAGTGTTTGATTGGGACAGTGTAGAGGGAGCTTTACTCTGTATCTAACCCTGTGCTGTACCTGTCCTGGGAGTGTTTGATTGGGACAGTGTAGAGGGAGCTTTACTCTGTATCTAACCCCGTGCTGTGCCTGTCCTGGGAGTGTTTGATGGGGACAGTGTAGAGGGAGCTTTACTCTGTATCTAACCCTGTGCTGTACCTGTCCTGGGAGTGTTTGATTGGGACAGTGTAGAGGGAGCTTTACTCTGTATCTAACCCCGTGCTGTGCCTGTCCTGGGAGTGTTTGATGGGGACAGTGTAGAGGGAGCTTTACTCTGTATCTAACCCCGTGCTGTACCTGTCCTGGGCGTGTTTGATGGGGACAGTGTAGAGGGAGCTTTACTCTGTATCTAACCCCGTGCTGTACCTGTCCTGGGAGGGTTTGATGGGGACAGTGTAGAGGGAGCTTTACTCTGTATCTAACCCCGTGCTGTACCTGTCCTGGGAGTGTTTGATGGGGACAGTGTAGAGGGAGCTTTACTCTGTATCTAACCCCGTGCTGTATCTGTCCTGGGAGTGTTTGATGGGGGCAGTGTAGAGGGAGTTTTACTCTGTATCTAACCCCGTGCTGTATCTGTCCTGGGAGTGTTTGATGGGGGCAGTGTAGAGGGAGTTTTACTCTGTATCTAACCCCGTGCTGTACCTGTCCTGGGAGTGTTTGATGGGGACAGTGTAGAGGGAGCTTTACTCTGTATCTAACCGCGTGCTGTACCTGTCCTGGGAGTGTTTGATGGGGACAGTATAGAGGGAGCTTTACTCTGTATCTAACCCCGTGCTGTACCTGTCCTGGGAGTGTTTGATGGGGGCAGTGTAGAGGGAGTTTTACTGTATTTCAAACCTTGTGCTGTATTTTTTAAAATTCATTTCAGTGATGTGGACGTTTCTGGCCAACATTTCATTGAGTCACAGACTTTTACACCACAAAATGAGGCCCTTCAGCCCATTTGTCTTGCCGGCCATCAAGCACCTGCCTATTCTCAGCCTATTTTCCAGGACTTAATCCGTAGCCTTGTGTGCTGTGGTGTTTCAATCGCTCATCTAAATGCTTCGTAAATGTTGTGAAGGTTCCCACCTCAACCACCCTTTCAGGAAGCGAGTTCCAGATACCCACCACCCTCTGGGTGAAAAGGTTTTTCCTCACATCCCCTCTAAACCTCCTGCCATTTACCTTAAATCTCTGGCCCCTGGTCATTGGTCCCTCTGCTAAGTTTATTCCAAATGTAGCCACCTAAATTGGCCAACTCCCGATTTAAAATGGCGAAAGGCAAAGGCTGATGGGAAAGTCAGCCAACAAGACCGAAACCAGCGGCTGCAGGTTTGCTGTGTATTTACCTCTGCAAAAATCAGACAACATCGATACCAGCGACCATCAGCTTAACAAAGTAGCAGCCATCTGCATACTGATGAGCAATCCCCAGGAACAATAAGTAACATTTTTGACACACAAAGCAAAGCCAGACTCCTCGACACCCGCAGGAGCCAACACGAAGGAGGTGAACGAGCACCTCAAGACCGCCCATCGATCAGGGAACCGCTCCAGTATTGGAGAAAATCGAACCAAGCGATTGGGACAAAGTCCAATCACTTGGGACCAGGTACAGGGTCCGCCCCGAAAGGCGGGAAGCCCCTGGGGACTATAAGAATTGAGCCCCAAGTTCAAATCGCTCTCTTCAGCCCTCTTCACCTTTGCGTCCTGCCCGGGTCACCCAGCAACGTGAACCAACATTGACCGTGACCGGTGCAGTAAAGACCGACAATCGTAAGTCTTAATTCAACGCTCGCTATGAGATAGGCGCTCCGAGCTACCAATCCGTACCAACTTTGAATCCCGCAGACTCAGAACCCGAACGAAAGGCCATTTGTTCCCCTGACCTGGTGGGCCAGTCTGAGGTTAAGTATCGGCCTGTTAGTTGTAGAAGTAACTTAGACGTAGAATTTGTGCATGAGTAGCGATTACTGTGTATAATAAATGTGCTTTGATTTGAATCTTACTAATCGGTGTATTGGGTTATTTTTTTTTTTTTTATATATTTTATTGAAAATTTTTTCCATCAAACTTTTTTCCCTTTACAGATCAAACATAACAGTAAAGAAAGTTTAACAAAAATTGAAGAATAAACAAATGGTTAATCAACATGGTAATCTAATCATTTAACATAAACTAAAATCCCCCCCCCCCGCCCCCTCCCCCCTGGTTTGCTGCTGCTGGTCATCTGTCTTCCCTCTAACGTTCCCCTAGGTATTCGAGAAATGGCTGCCACCGCCTGGTGAACCCTTGAGCCGATCCTCTCAGGGCAAACTTTATCTGCTCCAGTTTTATGAACCCCGCCATATCGTTTACCCAGGCCTCCAGTCCGGGGGGTTTCACCTCCTTCCACATGAGTAGAATCCTACGCCGGGCTACTAGGGACGCAAAGGCCACAACGTCGGCCTCTTTCGCCTCCTGCACTCCCGGCTCTTCCGCAACTCCAAATAGAGCTAGCCCCCAGCCTGGTTTGACCCGGGCCTTCACCACCTTGGAGATCACTCCCTTCCAATACCCCTCCAGTGCCGGGCACGACCAAAACATATGTGCGTGGTTTGCCGGGCTTCCGCCGCACCTCCCACACTTGTCCTCCACTCCAAAGAACCTGCTCAGTCTTTCTCCCGTTATGTGTGCTCTATGTAGCACCTTGAATTGAATCAGGCTGAGCCTGGCGCACGAGGAAGAGGAATTTACCCTGCTTAGGGCATCAGCCCACATACCCTCCTCTATCTCCTCCCCTAGCTCTTCCCACTTTCCTTTTAATTCGCCCACCAACTCCTCCCCCTCCTCCCTCATCTCTCGGTATATCTCTGACACCTTGCCCTCTCCGACCCACACCTCCGAAAGCACTCTGTCCTGAATCCCCTGTGCCAGGAGCAGCAGAAATTCCCTCACCTGTTGTCTTGTGAACACCCTCACCTGCATATATCTAAGGAAGTTTCCCCGGGGCAACTTATACTTTTCCTCCAATGCTCCCAAGCTCGCAAACGTCCCATCTAGAAATAAATCTCCCACCCTCCTAATTCCCAGCTGGTGCCAGCTCTGAAATCCTCCATCCATTCTTCCTGGGGCAAACCTATGGTTGTTCCTGATTGGGGACCTCACCAGGGCTCCCCGCACACCTCTCTGTCGCCTCCATTGTCCCCAGATATTCAATGTTGCCGCCACCACCGGGTTCGTGGTAAACATTTTTGGTGAGAGCGGTAGCGGCGCCGTCACCAGCGCCTCTAAGCTCGTCCCTTTACAGGGCTTTCTCTCCAGTCTTTTCCACACCGCTCCCTCTCCCTCCATCATCCATTTACGAAGCATCGCCACATTGGCGGCCCAATAGTAGTCGCCCAAATTCAGGAGCGCCAATCCTCCTCTGTCCCTGCTACGTTGTAGGAACCCCCTCCTTACCCTCGGGACTTTCCCTGCCCACACGAAGCTCGTGATGCTCCTGTCTATTTTTTTAAAAAAGGTCTTAGTGATTAGTATAGGGAGACATTGAAATACAAATAAGAACCTCGGGAGGACCATCATCTTAATTGCCTGCACCCTGCCCGCCAACGACAGAGGCTGCATGTCCCACCTCTTGAAGTCCTCCTCCATTTGTTCTACCAATCGTGTCAGATTAAGTCTGTGTAAGGTTCCCCAGCTCCGAGCGATCTGATTCCCCAGGTATCGGAAGTTTCTTTCCACTTTCCTTAGAGGCAGGCCATCTATCCCTCTACTCTGGTCCCCAGGGTGTATCACAAATAGTTCACTCTTCCCCATGTTAAGCCTATATCCCGAGAAATCTCCGAACTCCCTCAACATCTGCATAACCTCGACCATCCCCCCCGCTGGGTCCGACACATACAACAGTAGGTCATCCGCGTATAGCGAGACTCGGTGTTCTTCTCCCACTCTAATCACCCCTCTCCATTTCCTGGAGTCTCTCAACGCCATGGCCAGAGGTTCAATTGCCAACGCCAACAGCAGTGGAGATAGCGGGCATCCCTGTCTTGTTCCCCTATATAATCGGAAATACTCCGATCTTTGCCGACCCTTACTACACTTGCTGTTGGGGCCCCATAAAGAAGTTTGGCCCAGCTAATAAACCCGTTCCCGAACCCAAACCTCCTTAACACCTCCCATAAATACTCCCACTCCACCCTATCAAATGCCTTCTCTGCATCCATTGCCGCCACTATCTCTGCCTCCCCCTCCACTGGGGGCATCATTATCATCCCTAATAGTCGTCCCACGTTGACATTCAGTTGTCTCCCCTTTACGAACCCTGTCTGGTCTTCGTGCACCACCCCCGGGACACAGTCCTCTATCCTCGATGCCAGTACCTTTGCCAGCAATTTGGCGTCCACATTCAATAATGAAATAGGTCTATAGGATCCGCACTGCAACGGATCTTTATCCCTCTTCAGAATTAGCGATATCGTCGCCTCCGACATTGTCGGGGGTAAAGTCCCTCCTTCCCTGGCCTCATTGAACGTCCTCACCAACAACGGGGCCAACAAGTCCACGTATTTTCTATAAAATTCCACCGGGAACCCATCTGGTCCCGGAGCCTTCCCTGCCTGCATGTTCCCCAGCCCCTTCATAACCTCATCCACCCCAATCGGTGCCCCCAGGCCTTCCACCTCCTGCTCCTCCACCCTCGGGAACCTCAATTGATCCAGGAACTGCCGCATCCCCTCCTCTCCCTCTGGGGGTTGGGACCTATACAGTCCCTCATAAAAGGTCTTGAACACCTCGTTTATCTTCCCTGCTCTTCGCACCGTGGCTCCCTTTTCGTCTCTAATTCCCCCTATCTCCCTCGCCGCTGTCCTCTTTCGCAATTGATGAGCCAGCAGGCGACTAGCCTTTTCCCCATATTCATACCTCCTCCCCTGTGCCTTCCTCCACAGCACCTCCGCCTTTCTGGTGGTCAGGAGGTCAAACTCCGTCTGGAGTCGTCTCCTCTCCCTGTACAGTCACTCCTCCGGGGTCTCTGCAAATTCCCTATCCACCCTTAAAATCTCCCCCAGTAATCTTTCCCTTTCCTTGGCCTCTGTTTTCCCTTTGTGGGCCCCAATAGAGATCAGCTCTCCTCTGACCACCACTTTTAGTGCTTCCCATACCACTCCCACTCGGACCTCCCCGTCGTCATTGACATCCAGGTATCTCTCAATACACCCCCGCACTCTTCCACACACTCCCTCGTCCGCCATCAATCCCACATCTAATCGCCAGAGTGCTCGCTGCTCCCTTTCCTCTCCTAGTTCCAGGTCCACCCAGTGTGGGGCATGGTCCGAAACCGCTATGGCTGAGTACTCAGCTTCTTCCACCCTTGAGATCAACGACCTTCCCAAAACAAAAAAATCTATCCGGGAGTACACTTTATGGACATGGGAGAAGAAGGAGAACTCCCTGGCCCTCGGTCTAAGAAATCGCCATGGATCCACTCCCCCCATTTGGTCCATAAACCCCTTGAGCACCTTGGCCGCTGCCGGCCTTCTTCCGGTCTTTGATCTGGATCTATCTAGCCCTGGGTCCAACACGGTATTCGTCCCCTCCCAATATCAGGTTTCCTACCTCCAGGTCCGGTATACGACCCAGCATCCGTCTCATAAATCCCGCATCGTCCCAATTCGGGGCATATACATTAACCAACACGACCTCCATTCCATCCAGCCTGCCACTCACCATTACATATCTAGGTCCGCTATCTGCTACGATGTTCTTTGCTTCAAATGCTACCCGTTTCCCCACCAATATGGCCACCCCTCTATTCTTTGCATCTAGTCCTGAGTGGAACACCTGTCCCACCCATCCTTTCCTTAACTTAACTTGGTCCGCCACCTTCAGGTGCGTCTCTTGGAGCATAGCCACGTCTGCCCTTAGTCCTTTCAAGTGCGCGAGCACTCGGGCCCTTTTAATCGGTCCGTTCAGGCCTCTCACGTTCCATGTGATCAGCCTCACTAGGGGGCTACCTGCCCCCCCTCCCGTGTCGACTAGCCATCACCTTCTCTAGGCCTGTCCCATATCCCGCCTCCGCGCTCCCACTCGCTCCCCAGGCGTCGCATTCCATCCCCGTCCACCCACTCTTTATCCATTTCATTTTTGATTTCCGCAGCAGCAACCCAGTTGTGTCACCCCCCCCCCCCCCCCCCCCCCAGATCCCTTTCTAGCGTGATTGCTCCCCCCATATTACTTCCGCAAGTCAGCTGACTTCAACTGACCCCGGTTACTCCTGCTCGCTCCTTGACCCCCCCGTGTGGGGACCTCCCATCCGCCTTGCGCCTGTCTTCCCGACGTAATCTTTCTGGCGCGGGAAGATCCCTTTATCTGACCTGCCTCTTGTGGCGCAGCTCCCTTTCCTCTCCCCCTCCCATTCCTCATTCTCCGCCTATGTCCCTTCTTTCCCCCCTCACCGGCGCCCACATTTCCTAGTGTCTCCCCCCATCCCAATTTACTTCTCTATTTACATCAACCATAACAATAACAATAACATTCCCTACGGACTTCCGGGTGCGGCGATGACCAGCTGAGTCGCACGTTTCGGCAGCTCCCTGTGAAACGGACTTTTGGGCTCTTGATAGGAGCCCCAACGGCAATTTTGACGGCTAAAAACACTGTGCGGTAAACCAGAAGGGAATCCCCCCTGGATACGGATGGAAAAAGGAGGAGAGAGTGGCCAGATTGCAGTGGATCCTTTAGAACAGCGGCAAGGAAGGCAAGCAAAAACCAAGATAGCGTCGGAAGGTGGCAGTTTAACATGGGGCCCTGAACAACAAGAGTTCTTGAAATGCTGTGTGGAAGAGATAAAAAAGGAAATGAAGAAAGAGCTGTTGGCCCCGATACTACAGGCGATCGAAGGGCTAAAGGAGGAACAAAAGACCCAGGAGCGGGAGCTTCGGGTCGTGAAGGCAAAGGCAGCCGAGAATGAGGATAACATACAGGGCCTGGTGGTGAAGACGGAGACGCAGGAGGCACATCAGAAACGATGTGTGGAAAGGTTGGAGGCACTGGAAAACAACGCAAGGAGGAACAACCTGAGGATTCTTGGTCTTCCTGAAGGTGTGGAGGGAGCGGACGTCGGGGCATATGTGAGCACGATGCTGCACTCGTTAATGGGAGCGGAGGCCCCGGCGGGTCCGTTGGAGGTGGAGGGAGCATACCGAGTGATGGCGCGAAGACCGAGAGCAGGAGAAATTCCCAGAGCCATAGTGGTGAGATTCCTCCGTTTTAAGGATAGAGAAATGGTCCTTAGATGGGCGAAGAAAACTCGGAGCAGTAAATGGGAGAACGCGGTGATCCGCGTTTATCAAGACTGGAGTGCGGAGGTGGCGAGAAGGAGGGCGAGCTTTAATCGGGCCAAGGCGGTGCTTCATAAAAAGAAGATAAAATTTGGAATGCTGCAACCGGCAAGACTGTGGGTCACATATCGAGGGAGGCACCACTACTTTGAGACGGCGGATGAAGCGTGGACTTTTATTGTGGAAGAAAAACTGGAATGAGCGGGTTATTAAAAAGAACGTTCGAACAAAGTGGTGGGGCGAATGTGGAGGGCAAAGAGGGGTTTTATGTACTAATCCTGCGATGTGGTAACTTTTCTCTCTCCCACAGGTGGTGATGGGGGGAGGAGGGGAGGTGGAGGAGATGGGGCGTTGGCCATTGGGGGCGGGGCCAAGGGAGAAGCGCGGGCTTGGTTCCCGCGCTATGATAATCATGGCGGGAATAGAGAAGCAGGAAGGAGGGGGCGTCGCACGGTGCGAGCCGAGGTCACGGGGGGAAGCCGAGGTCAGCCAGAGTTTGCTGACTTCTGGGAGCAACATGGGGGGAGTAATTACGCTAGCGGGGGATCTAGCGGGGGGGGTGGGAGGGGGGAATTACTGGGTTGCTGCTGCTGGGGAGAGGTGGGAGCTGGTATGGGAGAGGATGGGCGGGGGGGGCACCGCCTGGGGGAGATACAGCTGCGTGGGAACTGGGTGAGGAGCTGGAAAAAGGTGATGGCTAATCGACAAGGGGGGGGGGTAGGAAGCCCCCCAACTCGGCTGATCACGTGGAACGTGAGAGGGCTGAACGGGCCGATAAAGAGGGCATGGGTACTCGCACACCTTAAGAAACTTAAGGCAGATGTGGTTATGTTACAGGAAACGCACCTGAAACTGATAGACCAGGTTAGGCTACGCAAAGGATGGGTGGGGCAGGTGTTCCATTCGGGGCTAGATGCGAAAAACAGGGGGGTGGCTATATTAGTGGGGAAGCGGGTAATGTTCGAGGCAAAGACTATAGTGGCGGATAACGGGGGCAGATATGTGATGGTGAGTGGCAAACTACAGGGGGAGACGGTGGTTTTGGTAAACGTATATGCCCCGAACTGGGATGATGCCAATTTTATGAGGCGGATGCTAGGACACATTCCGGACCTAGAGATGGGAAAGCTGATAATGGAGGGAGATTTTAATACGGAGTTGGAACCAGGGCTGGATAGGTCGAAGTCCAGGACTGGAAGGAGGCCGGCAGCAGCCAAGGTGCTTAAAGATTTTATGGAGCAGATGGGAGGTGTAGACCCGTGGAGATTTAGCAGACCTAGGAGTAAGGAGTTCTCGTTTTTCTCCTATGTCCACAAAGTCTACTCGCGAATAGACTTTTTTGTGCTGGGTAGGGCATTGATCCCGAAGGTGAGGGGAACGGAGTATTCGGCTATAGCCATTTCGGATCACGCTCCACACTGGGTGGACTTGGAGATAGGGGAGGAAACAGGAGGGCGCCCACCCTGGAGAATGGACATGGGACTAATGGCAGATGAGGGGGTGTGTCTAAGGGTGAGGGGGTGCATTGAAAAGTACTTGGAACTCAATGATAATGGGGAGGTCCAGGTGGGAGTGGTCTGGGAGGCGTTGAAGGCGGTGGTTAGAGGGGAGCTGATATCAATAAGGGCACATAAAAGGAAGCAGGAGAGTAAGGAACGGGAGCGGTTGCTGCAAGAACTTTTGAGGGTGGACAGACAATATGCGGAAGCACCGGAGGAGGGACTGTACAGGGAAAGGCAAAGGCTACATGTAGAATTTGACTTGCTGACTACAGGCACTGCAGAGGCACAATGGAGGAAGGCACAGGGTGTACAGTACGAATATGGGGAGAAGGCGAGCAGGTTGCTGGCACACCAATTGAGGAAAAGGGGAGCAGCGAGGGAAATAGGGGGAGTGAGGGATGAGGAAGGAGAGATGGAGCGGGGAGCGGAGAGAGTGAATGGAGTGTTCAAGACATTTTATAAAAAAGTATATGAAGCTCAACCCCCGGATGGGAGGGAGAGAATGATGGGCTTCTTGGATCGGCTGGAATTTCCCAAGGTGGAAGAGCAGGAAAGGGTGGGACTGGGAGCACAGATCGAGGTAGAAGAAGTGGTGAAAGGAATTAGGAGCATGCAGGCGGGAAAGGCCCCGGGACCGGATGGATTCCCAGTCGAATTCTATAGAAAATATGTGGACTTGCTCGCCCCGGTACTGACGAGGACCTTTAATGAGGCAAAGGAAAGGGGACAACTGCCCCCGACTATGTCTGAAGCAACGATATCGCTTCTCTTAAAGAAGGAAAAGGACCCGCTACAATGCGGGTCCTATAGACCTATTTCCCTCCTAAATGTAGATGCCAAGGTCCTGGCCAAGGTAATGGCAATGAGAATAGAGGAATGTGTCCCGGGGGTGGTCCACGAGAACCAAACTGGGTTTGTGAAGGGGAGACAGCTGAACACGAATATACGGAGGTTGTTAGGGGTAATGATAATGGCCCCACCAGAGGGAGAAACGGAGATAGTAGTGGCGATGGATGCCGAGAAAGCATTTGATAGAGTGGAGTGGGATTATTTGTGGGAGGTGTTGAGGAGATTTGGTTTTGGAGAGGGGTATGTTAGATGGGTGCAGCTGTTGTATAGGGCCCCAGTGGCGAGCGTGGTCACGAATGGACGGGGATCTGCATATTTTCGGCTCCATAGAGGGACAAGGCAGGGATGCCCTCTGTCCCCATTATTGTTTGCACTGGCGATTGAGCCCCTGGCGATAGCGTTGAGGGGTTCCAAGAAGTGGAGGGGAGTACTTAGGGGAGGAGAAGAGCACCGGGTATCTTTGTATGCGGACGATTTGCTACTATACGTGGCGGACCCGGCGGAGGGGATGCCAGAAATAATGCGGATACTTGGGGAGTTTGGGGATTTTTCAGGGTATAAATTGAACATGGGGAAAAGTGAGTTGTTTGTGGTGCATCCAGGGGAGCAGAGTAGAGAAATAGAGGACCTACCGCTGAGGAAGGTAACAAGGGACTTTCGTTACCTGGGGATCCAGATAGCTAAGAATTGGGGCACATTGCATAGGTTAAATTTAACGCGGTTGGTGGAACAGATGGAGGAGGATTTCAAGAGATGGGATATGGTATCCCTGTCAATGGCAGGGAGGGTGCAGGCGGTTAAGATGGTGGTCCTCCCGAGATTCCTCTTTGTGTTTCAGTGCCTCCCGGTGGTGATCACGAAGGCTTTTTTTTGAAAGGATTGAAAAGAGCATCATGGGTTTTGTGTGGGCCGGGAAGACCCCGAGAGTGAGGAAGGGATTCTTACAGCGTAGCAGGGATAGGGGGGGGCTGGCACTACCGAGCCTAAGTGAGTATTATTGGGCCGCTAATATTTCAATGGTGAGTAAGTGGATGGGAGAGGAGGAGGGAGCGGCGTGGAAGAGATTAGAGAGGGCGTCCTGTAGGGGGACTAGCCTACAGGCTATGGTGACAGCCCCATTGCCGTTCTCACCGAGGAACTACACCACAAGCCCGGTGGTGGTGGCTACACTGAAGATTTGGGGACAGTGGAGACGGCATAGGGGAAAGACTGGAGCCTTGGGGGGGTCCCCGATAAGAAACAACCATAGGTTTCCCCGGGGGGAATGGATGGGGGATATGGAATGTGGCAAAGAGCAGGAATAACGCAACTGAAAGATCTGTTTGTGGATGGGAAGTTCGCGAGTCTGGGAGCGCTGACCGAGAAATATGGGTTGCCCCAAGGGAATGCATTCAGGTATATGCAACTGAGGGCTTTTGCGAGGCAACAGGTGAGGGAATTCCCGCAGCTCCCGACACAAGAGGTGCAGGACAGAGTGATCTCAAAGACATGGGTGGGGGATGGTAAGGTGTCAGATATATATAGGGAAATGAGGGACGAAGGGGAGACTATGGTAGATGAACTAAAAGGGAAATGGGAAGAAGAGCTGGGGGAGGAGATCGAGGAGGGGCTGTGGGCAGATGCCCTAAGCAGGGTAAACTCGTCGTCCTCGTGTGCCAGGCTAAGCCTGATTCAGTTTAAGGTATTACACAGGGCACATATGACTGGAGCACGGCTCAGTAAATTTTTTGGGGTGGAGGATAGGTGTGCGAGGTGCTCGAGAAGCCCAGCGAATCATACCCATATGTTTTGGTCATGCCCGGCACTACAGAGGTTTTGGATGGGGGTGACAAAGGTGCTTTCAAAAGTAGTAGGAGTCCGGGTCGAACCAAGCTGGGGGTTGGCTATATTTGGGGTTGCACAAGAGCCGGGAGTGCAGGAGGCGAGAGAGGCCGATGTTTTGGCCTTTGCGTCCCTAGTAGCCCGGCGCAGGATATTGCTAATGTGGAAAGAAGCCAAGCCCCCGGGGGTGGAGACCTGGATAAATGACATGGCGGGGTTTATAAAGCTAGAGCGGATTAAGTTCGTCCTAAGGGGGTCGGCTCAAGGGTTCACCAGGCGGTGGCAACCGTTCGTCGAATACCTCGCAGAAAGATAGATGGAATGGGAAAAAGAAGGCAGCAGCAGCAGCCCAGGATCGGGGTGGGGGGGGGGGGGGGGGGGGGAAAGGAGGAACCGGAAGGACTCTCAGGGTTGTTAATATATACTGTATAATATGTATAGGTCGTTGCTACAGATAATTATATATTGGACTGTTAAATTATATTTTTGGAGAGTGTTACTTGTGACAAGGCAGTTGCCAATTAGGGCTAGTTTTCATTTTTGTTATTTATTATTTATTCATTTTTTGTTTATAAAATAGGTCATTGTTATTTGTGTTGTTATAATATTGTGTAAAGGATGCACAATGTACTGTGTTGGTTGACCAAAAATTTTCAATAAAATATTTAATAAAAAAAAAAATAACATTCCCTACAGTATCAGTCCCTCAGTTCCGATCCAATTTCTCCTCTTTAATAAAGGTCCATGCTTCTTCCGCCGTATCGAAATAATGGTGTCTCTCCTGGTACGTGACCCATAGTCGTGCCGGCTGCAGCATCCCGAACTTCACCTTTTTGTGTAACACCTCCTTGGCTCGGTTAAAACTCGCCCTCCTTCTTGCCACCTCCGCACTCCAATCCTGGTACACCCGTACCACTGCATTCTCCCATCTGCTACTCCGCACCTTTTTAGCCCATCTCAGGACCTCTTCTCTATCTTTAAGGCGGTGAAATCGCACGATTGTCGCCCTGGGTGGTTCTCCCGCTTTTGGTCTTCTCGCCGGGATCCGATGTGCCCACTCCACCTCCAAGGGGCCCGTAGGGGCCTCAGCTCCGATCAATGAGCTTAGCATCGTACTTACATAAGCTCCACAGTCCGCTCCTTCCATTCCTTCAGGGAGACCCAGTATCCAAAGGTTCTTCCTTCGCGCTCTGTTTTCTAGGGCCTCAATCCTTTCAATGCACTTTTTATGGAGGGCCTCGTGCGTCTGTGTTTTGACCGCCAGGCCCAGGATCTCGTCCTCATTATCCGTCACCTTCTGCTCCACCACGCGGAGCTCTGTCTCCTGGGTCCTTTGTGCCTCCTTGAGCCCCTCAATTGCCTGTAGCATCGGGGTCAGCACCTCCCTCTTTAGTAGCTCCACACACCGTCTCAGAAATTCGTCTTGCTCGGGCCCCCATGTCGCCTGGGCTTTCTCCGCCGCCATCTTCTGTCTTCTCCCTTTCTGTCCCTTTGGTTGACGATACCTCGCGCTGCAGCCGCCGCCGCCGATATTTTCCTCTTTCGTTGGGGGGGGACGACTCCCTATTCACTCACCCCCACACCGGGTTGCGTCGCCCAAAAATTTCCCGTTGGGGCTCTTAAAAGAGCCCGAAGGTCCGTTGGAGCTGGAGCCGCCGAAACGTGCAGCTTAGCTAGGCATCGCCGCAACCGGAAGTCGTGTATTGGGTTATTGATCATTACTTGGACTTGAACCTCGTGGCGGTATCAGAAAGATACCTGGCGACTCGAGAGCAAAGGTAATAAAACGGAGCAATTGAACCAAGGAGAAAATCAGCAACACTATCTACCCTATTAATGTCTCTCATAATTTTGTATACCTCAATCAGGTCCTCCTCAGCCTCTCTGCTCTAAGGAAAACAACCCCAGCCTAATCAGCATCTCTCTGGTGAATCTCCTCTGCACCCTCTCCAGTGCAATCACATCAGCAGTGGTTAGCACTGTGGCTTCACAGCGGCAGGGTTCCAGGTTCGATTCCCGGCTTCGGTCACTGTCTGTGGTTCTCCCTGTGTGTGCGTGGGTTTCCTCCGGGGGCTCCGGTTTCCTCCCACAAGTCCTGAAAGATGTGCTGTCAGGTGAATTGGACATTCTGAATTCTCCCTCTGTGTACCCGAACAGGCGCCGGAATGTGGCGATGAGGGGATTTTCACAGTAACTTCATTGCAGTGTTAATGTAAGCCTACTTGTGACAATAAAGATTATTATTTACTTGTCTTGCTGCCTTCAGGGATGTATGGACATGCTCCCCAAGGTCCCTCTGGTTCTCTGTACTGCCTAGCACCCTATCATTCATTGTGTATGCCTTTGCCTGGTTTGTCCTCCCAGAATGCATCACCTCACACTTTTCAGCGTTCAATTCCACTTGCCACTGCTGTGCCCATCTGACCAGCCCTGTAATCGAAGGCTTTCCTCCTCGCTATTTACCACACCAATTCTTGTGTCATCTCCAAGCTTACTGATCATACTCCATACATTCCCATTTAGATCATTAATATACACTACAGACAGCCAGGGGCCCAGCACCGATCCCAGTGGAACACCACTGGACACAGGCTTCCAGTCACAAAAACAACCTTCAACCATCGCCCCCGCCTCCTGCCACAAAGCCAGTTTGCCAAATTGCCCAGGTTCCCAGGGCCTCTTACTTTCTCGATGAGTCACCCATGTGGGAACTTGTCCAAAGCCTGATTGAAGCTCATCCATAAGTGCCCTTGAGAAGGTGGTGGTGAGCCACATTCTCGGAACCGTCGCAGTCCATGTGGTGTATGTACATCCACTGTGCTGTTAGGGAGGGTGTTGCAGGATTTTGGGAGTGATTGTGGGGACAATGTTGAGGGAGGTTGATACTGTGCAGAACGTTTTTTCTGTCACACCGCACAATGCTGTCACATGTCAATGTCACTCTCCAATTAGAACCCTGCATTTCTATTGCATTGCCGAAGTTTCACGTCCATGTCGCTGTGCACCTTCTCAACTCGCACGGTGAGCCTGGTTTTGGGTAAGGTGGGGAGCAGGCAATGCTGAGGGGGATTTATGAGCCTCGGACAGGTTGTTCCATGGCACATCACATTTTCCATGAACTAGTTAACAACCTGAAGCAAGAACTTGCTTTGTGATTGATCAAGCGAGGGTGTGTGGCTGTTTTTACCCTTTCCCTACCCTGGAGGCTCGCTGTCTCATCACAACGTACATAGACTGTCGGATTCATCTGGCTCTGACATACCTGAAAATAATATTGTGGAACTGCACCATCCCAGCTAGGGCATGCTGTGGGATCTGGAGGCCACCTTTCACTGGGATTGTCGGTTCCAGCGTCATGAACTCAAACACTCGGCTTCCAGAGGTCATCCCGCGGATAATCTGGTAAAGACAGAGAGAGAGAGAGAGGGCTGTTTACAGTCACAGTGATCACAGCCGCCGAGTGGGTTCACACACACCAACCCGACACGCAGACAAAATCTCATTCACACACCGGGGAATGTTCAGAGATATACAGGTGGCGGTGCGGTGGGAGGGTTTGGCAGGGGTAATAGAATAGAGGGAGGTGTAGGTGGGGGTAAAAGAGTGGACAGGAGGTGAAGGGGTGAGGGGACAGGAGGTGCTTAAGGGGTGAGGGGACAGGAGGTGCTGAAGGGGTGAGGGGGGCAGGAGGTGCTGAAGGGGGCAGGAGGTGCTGAAGGGGTGAGGGGGGGAGGAGGTGCTGAAGGGGGGGCAGGAGGTGCTGAAGGGGTGAGGGGGGGAGGAGGTGCTGAAGAGGTGGGGGGGGCAGGAGGTGCTGAAGGGTTGGGGGGGCAGGAGGTGCTGAAGGGGTGAGGGGGGCAGGAGGTGCTGAAGGGGGGGCAGGAGGTGCTGAAGGGGTGAGGGGGGGAGGAGGTGCTGAAGAGGTGGGGGGGGGCAGGAGGTGCTGAAGGGTTGGGGGGGCAGGAGGTGCTGAAGGGGTGAGGGGGGCAGGAGGTGCTGAAGGGGTAGGGGGGAGGAGGTGCTGAAGGGGTGAGGGGGGGGGAGGAGGTGCTGAAGGAGTGGGGGGTGCTGGCACGGTTCGGGGTGGGGGGGTGCTGGCACGGTTAGGGGTGGGGGGCGTTGCTGGCACGGTTAGGGGTGGGGGGGTGCTGGCACGGTTAGGGGTGGGGGTGGTGCTGACACGGTTAGGGGTGGGGGGGGTGCTGGCACAGTTAGGGGTGGGGTGGCGTTGCTGGCACGGTTAGGGGTGGGGGGCGTTGCTGGCACGGTTAGGGGTGGGGGGGCGTTGCTGGCACGGTTAGGGGTGGGGGGGCGCTGGCACGGTTAGGGGTGGGGGGGCGTTGCTGGCACGGTTAGGGGTGGGGGGGCGCTGGCACGGTTAGGGGTGGGGGGGCGTTGCTGGCATGGTTAGGGGTGGGGGGTTGCTGGCACGGTTAGGGGTGGGGGGGCGTTGCTGGCACAGTTAAGGGTGGGAGTGCTGGCACGGTTAGAGGTGGGGTGGCGTTGCTGGCACGGTTAGGGGTGGGGGTTGGTGCTGGCACGGTTAGGGGTGGGGGGGTGCTGGCACGGTTAGGGGTGGGGGGGCGCTGGCACGGTTAGGGGTGGGGGGGCGTTGCTGGCATGGTTAGGGGTGGGGGGTTGCTGGCACGGTTAGGGGTGGGGGGGCGTTGCTGGCACAGTTAAGGGTGGGAGTGCTGGCACGGTTAGAGGTGGGGTGGCGTTGCTGGCACGGTTAGGGGTGGGGGTTGGTGCTGGCACGGTTAGGGGTGGGGGGGTGCTGGCACGGTTAGGGGTGGGGGGGCGTTGCTGGCACGGTTAGGGGTGGGGGGTTGCTGGCACGGTTAGGGGTGGGGGGGCGTTGCTGGCACAGTTAAGGGTGGGGGTGCTGGCACGGTTAGGGGTGGGGTGGCGTTGCTGGCACGGTTAGGGGTGGGGGGGTGCTGGCACGGTTAGGGGTGGGGGGGTGCTGGCACGGTTAGGGGTGGGGGGTGCTGGCACGGTTAGGGGTGGGGGCGTTGCTGGCACAGTTAAGGGTGGGGGGGTTGGTGCTGGCACGGTTAGGGGTGGGGGAGGTGCGGGCACGGTTAGGGGTGGGGGGTGCTGGCACGGTTAGGGGTGGGGGCGTTGCTGGCACAGTTAAGGGTGGGGGGGTTGGTGCTGGCACGGTTAGGGGGGGGTTGCTGGCACGGTTAGGGGTGGGGGAGGTGCGGGCACGGTTAGGGGTGGGGGGTGCTGGCACGGTTAGGGGTGGGGGGGAGGTGCGGGCACGGTTAGGGGTGGGGGGTTGGTGCTGGCACGGTTAGGGGTGGGGGAGGTGCGGGCACGGTTAGGGGTGGGGGGTGCTGGCACGGTTAGGGGTGGGGGGGTGCTGGCACGGTTCGGGTGGGGGGGGTGCTGGCACGGTTAGGGGTGGGGGGTGCTGGCACGGTTAGGGGTGGGGGGGGTGGGCACGGTTAGGGGTGGGGGGGTGCTGGCACGGTTAGGGGTGGGGGGGTGGTGTGGGCACGGTTAGGCGTGGGGGGGTGGTGTGGGCACGGTTAGGCGTGGGGGGGTGGTGCTGGCACGGTTAGGGGTGGGGGGGTGCTGGCACGGTTAGGGGTGGGGGTGGGGGGGGGTGCTGGCACGGTTAGGGGTGGGGGGTGCTGGCACGGTTAGGGGTGGGGGGGGTGCTGGCACGGTTAGGGGTGGGGGGGGTGCTGGCACGGTTAGGGGTGGGGGGGTAGTGCTGGCACGGTTAGGGGTGGGGGGTGCTGGCACGGTTAGGGGTGGGGGGGGTGCTGGCACGGTTAGGGGTGGGGGGTGCTGGCACGGTTAGGGGTGGGGGGGTAGTGCTGGCACGGTTAGGGGTGGGTGGTGCTAGCACGGTTAGGGGTGGGGGGGGTGCTGGCACGGTTAGGGGTGGGGGGATGGGGGGGTGCTGGCACGGTTAGGGGTGGGGGGATGGGGGGGTGCTGGCACGGTTAGGGGTGGGGGGGTGCTGGCACGGTTAGGGGTGGGGGTGGGGGGGGTGCTGGCACGGTTAGGGGTGGGGGGGTGCTGGCACGGTTAGGGGTGGGGGGTGGAAGTCACTGAGTTGTAGAGTTTTACAGCCCGGAAGAGCCCCTCTGCCTCATTGTGTCTGCACCGACCATCAAGCACCGAACTTTTCTAATCCTATTTTCCGTGGTCCACAGCCTTGTCTGCTGAGGCATTTCAAGTGTTTATCTAAATACTTCTTAAATGTTATGAGGGTCTCTGCCTCCACCCCCCTTTCAGGCAGCGAGTCCCAGACTCCCGCCCCCTCTGGGTAAAAAAGTTTTTCCTGAAATCTCCTCTATACCCCCTTCTATGCCCCCTCTACTAAGAAGAAAAATACCTTCCTGCCCATCCTATGTATGTCCCTCATCATTTTATGCACCTCAATCTGGTCCCCCGCCACTCAGCCTTTCCTACTCCAGCGAAAAAACAAGAGTCTATTCAGTCTCTTGATAGCTGAAACGCCCCAGCCCAGGCAACATCCCGGTGAATCTCCTCTGCACCCTCTACACTGCAATCACTTCCTTCCTATAGTGTGGTGACCAGAACTGTATACGGTGCTCCAGCTGGGGCCGAACCAGCATTTTATACAGCTCCAGCATAACCTCCCTGCTCTTATATTCAACATCTCGATTAATAAAGGCAAGAATCACATAGGCCTCCTTAACCACCTTATCTACCTATCCTGTTGTCTTCAGAGATCTGTGACCATCCACACCAAGGACCCTCTGATCCTCGGCATTTCCTATATATGTTCCCTTGCCTTGTTTTGTCACATTTTTCATGATTAAATTCCATTTGCCATTCTTCTGCCCATCTAACCAGCCCGCCTGTATCTATAAATAATCATCTTTATTATTGTCACAAGTAGGCTGACATTAACACTGCAATGAAGTTACTGCGAAAATCCCCTAGTCGCCACACTCCGGTGCCTGTTTGGGTACACAGAGGGAGAATTCAGAATGTCCAATTCACCGAACAAGCACAACTTTCAGGACTTGTGGGAGGAAACCGGAGCACCCGGAGGAAACCCACGCAGACACGGGGAGAACGTGCAGACTCCGCACAGACAGTGACCCAAGCCGGGAATCGAACCTGGGACCCTGGCACAAGGCCTTGCTCAATATTCACCACACCACCAATTTTTGTGTCATCTGCCAACTTTCTTATCATACCTCCTACATTCCCGTCTAGGTCATTAATGTCCACTACAAACAGCAAGAGGCCCCGCACCGATCCCTGCGGAACACCACTGGACACAGGCTTCCAGTCACAAGAACAACTTCAACCATCGCCTCTGCCTCCTGCCACTGAGCCAGTTTTCCAAATTGCCCAGGTTCCCATGGGCTCCTATCTTCGTCATTAATCTCCCATGGAGATTTATGTCAAAAGCCTTATTAAAGTCCATGTAGACTAGATCAACCACACTACCCTCATCTACACACCTCGACACCTCCTCAAAAAATTCAATCAAACTTGTAAGACATGATCTCTCTTTGACAAAACCACGCTGACTATCCTTGCCTCTCGAAGTGGAGATTAATCTGTCCCTCAGAATTATTTCCAATACTTTCCCTATCACTGAAGATAGACTCACTGACCTGTAATGTCCTGGTTCGTCCCTTCTTGAATAATGGCATCACATTAGCAGCCCTCCAGTCTTCTGGCACCTCTGGCCAGAGAAGATTCAAAATATTTAGGCAGAGCCGCTGCAATCTCCTCCCTCACGTCCCATAGCAACCTGGGAAACATCTCATCTGGCCCCAGGGATTTATCCACTTTTAGGCCCGTTAAAACTGTTAACACCTCCTCCCTCTCAATGATAAGTCGTTCAAGTAAATCACAATGCGCCTCCCTGATTTCTATACCCACATCATCCTTCTCCATAGTAAACGCAGATGCAAAGTACTTATTTAAAACCTCACCCATATCCTCACACACAAATTGCCACGTTGGTCCCTCATGGACCCCACTCTTACCCCGGTCAACCTCCTGCCCTTAATATACTTATAAAACACCGTTGGATTTTTCTTTATTTTACCCACCACTGTATTTTCATGCCCCCTCTTCACTCTCCGAATTTCCTTCGTACGTAACCCCCTGCACTTTCTATACCCCTTTGGGACTTGCGCTGATTTGAGCCGTTGGTATCCGCCATAAGCTTCCCTTTGGTTCCTTATCTGACCCTGGATTTCGATTGACATCCAGGGTTCTCTGGACTTGTTGCTCTCACCCTTCACTATCACGGGGACATGTTGGCCCTGCACTCTCTCTATTTCCTTTTTGAATGAATCCCATTGCTCTGATGTAGATTTTCCTACAAGTAGCTGCTCCCAGTTAACTTTGGACAGATCCTGTCTTATTTTGTCCAAATTGGCCCTCCCCCAATTCAGAACCTTAATTTCTGGTCTATCTTTATCCCTTTCCATAACTAATTAAAATTCTGCTGAGTTATGGTCACTGTTTCCAAAATGCTCCCTTGCTGAAACTTCATCCACCTCCCCAGCTTCATTCCCTAAAACTAGATCCAGCACCACCTTCTAGGACTTTCTGTGTATTGGCATAAAAAGCTCTCCTGGATGCATTTTGAGATTTCCACCCCCTCTAAACCATTCACACTCTGGCTCTCCCAGTTAATATTGGGCAAGTTGAAATCCCCGACTATTATTACGTTTCTTACAATTCTCAGAGAATTGCCTCCATATCTGCCCTGCAATCTCTCCCTGGCTGTTTGGGGGCCTCTAGTACAGTCCCAGCAACGTGATCATCCCCTATTTGTTATTAAGTTCCATCCATATGGCTTAATTTGAGGAACCGACTAACACACCATCCCAGAGTACTGCCGTGATGTTCTCCCTAATCAATAATGCAATTCCTCCAGCTCTTTTACCTCCTCCTCTATCATGCCTGAGGTGCTGACAGGGGTGGGGGAGTGGGCAGGAGGTGCTGGCAGGGGTGGGGGTGTTGGCGGGAGGTGCGGGGGAGTGGGCAGGAGGTGCTAGCAGGACTAGGTGGGTACTGGCGGAGATAAAGGTGCTGGATAGCGAAGGTGTTGAGGGAGGATGTGTTGTTAAGTCTGGTTGTATCAACAATGGGGAGCTGGTGGAATCGGGTTTATTGGGCAGGTGATAAACGTGGATAAAAGGACTCACCTGTCCAAAGGTGATGGACATATTTGCCAAAGACCTGCATCAATGAAGAAATAAATAGTTATTTGAGCACGTCAGCTAAATAAACAGATATTAGTGCAGAGATTCTTCTGTAAACCGAATATGCCGACTCCAGTGTTTAACAGCTAAAAGACCTGGAGCTCGGCATGGTGCAGGCACCAGGGTCTCTCATCTATATTTCTGCAGACAATGACAGGAGCACAGAGCACAACTCTGCTTGTCACTCCTTGCCAAACATTTAGGGGCATGTTGGATCGAGAACATAACCAGGACCAGTTGGTTTTCTGTAAATATCTCAGAGATACAGGATATTCCCAACTTCGCCAATCTACCGGCACAGCCAAAGTTCCTCATCCCTGGAAATATTCCCACTCATTTTTTTCTGCACTGTCTCCAACGCACTCACATCTTTCAACCGTGGCTAACAAAGGAAGTTCAGGATTGTAGAAGATTAAAAGAAATTGTCGATAAAATTGCCAGAAATAGGATTAAACCTGAGGGTTGGGAGGATTTTAAAAGAGGAAAAGAGGGCAATGAAAATAATAAAGAAAAGAATAGAATATGAATGTAGACTAGCAAACAACATCAAAACAGACTGGAAAAGCTTCTGTGGGTACATTAAAAAGGAAATGTTTAGCTAAGACAAATGGGGTCCATTCCAGAGTCTGGAAAATTTATAATAGGGACTAGAGAACGGCAGATAAGCTAAATAGTTATTTTGTGTGTATCTTCATGAAGGAAGATACAAGAAATCTCCCGGAAGTGAAGCTAATTCTTTTCACAGTAACTAAGGGGCTTTTCACAGTAACTTCATTGAAGCCTACTTGTGACAATAAGCGATTTTCATTTTCACTTCATAATTAATATTAGCAAGACAGTTATATTGTCAAACTTAATGGGATTGAAGGTTGATAAATCGAAGGACCTGATATTCTACATCATAGAGTGTTGAAAGAGGTTGCTGCAGACATAGTGGGTGCACGGCAGCACAGTGGTTAGCACAGTTGCTTCACAGCTACAGGGTCCCAGGTTCAATTCCCGGCTTGGGTCACTGTCTGAGCGGAGTCTGCACGTTCTCCCCGTGTCTGCGTGGGTTTCCTCCGGGTGCTCCGGTTTCCTCCCGCAGTCCAAAGATGTGCAGGGTTAGGTGGATTGGCCGTTCTAAATTGCTCCTTAGTGTCCAAAAAGGTTAGGAGGGGTTACTGGGTTGCAGGGATAGGGTGGAGGTGTGGGCTTAAGTGGGGTGCTCTTTCCAAGGGCCGGTGCAGACTCGATGGGCCGAATGGCCTTCTGCACTGTAAATTCTATGATTGGGAATTATCTACCAAAATTCTATAGATTCTGGAGCAGTCCTGCAGAGTGGAAGGTAGCAAAGGTAACCCCACAGAAGGGTAGAAGGGAGAAATCAGGGAACTACAGACCTGTTTGCCGTACACGAGTAGTAGGGAAAGTAATGGAATCTACAATTAAGGGTGTGATAAATGGGCAGTTAGATAATAATTATATAATTTTTGAGTGTTGTTGGAGCTGCACTCATCCAGGTAAGGGCAAAGTATTCGATCACACTCCTCATGATTTGTGCCTTGAAGATCATGAACAAGCTTTGGAGAGTCAGGAGCTGGTTACTCGCCGCAGCATTCCCAACCTCTGAGCAGTATTTATATAATAATAATAATCTTTATTGTCACAAGTAGGCTTACATTAACACTGCAATGAAGTTACTGTGAAAATCCCCTAGTCGCCACATTCCAGCGCCTGTTCGGGTACACAGAGGGAAAATTCAGAATGTCCAATTCACCTAACAGCACGTCTTTCAGGACTTGTGGGAGGAAACTGGAGCACCCGGAGACACGGGGAGAACGTGCGGACTCCACACAGACAGTGACCCAAGCCGGGAATCAAACCAAGATCCCTGGCGCTGTGAACCAACAGTGCTAACCACTGTGCTACCGTGTTTGTACAGGTCCCACCTCCCCCAGAACCGGATCCAATTACCCAAGAATCTGAAACCCTTTCCCTCGATCGAATGAAAATAAGGTTTAAAATTGGCGAAGTTCATAAATTAATAATGCAATGTTAGCTTTATTTTTCCCAAAGTAGTGACCAAATATGAAAGATTTTTATATTATGGGAAGGATAAAATCCAAAGAAAAGTTAAGAAGAGGGCTTAAAGATTAAAGAGAAAGAAAGTATTTAAGGAAAGATTGAAAACTGTATTCGGAGAAGTGGCCATGTGGTATCTTGAAGAGTGTGTTGGCTGACCTTAATCTGCATTTCGATTGGGTGAGAACAGTCCTATGAAGGAAGCAGCCTCGAGCTACCCCCAGATGTAGTTGTATTGGCGGTAGTTCAGAGGAGGTTCACTGGATTGATGCCAGAGATGAGGGGTTTGTCTTATGTCTACAAAATTATGAGGAGCATAGACAGAGTGGATAGTCAGAGGCTTTTCCCCAGGGTAGAGGGGTCAATTACTCGGGGGCATAGGTTTAAGGTGCGAGGGGCAAGGTTTAGAGGAGATGTACGAGACAAGTTTTTTTACACAGAGGGTAGTGGGTGCCTGGAACTCGCTGCCGGAGGAGGTGGTGGAAGCAGGGACGATAGTGACATTTAAGGGGCATCTTGACAAATACATGAATAGGATGGGAATAGAGGGATACGGACCCAGGAAGTGTAGAAGATTGTAGTTTAGTCGGGCAGCATGGTCGGCACGGGCTTGGAGGGCCGAAGGGCCTGTTCGTGTGCTGTACATTTCTTTGTTCTAAGTGTTTGTTTGTTCTAGAAAGCAAGGTTTTAGAAACACAGAAAACAGGAGCAGGAGGAGGCCATTCGGCCCCTCGAGCCCGCTCTGCCGTTCATTCTGATCATGGCTGATTATCCAACTCAATAACCTAATCCCGCTTTCCCCCCATATCCTTTGAGCCCCTTCGCCCTCAGTGCTATATCTAACTGTGCCTTAAAAAAACACAATGTTTTCGCCTCAACTACTTCCTGTGGTAATGAATTCCACAGGCCCACCACTCTCTGGGTGAAGAAATTTCTCCTCCTCTCTGCGCTAAATGGTCTACTCCTCAGACTGTGACCCCTGGCACCATCAGGAACATCCTTCCTGCATCTACCCTGTCCAGCCCTGTGAGAATTTTATAGGTTTCTAGGAGATCCTCCTCATTCTTCTGAACTCCAGCGAACACAATCCTAACCGATTCAATCTCTCCTCGTACATCAGTCCCGCCATCCCAGGAATCAGTCTGGTAAACCTTCGCTGCTCTACCTCGAGAGCAAGAACATCCTTCTTCAGATAAGGAGACCAAAACTGCACACAATACTCCAGGAGTGGCCTCACCAAGACCCTGTATAATTGCAGCAACACTTCCCTGCTCCTGTACTCAAATCCTCTCGCAATGAAGGCCAGGATACCTTTCTTTACCACCTGCTGTATCTACATGCTTACCTTCAGTGACTGGTGCACGGGAACACCCAGGTCTCGTTGCACATTCACCTTTCCTAATTTATGGCCATTCAGATAATAGTCTACTAGGGCGCCACAGTGGTTAGCACTGCTGCCTCACAGCGGCAGGGACCTGGGTTCGATTCCGGTCTTGGGTGACTGTGCGGAGTTTGCACGCTGTCCCCGTGCCTCCGTGGGTTTCCTCCGGGTGCTCCGGTTTCCTCCCACAATCCAAAGACGTGCAGGTTAGGTGGATTGGCCACACTAAAATTTCCCCTTCGAGTCCAGGGGTGTACAGGTTAGTTTATGGGGTTACGGGGATATGAGGGAGTGAGCATGGGTAGGTTCACATTCGAAGGGTTGGTGCAGACTCGATGAGCTGAAGTCTTCCTCCTGCACTGTAGAGATTCTATGGTTCTTGTTTCTGCTGTCAAAGTGGATAACCTCACATTTATCCACATTATTTTTCAAACTGGAGGCCTGTGACCAGTGGTGTGCCTCAGGGATCGGTGCTGGGTCCACTGTTATTTGTGATTTATATTAATGATTTGGATGAGAATTTAGGAGGCATGGTTAGTAAGTTTGCAGATGACACCAAGATTGGTGGCACAGTGGATAGTGAAGAAGGTTATCTAGGATTGCAACGGGATCTTGATCAATTAGGCCAGTGGGCCGACGAATGGCAGATGGAGTTTAATTTAGATAAATGTGAGGTGATGCATTTTGGCAGATCGAATCAGGCCAGGACCTACTTAGTTAATGGTATGGCGTTGGGGAGAGTTATAGAACAAAGAGATCTAGGAGTACAGGTTCATAGCTCCTTGAAGGTGGAGTCGCAGGTGGACAGGGTGGTGAAGAAGGCATTCGGCATGCTTGGTTTCATTGGTCAGAACATTGAATATAGGAGTTGGGACGTCTTGTTGAAGTTGTACAAGACATTGGTACGGCCACACTTGGAATACTGTGTGCAGTTCTGGTCACCCTATTATAGAAAGGATATTATTAAACTAGAAAGAGTGCAGAAAAGATTTACTAGGATGTTGCCGGGACTTGATGGTTTGAGTTATAAGGAGAGGCTGGATAGACTGGGACTTTTTTCCCTGGAGCGTAGGAGGCTTAGGGGTGATCTTATAGAGGTCTATAAAATAATGAGGGGCATAGATAAGGTAGATAGTCAACATCTTTTCCCAAAGGTAGGGGAGTCTAAAACTAGAGGGCATAGGTTTAAGGTGAGAGGGGAGAGATTCAGAAGGGCCCAGAGGGGCAATTTCTTCACTCAGAGGGTAGTGAGTGTCTGGAATGTGCTGCCAGAGGTAGTAGTAGAGGCGGGTACAATTGTGTCTTTCAAAAAGCATTTAGATAGTTACATGGGTAAGATGGGTATAAAGGGTTATGGGCCAAGTGCGGGCAACTGGGACTAGCTTAATGGTAAAAACTGGGCGGCATGGACTGGTTGGGCCGAAGGGCCTGTTTCCATGCTGTAAACTTCTATGATTCTATGATTCTATTATACTGCTTCTGCCGTTCATTCACCTACTCACTCAACTTGTCCAAATCACACTGAAGCATCCCTGCATCCTCCTCACAGCTCACCCTCCCACCCAACTTGGTGTCATCTACAAACGTGGGGATATTACATTTTGTTCCCTCATCTGAATCATTAATATATATTGTCAATAACTGGGGTCCCAGCACCGATCCCTGCGGTACCCCACTGGTCACTGCCTGCCAATTGGAAAAAGACACGTTAATTCCTACTCTTTGTTTCCTGTCTGCCGACCAGTTTTCTATCCACCTCAATACACTCCCCCAATCCCATGCACTTGAATTTTACACAATAATCTCTTATACGGGATTTGCCAAAAGCCTTCTGAAAGTCCAAATAAACCACATCCACTGGCTCCGCCTCGTCAACTCTACTCGTTACATCCTCGAAGAATTCTGCCACTCTTTTGTTTCAAGCCTATTTCTATATTCAATTCCTTTCACAATAAACAATAATGTTCCATTACCTTTCTTAATTACTTGCTGTACCTGAATACTAACCTTTTATGACCTATGTGCAGTAAATAACCTGCATCTGCAACAACAATACCCCAAAGTTACTGCCCGTTGGTGGTGGCTCGCCATATGTTCACTGGGTGGAGAATAGAACAAAGAACAATACAGCACAGTGTGGTGGTATGTATTAGGGGTAATACGGTACACCACGTGTCGACAGGCTATTGGTGGAGGGATGCCAGGTCCTGATAGGATCTGCAACCTACTGGACTCCACCCAGAAATGCCGGTATAAGAACCCAGTTTTTCCCTCCATTTCCCTCAGCAGCTGCATTCAGTAACCACGCTGCTGGGGATAAAGTTCTGCTTAATAAAGCCTTCAATTGACATTACCCCAACCTGCCTTGCGTCATATTGACGGTGCTACACACAGGAACAGGCGCTTCGACCCTCCAAGCCTTCGACAACCATGGTACCTGCCTAAACTAACACCGTCTGTACTTACGGAGTCCGTATCCTTCCATTCCCACCCTATTCATATATTTGTCTAGATGTCCCTTAAATGCTGTTATCGTACCTGCTCCCACCACCTCCCCAGGCAGCGTGTTACATATATTTACCACCCTCTGTGTGAAAAACGTGCCTCGCACATCTGTTCTAAACTTTTCCCCACGCACTTTAAACCTATGTCCCCTCGTACTGGACTCTCCTACCCTAGGAAAGAGCATCTGTCTATCCACTCTGTCCATGCCACTCATAATCATGTAGACCTCTATCAGGTCGTCTCTCAATCTCTTGTTGTTCCAGTGAGAACAGACCGAGTTTATCCAACCTCTCCTCATAGCTAATGCCATCCATACCAGGTAACATCCTGGTAATCCTCTTCTGCACCCTCTCCAAAGCATCCACAACCTTCTGGTAGTGTGGCGACCAGAATTGTACGCAATATTCCAAATGAGGCCTAACTAAGGTCCTGAACAGGCGCCAGCCATCCCAGTACAGTGTCTCCTAACCAACTGACCTCTGCACAGTCTGTGTGGCCACCAGGAAGGACATCATATCACCAGCGCGAAGCTGTTCCTTGGCCAACAACAATCCGCTGACACAAATTGTGCCCAGGACTGTACCTGCAAGAAATAGGGGCATTTATCATGTCACTGTTGTCAATAGAGCTGCATCTGGAACAACGCACATCAACAACTTGAATTTATCGAGTGCCTTTAGCATGAAATGTCACAAACTGAAACATTAACAATTTGTCGCTCCACTGGGCAGCACGGTAGCCTAGTGGTTAGCACAATTGCTTCATAGCTCCAGGCTCCAGGGTTCCAGGTTCGATTCCCGGCTTGGGTCACTGTCTGTGCGGAGTCTGCACGTTCTCCCCGTGTGTGCTTCTTTCTGTACTGCCTCTGCTGCAGTTAATCTGAATATCTGTGGATGTAATCCATCCAGACCTGGCCTCTTACCCGTTCTAAATTTGATTACCTTATCAAATATTATCCCCTCTGACAACATCCTGGGAGGTGGGCGGGATTCTCCCCTACCCGGCGGGGCGGGCAGTCCCAGCGCCGAGGAGTGGCATGAACCACTCCGGCATCGGGCTGCCCGGAAGGTTCGGAATCCTCAGCACCTTCAGGGGCTAGGCTGGTGCCGGCGGGGTTGGCGCCGCACCAACTGGCGCGGAAGGGCCTCCGCCGGTCGGCACGAGTTGGCGCATGCACAGGAGCTCCAGCGTGCACTGGCGTCATCCCAGCGCATGCGCAGGGGGAGTTCCTCTCTGCACCGGCCATGGCGGAGGTCCACAGCAGCCGGCGCGGAGGGAAAGAGTGCCCCCACGGCATGGGCCCACACGCGGATCGGTGGGCCCCGATCGCGGGCCAGTCCACCATGGGGCACCCCTCGGGGCCAGATCGCCCCGCGCCCACCCGAGGACCCCAGAGGCTGCCCGCAGAGCCCGGTCCCGCCGGTAAGTACCAGGTCCAATTTATGCCAGCGGGACCGGATGAGAATCGCCGGGGGGGGGGGGGGGGGGCACAGCTGCCATCGGCTGCCGTCCGGCGCGACGCGATTCCCGCCCCCGCCAAAACCTCGGGCCCGGAGAATTCGGCAGCCGGCGGGGGCGGGATTCACGCCCCCTATCTTTTGATCTTTTCTCCTAATGTCATGTCCAGATAATTACTGAGGTAAATAATTGTGAATAACAAAGAATGTCAGCCATGGTGCAGTTGGTGGGGCTCTCAAACTCTTTGAGTTCCAAGGTCCATGTTGGAGTTTCATTCCAGGGTTTGAGCACCAAACCCGTGTGCGACATCCAGTGCAATACTTTACAACTTGTGGATGAGGCATCAAACTGAAACACCATTGGCCTGCTCGAACAGACACAAAAGGTCCCATGGCACTATCTGGAAGAAGAGCAAGCGGGTTATCTGCAGCATCCTGGCCAAAATGCAACTTGTGATCAACGTCACAAAAAAGCAGATTATCTGGTCATTATCACACTTCTATTGGCGGGATTGGCTGCCACATTTCCTACATTTACAACAGTGACTACACTTCAAATGTACTCCATTGGCTGTAAAGCACTTTGAGATGTCTGTGAGTGTGAAAAGCACGTTATAAATGCAACTCTTTCTAATGAATCAACAATTCATTAGCAGAACCTGCTCGATGAATTTTGGTTGCCATATTCTTACACTGGTTTTTATTGTGTCACTTATGTGTCTGTTGTTATGACACTCTGGACCAGTGTGCGATCAATTCCTGCCCCACAGGCCCCCCGAGTCCCAATGCAAGTGAATTCACCAATAATTCATTTTCCTGGGATCTTCGACTCTTGACTGCTCCAATGACCTGCAGGCACCAGATTTGTAATTAAAATGTTTTTTAAAACTTTATTTATAATAAAAAAGAAAAGCACATCATGGAGATAATAGAATGGTCTATTAATCTAACTATTCCCCAAACCCCTTCCCAACCCCACCCAGACATGCACAGGACAGACACACGGTGGGCTGGTAGGAAAGGATAAACAACAACAGGGATTAAAAGGGTCGAGATGAATCAATGCTGCTGAGGTGGTAGTCTTTGCAGTCACCGATCTTGAAATCATCAGTTGGTTTGGATTTTCTAATGTTTGTCTCCAACTAGAACTCTCAGGCTGCAAGGCTTCCTCTGGGAAGTTACCTCCACTTCCACTGACCTGGGCTTTCACAGAGAAAAGTCCCCTCTGGTCTGTGCAATTTTAACTTGTGTCCACCAGATGGACTGTCAGCCTCACTGAGTCAAACTGAAGTTCTCACCATGAGAACTGACAAAAGAGTTTTCCTCTGCCTCAGGAACACTTGTTTGCTTTTTCTGCAGATCAAAATTAACTGCAGTGAAGAGAAAATAAAAGGCCAGACCTCAGGGACAGATATCAGCACCGTGCCTTCCTCAGCCTTCCAGACAGCGGTTAGGATTTCACAGATCTGGCTGGAGACTGCTTGTAACCTTTTTTTTAAAATAAATTTTATTCAAGATTTTTGGCCAACCATAATAGTACGTAGTGTTTCTCTTACACAACAATAAAGCAATATAAATAACAGTGGCCAGTTTTAAACAAATAAATAAATAATACATAAACAAAAACAAAACTGAATGGCAACTGCCTTGTCCAAAATAAATACTCTCCAAAAATACAATCCAACAATCCAATATACAATTACCTATAACAAATACCTATACATATTATACATATACAATAACATCTCTGAGAGTCTGTCTGATTCCTCCCCGCCCCCCCCCCCCCCCCCCACCCCTCCCACCTGGGTTGCTGCTGTTGTCTACTTCTTTTCCATTCCCTCTGTCTTTCTGTGAGGTAGTCGACGAACGGTTGCCATCGCCTGGTGAACCCCTGAGCCGACCCCCTTAACACGAACTTAATCCGTTCTAACTTTATAACCCCTGCCATGTCGTTTATCCAGGTCTCCACACCCGGGGGTTTGGCTTCCTTCCACATTAACAATATCCTGCACCGGGCTACTAGGGACGCAAAGGCCAACACGTCAGCCTCTCTCGCCTCCTGCACTCCCGGCTCTTCTGCAACCCCAAATATAGCCAACCCCCAGCTTGGTTCGACCCGGACCCCCACCACCTTCGAAAGCACCTTTGCCACCCCCACCCAGAACCCCTGTAGTGCCGGGCATGACCAGAACATGTGGGTGTGATTCGCTGGGCCTCTCGAGCATCTCGCACACCTATCCTCTACTCCCAAAAATTTACTGAGCCGTGCTCCAGTCATATGCGCCCTGTGTAACACCTTAAATTGTATCAGGCTTAGCCTGGCACATGAGGACGATGAGTTTACCCTACGTAGGGCATCAGCCCACAGCCCCTCCTCAATCTCCTCCCCCAGTTCTTCTTCCCATTTCCCTTTCAGCTCATCTACCATGATCTCCCCCTCATCCCTCATTTCCCTGTATATGTCCGACACCTTACCATCCCCCACCCATGTCTCTGAGATCACTCTATCCTGCACCTCCTGCGTCGGGAGCTGCGGGAATTCCCTCACCTGTTGCCTCGCAAAAGCCCTCAATTGCATGTACCGAAATGCATTCCCTTGGGGCAACCCATATTTTTCCATCAGCGCTCCCAGACTCGCAAACGTCCCATCTACAAACAGATCTCTTAGTTGTACTACCCCAGCTCTTTGCCATGCTCCAAATCCCCCATCCAATCTCCCCGGAACGAACCTATGATTGTTTCTTATCGGGGACCGCACCGAAGCTCCCGTCTTTCCCCTATGCCGTCTCCACTGCCCCCAAATTTTCAATGTAGCCACCACCACCGGGCTTGTGGTGTATTTCTTTGGTGAGAACGGCAACGGTGCCGTCACCATTGCTTGTAGGCTAGTCCCCCTGCAGGACGCCCTCTCCAATCTCTTCCACGCCGCTCCCTCCCCTTCTCCCATCCACTTACACACCATTGAAACATTGGCGGCCCAATAGTACTCACTTAGGCTCGGTAGTGCCAGCCCCCCGCTGTCCCTACTACGCTGCAAGAATCCCCTCCTCACTCTCGGGGTCTTCACTGCCCACACAAAATCCATAATACTCTTCTCAATTCTTTTCAAAAAAGTCTTCGTGATCACCACCGGGAGGCATTGAAACACAAAAAGGAATCTCGGGAGGACCACCATTTTAACCGCCTGCACCCTACCTGCCAGTGACAGGGGCACCATGTCCCATCTCTTAAAGTCCTCCTCCACCTGTTCCACCAACCGCGTTAAATTAAGCCTGTGTAATGTACCCCAATTCTTGGCTATCTGGATCCCCAAGTACCGGAAGTCCCTTGTTACCTTCCTCAACGGTAAATCCTCTATCTCTCTGCTCTGCTCCCCTGGATGCACCACAAATAACTCACTTTTCCCCATGTTCAGTTTATACCCTGAAAAATCCCCAAACTCCCCAAGTATCCGCATTATCTCTGGCATCTCCTCCGCCGGGTCCGCCACATATAGCAACAAATCACCCGCATACAGAGATACCCGGTGTTCTTCTCCCCCCCTAAGTACTCCCCTCCACTTCCTGGAACCCCTCAATGCTATGGTCCATTCGTGACCACGCTCGCCATCGGGGCCCTATACAGCAACTGTACCCACCTGATATACCCATCCCCAAAACCAAATCTCCTCAGCACCTTCCACAAATAATCCCACTCCACTCTATCAAATGCTTTCTCGGCATCCATCGCCACCACTATCTCCGCTTCCCCCTCTGGTGGGGGCATCATCATTACCCCTAGCAGCCTCCGTATATTTGTATTCAGCTGTCTCCCCTTCACAAACCCAGTTTGGTCCTCATGAATCACCCCTGGGACACAATCCTCTATCCTCATTGCCATTACCTTGGCCAGAATCTTAGCATCCACATTCAGGAGGGAAATGGGCCTGTAGGACCCGCATTGCAGCGGGTCTTTTTCCTTCTTTAGGAGGAGCGATATCATTGCCTCTGACGTAGTCGGGGGCAGCTGCCCCCTTTCCCTCGCCTCATTAAAGGTTCTCATCAGTAGCGGGGCCAGCAAGTCCATATATTTCCTATAGAATTCAACTGGGAGTCCGTCTGGTCCCGGGGCCTTCCCCGCCTGCATGCTCCCAATCCCTTTCACTACTTCCTCCATCTCAATCTGTGCTCCCAGTCCCACCCTCTCCTGCTCCTCCACCTTAGGAAATTCCAGCTGATCCAGAAAGCCCATCATTCTCTCCTTCCCATCCGGGGGCTGAGCTTCATATAATCTTTCGTAAAATGCCTTGAACACTCCATTCACTCTCTCCGCTCCCCGCTCCATCTCTCCCTCCTCATCTCTCACCCCCCATATCTCCCTCGCTGCTCCCCTTTTCCTCAGTTGGTGGGCCAGCAACCTGCTCGCCTTCTCCCCGTATTCGCACTGTACACCCTGTGCCTTCCTCCATTGTGCCTCTGCATTACCCGTAGTCAACAAGTCAAATTCTACATGTAGCCTTTGCCTTTCCCTGTACTGTCCCTCCTCCGGTGCCTCCGCATATTGTCTGTCCACCCTCAGAAGTTCTTTCAACAACCGCTCCCTTTCCCTACCCTCCTGCTTTCCTTTATGTGCCCTAATAGATATCAGCTCCCCTCTAACCACTGCCTTCAGACCACTCCCACCTGAACCTCCCCATTATCATTGAGTTCCAAGTACCTTTCAATACACCCCCTCACCCTTAAACACACCCCCTCATCTGCCAATAATCCCATGTCCATTCTCCAGGGTGGACGCTGTTGTTTTTCTTCCCCTATCTCCAGGTCCACCCAATGTGGAGCATGATCCGAAATGGCTATAGCCGTGTACTCCGTCCCCGTCACCTTTGGGATCAGTGCCCTTCCCAAAACAAAAAAATCTATTCGTGAATAAACTTTGTGGACACTGGAGAAAAACTAAAACTCCTTACTCCTAGGTCTACTAAATCTCCAGGGGTCTACTCCTCCCATCTGCTCCATAAAGTCCTTAAGCACCCTAGCTGCAGCCGGCCTCTTTCTGGTCCTGGACCTCGATCTGTCCAGCCCTGGGTCCAGCACCATATTAAAATCTCCACCCATTACCAACTTCCCCACTTCTAGGTCCGGGATTCGTCCTAACATACGACTCATAAAGTTGGCATCATCCCAGTTCGGGGCATACACGTTCACTAATACCACCGCCTCCCCTTGCAATTTGCCACTCACCATCACGTATCTGCCCCCACTATCCGCCACTATAGTCTTTGCCTCAAACATTACCCGCTTCCCCACTAGTATGGCCACCCCCCTGTTTTTTGCGTCTAGCCCCGAATGAAATACCTGCCCCACCCATCCTTTGCGTAGTCTGACCTGGTCTATCAGCTTCAGATGCGTCTCCTGAAGCATAACCACATCTGCCTTAAGTTTCTTTAGGTGTGCGAGTACCCGTGCCCTCTTAATCGGCCCGTTCAGCCCTCTCACATTCCACGTGATCAACCGGGTTGGGGGGCTCTTTACCACCCCCCACCCCCCCCACCCTTGACGACTAGCCATCTCCTTTTTCAATCCAGCTCCTCACCCGGTTCCCACGTAGCCGTATCTCCCCCAAGCGGCGCCCCCCCGCCCCGACCCCCCCCCCCCATACCAGCTCCCTTCTCCCCAGCAGCAGCAACCCAGTTAACCCCCCCCCCCCCGCTAG
Source organism: Scyliorhinus torazame (assembly GCF_047496885.1). Classification (NCBI taxonomy): domain Eukaryota; kingdom Metazoa; phylum Chordata; class Chondrichthyes; order Carcharhiniformes; family Scyliorhinidae; genus Scyliorhinus; species Scyliorhinus torazame. The sequence goes on from NC_092717.1 coordinate 250,780,682, forward strand.
ATCCCAAACTAGCGTAATTGCACCCCCCATGTTGCTCCCAGAAGTCAGCAAACTCTGGCCGACCTCGGCTTCCCCCCCGTGACCTCGGCTCACACTGTGCGAGGCCCCCTCCTTCCTGCTTCCCTGTTCCCGCCGTGATTACCATAGCGCGGAAACAAAGCCCGCGCTTCCCTTTTGGCCCCGCCCCCAATGGCCGGCGCCCTCAGCTCCTCATCCTCCCTCCCCCCCTCCCCCACGACATGGGGAAGAGAGAAAAGTTACAGGGTCGCAGGATTAACAACTTGGGAAGTCATCTCTTCCCTCTTTTCCCCCCCTTCATCCCACATATTCACCCACCCACTTTGTCCCAAACGTTCTTTTTCTACCCGCTCACTCCAGTTTCTCCTCGACAATAAATGTCCACGCCTCATCTGCCGTTTCGAAGTAGTGGTGTTTCCCGAGATGTGTGACCCACAGTCTTGCCGGTTGCAGCATTCCAAATTTAATCTTCCGTTTGTGCAGCACCGCCTTGGCCCGATTAAAGCTCGCCCTCCTTCTCGCCACCTCCGCACTCCAATCCTGATACACGCGGATCACCGCGTTCTCCCACCTGCTGCTCCGAGTTTTCTTTGCCCATCTGAGGACCATCTCTCTGTCCTTATATCGGAGAAATCGCACCACTATGGCTCGGGGAATTTCTCCAGCCCTCGGTCTTCGCGCCATAACTCGATACGCTCCCTCCACCTCCAGCGGACCCGTCGGGGCCTCCGATCCCATTAACGAGTGGAGCATCGTGCTCACATATGCCCCGACGTCCGCCCCTTCTACACCTTCGGGAAGGCCAGGAATCCTTAAATTCTTCCTCCTCGCATTATTCTCCAGCACCCCCAGCCTTTCCACACACCTTTTGTGTTGTGCCTCGTGCATCTCCGTTTTCACCACCAGGTCCTCATTCTCAGCAGCCTTTGCCTTCACGACCCGAAGCAACCGTTCCTGGGTCTTTTGCTCCTCCTTTAGCCCCTCAATCGCTTGTAATATCGGGGCCAACAGCTCCTTCTTCATCTCCTTTTTGAGTTCTTCCACGCAACGCCGCAGGAACTCTTGTTGGTCAGGGCCCCATATTAAACTGCCTCCTTCCGACGCCATCTTGCTTTGTGCCTGCCTTCCTGGCCGCTGCTCTAGAGGATCCACCGCAATCCGGCCACTTTCCTCTCTTTTTTCCATCCGTGTCCAGGGGGGATTCCCTTCTGGATTACTGCACAGTGTTTTTTGCCGTTAAAATTGCCGTTGGGGCTCCTATCAAGAGCCCAAAAGTCCGTTCCACCGGGAGCTGCCGAAACGTGCGACTTAGCTGGTCATCGCCGCACCCGGAAGTCCCCTGCTTGTAACCTTTTGATCGCAGGTTAAACATCACTGGCCTGGCTGGGTAGAGGATGCTTACAGCATCTAAATCAGGAGTTAAACCTTCGCAAGACTGATAAGAGTGTCCAGCAAAGAACAAAGAACAAAGAAATGTACAGCACAGGAACAGGCCCTTCAGCCCTCCAAGCCCGTGCCAACCATGCTGCCCGACTAAACTACAATCTTCTACACTTCCTGGGTCCGTATCCCTCTATTCCCATCCTATTTATGTATTTGTCAAGATGTCCCTTAAATGTCACTATCGTCCCTGCTTCCACCACCTCCTCCGGTAGCGAGTTCCAGGCACCCACTACCCTCTGTGTAAAAAACTTGCCTCGTACATCTACTCTAAACCTTGCCCCTCTCACCTTAAACCTATGCCCCCTAGTAATTAACCCCTCTACCATGGGGAAAAGCCTCTGACTATCCACTCTGTCTATGCCCCTCATAATTTTGTAGACCTCTATCAGGTCGCCCCTCAACCTCCTTTGTCCCAGTGAGAACAAACCGAGTTTATTCAACCGCTCCTCATAGCTAATGCCCTCCATACCAGGCAACATTCTGGTAAATCTCTTCTGCACCCTCTCTAAAGCCTCCACATCCTTCTGGTAGTGTGGTGACCAGAATTGAACACTATTCTCCAAGTGTGGCCGAACTAAGGTTCTATACAGCTGCAACATGACTTGCCAATTCTTATACTCAATGCCCCAGCCAATGAAGGCAAGCATGCCGTATGCCTTCTTGACTACCTTCCCCATCTGTGTTGCCCCTTTCAGTGACCTGTGGACCTGTACTCCTAGATCTCTTTGACTTTCAATACTCTTGAGGGTTCTACCATTCACTGTATGTTCCCTACCTGCATTAGACCTTCCAAAATGCATTACCTCACATTTGTCCGGATTAAACTCCATCTGCCATCTCTCCGCCCAAGTCTCCAAACAATCTAAATCCTGCTGTATCCTCTGACAGTCCTCATCGCTATCCGCAATTCCACCAACCTTTGGTCGTCTGCATACTTACTAATCAGACCAGTTACATTTTCCTCCAAATCATTTATATATACTACAAACAGCAAAGGTCCCAGCACTGATCCCTGTGGAACACCACTGGTCACAACCCTCCAATTAGAAAAGCATCCTTCCATTACTACTCTCTGCCTTCTATGACCTAGCCAGTTCTGTATCCACCTTGCCAGCTCACCCCTGATCCTGTGTGACTTCACCTTTTGTACTAGTCTACCATGAGAGACCTTGTCAAAGGCCTTACTGAAGTCCATATAGACAACATCCACTGCCCTACCTGCATCAATCATCTTTGTGACCTCCTCGAAAAACTCTATCAAGTTAGTGAGACACAATCTCCCCTTCACAAAACCATGCTGCCTCTCACTAATATGTCCATTTGCTTCCAAATGGGAGTAGATCCTGTCTCGAAGAATTCTCTCCAGTAATTTCCCTACCACTGAAGTAAGGCTCACCGGCCTGTAGTTCCCTGGATTATCCTTGCTACCCTTTTTAAACAGAGGAACAACATTGGCTATTCTCCAGTCCTCCGGGACATCACCTGAAGACAGTGAGGTTCCAAAGATTTCTGTCAAGGCCTCAGCAATTTCCTCTCCAGCCTCCTTCAGTATTCTGGGGTCGATCCCATCAGGCCCTGGGGACTGTCGATAATAATATTTTTTAAGACGCCCAACACCTCGTCTTTTTGGATCTCAATGTGACCCAGGCTATCTACACACCCTTCTCCAGACTCAACATCTACCAATTCCTTCTCTTTGGTGAATACTGATGCAAAGTATTCATTTAGTGCCTCGCCCATTTCCTCTGGCTCCACACATAGATTCCCTTGCCTATCCTTCAGTGGGCCAACCCTTTCCCTGGCTACCCTCTTGCTTTTTATGTACGTGTAAAAAGCCTTGGGATTTTCCTTAACCCTATTTGCCGGTGACTTTTCGTGACCCCTTCTAGCCCTCCTGACTCCTTGCTTAAGTTCCTTCCTACTTTCCTTATATTCCACACAGGCTTCGTCTGTTCCCAACCTTTTAGCCCTGACAAATGCCTCCTTTTTCTTTTTGACGAGGCCTGCAATATCTCTCGTTATCCAAGGTTCCCGAAAATTGCCGTATTCATCCTTCTTCTCACAGGAACATGCCGGTCCTGAATTCCTTTCAACTGACACTTAAAAGCCTCCCACATGTCAGATGTTGATTTGCCCTCAAACATCCGCCCCCAATCTAGGTTCTTCTGTTCCCGCCTAATGTTGTTATAATTAGCCTTCCCCCAATTTAGCACATTCATCCTAGGACCACTCTTATCCTTGTCCACCAGTACTTTAAAACTTACTGAATTGTGGTCACTGTTTCCGAAATGCTCCCCTACTGAAACTTCTACCACCTGGCCGGGCTCATTCCCCAATACCAGGTCCAGTACCGCCCCTTCCCTAGTTGGACTGTCTACATATTGTTTTAAGAAGCCCTCCTGGATGCTCCTTACAAACTCTGCCCCATCTAAGCCCCTGGCACTAAGTGAGTCCCAGTCAATATTGGGGAGGTTGAAGTCTCCCATCACCACAACCCTGTTGTTTTTACTCTTTTCCAAAATCTGTCTACCTATCTGCTCCTCTATCTCCCGCTGGCTGTTGGGAGGCCTGTAGTAAACCCCCAACATTGTGACTGCACCCGTCTTATTCCTGATCTCTACCCATATAGCCTCACTGCCCTCTGAGGTGTCCTCCCGTAGTACAGCTGTGATATTCTCCCTAACCAGTCGCGCAACTCCGCCACCCCTTTTACCTCCCCTATCCCGCCTGAAACATCTAAATCCTGGAACGTTTAGCTGCCAATCCTGCCCTTCCCTCAACCAGGTCTCTGTAATGGCAACAACATCATAGTTTCAAGTACTAATCTAAGCTCTAAGTTCATCTGCCTTACCCGTAATACTTCTTGCATTAAAACATATGTACTTCAGGCCACCAGACCCGCTGTGTTCAGCAACATCTCCCTGTCTGCTCTGCCTCAGAGCCATACTGGCCCTATTGCCTAGTTCTCCCTCAATGCTCTCACCTTCTGACCTATTGCTCCGGTGCCCACCCCCCCTGCCATACTAGTTTAAACCCTCCCGTGTGACACTAGCAAACCTCGCGCCCACGATATTTATGCCTCTCCGGTTTAGATGCAACCCGTCCTTCTTATATAGGTCACACCTGCCCCGGAAGAGCTCCCAGTGGTCCAGATAACGGAAACCCTCCCTCCTACACCAGCTGTTTAGCCACGTGTTTAGCTGCTCTATCTTCCTATTTCTAGCCTCACTGGTGCGTGGCACAGGGAGTAATCCCGAGATTACAACCCTAGAGGTCCTGTATTTTAACTTTCTGCCTAGCTCCCTGAACTCCTGCTGCAGGACCTCATGCCCCTTCCTGCCTATGTCGTTAGTACCAATATGTACAACGACCTCTGCCTGTTTGCCCTTCAGGATGCCCTCTACCCGTTCGGAGACATCCTGGACCCTGGCACCAGGGAGGCAACATACCATCCTGCAGTCTCTTTCACATCCACCGAAGCGCCTATCTGTGCCCCTGACTATAGAGTCCCCTATGACTATTGCTCTTCTGCGCTTTGACCCTCCCTTTTGAACATCAGAGCCAGCCGTGGTGCCACTGCTCTGGCTGCTACTGTTTTCCCCTGATAGGCTATTCCCCCCGACAGTATCCAAAGTGGTATACCTGTTCGAGAGGGGGACAACCACACTCCAGCCGAGATATGAGAGAGAGAAGTTCCAGCCTTTCTGGGAGAGATATTTAACAGGCTCCTGCCCTGCTCCTTCTCAGAACGAAACTGAAAGCAAAAATGGAACCTGACTTCTGTTCCAGAATTTTCTGAAAGGCTCTACCAAACCCAATAGAAAATAGAAAATGTCCAGGGTTTCAGAAGGGTTTCGCCAAGTCCATTAAAATGAAATCACGAGCTACGCCATAGAACAGACTTCATCAAGGAATGTGCCTGGGTCACTCCAAATAGCAGCTTGCAGTGGGGGGGGGGGGTTCAGTTCAAAACCAAAAGTCTGTGGTTTTAAAAACAGCCAGCAGGACAGGCATTAAAAAAAAACAGGATCAGAAAAGGATTTGAAAGAGGTTCCTTACACCGTAAAATTCTTTACAATTTCATGCTATATTTATATATCACCTGTCTGTGTGTCCATCTGTCACATTCTATTTCTCACACTGGGCCTGGACAGTGAACACCTGCCACAGGTTTCCTGGCAGTGCATGCAAGGGGAGACTCCGTTGACAACAGCGAGTTCAGAAGATCTGCCAAAGGCCACCTCCACAAAACAAACGACGTCCCACTCTCCCAGTCCACTCTTTGATTCTCTCAGCTATTACTCTCAGGCACTCAGTCTCTCTCTTTCTCTTTATTTTACATTTAGAGTACCCAATTTTCTTTTTTGAATTAACGGACAATTCAGCGCGGCCAATCCACCTGACCTGCACATCTTTGGGTAGTGGGGGTGAGACCCACGCAGACACGGGGAGAATGCGCAAACGCCACACGGACAGTGACCCAGAGCCGGGATCGAACCCTGGTCCTCAGCGCCGCGAGACAGCAGGGCTAACCACTGTGCCACCGTGCTGCCAAGTCTCTCTCTTTCTATATGTTTTTCCTTCACTGACCTTTCCCTCTCATTCTGGCTCGCTGTTTCACTCCAGCTGTTAAGAGGGGATTTACCAGGGCAGCACAGTGGCGCAGTGGTTAGCACGGCTGCCTCACGGCGCCGAGGTCCCAGGTTCGATCCCGGCTCTGGGTCACTGTCCGTGTGGAGTTTGCACATTCTCCCCGTGTTTGCGTGGGTTTCACCCCCACAACCCAAAGATGTGCAGGGTAGGTGGATTGGCCGCGCTAAATTGCCCCTTAATTGGGAAAAAAAAATGAATTGGGTACTGTAAATTTATTTTTTAAAAAGATGGGATTTATGAGTGAATAAAATGGCAGTTACTTACAGTTCAACGTAAAGTTAGATAATCCCTGGAAGATACCGATGCCGAACCCCAGGATCTCGTTCATGTTGCTGGATTTATCCACCTCCTTTGAGAAAAACCTTCCAAAGATAAAAATAATATCAACAGTCTGAAGACCAGCTACAAGTCTAAACAGACTCAGAAAATATTGAATAGATGGTTATGTTACTGGACTAGTAATGCTGAGAGGGGGTGACTGATTTGAATACACATGTTGAAATTGCCGCCATGACAGCTGAGCGATTTGAATTCAGTTTAAGTTAATAAATCTGCAACAGAAAGCTGGTCTCAGGTGGCACGACAGCGCAGTGGTTAGCACTGCTGCCTCACGGCACCGAGGTCCCAGGTTCGATCCCGGCTCTGGGTCACTGTCCGTGTGGAGCTTGCACATTCTCCCCGTGTCTGTGTGGGTCTCACCCCCACAACCCATAGATGTGCAGGGTAGGTGGATTGGCCACGCTAAATTGCCCCTTAATTGGAAATTTGTTTGAATAAGAAAGCTAATGTCAGTAATAAGAACCATGAAACTACCAGATTGTCATGAATAAACCACCTGCCACAATTGTTCTTTACCGAAGGAAATCTGCTGACTTTATCTGGTCTGGACTCTATGTGATTCCAGACCCAAGCCAATTTGATTGATTTTTAACTGCCCTCTCAACTGGCCCAGGAAGCCACTTAAATTGTGATGATGCTCATTCAACATCTTATCCGTAAGATCATAAGATGTGAGAACAGAAGGAGGCCATTCGGCCCATCGAGTCAGCCCCTGTGCGGTCTGTGTGTGTGTCTCAGTGTCAGCTCCTGTGCAGTCTGTGTGTGTGTGTCTCAGTATCAGCTCCTGTACGGTGTGTGTGTGTGTGTGTGTCTCAGTATCAGTTCCTGTATGGTGTGTGCGTGTGTCTCAGTATCAGCTCCTGTACGGTCTGTGTGTGTCTCAGTATCAGCTCCTCTACGGTCTGTGTGTGTGTCTCAGTATCAGCTCCTGTGCAGTCTGTGTGTGTGTGTCTCAATGTCAGCTCCTGTATGGTGTGTGTGTGTGTCTCAGTATCAGCTCCTGTATGGTGTGTGTGTGTGTCTCAGTGTCAGCTCCTGTACGGTCTGTGTGTGTGTCTCAGTGTCAGCTCCTGTGCAGTCTGTGTGTGTGTGTCTCAATGTCAGCTCCTGTATGGTGTGTGTGTGTGTCTCAGTATCAGCTCCTGTATGGTGTGTGTGTGTCTCAGTATCAGCTCCTGTACGGTCTGTGTGTGTCTCAGTATCAGCTCCTCTACGGTCTGTGTGTGTGTCTCAGTATCAGTTCCTGTACGGTCTGTGCGTGTGTCTCAGTATCAGCTCCTGTGCAGTCTGTGTGTGTGTCTCAGTGTCAGCTCCTGTATGGTCTGTGTGTGTGTGTCTGTGTGTGTGTCTGTGTGTCTCAGTGTCAGCTCCTGTATGGTCTGTGTGTGTGTGTGTCTCAGTGTCAGCTCCTGTACGGTCTGTGTGTGTGTCTCAGTGTCAGCTCCTGTGCAGTCTGTGTGTGTGTGTCTCAATGTCAGCTCCTGTATGGTGTGTGTGTGTGTCTCAGTATCAGCTCCTGTACGGTCTGTGTGTGTATCTCAATGTCAGCTCCTGTACGGTCTGTGTGTGTGTCTCAGTATCAGCTCCTGTACGGTCTGTGTGTGTGTCTCAGTGTCAGCTCCTGTACGGAATGATGAGCAGAGTGGGTACAAAGCAAGGAGACATACAGGAATGTACTGCTGGGAATTAATCTTGCTCCTTCACTCCTAAAATGCATGTGAATGAACGTCAGACCAGTTTGAGGTTGTCAAAGTAACCGTCAGTTAATCAGACCCTGGCTGAGCTTCATTAGAATGACCCCCATCTACTTACTCAATTTCCAGGTCTTCCATTGCAAATGCCTTCACTGTCCGTACGTTTCCCAGTGCCTCATCTGCCACACATGTTGCCTTGGAAATCTATAAATAATTTTTAAGAACAGATTTCACGTTGAATTTCAGTAAAGTCAGAAACACAATGCGGGAATTCCTGATCCAGCACGTGTCCTGCACTTCACAATATGATGAATAACTCATTAAGTTGTTAATTTGACATTTGCCTAAATAGCAAAAAACTGCTCCTTCACTGAATGCAGACTGGCAGACTCCGCGGGATGGCTCAGGCAGGAAATGGGAACATTCAACTCCACTGTAACTGTCTTGGGAAGATTCACACCACATCTAACCGGCATTCAAATTTTAATGATTACTAACCCTCTGACAGTCAGCATTCCCTCAGTACTGACTCTCTGACCGTGCGGCACTCCCTCAGTACTGACCCTCTGACAGTGCAGCACTCCCTCAGTACTGACCCTCTGACAGTGCGGCACTCCCTCAGTACTGACCCTCTGACAGTGCGGCACTCCCTCAGCACTGACCCTCTGACAGTGCAGCATTCCCTCAGTACTGACCCTCTGACAGTGCGGCACTCCCTCAGTACTGACCCTCTGACAGTGCGGCACTCCCTCAGTACTGACCCTCTGACAGTGCGGCACTCCCTCAGTACTGACCCTCTGACAGTGCGGCACTCCCTCAGTACTGACCCTCTGACAGTGCGGCACTCCCTCAGTACTGACCCTCTGACAGTGCGGCACTCCCTCAGTACTGACCCTCTGACAGTACAGCACTCCCTCAGTACTGACCCTCTGACAGTGCGGCACTCCCTCAGTACTGACCCTCTGACAGTGCGGCACTCCCTCAGTACTGACCCTCTGACAGTGCAGCACTTCCTCAGTACTGACGCTCTGACAGTACTCCCTCAGTACTGCCCCTCCAACACTCCCTCAGTACTGACTCTCTGACAGTGCGGCACTCCCTCAGTACTGACCCTCTGACAGTGCAGCACTCCCTCAGTACTGACCCTCTACAGTGCAGCACTCCCTCAGTACTGACCCTCTGACAGTGCAGCACTCCCTCAGTACTGACCCTCTGACAGTACTCCCTCAGTAGTATGATTTCCCTCTTGTTGGTTTTTTTCACCTTCTGCTGCAGAACCAGTCTAGCAGATATGGCCTGGAGGACTCAGCCAGCTCGGTGTGCAGTGGACAGGATGGTGAAACAGTGCTTAGCACTGCTGCCTCACAGTGCCAGGGAAGGTGCTTCGATTCTGGCCTTGGGCAACTGTGCGGAGTCTACACTTTATTTCCGTGTCTGCGTGGGTTCCCTCCGAGTGCTGCGGTTTCCTCCCACAGTCCAACGATGTACAGGTTAGGTGGGGTTACGGAAATAGGGCAGGAGTGTGGGCCTAGGTAGGGTTCTCTTTCAGAGGGTCGGTGTCGACTTTATGGGTTGGGGTAACATGGTAATCATCAGACGATTTCCTTGTCGTGTTTCACCTGATGCCATGAGATTTCATGGGATCCCAGGTCAGTGTTGTGGACTCCCAGAACACCCCCTCTGCCACCCCTGCTGGGTCTGTCCTGTTGTAATTTTTGGTCCTCCTTTGCTGAATTTTAAAACGTCCACAATCCTCAGGTTTACTACCTTTTTACAACTTTATAAATCTCTTCTTCCTTTGATCTAATACGAATGTTAACATCTCTTGTTAGCAATGGCTTGATCGCCTTTTGTGCCTCAAAGGAATGCAATTTTGCTGTAAACCATATATTAATCTTTAAATGCTAGCTATTGTCTGTCTACTGTCTTACCTTTTAATGTAGTTTCTCAATCTACCACAACCAACTTTAACCTCACACCTTCGTAGCTTCCTTTGTTTAGATTTAAGGCCCGAGCTTCAGACTGAACAACATCAGTTTAAACAATGCACAATTGTACCATATCTTCCCGAAAGATTTCCTGACAACTATATTATTAATTAGCCCTTTCTCATTGCACAGTAATAGATCTAAAATAGCTCATTCTCAAGTTGGTTCCACAACATCCTGGTCTGGAAAACCACCTTGAATCCATTTCAGGAATTCATCCTCCACAGCATTAGTGCTGATTAGGTTTCTCAGTCTATGTGCAGGGGCGGCATGGTAGCACAGTGGTTAGCACTGCTGCTTCACAGCGGCAGGGACCCGGGTTCGATTCCCGGCTTGGGTCAGTGTCTGTGCGGAGTCTGCACGTTCTCCCAGTGTCTGCGTGGGTTTCCTCCGGGTGCTCCGGTTTCCTCCCACAAGTCCCGAAAGACGTGCCTGTTAGGTGAATTGGACATTCTGAATTCTCCCTCTGTGTACCCGAACAGGCACCGGAATGTGGCGACTAGGGGATTTTCACAGTAACTTCATTGCAGTGTTAATGTAAGCTGACTTGTGACACTAATAAAGATTATGATTATTATGGTTGAAGACCCCAGGCAACACGGTGGCACAGTGGTTAGCACTGCTGCATCACGGTGCCAAGGACCTGGGTTCGATCCTGGCCCCGGGTCTCTGTCCGTGTGGAGTTTGCACATTCTTCCCACATCTGCCTGGGTCTCATGCCCACAACCCAAAGATGTGCAGGTAGGTGGATTGGCCACGCTAAATTGCCCCTTAATTATAAAAAAATAATTGGGTACTCTAAATTTATTTTTAAAAAATAAAACAAAATAAAAATAACATTGAAGACCCCAAGATTACTATGTTTCCCTAGTAACATAATTTCCTGATTTATGCTATGCCTTGTATTATTTGCTGGCCCATAAATAACTCCCATCAATGTATGCTGCCCCATGCAGTTTCGTAGCTCCACCCAAACTGATCTAATATCCTCCCTCGCTAATGTGTTGATCTCATCCTTTATTAACAGCCCAAACCCACCTCTTTGTCCTTTTTTGCCTGGCCTTCCTACAAACATTCAGTTTCCTGCATTGATCACCCTGCAGAGATGTCTCCACAAAGGTGATTAGATCATAGATCATAGAATTTACAGTGCAGAAGGAGGCCATTTGGCCCATCGGGTCTGCACCGGCTCTTGGGAAGAGCACCCGACCCAAGCCCACACTTCCACCCTATCCCCGTAAACTAGTAACCCCACCTAACCAAAGGGCAATTTAGCACGGCCAATCAACCTAACCTGTACATCTTTGGACTGTGGGAGCACCCGGAGGAAAAACACGCAGAGACGGGGAGAAAGTGCAGACTCCGCACAGACAGTGGCCCAAGCCGGGAATCGAACCTGGGACACTAGAGCTGTGAAGCAACTGTGCTAACCACACTGCTACCGTGCTGCCCACTTTACTCCCATTTGTGCTGCCAATTCATCTACCTTGTTGCAAATGCTGAGTGCATTCAGATAGAATCCTGTCTTTTTGTTATCTTCACAATCTTATCTGCTGGTGCACTCTGAACTCGCAACCCTTTCTGCCACACACAGATTATCAATTCCTTTATCGCTACCTTGTCCTCCTTGTCTTGTCTTCCCTCACTCACACCTTTCCTCACTTGATTCCTTGCCCCACTATTAAGTTGAAAGCCCTCTCTACCACCATAGTTATGCCACTTTCCCAAACACTGGTCACAACACGGTTCAGGTGAAGAGTGTCCCAATAGTACACTCCCACTTTCCCCAGTACCGGTGCCAGTGCCCATGAACTGAAACTCGTTTCTCACATACCAATCTTTGAGCCAATTTAACTCTCTAATCTGCTTTACCAGACTCTAATTTGTTTGTGGCTCAGGTAATAATCGTAAGATTATTAATTTTAAAGTTCTATTTTTTCATTTTGTCCTTAGATGATAATAATAATCTTTATTGTCACAAGCTTACACTGCAATGAAGTTACTGTGAAAATCCCCTAGTCGCCACACTTCCGCGCCTGTCCGGGTACACTGAGGGAGAATTCAGAATGTCCAATTCAACTAACAACACGTCTTTCAGAACTTGTGGGAGGAAACCGGAGCACCCGGAGGAAACCCACGCAGACACGGGGAGAACGTGCAGACTCCGCACAGACAGTGACCCAAGCCGGGAATCGAACTTGGGACCCTGGAGCTGTGAGGCAACAGTGCTAGCCACTGTGCTACCGTTCCGCCCCTTATCTCATACTCCTTCAGCGGGACCTCTTCCACAGCCCTATCTATGTCATTGGTACCTAAATGGAGAACAGCTGGATACTCTACCTCCCACTGCAGTTCCTCTCCAGCCCCAAGCAGATGCCCCAAACCCTGGCACCAAGCAGGCATCACAGCCATCTCGACACAGGTTCTTGACTATCGTCTACTGCCACAACATTCCTCGTAACCCTTACGTGCTTGAATGGCTTCCTGTACCACGGTCAGTTCGTTCACCCACTCTTCCACCCCATCTTCCACCCCATCTTTCGGCCAAAGAGACTACAAGAATCGCAAATCAACTGGACAATTGCAAGGGCTGAGGCTCCTCTACGTCCACAATTCAGATACCTGTCTCACTCGCAGTCACACCCTCCTCTCTCTGACCACAGATCAAATCAGAAGCTAAAGAGTTATGATCTCCTCCTGGAACAAAGTGGGCAGGTAACTTGGATTACACAGATATCTACAAAAGTCCCACATTCATAGATTATCATAGAATTTACAGTGCAGAAGGAGGCCATTCGGCCCATCAAGTCTGCACTAGCTCTTGGAAAGAGCACCCTACCCAAGGTCAACACCTCCACCCTATCCCCATAACCCAGTAACCGCTCCCAACACTAAGAGCAATTTTGGACACGAAGGGCAATTTTGGACACTAATTGCAATTTATCATGGCCAATCCACCTAACCTGCACATCTTTGGACTGTGGGAGGAAACCGGAGTACCCAGAGGAAACCCACACACACACGGGGAGGATGTGCAGACTCCACACAGACAGTGACCCAATCCGGGAATCGAACCTGGGACCCTGGAGCTGTGAAGCAATTGTGCTATCCATTCTGCAGTTCCAACATAGCAACTGCTCTGATATATTCACAGTGTCTAATTAATTATTTTACTGATTAAATTTTAATTAACGTATCCAGTCCTCCCTGTTTATATTCTTATTATTTCATCGCTGATTTGATTTTGTCCATTACGTTCCTGTCTAACCCCTATAGTCAAACACGAATTCCCCTTAACAAAACCATGCTGACTCTGCCTGGTTGCATTAAGATTTTCTAAGTGCCTTGCTATAACATCCTTAATAACAGATTCAAGCATTTTCCCTAAAACAGATGTTAGACTAAATGATCTGCAGTTTCCTGCTTTCTATCTCGACTGCAGTCTGACTGCTTTACGCACTGAAAGAATCTTTAGCCCCGTGACCCTCCTCTTAACTCAATGACTGGATTCATTCCAATGGACTTCAGTCACAACCCCCCAGAATTTCAATATTGCCATCACCCTCTTCTAGAGCATCGGTGCTTCTTCAATGAACCTGGCTTCAGGGGACGTGGTGGCTTCACGGGGGGTGGGGAGGCCGGTACGGGAATTGAACCCGCGCTGCTGGCATTGTTCTGCATTAACAAACCAGCTATTTAGCCCACTGTGCTAAACCAGCCCCATCTTTTGCTCTCCCTCAAAATAAATCCTGGGGCGTTTCCTGTATTTCTCCTTTATGTCCAGACATTGCTTCTGAATAAGCTACAACCAAACATCTGAACATTTAATCCGACGCATTCTCTGGACCCCTGGATGCATCTTCAGGCCCACCTCACGCACAGCTCATAGTCAGTTCCACGCAAACGGCAATACAAACATTACCTGGCCCCACCCTTCCCCATACCTGCTCCTGTGCCTTTTGGGATAGTTCCCGAAGGTATGAGCCCAAATAGGCTCCGATTCCAACCAGCACTGGCATTACCACGCACATCAGATTAGTTAGCTTTGGCGAAACAAAGTAGAGAGACACCAGGCAGCCGATTGTCTGTGCTGCACTCCTCAGGCCCTAGAGTTCAAATCAGACAGAAGCAAGACAGTTAAAACACTGGGTAGGAACCAATTAAAACTCTCTCCCCGCTGTCCAAACAAATATTTACATGATGGTGACACCAGGACAGAGATGCACTGTCCCCATCAAACACTCCCAGGATAGGTACAGCACGGGGTTAGATACAGAGTAAAGCTCCCTCTACGCTGTCCCCATCAAACACTCCCAGGACAGGTACAGCACGGGGTTAGATACAGAGTAAAGCTTCCTCTGCACTGTCCCCATCAAACACTCCCAGGACAGGTACAGCACGGGGTTAGATACAGAGTAAAGCTCCCTCTACACTGTCCCCATCAAACACTCGCAGGACAGGTACAGCACGGGGTTAGATACAGAGTAAAGCTCCCTCTACACTGTCCCCATCAAACACTCCCAGGATAGGTACAGCACGGGGTTAGATACAGAGTAAAGCTCCCTCTACACTGTCCCCATCAAACACTCGCAGGACAGGTACAGCACGGGGTTAGATACAGAGTAAAGCTCCCTCTACACTGTCCCCATCAAACACTCCCAGGATAGGTACAGCACGGGGTTAGATACAGAGTAAAGCTCCCTCTGCACTGTCCCCATCAAACACTCCCAGGACAGGTACAGCATGGGGTTAGATACAGAGTAAAGCTCCCTCTACACTGTCCCATTCAAACACTCCCAGGACAGGTACAGCACGGGATTAGATACAGAGTAAAGCTCGCTCTACACTGTCCCCATCAATCACTCCTAGGAAAGGTACAGCACGGGGTTAGATACAGAGTAAAGCTCCCTCTGCACTGTCCCCATCAAACACACCCAGGACAGGTACAGCACGGGGTTAGATACGGAGTAAAGCTCCCTCTACACTGTCCCCATCAAACACTCCCACGACAGGTACAGCACGGGGTTAGATACAGAGTAAAGCTCCCTCTACACTGTCCCCATCAAACACTCCCAGGACAGGTACAGCACGGGGTTAGATACAGAGTAAAGCTCCCTCTACACTGTCCCCATCAAACACTCCCAGGACAGGTACTGCACGGGTAGATACAGAGTAAAGCGCCCTCCACACTGTCCCCATTGAACACTCCCAGGACAGGTACAATGCAGGGTTAGATACAGAGTAAAGCTCCCTCTACACTGTCCCCATCAAACACTCCGTGGACAGGTACAGCACGGGGTTAGATACAGAGAAAAGCACCCTCCACACTGTCCCCATTGAACACACCCAGGACAGGTACAGCACGGGGTTAGATACGGAGTAAAGCTCCCTCTACACTGTCCCCATCAAACACTCCCAGGACAGGTACAGCACGGGGTTAGATACAGAGTAAAGCTCCCTCTACACTGTCCCCATCAAACACTCCCAGGACAGGTACAGCACGGGGTTAGATACAGAGTAAAGCTCCCTCTACACTGTCCCCATCAAACACTCCCAGGACAGGTACTGCACGGGTAGATACAGAGTAAAGCGCCCTCCACACTGTCCCCATTGAACACTCCCAGGACAGGTACAATGCAGGGTTAGATACAGAGTAAAGCTCCCTCTACACTGTCCCCATCAAACACTCCGTGGACAGGTACAGCACGGGGTTAGATACAGAGAAAAGCACCCTCCACACTGTCCCCATTGAACACTTCCAGGACAGGTACAGCACGGGGTTAGATACAGAGTAAAGCTCCCTCTGCACAGTCCCCATCAAACACTCCCAGGACAGGTACAGCACAGGGTTAGATACAGAATAAAGCTCCCTCTATACTGTCCATATCAAACACTCCCAGGACAGGTACGGCATGGGGTTAGATACAGAGTAAAGCTCCCTCCACACCGTCCCCATCAAACACTCCCAGGACAGGTACAGCACAGGGTTAGATACAGAGTAAAGCACCCTCTACACTGTCCCCAACAAACACTCCCAGGCCAGGTACAGCACGGGGTTAGAGACAGAGTAAAGCTCCCTCTGCACTGTCCCCATCAAACACTCCCAGGACATGTACAGCACAGGGTTAGATACAGAGTAAAGCTCCCTCTGCACTGTCCCCATCAAACACTCCCAGGACAGGTACAGCACAGGGTTAGATACAGAATAAAGCACCCTCTATACTGTCCATATCAAACACTCCCAGGACAGGTACGGCATGGGGTTAGATACAGAGTAAAGCTCCCTCCACACCGTCCCCATCAAACACTCCCAGGACAGGTACAGCACAGGGTTAGATACAGAGTAAAGCACCCTCTACACTGTCCCCAACAAACACTCCCAGGCCAGGTACAGCACGGGGTTAGAGACAGAGTAAAGCTCCCTCTGCACTGTCCCCATCAAACACTCCCAGGACATGTACAGCACAGGGTTAGATACAGAGTAAAGCTCCCTCTGCACTGTCCCCATCAAACACTCCCAGGACATGTACAGCACAGGGTTAGATACAGAGTAAAGCACCCTCTACCCTGTCCCCAACAAACACTCCCAGGCCAGGTACCAGCAAGGGGTTAGATACAGAGTAAAGCTCACTTCACACTGTACCCAACAAACACTCCCAGGACAGGTACAGCACGGGGTTAGATACAGAGTAAAGCTCCCTCTACGCTGTCCCCGTCAAACACTCCCAGGACAGGTACAGCACGGGGTTAGAGACAGAGTAAAGCTCCCTCTGCACTGTCCCCATCAAACACTCCTAGGACAGGTACAGCACGGTGTTAGAGACAGAGTAAAGCTCCCTCTACACGGTCCCCATCAAACACTCCCAGGACAGGTACAGCACAGGGTTAGATACAGAGTAAAGCACCCTCTACACTGTCCCCATCAAACACTCCCAGGCCAGGTACCAGCAAGGGGTTAGATACAGAGTAAAGCTCCCTCTACACTGTCCCCATCAAACACTCCCAGGCCAGGTACAGCACAGGGTTTGATACAGAGTAAAGCACCCTCTACACTGTCCCCAACAAACATTCCCAGGACAGGTACAGCACGGGGTTCGATACAGAGTAAAGCACCCTCTACACTGTCCCCAACAAACACACCCAGGACAGGTACAGCACGGGGTTCGATACAGAGTACAGCTCCCCTGTCCCAATGCTCCTTAAGTCAAGACTGAGGAGAACACACCAATTAAAGGTTATAGAGGCATTGAGGTCTCAGTTAAACATTTCACTGAAAGACTGTGACAGCACTCCCTCAGTACTGACTCTCTGACAGTGCAGCACTCCCTCAGTACTGACCCTCTGACAGTGCGGCACTCCCTCAGTACTGACCCTCTGACAATGCAGCACTCCCTCAGGAATGACCCTCTGACAGTGCAGCACTCCCTCAGTACTGACCTTCTGACAGTGCAGCTCTCCCTCAGTACTGACCCTCTGACAGTGTGGCACTCCCTCAGTACTGACCCTCTTGACAATGCAGCACTCCCTCAGTACTGACCCTCTGACAGTGCGGCACTCCCTCAGTACTGACCCTCTGACAGTGCAACACCCCCTCAGTACTGACCCTCTGACAGTGCGGCATTCCCTCAGTACTGACCCTCTGACAGTGTGACACTCCCTCAGTACTGACCCTCTGACAATGCAGCACTCCCTCAGTACTGACCCTCTGACAGTGCAGCACTCCCTCAGTACTGACCTTCTGACAGTGCAGCACTCCCTCAGCACTGACCCTCTGACGCTGCAGCATTTCTTGAACACTGCATTGGGAATGCCAGCCTAGATTATGGGGTCAAGTCCCTGGATGGTGATCTCAAACCCATGGCCTTGTGAAGTCAATGACGAGGTTAGTCATGGTTCAATCCTGGAAACGACAGTTAATGAGGAGGAAGTGACGATATTGGAGTTGTTGTTAAGTCCTATAGAAGGTTCCCATTCGGCTCACCTGAGACACCACCAGCTTGAAAGAGGATTTGAATTCCTGAATGTCGTTTGTTAAGCGGCTCACCAGATGGCCCGTCCGAGTGGCATCGAAAAACGCCACATCCTGCCTATCAGAACAACAGAGAAAGATTCAGGGCTTCAACTGAAGCAATTCTTCAAATAAATTAATTCATTGAGCCATTGACAGTCACAGCACAGAATAGCTACACCACTCCCCATTCCAGAGTTGGCAGGGCTACACCACTCCCCGTTCCAGAGTTGGCAGGGCTACACCACTCCCCGTTCCAGAGTTGGCAGGGCTACACCACTCCCCGTTCCAGAGTTGGCAGGGCTACACCACTCCCCGTTCCAGAGTTGGCAGGGCTACACCACTCCCCGTTCCAGAGTTGGCAGGGCTATACCACTCCCCGTTCCAGAGTTGGCAGGGCTACACCACTCCCCATTCCAGAGTTGGCAGGGCTACACCACTCCACGTTCCGGGGAACAAATATTCTAAATATTGGAACAATTTAAGGGTTAAAAGCCTGGGGTTATAGTGTGTTTGACTGCAGTGGTCATGTTTGTTAAAAGTGCGGCGGCACAGTGGTGCGGCGGTAGTTAGCACTGCTGCCTCACGGCTCTGAGGACCCAGGTTCAATCCCGGCCCCGGATCACTGTCCGTGTGGAGTTTGCACATTCTCCCCATACCTGTGTGGTCTCACCCCCACAACCTAAAGATGTGCAGGGTAGGTGGATTGCCCACGCTAAATTGCTCCCTAATTTTAAAAAAAATGTTTTTGCTTCTAGGAAATAGCAGGTGAAATTGACCAGCGGGATGTGGTTTGACAGGGGAAGTCCCTGGGGGCGGTTTAATGTGTTCTTGCAGCCTGCAGAGATAAAATTGCTTTTCAGCCTGGGGAGATGAGGCCGTTGCTGGGTGGGGCACAGGAATGAAGAGAGGCAGTTTCGTTTTGGAGAAGCTTTGGGAAAGCAAAGAGGTGAATTCTGATCTGCCTGAAACTGAGTCCACAATTTTTCTTTATTTGTTCATGGGATGTGGGCATCGCTGGGTCAGCATTTAATGCCCATCCCTGAGGGCAGTTAAGAGTCAACCACACGGCTGTAGATTTGGAGTCACATGTCGTCCAGACCAGGTAAGGACAATACATTTCCTTCTCTAAAGGACATTAGTGAACCAGATGGGTTTTTGCAACAATGGTTTCATGGGCATCTTCAGACTTTTAATTACAGATTTTTTTTTATTGAATTCAAACTTCACCATCTGCCGTAGCGGGATTCGAACACGGATCCCCGGAGAATGACTCTGGGTCTCTGGATTACAGATCCAGCGACAATACCTATGCCTCCACGTACTCTCTCACAGTAGGATAGTTATAAAAGAGTAATAATATTTAAAGCAGAGCAGCCTTGTCTAGGGTCACGGCAGAAGCTGAAACGCCAGTTGAACCAGCTTTTTGAATATATTCAGCCAGAGTCTGAAGGTGTTCTAACCAGAGCCAAATCGGTTTTATAAAGCAAATCTTACTCTATGGCATGCTAATTTGAAGCTGAATCGAGAGCTATATGTTTCTTTTCTTGTTGTTCAATGGGAAATTGAGTAGTAGTGTTAAGGGGTAAGCTGTTCTTTTCAGGTGTGAAATTAAAAACTTTAACATTGCATTCAAAGTTTTGTTTTAGAAATACCAAAGCCCTGTTTTTTCATGCAATCACTCCTCGAGCGATATTGGGGTTTCGGTCCAGTATCCTAGCCACTGTTGGGGTCTGGTTTGAGATTGCAATACAATTGGGGGTTCGTCCGGGATCTTAAGCATAATTCTTTGTCTGGCTTGGGGTTGTTGAAATTAAAGACAGTGAGTGTGTGTGGAATGATTGCATTCTTTCAGGGTTTGAAATTTAAATCGGGAGTGACTGGAGATGGCTCTTGCAGTTGCAAAAGTTTTCCTGGGTGTGGAAGGGATTACTCAAGATGGTTTACAAAGGGAGACTAAAGCGAAACATTTGGGTTTGCCAGGGAAGCTCCAGTGAACATTATCAAAAGATGAACAGAAAGAAATAGAACTGGAGAAATTCACAGGAAGGGAAAAGAGAGACTGGCAATGGCAGAAGAAAAAAGGATGGGGCTTTTAGAAAAGGATTTGGAAAGGAGGAAACTTGAGGTAGAAATGGAAAGATTAGCAAAGAAAGCGCTATCGAAAGAGAGGGAGAATTTGAACTTCGGAAACTGGCACTCAAAGGAGAACATCAACTTAAAAGGTTGTAGTTAAATGTAGAAGCTGAGGAAAGTTTAAAGGAAGAATAAACACTTGCTAGTCAAAAGCTTTGTATGGATTTGTTTAAAAATATTCAAGCAATGCCAAGATTTGATGAGAAAGATGTGGAAGTATTTTTCATTTCATTTGAGAAAGTGGATAAACAATTGAATTGCCCAAAGACCATGTGGGTAGTGTTGATTCAAACAAAGTTGGTAGGTAGACCTAGTGAAGTGTTTGCATCACTCTCAGAAGAGATATCTAGGGATTATGATGAGGTGAGGCAAACCATGTTAGGTGCACATGAACTAGTGCTAGAAACCTGCAGACAAAAGTTTCAAAATCTAAGGAAAGAACCAGGTCAGACAGTTAGAATTTGAAAGAATTAAACAAAATAATTTTGATAGGTGGTTAAGAGCATTTAAAATGGACCAAACGTATGACGCTTTTATGAAATTAATGTTTTGGAGGAATTTAAGGGTTCACTTCCCACAGCAGTGAGAACTCATGCGGAAGAGCAAAGGGACCGGCAGAATAAATGGCAGATGATTTTGAATTGGTTCATAAAGCAAAGTTTGGTTTTCAACATCAATTTCAATCTGTGAAGGATAGAAACTGGGGAAATAAGAAATTCACAGGTGGTCAAACGCAAAGGAGGTTTAAAATAATTATCTTTATTGTCACAAGTCGGCTTACATTAGCACTGCAATGAAGTTACTGTGAAAAGCCCATAGTCGCCACATTCCGGTGCCTGTTCGGGTACATAGAGCGAGAATTCAGAATGCCCAAATTACCCAACAGCACGTCTTTCGGGACTTGTGGGAGGAAACCGGAGCACCCGGATGAAACCCACGCAGACACAGGGAGAACGTGCGGACTCCACACAGCCAGTCACCCAAGCCGGGAATCAAACACGCAACCCTGGCACTGTGAAGCCATAGTGCTAACCACTATGCTACTGTGCAGCCCATTGTTGGTGATGTTATGTTGGTGATGTTAAGTAGAGTGTGCCTCACAGTAAAAAGAAAACTTAATACAGTGGAAAAGAGATAAGAAAATTTAAATGTGTTCATTGTAATAAAGATAGGCATGTGAAGACGCTGTGTTGGTGGCTTAAAAAAGTACAAGTAAGACATTCAGTAAAACAGAATAATCCAGTGAGGTTTACCAAAGTGGGAGGAAAACCCATTATCCCAGTGGAAGAGGTACAACAGAGTGTACAGCCTGTTCACATTATCCCAGTGGAAGAGGTGCAACAGAGTGTACAGCCTGTTCACATTATCCCAGTGGAAGAGGTGCAACAGAGTGTACAGCCTGTTCACATTATCCCAGTGGAAGAGGTGCAACAGAGTGTACAGCCTGTTCACATTATCCCAGTGGAAGAGGTGCAACAGAGTGTACAGCCTGTTCAGAGGTTGGTGGATAAGCAGAAACCAAACCAAGAGCACAAAGAATTGGTACAGCACATGACACAGTGGTTAGCACTGCTGCCTCACAGCACCTAGGACCTGGATTCGATCCCGGCCCCGGGTCACTGTCTGTGTGGGGTTTGCACATTCTCCCCGTGTCTGCGTGGGGCTTCCATCACTACCCAAAAAGATGTGCAGGGAAGGAGGATTGGCCATGCTAAATTGGCCCTTAATTGGAAAAATAAATTGGGTAATCTAAATTTTAACAAGAATTGGCACAACACAGGAGGCCAATTGGCCAATTCTGCCTGCACCAAGCTCGTCGAATGAGTAAATGACCAGAGTCCCATTCTCCTTCCTGCTCCCTGTAATCTTGCACATTCTTCCTCTTCAATTAACAATCCAATTTCCTTTTGAATGCCTCAATTGAACCTGCCTCCACCATACTCTCAGGCAGCGCATTCCACACCCTAACCACCCGCTGTGTGAATGAGTTTTTTTTCTCATATCGCTCTTGATTCTTTTACCAATCACCTTAAACTTGCGCCTTCTCGGTCTCGATCCTTGGGAAGTGGGAAGTTTCTCCCGGTCGACTCTGTCCAATCCCCTCGTGACTGTCACTATCCATATACACAAGCATTAGGTGCGGCCAGATGTCACTCAGCCCCTGAAACCCGTTCTGCCATTCAGTTAGATCCGGGCTGATCTGGACATCAACTCAATTTACCCAAATTTGTTCCACATGCCTTCACCCTGGATGCTCTTACCCATCAAAAATCCATCAATCTTAGTCTTTTAAACTTCAGCTGTCACCTTTTGCATTTTACACCATTCACTTCATTGAAAAGGTTTTATTAAATGTGCCAAGCATGGCTCGCCTTGCAGAAAGTTATGGTGACAGTCTTGGATTATTTTGCACATCTTTCACTGATTGAACCGGACAAGCTGCCTGACAGGGCTCTCACTGGGTTCAGTCAGTGAAATGGTGTTACACACCAGAAGGATGCCTTTCAGCCCCTTGAGCCTGTTCCACCATGTAATACACAAGAACATAAGGAACAAAAGCAGGCCCCTCGAGCCAGCTCTGTAATTCAATGCCATTATGGCTTATCTTCTTGCTCAATGCCACCCTCCCACCCACTCGCATGTCCTTTGAATTCCTAAATAGCAGTGTTCTAGGTGTGGTCTCACCAAATTGTAGTCACATTTCTACAGCCCACATCCCTCCGTTAGAGCTGAAATCCTGGTCCACAGGGAGACAAGATAACGGAAGGCAAGGCCACTGACAGCTGTCCATTAAACTGCAGAGCTCATATTACAATTTACTTTTTAATATTAACATGGGGAATCTTTTCCGAATCCCAGCAAAGACAGACCTCAGCAGGGTTGCAAACAATTCTTTCCTTATGCTGGCAGCAACTCGCTCGCCGACTCTGGACAGGAGAGTGATGTAGAAACAAGTCAGGACACCCTAATAAAGAGAAGACAGAAGTGTTGTTAATGACAGAACCAAGGCAGGAACTCAAACATTTATTGCAGTTCAGAATTTCACACTCAATGAAAGCAGAAATGGTTTGGCAGTGGAGTAACACAGTTTGCATTTTGAACGTCCACTGTCACAGAATCCCAGATCTAGAGTAAAGCTCCCTCTACACTGCTCCCATCAAACACTCCCAGGACAGGTACAGCACGGGGTTAGATACAGAGGAAAGCTCCCTCTCCACTGTCCCCATCAAACACTCCCAGGACAGGTACAGCACGGGGTTAGATACAGAGTAAAGCTCCCTCTACACTGTCCCCATCAAACACTCCCAGGACAGGTACAGCACGGGGTTAGATACAGAGTAAAGCTCCCTCTACACTGTCCCCAACAAATACTCCCAGGACAGGTACAGCACGGGGTTAGATACAGAGTAAAGCTCCCACTACACTGTCCCCATCAAACACTCCCAGGACAGGTACAGCACGGGGTTAGATACAGAGTAAAGCTCCCTCCGCACTGCACCATCAAACACTCCCATGGCAGCTAGTTCAAATAGATTGACCTTTACTCCGTGGAACAAAAGATGGTGTAGAAATTGTCAGCCCAGTGCACAGACTCCATGGTGACTCCTTGGATCTTACCTGCAGCGTGTAGGCAACCAGCAGTTTTACACACGGCGCTTTCATGGCCCTGAAGTAGCAGGCTGGGTTCGTCCGCAGGCACTGGACAACAGCGTTCATCAGGTCTCCCAGCAATAGTGGGATCTGAGTATTCAGCAGTGCTGCGCCGCAGGCGAACTGGAATAGTGGAAGGAATAGGAGCATCAGCAGCAGATTCTAGATATGGAGGGACAGAGGCACATTGATAAAGAGGAACAGGAGTAGGCCATTTGGCCCTTCGAGTCTGCTCTGCTATTCGATCTGATCAGGGCTGACCTGGTTGTGGTCTGAGCTTTCCTGCCATGTCCTGAGCAGCACGTAGCTTCACAGCGCTAGGGTCCCAGGTTCGATTCCCAGCTTGGGTCACTGTCTGTGCTGAGTCTGCGCGTTCTCCCCGTGTCTGCGTGGGTTTCCTCCGGGTGCTCCGGTTTCCTCCCACAAGACGTGCTTGTTAGGTGAATTGGACATTCTGAATTCTCCCCCAGTGTACCCGAACAGAGGCCACAGTGTGGCGACTAGGGGATTGTCACAGTAACTTCATTGTAGTGTTAATGTAAGCCTACTTGTGACAATAAAGGTTATAAAAAAATGTTTAGAAGCCAATATTCCTCAAATGTTCCAATCATCACATGAGTCACCGAATATTTTTAACACAAAGTTAAATAGATTCTTGAGTGACAAGGGAGTCAAAGCGTATGTAGGTAGACAGGAAGCAGAGTTATAGCACAATCCCATCAGCCTTGGGACAAAATTCTTCCATTTTGAGACTGAGTGTAGTGGTAGGTGGCTCCTGCTGACCAGAATAGTGGGGTCTGCACCAGATTCTGCCCCTGGAACCTAATTAATTATGCACAAATGTGTTCCCCTCCGGGTCACCTGGTGGGCCGTCAACTGATCCGCCCGCCGTTAGCTGGCAGGTTCAAAGGTCTTGACCCCCATATTCACATCCTAGTCCGGCACACTCGTGACACACTCACCGGCCCAGCTGTCTTCATCAGACTGTACAGAATGTCAGCAACCCAGAGGGAAAAGGTTAGCAGCCTCAAGAAAAGGTCTGTCCTTGATTCAGCCACCCTCCTCCCGGGCCCATCGCCTGCAAGGTGCCCAAGCCCCACTTGGACCTTTGCCCAACACATTTGGAATCTTCCTGCATCTTCTTCCAGTGAACAATGTGGTATTCCTCTGACCCTCATATTTAGATGCGCACTTGCAATCCCAAGGCATCCAAGGCTGTGGGCCAAGAGCTGGGAAATGGGATTAGAATAGTTGGTTGGTTGTTTTTAAAACCAGTGCCGACTCTATGGACCGAAGGGCCTTTTCTGTGCTGGGTGACTCCTTGACCCTCCTGCCTGTGAGTTTTTCATGGGAGTGCTGTCAGCGTCCAGCTTCCTTCCCCTGCGTCTTCCCTCTGCCTTCCGTTGTTTGTCATCTTCTACCCCATCCTTGCCCCTCAGCATGCTCTGATGAGCCCACAACCTTCCCCCAACGTCTTGAACAGCCTTCATTCCACATTCCTGCCCCCCACCCCCCAGCCCCACTCTCCGGCCTCACCTCGCACTGTTGTTGCAGTGGATGCATGAGGCGCGCAGCACAGTGTTGTCCAGATAGACACAGGTGTGTGGCATTGGGGGGGGAGGCTGTGCTCCCGTACTCCCCAACCCCAAACACAGGACTGAACCGAGGTGGTGACATAGGACGGTCCAAGGGGCCAGCAGCATGGTGCAAAGAACAAAGAAATGTACAGCACAGGAACAGGCCCTTTGGCCCTCCAAGCCCGTGCCGACCATGCTGCCCGACTAAACTACAATCTTCAACACTTCCTGGTGGCTTCCACCACCTCCTCCGGTAGCGAGTTCCAGGCACCCACTACCCTCCGTGTAAAAAACTTGCCTCGTACATCTACTCTAAACCTTGCCCCTCTCACCTTAAACCTATGCCCCCTAGTAATTGACCCCTCTACCCTGGGGAAAAGCCTCTGACTATCCACTCTGTCTAAGCCCCTCATAATTTTGTAGACCTCTATCAGGTCGCCCCTCAACCTCCTTCGTTCCAGTGAGAACAAACCGAGTTTATTCAATCGCTCCTCATAGCTAATGCCCCCCATACCAGGCAACATTCTGGTAAATCTCTTCTGCACTCTCTCTAAAGCCTCCACATCCTTCTGGTAGTGTGGCGACCAGAATTGAACACTATTAATGGAGGCAGGGGATGGAGGCAGGACCCGGTCTTTCCTGGCAGAATGGTGAACAGTGCATCGGGAGCAGCACAGCACTATGGCAGAAAGTTGTTACCCTCACCCCGAGGTCTCTGCCGAATTGAAGACTGCCTTGCGCACTCCACTCAGTGCCATTCGGGTTTGACGCCAGCGTAATTTTCAGTTGGCATGACACAAGATTGGAAGGCCTGACTGGATGCCAGTGGGCAGCTGTCTTAAGGAGCATTCATGAGATGTAATTGAAGGTTGCGCCACCTGCCAGCAGGAAGAGTGACCCGCCATTAACCCACCAGTGGGAGAATTGCAACGCGATTTGACGCCAGCGGGATTTTAACTTTCTGCCTCTCGCCAGATTCTTCATGCCTCCCGCCACCAAACTCGTCACGAGCAGGTTGGGAGAATTCCACCCATGATCTTATTGAAATTACAGGGAGGTTGGGCAGTACGGTGGCTCAGTGGGTTAGCACCGCTGCCTCACGGCGCCAAAGTCCCAGTTTCGATCCTGGCTCTGGGTCACTGTCCACGTGGAGTTTGCACATTCTCCCCGTGTCAGCGTGGGTTTCGCCCCCACAACCCAAAGATGTGCAGGGTAGGTGGATTGGCCACGCTAAAATTGCCACTTAATTGGAAAAAATAAATTGGGTACTCTAAATTTATTTTTAAAAAGAAATTACGGGGAGGTAGTGGCTTAGTGCCACTGGGCTAGTAATCCAGAGGCCCAGGAAAATGCTCTGGGGGACCCGGGTTCAAATCCCACCATGGCAGGTGGCAAGATATGAATTTGATAAAAATCTAGAATGAAAAGTCTGTGCAATGTCGGGCCTTTTATGAAGAATAGGTGATATATTTCCAAGTTAGGATTGTGTGTGAGTGATGGGGAACTTGCAGATGGTGGTAATCCAATCAGTCTGATGTCCTTGTTCTTGGTGGTAGAGGTCGGGGTTCAGAATGAGTAGGGGACTGGGACGAGCTAAATTGCTCTTGTGGACAGTTGGGACAACTCAACGAGCTGATAGGCCTCCTTCTGTGATGTCACAATTTTATTCTATTCTAGATGTTGTTGAAGGAGCTTTGGTGAGATGCTGCAGTGCATCATGTGGGCGGTAAACACGGCTGCCACTGTGCGTCAGTGGTGGGAGGGAATATTTAAGGTGAAGGATTGGGTACTAATCAAGTGGGCTGCTTTGTCTTGAATGGTGTCTAGCGTTTTGAGTACAGCTGGAGCCACACATACCCAGACAAGTAAACAGTATTCGATCACACACCTGACTTCAGACTTGTGGATGGTGGACATGTTTTGGGGAATCAGAAGGTGAGTTACTTTCCACAGAATTCCCAGCCTTTGATCTGCGCTTGTAGCTCCAGTGTATATGTGACTGGTCCACTTCAGTTTCTGGTTAATGGCAACACCCAACATGTTGACAGTAGGGGATTCAGCCATTGAATGTCATGGGAAAATGGTTATTTCTCCTTGTTGGGAATGGTCTTTGCCTGGCACTTGTGTGGCGTGAATGTTATTTTCTACTTTTCAGCCCAAGCCTGAACTTTGTCCAGGTCTTGTTGCATATTGACACGGACTGCTTTATTATCGGAGGAGTTATAAATGGGACAGGAATCTATGGAATCACAAATGAATATCCTCTTCCGTTCAATAAGATCAGCAATGTTCCCAAGTTCTTCTGATCTTCTGAGCTCATAATGAAGGGAAGGTCATTAAGAAGCACAGGAGATGGTTGGGCCTCAGACACGGCCCTGACTGAAACACCGAAGCCACATGTGGCCCAGTCTGCGGAGGCGCGTCAGGTTCCCTTCCCTGTATCTATCACACACCTTACTTGAGACCTGTGGACATGTTTTGGGGAATCAGAAGGCGAGTTGCTTTCCACAGAATTCCCAGCCTTTGATCCGCTCTTGTAGCTCCAGTGTCTATGTGACTGGTCCACTTCAGTTTCTGGTGTTTATGACAATCCAGCAGCTTTCATGAAGATTTTCCTGGTGCCACAACACAATTTACCAGATTTATTCAATCAATTTCACAGCACGTCCGTGGGATTTGAACTCAAGAGCTGTTGTGCTCGTCCAGGAGCAGAACCACAGCAATACTGTACCCAATAAGGAACAAGTTAATCCAGTCTATTCTTAATCATTCAAAGTACATTTTGGATTGGGTCTAGCAAAGATCCACATCAGGCACCACGGGTTAAATAGCCTCCTCCTGGGCTGCATCTATCCCTCTGATCCTCACACAAACACTGTTTCTTTTAATCACTTCCTGTTCTTGCCATAACCAGCTTGTTCGCTACCCAGAATCTACAAGCTGAGAAGGTTACAGTGAAGCCAAAATCAGCCTGGCATGAACCATTTACAGTGACAATCTCGAAGATAAGAAAAATAAGAGCAGTATAGTTGTGGAAACACCACCACCCACAGGTTCCCCTCCGAGGCACATATAGAAACATCAGACTTCAGAGGAGGAGGCCATTCGGCCTTTGAATCAGCTCTGCTAGTCAGTGAGGTCATGCCTGGTCCGGTTGTGGTCTCCCTGGTGCTAGGGTCAAGGATGTCTCGGAGCGGAGGATGTCTGGAGGGGAAGATAAACAGCCAGTGGTCATGGTGCACATTGGGACAAACGATATAGGTTAAAAAAAAAAAGGGATGAGGTCCTAAAAGCAGAATATAGGGAGTTAGGAAGAAAGTTGAGAAGTAGGATCTCAAAGGTAGTGATCTCAGGATTACTACCAGCGCTGTGCGCTAGTCAGAGTAGAAATAGCAGAAAAGATTGGATAAATACGTGGCTGAAGAGGTGGTGTGAGGGGGAGGGTTTCAGATTCTTGGGGCTTTGGGACCTGCTCGAACTGGACGGGTTACACCTGGGCAAGATCGGGACTCATGTCCTTGAGGAGGGGGTACTTTCTAGAGCCCTTGGGGAGGGTTATATTAATATGGCAGGAGGATGGGACCCTATGTAACAATTCAGAGCAGGGGGAGACAAGAACAAGAGAAAAACATAGCAAGGAAAAGTGAGTGGCAGAGAAATCAAGGGCCTGTATCAGATAACAACACTAAAAATAGTAGGGATGGGTCAAGGAACATTAAAAGAATTAGCCGTATGGGGTATGATACAGTTGGGATTACAGCTCCATGGCTCCGAGGTGACAAGTGTTTAGGGTTTAAGGCCAGGGTTTAGAAAACACCAAAATATATTATGAAGTTCACCTGACCTACAACCGCTTATTAATTTTGGTTACGGTGAGCACAAGATCCTGCCTTTCAGGGGTTATTCAACAGAGTTCTTCGGCACTTTAATCAAAAAAACAAGCTTTATCCTAAGGATTTAGTTAACATTTGTATAAGCACACACAGTAAGAATTTTTATCAACTACAAACACAAAGACCCCACACAGCTACAGTAATCTATGTATAACCCTCAATTAATTCCCCCTTAACTGTTCCAATTCGATAGCAACATCCAAGTAAAACTAGAAACCGCTTTTCAAAGGCGTGGCCCAACACACGGCATTCTCACTGGTTGTTATTGATACTCTGTTCCACTTTTCAAACAGCAGGTTTGAATTCCTTCCACAAAGCAATTACCTCTTTTATGTTATCAAGCAGTCTGGAAAGAGCTTTTAAAATTAAGATAGTGAGGCACTTCTTTCACCCTGTGCAGTTCAATCAGTCCAAAACTCAAAGCGAAAGTAAAAACTCTCAGAGCCACAGCCCAGCTCCACCCACACAATGACATAGAACATAGAACAGTACAGCACAGAACAGGCCCTTCGGCCTACGATGTTGTGCCGACCACTTATCCTAATCTAAGATCAACCTAACCTACACCCTTCAATTTACTGCTGTCCATGTGCCTGTCCAAGAGTCGCTTAAATGTCCCTAATGACTCTGACTCCACCACCTCCGCTGGCGGAGATTCCACACACCCACCACTCTCTGTGTAAAGAACCGACTCTGACACCTCCCCTATACCTTCCTCCAATCACTTTATAATTATGTCCCCTCGTGACAGCCAGTTCCGCTCTGGGGAAAAGTCTCTGGCTATCCACTCTATCCATGCCTCTCATCACCTTGTACACCTCTATCATAGAATCATAGAGGTTTACAGCATGGAAACAGGCCCTTCGGCCCAACCAGTCCATGCCGCCCAGTTTTTACCATTAAGCTAGTCCCAGTTGCCCGCACTTGGCCCATAACCCTCTGTACCCATCTTACCCATGTAACTATCTAAATGCTTTTTAAAAGACACAATTGTACCCGCCTCTACTACTACCTCTGGCAGCCCATTCCAGACACTCACTACCCTCTGAGTGAAGAAATTGCCCCTCTGGGCCCTTCTGAATCTCGCCCCTCTCACCTTAAACCTATGCCCTCTAGTTTTAGACTCCCCTACCTTTGGGAAAAGATGTTGACTATCTGCCTTATCTATGCCCATCATTATTTTATAGACCTCTATAAGATCACCCCTAAGCCTCCTACACTCCAGGGAAAAAAGTCCCAGTCTATCCAGCCTCTCCTTATAACTCAAACCATCAAGTCCCGGTAACATCCTAGCAAATCTTTTCTGCACTCTTTCTAGTTTAATAATATCCTTTCTATAATAGGGTGACCAGAACTGCACACAGTATTCCAAGTGTGGCCGTACCAATGTCTTGTACAACTTCAACAAGACATCCCAACTCCTGTATCAATGTTCTGACCAATGAAACCAAGCATGCCGAATGCCTTCTTCACCACCCTGTCCACCTGCGACTCCACCTTCAAGGAGCTATGAACCTGTACTCCTAGATCTTTTTGTTCTATAACTCTCCCCAACGCCATACCATTAACTGAGTAGGTCCTGGCCTGATTCAAACTGCCAAAATGCATCACCTCACATTTATCTAAATTAAACTCCATCTGCCATTCGTCGGCCCACTGGCCTAATTGATCAAGATCCCATTGCAATCCTAGATAACCTTCTTCACTATCCACTGTGCCACCAATCTTGGTGTCATCTGCAAACTTACTAACCATGCCTCCTAAATTCTCATCCAAATCATTAATATAAATCACAAATAACAGTGGACCCAGCACCGATCCCTGAGGCACACCACTGGTCACAGGCCTCCAGTTTGAAAAACAACCCTCTACAACCACCCTCTGTCTTCTGTCGTCCAGCCAATTTTGAATCCAATTGGCAACCTCACCCTGGATCCCGTGAGCTTTAACCTTCTGCAACAACCTACCATGCGGTACCTTGTCAAAGGCTTTGCTAAAGTCCATGTAGACAACGTCTACTGCACTGCCCTCATCTACCTTCTTGGTCACCCCCTCAAAAAACTCAATCAAATTTGTGAGACATGATTTTCCACGCACAAAGCCATGCTGACTGCCCCGAATCAGTCCTTGCCTCTCTAAATGCTTGTAGATCCTGTCTCTCAGAATACCTTCTAGCAACTTACCTACTACAGACGTTAGGCTCACCGGTCTGTAGTTCCCAGGCTTTTCCCTGCTGCCCTTCTTAAACAAGGGCACAACATTCGCTACTCTCCAATCTTCAGGCACCTCACCTGTGGCTGCCGATGATTCAAATATCTCGGTTAGGGGACCCGCAATTTCCTCCCTAGCCTCCCACAACATCCTGGGATACATTTCATCAGGTCCCGGGGATTTATCTACCTTGATGCGCTTTAAGACTTCCAGCACCTCCTCCTCTGTAATATGCACACTTCTCAAGACATCACTATTTATTTCCCTTAGTTTCCTAACATCCATGCCTTTCTCCACCGTGAATACCGATGAGAAATATTCATTCAGGATCTCACCCAACTCTTGTGGCTCTGCACATAGATGTCCTTGTTGATCCTTAAGAGGCCCTACTCTGTCCCTAGTTACTCTTTTTCCCTTTATGTATCTGTAGAAGCTCTTTGGATTCTCCTTTGCATTATTTGCCAAAGCAATTTCATGTCCCCTTTTTGCCCTCCTGATTTCCCTCTTAACTCTATTTCGACAATCTCTATACTCTTCAAGGGATCCACTTGATCCCAGTTGTTTAAGTCACCTCTCTGCCTTCTTCGCTCCAGTGAAAAAACTGAAGCCATGTGATAAGACAAAAATATTTCTTAAAGGGACACTTCCATGACACAAGGATGGGAGCTGAACATTGAGGGCTATGAAGCTTTTAGGAAGGACAGACAGAAAGGAAAAGGTGGTGGAGTTGCATTGTTGATTAAAGAAAATGTGACAGAATATTGAGGAAAGATGTTAGCACAGATAATGTGGAATCTGTATGGGTTAGAACAAAGAACAAAGAAAAGTACAGCACAAGGACAGGCCCTTTGGCCCTCCAAGCCTGCGCCGACCATGCTGCCCATCTAAACTAAAATCTTCGACACTTCCGGGGTCCGTATCCCTCTATTCCCATCCTATTCGTGTATTTGTCAAGATGCCCCTTAAACGTCACTATCGTCCCTGCTTCCACCATCTCCTCCGGCAGCGAGTTTCAGGCACCCACTAGCCTCTGTGTAAAAAACTTGCCTCGTACATCTACTCTAAACCTTGCCCCTCGCACCTTAAACCTATGCCCCCGAGTAATTGACCCCTCTATCCTGGGAAAAAGTCTCTGACTATCCACTCTGTCTATGCCCCTCATAATTTTGTAGACCTCGATCAGGTCACCCCTCAACCTCCTTCGTTCCAGTGAGAACAAACTGAGTTTATTCAACCGCTCCTCATAGCTAATGCCCTCCATACCAGGCAACATTCTGGTAAATCTCTTCTGCACCCTCTCTAAAGCCTCCACATCCTTCTGGTAATGTGGCGACCAGAATTGAACACTATACTCCAAGTGTGGACTAACTAAGGTTCTATACAGCTGCAACATGACTTCCCAATTTTTATACTCAATACCCCGGCCAATGAAGGAAAGCATGGCGTATGCCTTCTTGACTACCTTCTCCACCTGTGTTGCCCCTTTCAGTGACCAGTGGACCTGTACACCAAGATCTCTCTGACTGTCAATACTCTTGAAGGTTCTACCATTCACTGTATCTTCCCTACCTGTATTAGACCTTCCAAAATGCATTACCTCACATTTGTCCGGATTAAACTCCATCTGCCATCTCGCCGCCCATGTCTCCAAACAATCTAAATCCTGCTGTATCCTCTGACAGTCCTCATCGCTATCCGCAATTCCACCAACTTTGTGTCATCCGCAAACTTACTAATCAGACCAGTTACATTTTCCTCCAAATCATTTATATATGCTACTGTTGAGTTAAGAAATATCAAGGAGCAAAAAGCATTCGTAGGGGTGGTATACAGACCCCCAAACTGCAGTGGTAATGTTGGGAAGAGCATCAGACGGGAAATCAGAGATGTGTGTGATAAAGGAACATCTATGATTATGGGTGACTTTAATTTGCATATTCATTGGGTGAGTCAAATTAGTCACAGTGCAATAGAGGAGGAATTTCTGGAGTGTGTACACGGGATGGTTTTCTGGACCAGTGTGTTGAGGAACCAACAGGGGATCAGACCATCGGGGACTGGGTGTTGTGCAATGAGAAAGGATTAGTTGGCAATCTGGTTGTGAGAGAACCCTTGGGAATGAGTGACCATAATATGGTAGAATTTCTTATCAAGGTGAATGGTGAGGCAGCTGATTCTGAGACCAGGGTCCTGAACCTCAATAAAGGTAACTATGATGATATGAGGTATGAGCTGGCTATGACGGACTGGGAAACAATACTGAAAGGAAAGACAGCGGGCAGGCAATGGCAGCATTCAAGGAACGAATAGGTGAACTCCAAAAGTTGTTTATTCCTCTTTGGTGCAAGAGTAGAAAGGGAACTGTGGCCAAACCATGGCTTACAAGGGCAATTAGAGATAGTATTAGATTCAAAGCAGAGGGATACAAATTAGCAAGAAAAAGCAATAGACCTGAGGCTTGGGAACAGTTTAAAATTCAGCAAAGGCAGACCAAGGGATTGATTAAGAAGGGAAAATACAATATGAGAGTAAGCTAGTGGGGAACATAAAAACTAACTGTAAAAGTTTTGATAGGTATGTAAAGAGAAAAACATTAATAAAAATTAATGTAGGCCCCTGACAGTCAGAGACGGGGGATTCATAACAGGGAACAAAGAAATGGCTGAGGAACTAAATTCGTACTTTGCTTCAGTCTTCACAAAGGAAGACATGAATAATGTACCGGATGTTTTGAGAAGCACAAGTTTTAATGAGGAGCTGAAGGAAGTTAGTATTAATAAAAAAATGGTTTGGGGAAAATTAATGGGATTGAAGGCAGACAAATCTCCAGGGCCTGATAATTTTCATCCCAGAGTACTTAAGGAATTGGCCCTAGAAATAGTAAATCCACTGCTGGTCATTTTCCAAATTCTTTGAACTCTGGAATGGTTCCTACAGATTGGAGGGTAGCTAATATAACCCCACTATTCAAAAAGGCATGTAATAATAATAATCTTTATTGTCACAAATAGGCTTACATTAACACTGCAATAAAGTTACTGTGAAAAGCCTCTACTCGCCACATTCCGGTGCCTGTTTGGATACACTGAGGGAGAATTCAGAATGTCCAAATTACCTAACAGCACGTCTTTCGAGACTCGTGGGAGGAAACCGGAGCACCCGGAGGAAACACACGCAGACACGGGGAGAACGTGCAGACTCTGCACAGACAGTGATCCAAGCTGGGAATCGAACCTGGGACCATGGCGCTGTGAAGCAATAGTGCTACAGACTGTGCTACCATGCTGCCCAGGTAGAGAGAAAACAGGGATCTATAGACCATTGAACCTAACGTCGGTAGCGGGCAAGTTGCTGGAGTCCATTATCAAGAATTTCATAGCACATGATGTGGAGGTGCCGGCATTGGACTGGGGTAGGCACAGTAAGAAGTCTTACAACACCAGGTTAAAGTCCAACAGGTTTGTTTTGAATCACTAGCTTTCGGAGCGCTGCTCCTTCCTCACGTGAATGAAGAGGTGGGTTCCAGAAACATATATAAAGACAAAGTCAAAGATGCAATACGATACTTTGAATGTGAGTCTTTGCAGGTATTTAAGTCTTTACAGGTCCAGATGGTGCGACTGGAGAGAGGGATAATCCCAGGTTAAAGAGGTGTGAATTGTCTCAAGCCAGGACAGTTGGTAGGATTTCGCAAGCCCAGGCCAGATGGTGGGGGGTGAATGTAATGCGACATGAATCCAAGGTCCCGGTTGAGACCGTACTCATGTGTGCGGAACTTGGCTATCAGTTTCTGCTCGGCGATTCTGCGTTGTCGCGCGTCCTGAAGGCCGCCTTGGAGAACACTTACCCGGAGATCAGAGGCTGAATGCCCTTGACTGCTGAAGTGTTCCCCGACTGGAAGGGAACATTTCTGCCTGGCGATAGTCGCGCGATGTCTATTCATCTGTTATCGCAGTGCCAATGTACTGACGAAAAGTATTTATTTAACTCCTCCACCATTTCCTGCTTCCCCATTATTATTTACCAGTCTCATTCTGAAGTGCCCATCAGGTGATAAATATTTATCTCTATCTGTGCTAACAAGTCTGAGAACACAGATTCAAAAACAGCTTCTTCCCCGCTGTTACCAGTCTCCTAAATGACCCTCTTATGGACTGATCTGATTGATACTACACTCCTGTATGCTTCACCCGATGCCAGTGTCTATGTATTTACATTGTGGACCTTGTGTTGCCCTATTATGTATTTTCTTTTCTCCTTGTGTACTTTCTTTTCATGTACTAAATGATCTGTTGAGCTGTTCGCAGAAAAATACTTTTCACTGTACCTCGGTCCACGTGACAATAAACAAATCCAAATCCAAAATCCAATTCATTCTTTGTGTTCCAAACTCTGCATTTAGATACAGGGCTCTGAACCTTTTTTATTTATGAGAATGGATTGAAGAGGTTGGGATTGTTCTCCTTGGAGAGAAGGCTGAGGGGAGATTTGATAGAGATGGGCAGCACGGTATCACCGTGGATAGCACTGTAGCTTCACAGCTCCAGGGTCCCAGGTTCGATTCCCGGCTTGGGTCACTGTCTGTGTGGAGTCTGCACGTTCTCCCCGTGTGTGCGTGGGTTTCCTCCGGGTGCTCCGGTTTCCTCCCACAGTCCAAAGACGTGCGGGTTAGGTGGATTGGTCTGCTAAATTGCCCTTAGTGTCCAAAAGAAGGTGTGGGGGGGTTATTGGGTTACGGGGATAGGGTGGAAGTGAGGGCTTAAGTGGGTCGGGCAGACTGGATGGGCCGAATGGCCTCCTTCTGCACTGTGTGTTCTTTGTTCAAAATCATGACGGGGTTGGATACAGTTGCTAGGGAAAAATATTTCTCCCGCATTAATCTTTAAGCCATGCACTCATCCCTCTAATCTTATCTGCCCAAAGCCAATTTGCTTGTGGCTCTGGTGAGAATCCAAAGATTATTACCCTTG
The DNA here is from genome assembly GCF_047496885.1 of Scyliorhinus torazame. Lineage (NCBI taxonomy): Eukaryota > Metazoa > Chordata > Chondrichthyes > Carcharhiniformes > Scyliorhinidae > Scyliorhinus > Scyliorhinus torazame. Next base: position 250,817,263 of record NC_092717.1, read on the forward strand.
AGATTTTGCTTTCTATTTCACTCCTAGCTGCTCTACTGCCTCAGCAGAAGTTCTTTCCCCGTCCTACTGATGTACATGGACCATGACAAGAGGGTCCTCCCTCCCACTGTCCGTTCCTCTCCTGTCCAGGGCAGATGTTCCGAACCCTGGCACCGGGCACGAAACACAGCCGGCTGGACTCTTGCTCCTGGAGAAGAGGCAGAGAACTGTCTCTATTCGCCCAACTATACGATCCGTACTACCCTTGCATTCCTATTTACTCCCCGTGCATGAAATGTCTTCCTGTACCACAGTGCCCCAGGTCAGTTTTACTCATCCACTCTGCAGCCCCACTCTCATTCAAACAAGCTAAAATAACCGAATCCTGACTTGGAACAAGATCGTTGTTCCTTCCCTGTCGCTGGGTCCAAATCCTGGAGCTCCGTTTGTAACAGCACTGTGGGAGTACCTCCACCACAGGGCCTGACTACAGCAAGTCGAGGAGGAGGCTCACCACAACCTTTCAAGAGCAATTTGGGCTAGGCCATGTTCACGGTGAAACTTGGCTTGAGAGTGGGAACAGGTAACAATTCCTCTCTTGCCTCTCTGAGTTTCACGATAGATCCTTCTCCCATTTTTTCCCATTCTTTAATTTCAAACCCCCACCTTATTCTACACAGGTGGTGAACTCTCCCAATTGACCGTCTGTCTTGCCTCAATCTTGACAGCTGGATGGGGATTGAACTTTGCAACTTCCTGTCCTCTGTGCTGCAGTGTTAAACATGTTAAACACCTTCAGCGTACCTGGGTGTCCTTGTGCACCATTCGCTGAAGGTAAGCATGCAGGTGCAGCAGGCGGTAAAGAAGGCTAATGGTATGTTGGCCTTCATAGCGAGAGGTTTAGAGTATAGAAGCAGGGATGTGTTGCTGCAATTATACAGGGCCTTGGTGAGGCCACACCTGGAGTATTGTGGGCAGTTTTGGTCTCCTTCTCTGAGGAAGGATGTTCTTGCTCTCGAGGGAGAGCAGCGAAGGTTTACCAGACTGATTCCAGGGATGGCGGGACTGCCATATGAGGGGAGATTGACTAGGTTGGGATTGTTCTCGCTGGAGTTCAGAAGAATGAGGGGGGATCTATCATAGAATGTACAGTGCAGAAGGAGGCCATTCGGCCCATCGAGTCTGCACCGGCTCTTTGAAAGAGCACCCTACCCAAGCCCACACCATCCCCATAACCCAGTAACCCCACCCAACACTAAGGGCAATTTTAGACACTAAGGGCAATTTATCATGGCCAATCCACCTAACCTGCACATCTTTGGACTGTGGGAGGAAACCGGAGCACCCGGAGGAAACCCACGAACACACGGGGAGGATGTGCAGACTCCGCACAGACAGTGACCCAAGCCGGGAATCGAACCTGAGACCCTGGTGCTGTGAAGCAACTGTGCTAACCACCATGCTACCGTGCTGCCCTAAAAGAGACTTATAAAATTCTAACAGGACTAGACAAGGTAGATGCAGGGAAGATGTTCCCAATGGTGGGTGTGTCCAGAACCAGGGGTCACAGTCTGAGGATTCAGGGTAAACCATTTCGGACAGAGATAAGGAGACATTTCTTCACACAAAGAGTGGTGAGCCTGTGGAATTCATTCCCACAGGAAGTAGTTGATGCTGAAACTGTGAATATATTCAGGAGGCGGCTGGATATCGCACTTGGGGAGAATGGGATCAAAGGCTATGGGGAGAAAGCAGGATGAGGCTATTGAGTTGGATGATCAGCCGTGATTGTGATGAATGACGAAGCAGGCTCGAAGGGCCAAAAGGCCTCCTCCTGCTCCTATCTTCTATGTATGTATCTATGTGTGTACGTTGCGGTGTCAATGGTACTGAGGCGGGGGGTCAGATGCACACGAACCCGAGCTCAAAACACTCCGGACCACGTTTGATCGGCTGGTCTTGGAGTACAGTTACTTACGATTACTGCCCAAATCAGTGCAGTGAGTTCGGGCTGTAGAAACCTCCAAAACACCTTCCAGTTAAATTCAGGTGCAGGCTGCTTGGATTTTTGAACTTTACACCTTTGGCCTTCTTCACAGTGAGCAATGTTGTTGTGGAGCCTCAGACACAGTGTTATTAGCCCAGGCGTGGCCACCAATAGGAAGGCACTACGAGTCCTCACGGGGCCCTGCAGCCAGCCACTCACTCGCTGTCTGATGCTGTTTCTCGACTCATTCAACAACTGTAAGAAGAAACTGCATTCGGAAACCTTCATACCTCGAGGATGTCTCCAACATCGCTGGCCCCAGCTCAGGCAGTGCCTACAAGACACACAATTCACAACTCAAACATCAACAAGTTCAGTTCAAGAAAACAAAACACGCCGAGTTCAACAAGGCTTCCACCTTTGTGAGTGATCTGAGCCTCACCTTCTTACCTTGCCCCTGCCGAGTCTCACCTCCTCACAATGCCCCCCACTACTCCGGCGCCTGTTCGGGTCCACAGAGGGAGAATTCAGAATGTCCAATTCACCTAACAGCGCGTCTTTCAGGACTTGTGGCAGGAAACCGGAGCACCCGGGGGAAACCCACGCAGACACGGACTCCGCACAGACAGTGACCCAAGCGGGAATCTTTGGGTCTGTGAAGCAACAGTGCTAACTACTGCCACCTCCTTCTGCACTGTAGGGATTCTATGGTTCTATGTGGTCATCGGAAGGAAGATTAAGAAGTGAAGAAGTATATGTGCATTCCCTCATTCATGCTGGCACGTCAGACACAAAGAATACAATGAATAGGAATGCCAGCAGGCCATTCGGCCCCTCAAACCTGCTCCACAATTCAATAACATCATGACTGATCTGTTCGTGTTGCGAATTCCACGTCCCATCTCCCTCCAATAACCTCAGATTCCCTTGCTTAACATGAATCTATCTATCTCTGCCTTAAAAATATCCAATCATCCCACCTCTGCTGACTTCTGAGGGAGAGAGACCCATAGTTGCAAAACTTTCCAAGACAAAAGAAGCCGTTCTCATCTGAAAACACACAGCGAGCAGGGGCAATGGCAGTTCCCCGATGCAGCTCCTTTCCTTTAGGTTAAAATCCGGGACAGTGCATCAGCAAGGACATGGTCCAGTCCTGGGATTTTGAAGGTTCAGATGACTGGAGAGAATTTGAAATTGGTCTACGTGTAGAGATCTGTACACCTAGATCTCCCTGACTGTCAATACTCTTGAGGGTGACTTCCGGTTGCGGCTATGCGGAGCTAAGTCGCACATTCGGCGGCTCCCGCAAAAACTGACTTTTGGGCTCTTTTCGGGGACCCTAACGTCACTTTTTCGAGGTTTCCCGGTGTGGGAGGGAGATTACAACAATCCCCCGATAGTTTCTGGCTTTTACCAGGAGCGGGGCGACTAAAAAGGTGGTGGTGGACCCGAAGAAGGTGCGAGGAAAGAAGAACAAAATGGCGGCGGGCGGAGACCAGGCAGCGTGGATGCAGTGGGCGCAGGAGCAACAGGAGGGTATCCAGCGCTGCTTCAGAGAGATTAAAGCGGACCTGCTAGAGCCGATGAAGACTTCTATTGATAAGCTGCTGGAGACACAGACGGCCCAGGGGGTGGCGATCCGCGAGGCCCGACAATAGATCTCCGACAACAAGGACGAAGTCTTAGTCCTGGCGGTAAAGGTGGAGGCGCACGAGGCGCTCCACAAGAAATGGCAGGAGCGGTTCGAGGAGATGGAGAATCGGTTGAGGCGGAAGAATCTGCGGATTCTGGGCCTCCCGGAGGGGCTGGATGTGGGGGCCTATGTGGTCACCATGTTGAACTCGCTGATGGGAGCGGGGTCCTTCCAGGGGCCCCTGAAGCTGGAAGGGGTCCATAGAGTGTTGGCGAGGAGGCCCAAGGCTCACGAGCCTCCGCGGGCAGTGCTGGTGCGGTTCCATCGGTTCGTCGATCGGGAGTGTGTGCTCAGGTGGGCCAAGAAGGAGAGGAGCAGCAGGTGGGAGAGCGCGGAGTTTCGAATATACCAGGACTGGAGTGCGGAGATGGCGAAGAGGGCCGGGTACAATCGAGCGAAGGCGGTGCTGCACAGGAAGGGGGTGAAGTTTGGCATGTTGCAGCCGGCGCGACTGTGGGTCACCCACAAGGACCGGCACCATTATTTTGAGTCTCCGGAGGAGGCGTGGGCCTTTGTTCAGGCCGAGAAGTTGGACACAGACTGAGGGTCGGGAGGGGCGTTTGGGGATTGCGGTTGATATTTTACTTTTTGAGGGGGGGTCCTTCGCTCTTGGTTTCTTTTTTTTTCTTTTGTGTTTTTCTTTTTCTGGTCGGTGAGGGTGGTTAGGGTGGGTTGCGTTGGTCGGGGGGGCTCTTGGCGGGGGGGTAAGCAAAGGGAACAGGGGTGGATGGCCGGCGGTGAGATGGGGCCCTGCGGGGAGGGGGAGGCCCAAGACGGGGGTGAGGGGACTGGGACTGTAAAAGGAGCTGCGTCAGAGGTGGCGAGGCCGGGTAGGTGGAAAGCGCGGGCTTTTTCCCGCGCTGAAGACTGGAGGGGGCAGGGCCGGGACGGGGAAGCAAGGGTTGTTTCCCGCACTTAGGATGGAAGGGGGAGGGGGAGAGCCTGTGGATGGGGAATGGAAGAGGAGGGTGTGTCACACAATGGGAGGAGTCGAAGGAGAGGCGGGAAAGGCCGTGGTCAGCAGGAGTCAGCTGACTTGCGGAAGTGCAATGGGGGGAGTAAAACAGCTAGGATGAGTCCTAGCCGGGGGGCGGGGGTGGGTGGGTGGGTGGTGGTGGCTGGCCGAGGAGGGGTTATGGCTAGTCGGCGGGGGAGGGGAGCGGGTAGCCCCCTGATCCGGCTGATAACCTGGAATGTAAGGGGACTGAATGGGCCGGTTAAGCAGGCCCGCGTCTTCGCGCACCTGAAGGGGCTGAAGGCGGAGGTGGTTATGCTCCAGGAGACACACCTGAAGGTGGCCGACCAGGTAAGATTGAGGAAAGGGTGGGTAGGTCAGGTGTTTCATTCGGGGCTGGATGCCAAAAATCGAGGGGTGGCGATCTTGGTGGGAAAGAAGGTGTCATTCGAGGCGTCGAGCATTGTGGCAGATAATGGCGGTAGGTACGTAATGGTAAGTTGCAGGGAGAGAGGGTGGTACTGGTCAATGTGTATGCCCCGAACTGGAACGATGCGGGTTTTATGCGGCGCACGTTGGGTCGGATCCCAGACTTGGAAGTGGGGGGCCTGATAATGGGTGGAGACTTTAACACGGTGTTGGATCCTGCACTGGATCGCTCCAGGTCTAGGACAGGTAGGAAGCCGGCGGCGGCTAGAGTGTTGAGGGGGTTTATGGACCAGATGGGAGGGGTGGACCCTTGGAGATTTGCAAGGCCGGGGGTGAGGGAATTTTCATTCTTCTCACATGTCCATAAGGCTTATTCCCGAATCGACTTTTTTATTTTGAGTAGGGCGCTGATAGCGAGAGTAGAGGATACCGAGAACTCGGCGATAGCCATTTCGGATCACGCCCCGCATTGGGTGGACTTGGAGCTGGGGGAGGAGAGGGACCAGCGCCCGCTGTGGCGCTTGGAGGTGGGGCTGTTGGCGGACAAGGAGGTGAGCGAGCGGGTCCGTGGAAGTATAGAGAGGTACTTGGAGACCAACGACAACGGGGAGGTCTGAGTGGGGATGGTATGGGAGGCACTGAAGGCGGTGGTTAGGGGAGAGCTGATCTCCATTTGGGCCCACAAGAAGAGGAGGGAGCGGCGCATCAGCTTCGGAAGCGGGACGCAGCTAGGGAGATCGGGGGAGTTAAGGACAGGGGAGGGAGTGTGGTGCGGAGTGGGGTTGGCATCAATGGGGTCTTCAGGGACTTCTATGAGGAATTGTACTGGTCCGAGCCCCCACTGGAGGAGGGAGGGATGGGCCGCTTCCTGGACCAATTGAGGTTTCCAAAGGTGGAAGAGGGACTGGTGGCGGGACTGGGGGCCCCGATTGGGCTGGAGGAACTGGTCAAAGGGATAGGAAGCATGCAGGCGGGGAAGGCACCAGGGCCGGACGGTTTCCCGGTCAAATTCTATAAAAAGTATATGGACCTGTTGGGCCCGTTGCTAGTTAGGACCTTCAATGAGGCAAGGGAGGGGGGGGGGGGGCTTTGCCCCCGACGATGTCCCGGGCACTGATCTCCTTGATCCTGAAGCAGGACAAGGATCCCCTGCAGTGTGGGTCTTACAGACCGATTTCGTTGTTAAACGTAGATGCCAAGGTGCTGGCGAAGGTCTTAGCCACGAGGATTGTGTGCCGCAGATCATCCACGAAGACCAGACGGGGTTCGTGAAGGGGAGGCAGTTGAATGCGAATGTGCGGAGGCTTTTGAACGTTATCATGATGCCGGCGAGGGAGGGGGAGGCGGAGATAGAGGTGGTGATGGACGCTGAGAAAGCCTTCGATAGGGTAGAGTGGGGGTACCTGTGGGAGGTGCTGAAGAGGTTTGGGTTTGGGGAGGGGTTTGTCAGGTGGGTTAGGCTGTTGTATGAGGTCCCGATGGCGAGTCTGGCCACAAACAGGAGGAGGTCCGAGTACTTTCGGTTGCACCGAGGGACGAGGCAGGGGAGCCGGGAGTGCAGGAGGCGAAAGAGGCCGGAATTCTGCCCTTTGCGTCCCTGGTAGCCCGGCGAAGGATTCTCCTTCAGTGGAAAGATGCGAGGCCCCCAAGCATGGAATCCTGGATCAGCGATATGGCGGGGTTTATTAAGTTGGAGAGGGTGAAATTTGCCTTGAGAGGGTCGGTACAAGGGTTCTTTAGGCGGTGGCAGCCGTTCTTAGACTTCCTGGCAGAGCGGTAGACATTGGCCAATGGCAGCAGCAACTCGGGGGGGGGGGGGGGGGGGGGGGGGGGGGTTTTACTTTATTTTATTTTTATTTTTGTTTTCGTTATTTACACTGGAGGGTCTGAGGGGGTGTATATACCTGTTGTGTTAAGTCGGGGTGTCAATGTTAATTTATTATTTATGTACAGGGGGAGGGGGTATGGAGGGTTGCTTTTCTAGACTGTGTTTTGTACTTAACCCTGTTGGGTTCCTTTTTCATTTTGTTATTGATATTTTATGAAAACCTTAATAAAAATTATTTGTAAAAAAAAAAATACTCTTGAGGGTTCTACCATTCACTGTCTATTCCCTACCTGTATTAGACCTTCCAAAATGCATTACCTCACATTTGTCCGGATTAAACTCCATCTGCCATCTCTCCGCCCAAGTCTCCAGACAATCTAAATCCTGCTGTATCCTCCGACAGTCCTCATCGCTATCCGCAATTCCACCGACCTTTGTGTCATCCGCAAACTTACTAATCAGACCAGTTACGTTTTCCTCCAAATCATTTATATATATTACAAACAGCAAAGGTCCCAGCACAGATTCCTGCGGAACACCCCTAGTCACAGTCCTGCAATCAGAAAAATACCCTTCCATTGCTACTCTCTGCCTTCTATGACCTAGCCAGTTCTGAATCTATAGGCCTCCGAAAAGTTCCAGAGATGTAGAGGAGAGGATTGCAAAGATGATTCTGGATAGGAGCGAAAGCAACAGGGTAGTTGTTATGGGGGACTTTAACTTTCCAAATATTGATTGGAAACGCTATAGTTCGAGTACATTAGATGGGTCCGTTTTTGTCCAATGTGTGCAGGAGGGTTTCCTGACACAGTATGTAGATAGGCCAATGAGAGGCAAGGCCATATTGGCTTTGGTACTGGGTAATGAACCAGGACAGGTGTTAGACTTAGAGGTAGGTGAGCACTTTGGTGATAGTGACCACAATTCGATTACGTTTACTTTAGTGATGGAAAGGGATAGGTATATACCGCAGGGCAAGAGTTATGTCTGGGGGAAAGGCAATTATGATGCGATGAGGCAAGACGTAGGACACATCGGATGGAGAGGAAAACTGCAGTGGATGGGCACAATGGAAATGTGGAGCTTGTTCAAGGAACAGCTACTGCATGTCCTTGATAAGTATGTACCTGTCAGGCAGGGAGGAAGTGGTCGAGTGAGGGAACCGTGGTTTACTAAAGCAGTCGAAACACTTGTCAAGAGGAAGAATGAGACTTATGTAAAGATGAGACATGAAGGTTCAGTTAGGGTGCTCGAGAGTTACAAGATAGCTAGGAAGGACCTAAAGAGAGAGCTAAGAAGAGCCAGGAGGGGACATGAGAAGTCTTTAGCAGGTAGGATCAAGGATAACCCTAAAGCTTTCTATAGATATGTCAGGAATAAAAGAATGACTAGGGTAAGAGTAGGGCCAGTCAAGGACAGTAGTGGGAAGTTGTGCTTGGAGTCCGAGGAGATAGGAGAGGTGCTAAATGATTATTTTTCGTCAGTATTCACACAGGAAAAAGACAATGTTGTCGAGGAGAATACTGAGATTCAGTCTACTAGACTAGAAGGGCTTGAGGTTCATAAGGAGGAGGTGTTAGCAATTCTGGAAAGTGTGAAAATAGATAAGTCACCTGGGCCGGATGGGATTTATCCTAGGATTCTCTGGGAAGCTAGGGAGGAGATTGCTGAGCCTTTGGCCTTGGTCTTTAAGTCATCTTTGTCGACAGGAATAGTGCCAGAAGACTGGAGGATAGCAAATGTTGTCCCCTTGTTCAAGAAGGGGAGGAGAGATAACCCCGGTAACTATAGACCAGTGAGCCTTACTTCTGTTGTGGGAAAAATCTTGGAAAGGTTTATAAGAGATAGGATGTATAATCATCTGGAAAGGAATAATTTGATTAAAGATAGTCAACACGGTTTTGTGAAGGGTAGATTGTGTCTCACAAACCTTATAGAGTTCTTTGAGAAGGTGACCAAACAGGTGGATGAGGGTAAAGCAGTTGATGTGGTGTATATGGATTTCAGTAAAGCGTTTGATAAGATTCCCCATGGTAGGCTACTGCAGAAAATACGGAGGCATGGGATTCAGGATGATTTAGCAGTTTGGATCAGAAATTGGCTAGCTGGACTTCCGGTTGCGGCGAGGATGAGCTAGCCGCACGTTTCGGCGGCTCCAGCTCCGACGGATCTTCGGGCTCTTTTAAGAGCCCCAACGGGGATTTTGCCGGCCGAATAACCCGGTGTGGGGCGTATGGGAAGGGAGTCTCCCCCCGAACGACGAAAGGAAAAACCGGCGGCGGCGGCTGCAGCCCGAAGAATCTTCAACCACAAGGTCAGAGGGAGTGGAGAACAAAATGGCGGCGGAGAAATCGCAGGCGACATGGGGGCCTGAGCAGGATGAAGTAGTGAGACGGTGCGTGGACCTGCTGAAGAAGGAGGTACTGACCCCGATGTTGCAGGCAATTGAGGGGCTTAAGGAGACTTTAAAGACCCAGGAGACTGAGCTCCGCGTGGTGGAGCAGAAGGTGTCAGATATGGAGGACGAGGTCCTGGGCCTGGCGGTTCAGACCCGGACTCACGAGGCACTTCATAAAAAGTGTGCTGACAGGATTGAGGCCCTTGAAAACGGAGCGCGAAGGAAGAACCTTAGGATGCTAGGTCTCCCTGAGGGTGTGGAAGGGGTGGACTGTGGAGCGTACGCAAGTAAGATGCTGAGCTCACTGATGGGTGCTGAGGCCCCTGCGGGCCCCATGGAGGTGGAGTGGGCAAATCGGATCCCGGCGAGAAGACCAAAAGCGGAAGAACCACCGAGGGCGATAATCGTGCGATTTTACCGCCTTAAGGACAGAGAAGAGGTCCTGAGATGGGCTAAAAAGGTGCGGAGTAGCAGATGGGAGAATGCAGTGGTACGGATATACCAGGATTGGAGTGCGGAGGTGGCGAGAAGGAGGGCGAGCTTCAACCGAGCCAAAGAGGTTTTGCACAAAAGGAAGGTGAAGTTTGGGATGCTGCAGCCAGCAAGACTATGGGTCACGTGTCAGGAGAGACACTATTATTTCGAGACGGCAGAAGAAGCATGGTCCTTCATCAACGAAGAGAAACTGGACGGAAACTGAGGGACTGATGCTGCAGGGAATTGTTATTGTTATTGTTTTTGATGATGTTATGGTGAAAGTTATTCGAGAAGTAAACAGGGAAGGGGGGAGACACTGGGGAAATGTGGGCGCCGGTGAGGGGGGAAAGACGGGACATAGTCGGAGAATGGGGAAGGGGAGGGGGAGGGGAAAGGGAGCTGCGCCATAAGAGGTGGGTCAGGTAAAGGGATGTTCCCGCGCCAGAAAGAATAAGGCGGGAAAACAAGCGCAAGGCGGATGGGAGTTCCCTCACACCGGGGGGGTCGAGGAGTGAGCAGGAGTAGCCGGGGTCAGTTGAAGTCAGCTGACTTACGGAAGTGGTATGGGGGAGCAATCAAGCTAGAAAGAGATCTAGCGGGGGGGACGGGGGACCCGGGGGGGGGGGGGGGGGGGCAACTGGGTTGCTGCTGCGGAAATCCAAAAGGAAATGGCTAAAGAGTGGGTGGTCGGGGACGGTGTGCGGCGCTGGGGGAGCGAGCGGGAGCGCGGAGGTGGGATATGGGACTGGCCTAGAGAAGGTAATGGCTAGTCGACAAGGGAGGGGGGCAGGTAGCCCCCTAGTGAGGCTGATCACGTGGAACGTGAGAGGCCTGAATGGACCGATAAAAAGGGCCCGAGCGCTCGCGCATTTGAAAGGACTAAGGGCAGACATGGTTATGCTCCAAGAGACGCACCTAAAGGTGGCGGACCAAGAGAGGCTAAGGAAAGGATGGGTCGGACAGGTGTTCCACTCAGGACTGGACGCAAAGAACAGAGGGGTGGCCATTTTGGTGGGGAAACAGGTAGCATTTGAAGCAAAGAACATCGTAGCAGATAGCGGAGGTAGATATGTAATGGTGAGTGGTAGGCTGGACGGAATGGAGGTCGTGTTGGTTAATGTGTATGCCCCAAATTGGGACGATGCGGGATTCATGAGACGGATGCTGGGGCGCATACCGGACCTGGAGGCAGGAAATTTGATTTTAGGAGGGGACTTCAATACGGTGCTGGACCCGGGGCTAGATAGATCCAGCTCAAGGACCGGAAGAAGGCCGGCAGCGGCCAAGGTACTTAAGGGGTTTATGGACCAAATGGGGGGAGTGGATCCATGGCGATTTCTTAAGCCTAGGGCTAGGGAGTATTCCTTCTTCTCCCATGTCCATAAAGTGTGCTCCCGGATAGATTTTTTTGTTTTAGGAAGGTCGTTGATCTCTGGGGTGGAAGAAGCTGAATACTCAGCCATAGCGGTTTCGGATCATGCCCCACATTGGGTGGACCTGGAAGTAGGAGAGGACAGGGAGCAGAGAACACTCTGGCGATTAGATGTGGGACTGATGGCGGATGAGGGAGTGTGTGCAAGAGTGAGGGGGTGTATTGAGAGATACCTGGAGGTCAATGACGACGGCAAGGTCCCTGTGGGAGTGGTCTGGGAAGCACTAAAAGCGGTGGTCAGAGGAGAGCTGATCTCTATTGGGGCCCACAAAAGGAAAACAGAGGCCAAGGAAAGGGATAGACTACTTGGGGAGATTTTAAGGGTGGACAGGGAATTTGCAGAGACCCCGGAGGAGGAGCTGTACAGGGAGAGGAGACGACTCCAGACCGAGTTTGACCTTCTGACCACCAGAAAGGCGGAGGTACTGTGGAGGAAGACACAGGGGAGGAGGTATGAATATGGGGAAAAGGCTAGTCGCCTGCTGGCGCACCAACTGCGAAAGAGGGCAGCAGCGAGGGAGATAGGAGGAATTAGGGATGAAAGGGGAGACACTGTGCGAAGGGCAGGAAAGATAAATGAGGTGTTTCAGACCTTTTATGAGGAACTGTATAGGTCTCAACCCCCAGAGGGGAAGGAGGGGATGCGGCAGTTCCTGGACCAATTGAGGTTCCCGAAAGTGGAGGAGCAGGAGGTGGCAGGCCTGGGGGCGCCGATTGAGGTGGACGAGGTTATTAAGGGACTGGGAAGCATGCAAGCAGGGAAGGCTCCGGGGCCGGACGGGTTGCCGGTGGAATACTACAGAAAATGTGTGGACTTGTTGGCCCCGTTGATGGCGAGGACGTTCAATGAGGCCAGGGAAGGGGGGACTCTACCCCCGACGATGTCGGAGGCGACGATATCGCTAATTTTGAAGAGAGACAAAGATCCGTTGCAGTGCGGGTCGTATAGACCTATTTCACTATTGAACGTGGACGCCAAGTTGCTGGAAAGGTACTGGCATCGAGGATAGAGGACTGTGTCCCGGGGGTGGTGCACGAAGACCAGACAGGGTTCGTAAAAGGGAGACAACTGAATGTTAACGTGCGACGACTATTAGGGGTGATAATGATGCCCCCAGTGGAGGGGGAGGCAGAGATAGTGGTGGCAATGGACGCAGAGAAGGCATTTGATAGGGTGGAGTGGGAGTATTTATGGGAAGTGTTAAGGAGGTTTGGGTTTGGGAACGGGATTATTTGCTGGGTTAGACTTCTTTATGGGGCACCAACGGCAAGCGTAGTTACAGGTCGACATAGATCGGAGTATTTCCGATTATATAGGGGAACAAGACAGGGATGCCCGCAGTCTCCATTGTTATTTGCGTTGGCAATTGAACCGCTGGCCATGGCGTTGAGAGACTCCAGGAAATGGAGAGGGGTGATTAGAGGGGGAGAAGAACACCAAGTCTCGTTATATGCAGATGACCTACTGTTATACGTGTCGGACCCAGCGGGGGGGATGATAGAGGTTATGCGAATTTTGAGGAGGTTCGGGGAATTCTCGGGGTATAGGCTAAACACGGGGAAGAGTGAATTATTTGTGATACATCCAGGGGACCAGAGTAGAGAGATAGAAGGCTTGCCTCTAAGGAAAGTGGAAAGAAACTTCCGATATCTGGGGATTCAGATCGCTAGGAGCTGGAGAACCGTGCACAGACTTAATCTGACACGGCTGGTAGAACAAATGGAGGAGGACTTCAAGAGGTGGGACATGCAGCCTTTATCGCTGGCGGGTAGGGTGCAAGCAATTAAGATGATGGTCCTCCCGAGGTTCTTATTTGTATTTCAATGTCTCCCTATATTAATCACCAGGACCTTTTTTAATAAAATAGATAGGAGCATCACGAGCTTTGTGTGGGCAGGGAAAGTTCCGAGAGTAAGGAGGGGGTTTCTTCAGCGTAGTAGGGATAGAGGAGGACTGGCACTACCGAACTTGGGAGATTATTATTGGGCCGCCAATGTGGCAATGATACGTAGATGGATGATGGAGGGTGAGGGAGCGGCGTGGAAAAGACTGGAGAGAAAGTCCTGTAAAGGGACGAGTTTAGAGGCGCTGGTGATGGCACCGCTACCGCTCTCACCTAAAAAGTTTACCACGAACCCGGTGGTGGCGGCAACACTGAACATATGGGGACAGTGGAGGCGACAGAGAGGGGTGCGGGGAGCCCTGGTGGGGTCCCCTATCAGGAACAACCATAGGTTCGCCCCAGGAAGAATGGATGGAGGATTTCAGAGCTGGTACCAGTTGGGAATTAGGAAGGTGGGAGATTTATTCATAGATGGGACTTTTGCGAGCTTGGGAGCATTGGAGGAAAAGTATAAGTTACCCCGGGGAAATTTCTTGAGATATATGCAGGTGAGGGCGTTTACTAGACAACAGGTGAGGGAATTTCCGTTGCTCCAGACACAGGGGATACAGGACAGGGTGCTTTCAGGGGTGTGGGTCGGAGAGGGCAAGGTGTCAGAGATTTACAGAGAGATGAGGGAAGAGGGGGAGGAGTCGGTGGGAGAACTAAAGGGAAAGTGGGAAGAAGAACTAGGGGAGGAGATAGAGGAGGGTATGTGGGCTGATGCCCTAAGCAGGGTAAACTCCTCTTCCTCATGCGCCAGGCTTAGCCTGATTCAATTTAAGGTGCTACATAGAGCACACATAACAGGGGCAAGATTGAGCAAGTTCTTTGGAGTGGAGAACAGATGTGGGAGGTGTGGCGGGAGCCCGGCAAACCACGCACATATGTTTTGGGCGTGCCCGGCACTGGAAGGATATTGGAAGGGAGTGACGGGAGTGATCTCGCAGGTGGTGAATGCCCGGGTCAAACCAAGCTGGGGGTTAGCTCTATTTGGAGTTGCGGAAGAGCCGGGAGTGCAGGAGGCGAAAGAGGCCGATGTCGTGGCCTTTGCGTCCCTAGTAGCCCGGCGCAGGATCCTACTTATGTGGAAGGAGGCGAAACCCCCCGGACTGGAGGCCTGGGTAAACGATATGGCGGGGTTTATTAAACTGGAGCAGATAAAGTTTGCCCTGAGAGGATCGGCTCAAGGGTTCACCAGGCGGTGGCAGCCATTTCTCGACTACCTAGGGGAACGTTAGAGGGAAGACAGATGACCAGCAGCAGCAACCCAGGGGGGGGGGGGGGGGGGGGGGGGTTTAGTTTAGTATAGGTCAATAGATAATGGGGTTTTGTTACTTGTGTATTGTTAAAAATTTCTATTTCGTTATTGTTCCGATTGTTTTGTAAGAGGGAAAAATGTTGGTTAGAAAAAATTTTCACTAAAATATATTTTTTTTAAAAAAAGAATGTAAGTTACCTGACAACCAGTTAAGAGTTTTTGAGGTTAAGGTGACACAGGTTTCCTGCATGCCTCTTTCCAGGCTGATGGATTGAAATAAATACACAATAAAAACAGAAATTGGCTAGCTGGAAGAAGACAAAGGGTGGTGGTTGATGGGAAATGTTCAGACTGGAGTCCAGTTACTAGTGGTGTACCACAAGGATCTGTTTTGGGGCCACTGCTGTTCGTCATTTTTATAAATGACCTGGAGGAGGGCATAGAAGGATGGGTGAGTAAATTTGCAGGTGACACTAAAGTCGGTGGAGTTGTGGACAGTGCGGAAGGATGTTACAAGTTACAGAGGGACATAGATAAGCTGCAGCGCTGGCAAATGGAGTTTAATGCAGAAAAGTGTGAGGTGATTCACTTTGGAAGGAATAACAGGAAGACTGAGTACTGGGCTTCTGGTAAGATTCTTGGCAGTATGGATGAGCAGAGAGATCTCGGTGTCCATGTACATAGATCTCTGAAAGTTGCCACCCAGGTTGAGAGGGTTGTTAAGAAGGCGTACGGTGTGTTAGCTTTTATTGGTAGAGGGATTGAGTTTCGGAGCCATGAGGTCATATTGCAGCTATACAACACTCTGGTGCGGCCGCATTTGGAGTATTGCGTGCAATTCTGGTCGCCGCATTATAGGAAGGATGTGGAAGCATTGGAAAGGGTGCAGCGGGGATTTACCAGAATGTTGCCTGGTATGGAGGGAAGATCTTATGAGGAAAGGCTGAGGGACTTGAGGCTGTTTTCGTTAGAGAGAAGAAGGTTAAGAGGTGACTTAATTCCAAAGAAAAGAAAGGTTATCAGAGGGGGGATTCGGCAGCCATGGCTGACAAAGGAAGTTAGGGAATGCATCAAAGCAAAAGAGAAAGCCTATAATGTGGCAAAGAGTAGTGGGAAGTCAGAAGATTGGGAAGGCTACAAAAACAAACAGAGGATAACAAAGAGAGAAATAAGGAAAGAGAGGATCAATTATGAAGGTAGGCTAGCCAGTAACATTGGGAATGATAGTAAAAGTTTCTTTAAATACATTAAAAACAAAGGGGAAGCAAAAGTAGACATTGGGCCGCTCCAAAATGACGCTGGTAATCTAGTGATGGGAGACAAGGAAATGGCTGAGGAACTAAATAAGTACTTTGCGTCAGTCTTCACAGTAGAAGACATGAGTAATATCCCAACAATTCCGGAGAGTCAAGGGGCAGAGTTGAATATGGTAGCCATCACAAAGGAGAAAGTGCGAGAGAAACTAAGAGGTCTAAAAATTGATAAATCTCCGGGCCCAGGTGGGCTACATCCTAGAGTTCTAAAGGAGATAGCTGAAGAAATAGTGGAGGCGTTAGTTATGATCTTTCAAAGGTCACTGGAGTCAGGGAAAGTCCCAGAGGATTGGAAAATCGCTGTTGTAACCCCCCCGTTCAAGAAGGGAACAAGGAAAAAGATGGAAAATTATAGGCCAATTAGCCTAACCTCGGTTGTTGGCAAGATTCTAGAATCCATTGTTAAGGATGAGATTTCTAAATTCTTGGAAGTGCAGGGTCGGATTAGGACAAGTCAGCATGGATTTAGTAAGGGGAGGTCGTGCCTGACAAACCTGTTAGAGTTCTTTAAAGAGATAACAAATAGGTTAGACCAAGGAGAGCCAATGGATGTTATCTATCTTGACTTCCAAAAGGCCTTTGATAAGGTGCCTCACGGGAGACTGCTGAGTAAAATAAGGGCCCATGGTATTCGAGGCAAGGTACTAACATGGATAGACGATTGGCTGTCAGGCAGAAGGCAGAGAGTTGGGATAAAAGATTCTTTTTCGGAATGGCAACCGGTGACGAGTGGTGTCCCGCAGGGCTCAGTGTTGGGGCCACAGCTGTTCTCTTTATATATTAACGATCTAGATGACGGGACTGGGGGCATTCTGGCTAAGTTTGCCGATGATACAAAGATGGGTGGAGGGGCAGGTAGTATGGAGGAAGTGGGGAGGCTGCAGAAAGATTTAGACAGTTTAGGAGAGTGGTCCAAGAAATGGCTGATGAAATTCAACGTGGGCAAGTGCGAGGTCTTGCACTTTGGAAAAAAGAATAGAGGCATGGACTATTTTCTAAACGGTGACAAAATTCATAATGCTGAAGTGCAAAGGGACTTGGGAGTCCTAGTCCAGGATTCTCTAAAGGTAAACTTGCAGGTTGAGTCCGTAATGAAGAAAGCAAATGCAATGTTGTCATTTATCTCAAGAGGCTTGGAATATAAAAGCAGGGATGTACTTCTGAAGCTTTATAAAGCATTAGTTAGGCCCCATTTAGAATACTGTGAGCAATTTTGGGCCCTACACCTCAGGAAGGACATACTGGCACTGGAGCGGGTCCAGCGGAGATTCACACGGATGATCCTAGGAATGGTAGGCGTAACATACGATGAACGTCTGAGGATCCTGGGATTATATTCATTGGAGTTTAGGAGGTTGAGGGGAGATCTGATAGAAACTTACAAGATAATGAATGGCTTAGATAGGGTGGACGTAGGGAAGTTGTTTCCATTAGCAGGGGAGACTAGGACCCGGGGGCACAGCCTTAGAATAAAAGGGAGTCACTTTAGAACAGCGATGAGGAGAACTTTCTTCAGCCAGAGAGTGGTGGGTCTGTGGAATTCATTGCCACAGAGGGCGGTGGAGGCCGGGACGTTGAGTGTCTTTAGACAGAAGTTGATAAATTCTTGATTTTTCGAGGAATTAAGGGCTATGGAGAGAGAGCGGGTAAATGGAGTTGAAATCAGCCATGATTGAACGGTGGAGTGGACTCGATGGGCCGAATGGCCCTACTTCCGCTCCTATGTCTTATGGTCTTATGGGATCTGGCACTATCACGGTGATCTGGTTTGGGATCTGGCACACTCACGGTGATCTGGTTTGGGATCTGGCACTCTCACAGTGATCTGGTTTGGGATCTGGCACTCACACGGTGATCTGGTTTGGGATCTGGCACTCTCACAGTGATCTGGTTTGGGATCTGGCACTCTCACAGTGATCTGGTTTGGGATCTGGCACTCACACGGTGATCTGGTTTGGGATCTGGCACTCTCACGGTGATCTGGTTTGGGATCTGGCACTCTCACAGTGATCTGGTTTGGGATCTGGCACTCACACGGTGATCTGGTTTGGGATCTGGCACTCTCACAGTGATCTGGTTTGGGATCTGGCACTCTCACGGTGATCTGGTTTGGGATCTGGCACTCTCACGGTGATCTGGTTTGGGATCTGTCACTCCCACAATGATCTGGTTGGGATCTGGCACTCTCACAGTGATCTGGTTTGGGATCTGACACTCTCACAGTGATCTGGTTTGGGATCTGGCACTCTCACGGTGATCTGGTTTGGGATCTGTCACTCCCACAATGATCTGGTTGGGATCTGGCACTCTCACAGTGATCTGGTTTGGGATCTGACACTCTCACAGTGATCTGGTTTGGGATCTGGCACTCTCACGGTGATCTGGTTTGGGATCTGTCGCTCCCACAATGATCTGGTTGGGATCTGGCACTCTCACAGTGATCTGGTTTGGGATCTGGCACTCTCACAGTGATCTGGTTTGGGATCTGGCGCTCTCACAGTGATCTGGTTTGGGATCTGGCACTCTCACGGTGATCTGGTTTGGGATCTGGCACTCTCACGGTGATCTGGTTTGGGATCTGGCACTCTCACGGTGATCTGGTTTGGGATCTGGCAGTCTCACAGTGATCTTGTTTGGGATCTGGCACTCACACGGTGATCTGGTTTGGGATCTGGCAGTCTCACAGTGATCTGGTTTGGGATCTGTCACTCCCACAATGATCTGGTTGGGATCTGGCACTCTCACAGTGATCTGATTTGGGATCTGGCCCTCTCACAGTGATCTGGTTTGGGATCTGACACTCTCACGGTGATCTGGTTTGGGATCTGGCACTCTCACAGTGATCTGGTTTGGGATCTGGCACTCTCACAGTGATCTGGTTTGGGACGTGGCAGTTTCACGGTGATCTGATTTGGGACGTGGCACTCACACAGTGATTGGTTTGGGATCTGGCACTCACACGGTGATCTGGTTTGGGATCTGGCACTCTCACAGTGATCTGGTTTGGGATCTGGCACTCTCACGGTGATCTGGTTTGGGATCTGGCACTCTCACGGTGATCTGGTTTGGGATCTGTCACTCCCACAATGATCTGGTTGGGATCTGGCACTCTCACAGTGATCTGGTTTGGGATCTGACACTCTCACAGTGATCTGGTTTGGGATCTGGCACTCTCACGGTGATCTGGTTTGGGATCTGTCACTCCCACAATGATCTGGTTGGGATCTGGCACTCTCACAGTGATCTGGTTTGGGATCTGACACTCTCACAGTGATCTGGTTTGGGATCTGGCACTCTCACGGTGATCTGGTTTGGGATCTGTCACTCCCACAATGATCTGGTTGGGATCTGGCACTCTCACAGTGATCTGGTTTGGGATCTGGCACTCTCACAGTGATCTGGTTTGGGATCTGGCGCTCTCACAGTGATCTGGTTTGGGATCTGGCACTCTCACGGTGATCTGGTTTGGGATCTGGCACTCTCACGGTGATCTGGTTTGGGATCTGGCACTCTCACGGTGATCTGGTTTGGGATCTGGCAGTCTCACAGTGATCTTGTTTGGGATCTGGCACTCACACGGTGATCTGGTTTGGGATCTGGCAGTCTCACAGTGATCTGGTTTGGGATCTGTCACTCCCACAATGATCTGGTTGGGATCTGGCACTCTCACAGTGATCTGATTTGGGATCTGGCCCTCTCACAGTGATCTGGTTTGGGATCTGACACTCTCACGGTGATCTGGTTTGGGATCTGGCACTCTCACAGTGATCTGGTTTGGGATCTGGCACTCTCACAGTGATCTGGTTTGGGACGTGGCAGTTTCACGGTGATCTGATTTGGGACGTGGCACTCACACAGTGATTGGTTTGGGATCTGGCACTCACACGGTGATCTGGTTTGGGATCTGGCACTCTCACAGTGATCTGGTTTGGGATCTGGCACTCTCACGGTGATCTGGTTTGGGATCTGGCACTCTCACGGTGATCTGGTTTGGGATCTGTCACTCCCACAATGATCTGGTTGGGATCTGGCACTCTCACAGTGATCTGGTTTGGGATCTGACACTCTCACAGTGATCTGGTTTGGGATCTGGCACTCTCACGGTGATCTGGTTTGGGATCTGTCACTCCCACAATGATCTGGTTGGGATCTGGCACTCTCACAGTGATCTGGTTTGGGATCTGACACTCTCACAGTGATCTGGTTTGGGATCTGGCACTCTCACGGTGATCTGGTTTGGGATCTGTCACTCCCACAATGATCTGGTTGGGATCTGGCACTCTCACAGTGATCTGGTTTGGGATCTGGCACTCTCACAGTGATCTGGTTTGGGATCTGGCGCTCTCACAGTGATCTGGTTTGGGATCTGGCACTCTCACGGTGATCTGGTTTGGGATCTGGCACTCTCACGGTGATCTGGTTTGGGATCTGGCACTCTCACGGTGATCTGGTTTGGGATCTGGCAGTCTCACAGTGATCTTGTTTGGGATCTGGCACTCACACGGTGATCTGGTTTGGGATCTGGCAGTCTCACAGTGATCTGGTTTGGGATCTGTCACTCCCACAATGATCTGGTTGGGATCTGGCACTCTCACAGTGATCTGATTTGGGATCTGGCCCTCTCACAGTGATCTGGTTTGGGATCTGACACTCTCACGGTGATCTGGTTTGGGATCTGGCACTCTCACAGTGATCTGGTTTGGGATCTGGCACTCTCACAGTGATCTGGTTTGGGACGTGGCAGTTTCACGGTGATCTGATTTGGGACGTGGCACTCACACAGTGATTGGTTTGGGATCTGGCACTCTCACAGTGATCTGGTTTGGGATCTGGCACTCACACGGTGATCTGGTTTGGGATCTGGCACTCTCACAGTGATCTGGTTTGGGATCTGGCACTCTCACGGTGATCTGGTTTGGGATCTGGCACTCTCACGGTGATCTGGTTTGGGATCTGTCACTCCCACAATGATCTGGTTGGGATCTGGCACTCTCACAGTGATCTGATTTGGGATCTGGCCCTCTCACAGTGATCTGGTTTGGGATCTGACACTCTCACGGTGATCTGGTTTGGGATCTGTCACTCCCACAATGATCTGGTTTAGGATCTGACACTCTCACAGTGATCTGGTTTGGGATCTGGCAGTCTCACAGTGATCTGGTTTGGGATCTGGCCCTCTCACAGTGATCTGGTTTGGGACGTGGCAGTCTCACGGTGATCTGGTTTGGGATCTGGCACTCTCACGGTGATCTGGTTTGGGATCTGGCACTCTCACGGTGATCTGGTTTGGGATCTGGCGCTCTCACTGTGATCTGGTTTGGGATCTGGCACTCTCACGGTGATCTGGTTTGGGATCTGGCACTCTCACGGTGATCTGGTTTGGGATCTGGCACTCTCACGGTGATCTGGTTTGGGATCTGGCAGTCTCACAGTGATCTTGTTTGGGATCTGGCACTCACACGGTGATCTGGTTTGGGATCTGGCAGTCTCACAGTGATCTGGTTTGGGATCTGTCACTCCCACAATGATCTGGTTGGGATCTGGCACTCTCACAGTGATCTGATTTGGGATCTGGCCCTCTCACAGTGATCTGGTTTGGGATCTGACACTCTCACGGTGATCTGGTTTGGGATCTGGCACTCTCACGGTGATCTGGTTTGGGATCTGTCACTCCCACAATGATCTGGTTGGGATCTGACACTCTTACAGTGATCTGGTTTGAGATCTGGCAGTCTCACAGTGATCTGGTTTGGGATCTGGCACACTCACGGTGATCTGGTTTGGGATCTGTCACTCTCACGGTGATCTGGTTTGGGATCTGGCACTCTCACGGTGATCTGGTTTGGGATCTGGCACTCTCACAGTGATCTGGTTTGGGATCTGGCACTCACACAGTGATCTGGTTTGGGATCTGGCACTCTCACGGTGATCTGGTTTGGGATCTGGCACTCACACGGTGATCTGGTTTGGGATCTGGCACTCACACAGTGATCTGGTTTGGGATCTGGCACTCACACAGTGATCTGGTTTGGGATCTGGCACTCACACAGTGATCTGGTTTGGGATCTGGCACTCTCACAGTGATCTGGTTTGGGATCTGGCACTCACACAGTGATCTGGTTTGGGATCTGGCAGTCTCACAGTGATCTGGTTTGGGATCTGGCACTCACACAGTGATCTGGTTTGGGATCTGGCAGTCTCACAGTGATCTGGTTTAGGATCTGACACTCTCACAGTGATCTGGTTTGGGATCTGGCACTCACACAGTGATCTGGTTTGGGATCTGGCACTCACACGGTGATCTGGTTTGGGATCTGGCACTCTCACAGTGATCTGGTTTGGGACCTGGCACTCTCACAGTGATCTGGTTTGGGATCTGGCACTCTCACGGTGATCTGGTTTGGGATCTGGCAGTCTCTGTGATCTGGTTTGGGATCTGGCACTCTCACAGTGATCTGGTTTGGGATCTGGCAGTCTCACAGTGATCTGGTTTGGGATCTGGCACTCTCACGGTGATCTGGTTTGGGATCTGGCACTCACACAGTGATCTGGTTTGGGATCTGGCACTCACACAGTGATCTGGTTTGGGATCTGGCACTCACACAGTGATCTGGTTTGGGATCTGGCACTCACACAGTGATCTGGTTTGGGATCTGGCACTCTCACAGTGATCTGGTTTGGGATCTGGCACTCACACAGTGATCTGGTTTGGGATCTGGCAGTCTCACAGTGATCTGGTTTGGGATCTGGCACTCACACGGTGATCTGGTTTGGGATCTGGCAGTCTCACAGTGATCTGGTTTAGGATCTGACACTCTCACAGTGATCTGGTTTGGGATCTGGCACTCACACAGTGATCTGGTTTGGGATCTGGCACTCACACGGTGATCTGGTTTGGGATCTGGCACTCTCACAGTGATCTGGTTTGGGACCTGGCACTCTCACAGTGATCTGGTTTGGGATCTGGCACTCTCACGGTGATCTGGTTTGGGATCTGGCAGTCTCGGTGATCTGGTTTGGGATCTGGCACTCTCACAGTGATCTGGTTTGGGATCTGGCAGTCTCACAGTGATCTGGTTTGGGATCTGGCAGTCTCACAGTGATCTGGTTTGGGATCTGGCAGTCTCACAGTGATCTGGTTTGGGATCTGGCAGTCTCACATTGATCTGGTTTGGGATCTGGCAGCCTCACAGTGATCTGGTTTGGGTCGTGGCAGTCTCACAGTGATCTGGTTTGGGATCTGGCACTCTCACAGTGATCTGGTTTGGGTCGTGGCAGTCTCACAGTGATCTGGTTTGGGACGTGGCAGTCTCACAGTGATCTGGTTTGGGACGTGGCAGTCTCACAGTGATCTGGTTTGGGACGTGGCAGTCTCACAGTGATCTGGTTTGGGATCTGGCACTCTCACAGTGATCTGGTTTGGGACGTGGCAGTCTCACAGTGATCTGGTTTGGGATCTGTCACTCTCACAGTGATCTGGTTTGGGATCTGGCACTCTCACAGTGATCTGGTTTGGGATCTGTCACTCTCACAGTGATCTGGTTTGGGATCTGGCAGTGTCACAATGATCTGGTTTGGGATCTGGCAGTCTCACAGTGATCTGGTTTGGGATCTGGCAGTCTCACAGTGATCTGGTTTGGGATCTGTCACTCTCACAGTGATCTGGTTTGGGATCTGGCACTCTCACAGTGATCTGGTTTGGGATATGTCACTCTCACAGTGATCTGGTTTGGGATCTGGCACTCTCACAGTGATCTGGTTTGGGATCTGTCACTCTCACAGTGATCTGGTTTGGGATCTGGCAGTCTCACAATGATCTGGTTTGGGATCTGGCAGTCTCACAGTGATCTGGTTTGGGATCTGGCAGTCTCACAGTGATCTGGTTTGGGATCTGGCACTCTCACAGTGATCTGGTTTGGGATCTGGCAGTCTCACAGTGATCTGGTTTAGGATCTGACACTCTCACAGTGATCTGGTTTGGGACGTGGCAGTCTCACAGTGATCTGGTTTGGGATCTGGCACTCACACGGTGATCTGGTTTGGGATCTGGCACTCTCATGGTGATCTGGTTTGGGACGTGGCACTCTCACAGTGATCTGGTTTGGGATCTGGCACTCTCACAGTGATCTGGTTTGGGATCTGGCACTCACACAGTGATCTGGTTTGGGAATTGGCACTCTCACAGTGATCTGGTTTGGGATCTGGCACTCTCACAGTGATCTGGTTTGGGATCTGGCAGTCTCACAGTGTTCTGGTTTGGGATCTGGCACTCTCACAGTGATCTGGTTTGGGATCTGGCACTCTCACGGTGATCTGGTTTGGGACGTGGCACTCTCACAGTGATCTGGTTTGGGATCTGGCACTCTCACAGTGATCTGGTTTGGGATCTGGCAGTCTCACAGTGTTCTGGTTTGGGATCTGGCACTCTCACAGTGATCTGGTTTGGGATCTGGCAGTCTCACAGTGATCTGGTTTGGGATCTGGCAGTCTCACAGTGATCTGGTTTGGGATCTGGCACTCACACGGTGATCTGGTTTGGGATCTGGCACTCACACGGTGATCTGGTTTGGGACGTGGCAGTCTCACAGTGATCTGGTTTGGGATCTGGCACTCTCACACTGGTTTGGTGCGGTGAGCGGTAGCCGCCGCGGTGGTGCCTGGGAGGTGGAGTTCCCGCTGCCGCGCCTCCCCATTCAAAGCGACACTTCCGCCGCGGCGCCGGAACTACAGGTCCCAGCACACCCCGCGCACCGGTTTCGCCTACCTGCTGCCGCCGCCGGCTCGGGACTGGGGATACACGGTGCGGATGGGGAAAAGTCCCCGGGCCTTTGCACCGCTCCTCAAGCACAGGTTAAACATCGCAGGTGGTTGTGAATAAAAGACAGTCGGGGTGGACTCCAGCGGGACTCTGCTCAGCTCCGTTTCCCCAGCAACGCGGGCGGCGCCATCTTTAATCCCACCCACAATCCCCAGCGCGGGGCTTGTTTTTAATTAATTATTGCTGTTGTTTCTCACTCCACCTCACACCAAAGGACCCGCAATGTGAGCCAAGAAGGAAGGCCAGGTGGAGGTGCCTTTGTTTTAATTCATTTATGTGGCAGTGAGGTCACCCTGGAGGTCAGAGGTCGCATCTGTGTGACGTCGGCAATGAGAGCTGTCATTTGTGTTGGATTGTTTTTGAGAAAGGGATAGAGAGGAGAGATTGATAGAGAGAGAGAAGGAGACAGAGAAATAGGTGAGAGAGATACAGCGACAGACAAACAGAGAAAGAAATAGAGAGGTGTAAGAGAGAGAGATAGGTGTGATAAAGAGAGAGACACACACACACAAAGAGAGGTGGGAGCAGAGAAAGAGAGAGGTGCAAGACAGACAGGCAGAGAGGTGTAAGAAAGAGATGTGAGAGAGTGAAAAGAGAATACAGATAGAGCAGAGAAAGATAAAAATACAGTTGGAGAAAAAAAAAATGGAGATAGAGGGGAGAGAGAAATAGAAATACGGGGAGACAGAGAGAGAAAACTAGAGGTACGGGGAGAGAGAGAAATAAAGATACGGAGTGAGAGTGAGAAATAGGGATACGGGGAGAGAGAAAAATAGAGATAAAGGGTCGGAGGGAGGAACAGAGATACTGGGACGGAGGGAGGAATATAGATAGGGGCAGAGATAGAGGGAGGGAGAGAGGAAAATAGAGATACGGAGGGAGGAATAGAGGAACGGGGAGGGTGGAATAGAGGGACGGAGGGAGGAATAGAGATCCAGGGTCGGAGGGAGAATAGAGATACGGGAATGGAGGGAGGAATAGAGATACAGGGACGGAGGAGGGAATAGTGATACGGGGGGGGGGGGGAAGAGAGAAATAGAAATACAGGGGGAGAGAGAAATAGAAATACAGGGGGAGAGAGAAAAAGATACAGTGGAGAGAGAGGGAAGAAAGATACAAGAGGAGGGAGAAATACAAAGGAAAGAGAGAGGAGAAAATTACAAGGGTGGAATAGAAAAACAGAGACTAAAAGAAAAGGAGTAAAATACAAGAGAAAGTGAAATACAAAGAGATAAAGGGGAAAGAATGCAAGGGGAGGAAGAGATATAATACAGCAGAGAAAGATACCGGAAAAGGGGGAAAACTACAAGGAGGAGAGGGAGATACAAAACAGAGTGGGAGATCAATACAGGCGAGATAAAGATACAGAGGTCAAGAAAGAAATAAAGGTAGAGAAATACAGGCCCAGAGAAGGAGAGTGAGAAAAGGGCAGAGAAATGCAATCAGGAGGAAAACGTGAGATTGAGAAGGAATTGTCTTTTAATAAGATCAGGAGGACAGGCAAAGGACAGAGCGAGTAAATGAACAGACAGCGAAGATCAGCAGGAGAAACATAGAATATCAGGGAAAGACCGGAGGCAGAGAGAGGGGAGTGGAGAAAGAAAATCAGGAGCAATAAGAGAGGTCCGAGGGAAACCTCAGCAGGAAACTTAATCAAGGGAAAGCAAATGAGAAGAGGCAGAAAGGCCACTGGCGGAATAACCAAGAGCAGACACAATCAGAGGAAGATGAGAGAGCACGAGCAGCAACCAGCACACTGCTGACACCACAGGAAGAGGGAGAGGGTTGGAATCCCAGTGGAAAAACAGAGACAGCAAGGAGAACCTTAAGAAAAACAAACCGGGGGGGGGGGGGGGGGGAAGAGGGTGAGGTAAACAGCAGGCAGATGTAAACAGACTGCATGAGGAATATAAATAGGGACAGAGGCAGACAGCAAGAGGGACAGGCAGCCAGAGCACACACAAAACAGGAGTGAGTGAGAGAGACAGGCGGGATTGAGCAGGAGCTGCCCCGCTGGGACCCTGCACACAGCCCAGAGAGCCAGGATTACAGGACGCTGACCTGCCACTGATCAACTCTAACCGGCACAGCAGCAAAAGCAGCCCGGGGTGGAGGAGGTGCGGGGGAAGCATGTCCTGCTCTGCCTTCCAGCTGGCCTGGGGCTGATGGAAGGGGGGTAGAGAGGAGCAGGGAATGTCCTCTGCTCTCTAGGCCACACAGAGAGGGGGAGAGATTGACACACACACAGCAGCAAGGACGGGGAAGGATGGCACTTTGCACCATTGCAGCGCGGTGACTGCCGCTTCCACAGGCTGCTGGATGTGTTAACAAGGGGGAAGCTGCATTGTTTAGCAGAGCAGTGAGGGAACCCCTCCCCAGCTTGGGGAGAGGGGGGCTGCTGACTGACTACAAGATGTCACTGTCTGTTCCAAGGATGTCTCCAGGTAAGGCAGAGAGCCATGTGGCTGGTTGTATGTTGTGGGGAGAGATGCGGGGGGTCGGTGTTGTGGAGAAGAGGGGGGGAGCAGCTGGTGCAGTCTGTGTGTGTGAGAGAGAGACATGAGGCAGGAATGCAATCCAGCGTTTTGTGCAAGGACGTTCTGAAAACAAGAGAGGCCGACCTTGGCTGCTCAGCTCGCCCTCCACAGGGAATGTTTACTCCCTCTCCCTCTGGGAATGTCAACCCATTCCCCCACCTGCAGTGTGCCAGTCTCTAAAAGTTGAGCTCAAGGAGGCACAAGTAGGAGACACCAGCCTATAGGTCTGTGCTGAGTCAGCTGCCCTCGGCCTGGGCATGACTCCAGTCGGCCTCAGTGCCCCTTGGGTTAGGGAGGGACGGAGGGCAAAAAGCAGGGGTCCAGCTGGCTATCGGGGGGCCTGTGCTGAAAGCTTTGTGTGTGTGTATATACAGAGATTGAGTGATGCCAACCACAGTCACATAGCTGCCAAGGCTCACACACGGAAAATGGCCACTCAGGCCCTAAACTGGGGGACAGCAAGTACCAGCTGTGGCCCAGCGATAGCCGTCGATTCACATTTACCCATTGTATTGCTGTTGTCTGTCAGTTATCAGTGTGTATTTAAATTCAATTCCATAATGGTGGAGTTTTGCGAGTTACTTTGGGTGGCGCAGTGCAAAGGTGGGACAGGAAGGGAGATTGGACTCGGACAACGACCCTGGTCCCCAGTCGATTATTTAAGGGGAACACTGCCCCTTTGTTATAGGTGCTCCATGTGGATTTGAGAGTTGATTTTGTGTGAGGGAGGTACGGTAGCATAGTGGCTTAGCACTGTTGCTTCACCGTGCCAGGGACCCAGGTTCGATTCCCAGCTTGGGTCACTGTGCGGAGTCTGCACGTTCTCCCTGTGTCTGCGTGGGTTTCCTCCGGGTGCTCCAGTTTCCTCCCACAAGTCCCAAAAGATGAGCTGTTGGGTGAATTGGACATTCTGAATTCTCCCTCTGTGTACCCGAACAGGCACCGGAATGTGGTGACTAGGGGATTTTCGCAGTAACTTCATTGCAGCGTTAATGTAAGCCTACTTGTGATACTAATAAAGATCATGGATTATTATTATTATAATATTAGTGGTGATCTGAGACACTACAGCCTCAGACTAACCCACCCCCACCTGGCACAGGACTGTCACTTCAAGCCAGAGCGTGCGGTTTGTGAGGTCGCGTGAGCTGGTTTCTGTGATCATTATGTGAGAGCCTGAGATAGATTGGATCATTATGGATCATTAGCTGAGAGCTATCTGGCTCGCACCGTTCACGGCCTCATTGCTGAGATGGCACTGTGTCACATCTCCAGCGCTGCAGTCCAATAATACTTTCATAGTTCAGGCTCGACAAAACGTGTAATTTGCTGTCTGTTTATGTTAATTGAAGCGCGGTGAGGGGATTCCCTTGAGTGGCAGTTGTTGCACAGTCTGACTGAGTATCACAGGCTCCTGTGATAGGATAGGTGTGAGCTGAACCAAATGGTCTCCGTCAGATGTAATGATCTGTGGGACAAAAGTCATTCAATATCAGATACCTATTTCAATAATCTGTTCAAAATTGTAGTTTCACCAGAAGTAAAAGAGATGATATACTTCTTATTCTGTACTGTGCACTGGGACAGTGTTATCAAGGGCAAATATCCTCCTTGTTCTTTACTGTGTGCGTACAGGCAAGCTTAGGGAGTAAAGTAATAATATACTCCTGGCTCTGTGCTCGACAAGATGTTGGTGTGGCTCTGGTAGATTGGCCATTTATGAGATGTGGAAATCGATGCAGGGCCAGCGTTTATTGCCCTTCAACTGAGGCCATTTCAGGGGGCACTTAAGAATCAACTCCATCGCTGTGGGTCTGGAGGCATATGTCGGCCCGACCGTGTAAGGACAGTAGATGTCCTTCCCATAGGATTAATGAACCAGAGGGGTTTTTACGAAAATCAATGATCGTTTCATGGTATTCATGAGATTTTAATTCCAGATTTATTTTGAGTTTAAATTCCATCACCTGCCGTGGTGGGATTTGAACGCGGATCCCCAGAGCATTTCCCTCACCTTTCCCATCTCACCTGTTGACATGGTCTCTCCTCAATCACTGACTCCAGGAGCGAATTCCACAGCCTTGCAATTCTCTGGGGAAAGAGTTTCTCCTACTCTCTAACCTAAATCTCTGTGACGTTTTATTTTGTATCCATGTTCCCTCCTCCCAAAACTGCCAGCGCTACATCCCTATTCAAAAAGGGAGGGAGACAAAAAAGCGGGTAACTACAGGCTGTTTAGCCTAACATGTATTGTTGGAAAATGTTGGAATCAGTTAATAAATGAAATGATAAGTAATAGCAGCACATTTTGAAAATCATAATCTAATCAAGTAGAGTCAGCATGGCTTCATGAAAAGGAAAGCCCAGGAGAACCAGTAGATGTATTGTATTTGGGCTTCCAGAAGGGGTTTGACAAGGTACCTCATAAAAGGTTAACACGGACTGCAACTGTTTACAATACATATCAATGACTTGGAGGAAGAAAGAGAATGTACCATTGCTAAATTTGCAGACAACACAAAAATAGGTGTAGAGACCAGTTGGGAGAGGGGTACCAGACATGGTGTGGGGGGGGTGGGGTGCAGACATGTGTATAAGCTACAACGGATCGCTGATTTGGAAGTGGATTTCCCATGCCAGGAGAAGTTAGTCAGTTACATTTGGGGCTATATCTGTCGCTTCTGGCAAAGCAGCACCGACACACCGGGGTGTCCCGGGCAAGGGAATCTAGAACTAGGGCCACACCGTGGTTAGCACTGCTGCCTCACAGTGCCAGGGGCCCAGGTTCAATTCCGGCCTCGGGTCACTGTCTGTGTGGAGTCTGCACGTTCTCCCCGTGTGTGCGTGGGTTTCCTCCGGGTGCTCTGGTTTCCTCCCACAGTCCAAAGATGTGCAGGTTAGATGGATTGGCCATGTCAAATTACCCTTAGTGTCCAGGGATGTGCAGGTTAGGTTATGGGGATAGGGCGGGGTGAGTGTGGGATGGGGGAGTGGATCTAGAGTACTCTTTCGGAGAGTTGGTGCAGACTTGATGGACCGAATGGCCTCCTTCTGCACTGTCCGGATTCTATGAAATTCTATATTAATAGGTTAGGTAAGAGGAGTATAATGAGGGAAAATCTGAAATTTGTTTTGGAAGGGTGAACAAATGAAAAAACTGCTATTACTTTAAAAAGGAAGGCAAATGGAATATTGCCCTTATTTCAAGGGGGTTGGAATATAAGAGTCGGGAAGCCTTGCTGAAGCTGTACGAGGAGCTGGTGAGACCACATCTGGAGCACTGGGAGCGGTTTTCATAGAATCACTATGGTAAAGACGGAGGCCATTCTGCACCGACCCTCTGAAAAAGCAGGCAACCTAGGCCACGCTCCTACCCTATCTCCAGAACCCAGTAATCATACCTAACCTAACCTTTTGGACACTAAGGGGCAATTTATCATGGCCAATCCACCTAGCTTGCACATCTTTGGACTGTGGGAGGAAACCGGAACATCCGGAGGAAACCCACGCAGACACGGGGAGAAAATGCAAACTCCACACACAAAGCCACCCAAGGCGGGGATTGAACCTGGGCCCCTGTGAGGCAGCAGCGCTAACCACTGTGCCGCCCCTGTTTTGGTCCCCTTATTTCATGGAGGCGGTTCAGAGAAGGTTCACTCAGATGATTTCCAGTCTGAAGGGATTGTCTTGGGAGGAAAGGTTAAACAGGTTGGAATCTACTCATTGGAATTCAGAAGAATGAGAGGTGATCTCATTGGAACATGTCGGATTCTTGTGGCGCTGATAGGGTAAATGCTGAGAGGATGTTTCCGCCTCATGGGAGAGTCTAGGACCAGAGAGCTGAGTCTCAGAATAAAGGAGAGCCAATTTCAGACTGGGAGGAGGAGGAATTTCCTCTCTCAGAGGGTGGTGAGTCCGTGGAACTCCTCGTCACAGGATGCCCCCGGATGCCACATCGCTAACGCAGCAAAGAAAGTGAAGGAATCGCGTACTTCGGATCCCTCTGCCTCATGGGATATTTCACCCCACATATCCAAAGACACTGTACTGATGTAGCATTAGGGTACAGAGGTGTTGTCGACTGTCCCACGATTTGAGGATGACATCTCCTCTGATCAGGTCAATTTAGTGCTGCGTCAACCGGACACTCCATCACAATTCAGTGTACAGCACATTCTAATCCTGTTCCTTTATTTTAGTTATCCCCACAGGTCAGATCAGAGGAATATGATATAATATGGCACGGTTTGAAACGTACCAGGAGTACCAGCGGCTGGGGGCAGAAGATTACGAGGAGGATTCCCCACCAGGTGAAGACCTGTTGGTACATGTTCCAGAGGGACTGAAAGGTACAGCGCATAATTCAGGCTTCCATTTCTCCCTGATTCACCTGCTCCCTGCTAATTAGTGTGACAAATGTAGCCACTGTGGCTCCTGTTGCCTCATGTTAACAGCACTTCAGCTACTGAACCATCTCCTGCTTACCACTTGAGCATTTAACAGCCATTTTATTTCTTCCATAAAACACACACATTTATCTGTGTTTGTGAGTGTGTCTCTGTCTGCTGAGTGTGTAAATAGTGAGAAACTGTTCCCACTTCAGAGAGCATCATGAACTAGAGGACATGGATTCAGAATAATGGGCAAAGGGAGTAAATCCCATAGAATTTACAGTGCCGAAGGAGGCCATTCGGCCCATCGAGTCTGCACTGGCCCTTACAAAGAGTACCCTACTCAAGCCCACGTATCTACCCTATCCCTGTAACCCAGTAACCCCCACTTAACCTTTTTGGACACTTAAGGGCAATTTGGCATGGGCAATTTAGCATGGCCCATCCACCAAACCCGCACATCTTTGGACTGTGGGAGGAAACCGGAGCACCCGGAGGAAACCCACGCACACACGGGGAGAACGTGCAGACTCCGCACAGACAGTGATCCAGCCAGGAATCGAACCTGGGACCCTGGAGCTGTGAAGCAATTGTGCTAACCACTGTGCTACCATGCTGCCCCCAAAGGTTTTTTTCCCGTCTGGCGGGTTGGAGTCTGATGCAAAGTTCCTGAGAGGGTGATGGACGCCGATTCGATCGAGGTATTCAAAAGGAAACTGGATTGCTGTCTGAAAAGAGAGAATGTGCAATGTTCGGGGGATAAGGCAGGGGAGTGGGACGAGGTAGAATGCTATTTCAGGGAGCTAGCGCAGACTGGGTGGGCCGAATGTCCTCCTGCACTGGAGATTGTAATTCTGAGGTGTGTATAATTATGCTGAATGGCCTCCTCTGTGCTGTACCCATGACTAGAGCGTGACTTTTATCCCCTCCTATTCCAGCCCACCATTCCAATTGTCTTATTTACCCTTTACTGTACCCGTTCATGAAATTTTAATGATCTGTGTACCTGGACCCCAAGTCTCTTAAGACCCCCACTGTTTCTAGTTTTTCATAACTTAGGGACAGCACGGTGGCGCAGTGGTTAGCACTGGTGCCTCACGACGCCGAGGTCCCAGGTTCGATCCCGGCTCTGGGTCACCTGTCCGTGTGGAGTCTGCACGTTCTCCTCGCGTTTGCGTGGGTTTCGCTCCCACAGCCCAAAGATGTGCAGGGTAGGTGGATTGAACACGCTAAATTGCCCCTCAATTGGAAAAAATGAATTGGGTACTTAATTTAAAAAAAAAAAAAAAAAATTTTTTTAAAAGTTTTTCATAACTTACAAAATACCCAGTTCGGCACTTTTAATGGTTCGAAGTGGATGATCTCTTGTTTTCTTACATGGGGATCCATTTGCCACTGTTTTACCTGTTTACTTGATTTGTCCATCGCTCTAAATGTTTCCATCTACATCACTCAGAATACTGCTTACCTTTCTGCCATAGCCAAATTTGAGTAATTAGCTTTCTGACCCATCCTCCAATTCATTCATAAATATGGCGAGTAGTTTTTTATTTTATTTTTTTTCTTATAAATTTAGAGTACCCAATTATTTTTTTTCCAATTAAGGGGCAATTTAGCATGGCCAATCCACCTAACCTGCACAGCTTTGGGTTGTGGGGGTGAAACCCACGCAAACACGGGGAGAATATGCAAACTCCACACGGACAGTGACCCAGAGCCGGGATCGAACCTGGGACCTCGGCGCCATGAAGCAACAGGGCTAACGCACTGCGCCACCGTGCTGCCTATATGATCAGTAGTTGAGACCCTCCCACAGATCCCTGTGGATCGCCAGTACCTGCCTATAATCCTTACCCTCTAGCTCCTGCTTCTCAGCCAGATTCCTGACCTGAGAATTAATTTGCCTTCCATTCCATGGGTTTCAACTTTAGCTAACTATTTTTAAGAGGGACTTTATTAAATTGCCATCTGAAGACCATATAAATTATGAGCTATCTGCTACTTTGGTCACCTCTTTAAAAGCTTCATTCAGGTTCACCAGGGATGACCTGCTTTTCAAAAATTCATGTTCATTCTCTCTGGTTGGCTGACATTTCCAAAGTGTTCCTTCACCCAGTCCTTAAATTTGATTGTACCCATTTCCTGACAATGGATGTTACTCTAATTAGTCTATAATTCCCTCTCTCAACTTGCTTACCATGAGACATAGGAGAAGAATGAGGCCACTCGGCCCATCGAGTCTGCTCCGCCATTCAATCATGGCTGATATTTTTCTCATCCTCATTCTCCTGCCTTCTCCCCATAACCCCTGACCCCCTTATTAATCAAGAGCCTATCTATCTCTGTCTTAAAGACACTCAATGATTTGGCCTCCACAGCCTTCTGCGGCAAAGAGTTCCACAGATTCACCACCCTCTGGCTGAAGAAATTCCTCCTCATCTCTGTTTTAAAGGATCGCCCCTTTAGTCTGAGATGGTGTCCTCTGGTTCTAGTTTTTCCTACTAGTAGAAACATCCTCTCCACGTCCACACTATCCAGGCCTCGCAGTATCCTGTAAGTTTCAATAAGATCCCCCCTCATCCTTCTAAACTCCAACGAGTACAGACCCAGAGTCCTCAACCGTTCCTCATACGACAAGTTCTTCATTCCAGGGATCATTCTTGTGAACCTCCTCTGGATCCTTTCCAAGGCCAGCACATCCTTCCTTAGATACGGGGCCCAAAACTGCTGACAATACTCCAAATGGGGTCTGACCAGAGCCTTACACAGCCTCAGAAGTACATCCCTGCTCTTGTATTTTAGCCCTCTCGACATGAATGCTAACATTGCATTTGCCTTCTTAACTGCTGACTGAACCTGCACGTTAACCTTAAGAGAATCTTTAAATAGGTCCCCTGAGTCTTGCTTTTTCCTTATTCGTTCATTGGATGTGGGCGTTGCTGTCAAGGCCAGCATTTAGTGCCCATCTCTAATTGCCCAGGTTGAGAGCCCTGCGTGTAGCTGAGGCAGAAGATCAGGCATGATCTTAATGAACGGCAAGTTCGACGGTGCAAATGACCTACTCCCATTCCTATTTCTTATGTTCGTTTGACTTGGGTGTGCTGATCTTCGTACCCAAGACACAAATATAAATGATTTGGACAAAGGGGCCTTGGGTATGGTTGCTGAATCTGCTGGTCGGTGAAGAGGGGAAAATTGGGGGGATGCTATCTAGAATCGGGAGCAACGCCGAGATCTCAAGTGGGGCTGGAGGAGATTTCGGAGATAGGAAGGGGCAAGGCCATGGGGAGATTTGGAAACCAGGATGAGAATTTAAAATTATCGCCAATCCAACGTAGCCCTGCGCGCACGGGTGAGATTTGGTGTGAATTAGCACACGGCAATGAGGTTTTCAATTCCCTCCTGTTTATGCAGGCTGGAAGCTTTGAGATCAGACAGAAGGGCACTGGAATGGTCAAGTGCACAGGTAACAATGGCATGGACGAGGGTTTCAGCAGCAAATGAACTAAACCAGGGCAGACACTATGTTGTGCAGCTCGATGTACAGCGAGAGTTGAATGCGGAACTGGCTAATTTTATTTTTGTTTTTTTACAGATTCGTGGCATCATATTAAGAACCTAGATAATTTCTTCACACGGATATCCTTTTTGAACAAAGAGATTGGGCTTCTACTTGTGATTGTGAAAAGAGTGCTGTGTACACGGAATGGAGTGATCCCTCTGCGGTGAAGCTGAGCACATGGGGTGGGGGGAGGGAGGGTAGGGGGAGTGAGGGAGGGTGTGGGAGGGTGGGGGGAGTGAGGGTGTGGGAGGGTGGGGGGAGTGAGGGTGTGGGAGGGTGGGGGAGTGAGGGTGAGGGAGGGTTGGGGGAGTGAGGGAGGGTTGGGGGAGTGAGGGTGAGGGAGGGTTGGGGGAGTGAGGGTGAGGGAGGGTAGGGGGAGTGAGGGTGGGGGAGTGAGGGAGGGTAGGGGGAGTGAGGGTGGGGGAGTGAGGGTGCGGGAGGGTGGGGGAGTGAGGGTGCGGGAGGGTGGGGGAGTGAGGGTGAGGGAGGGTTGGGAGAGTGAGGGTGAGGGAGGGTGGGGGAGTGAGGGTGAGGGAGGGTTGGGTGAGTGAGGGTGCGGGAGGGTTGGGGGAGTGAGGGTGAGGGAGGGTAGGGGGAGTGAGGGTGGGGGAGTGAGGGAGGGTAGGGGAAGTGAGGGTGAGGGAGGGTAGGGGGAGTGAGGGTGAAGGAGGGTTGGGGGAGTGAGGGTGAGGGTGGGGGGTGGGAGTGAGGGTGAGGGAGAGTGGGGGAGTGAGGGTGCGGGAGGGTGGGGGGGTGGGAGTGAGGGTGAGGGAGGGTGGGGGAGTGAGCGTGTGGGAGGGTTGGGGGAGGGAGGGTTGGGGGAGTGAGGGTGGGGGAGTGAGGGAGGGTAGGGGAAGTGAGGGTGAGGGAGGGTAGGGGGAGTGAGGGTGAAGGAGGGTTGGGGGCGTGAGGGTGAGGGTGGGGGGTGGGAGTGAGGGTGAGGGAGAGTGGGGGAGTGAGGGTGCGGGAGGGTGGGGGGGTGGGAGTGAGGGTGAGGGAGGGTGGGGGAGTGAGCGTGTGGGAGGGTTGGGGGAGGGAGGGTTGGGGGAGTGAGGGTGGGGGAGTGAGGGTGTGGGAGGGTAGGAGGAATAAGGGAGGGTAGGGCAGTGAGGGTGAGGGAGGGGGGGAGTGAGGGTGCGGGAGGGTGGGGGAGTGAGGGTGCGGGAGGGTGGGGGAGTGAGGGATGGTAGGGGCTGGGTGGGAGAGTGAGGGTGCGGGAGGGTGGGGGAGTGAGGGATGCTAGGGGCCTGGGTGGGTGCGGGTGGGTAGTGGGTGTTATGTTATTGGTCACAATCGCATTTTCAGCACATAAACATCGTGACAGGTTCCTGCTGCACACAAACCTCTCCCACTCCTTTCGTCCAACTCTATCAGTCTATTGGAGTAAAAGGTATGATCCCATGTTTGTGGCAACCAGGGACTCTGTCACTCTTCCCAAATATCAGCGAATTGTGTATAGTTTGAACTGCAGTGACTTGCACAGTGTTTTGTCCACAGCAGGATTACACAATTACCAGCAAGGTGAAAGACTGGTGAAGCTGTCTTAAGGAGCACTGCCTCAGTACGTCACTGTAGTCTGGTCTAGGGGTTGGAATCACAGAATCGTTACAGCACAGAAGGAGGCCATTTAGACCCTGGTGTCTGCACCGGCTCCCCATACCAGCATCATGACTTTGTGCTGTTCCCCTTTCCCTATTGGAAAGGGTTTGGAAGCCCCTGATGTGAGATTGCTGCCACACTCGTCCGTTTGCCTACTGAGGCAGTGCTTATCGGAACTGTTCCCTCCCTGACCTGTCACACGCAGGAGGCTGGGACTAGCCCTCGCGGCTGCAATCCAGCTCACTTGACAGAGTTGGATGTCAGAATCCACTGTCGTTCTGTCCACTTTGTTATTGTGTCAATGTTGTTTCGTTTCACAAGATTTGAAAAACAAGGTCCATCTTGTCCCCATTCTACCAGCCTGGTCGCGATGATAATGAAGTTGCTGATTAATCCGCTTCTATTAGGTAACAGACCAGATTTGAGGGAATGTGGAGAGCTTGGTTTGTTTCTGCAAAACACCGGTATTATTGTTAAAATCATTTCGGGAGACGAGGAAGAGCTCACTGCACTGCTGTTGGTCTTGAGTCAGGCCTAACTGGGTAAGGATAGAAGATTTTCACTCCTGAAGGGCCTTAGTAAATCAGGCAGGTTTTAGCAATAATTAGTTAACTTCACAGTCCCCGGGGTGATCTACCCGAATGGGACAGAGTCCACACGCGAGATTAGGCGGGTGATTCCCGGTGCTCGGAGCGCAGAGAAGGTGACTGACTGTGTGGAGTCTGCACTTTCTCTCCGGGTGCTCCAGTTTCCTCCCACAGTCCAACGATGTGCAGGTTAGGTGGATTGGCCATGACAAATTACCCCTTTGTGTCCAAAAGGTTAGGTTGGGTTACGGGGATAGGGTGGAGGTGTGGTCTTAAGTAATGTGCTCTTTCCAAGGGCTGGTGCAGACATGATGGGCTGAATGGCCTCATTCTGCACTGTAAATTCTGAGATTCTAAACACCCTGCTATCTAAAGCCCATTTGGGTAGATCGGGGGCCTCAGCGGGGAACCCCCCGGGGAACCCCCCCCCCCCCCCCAAATCCCCAACTCGCTATAATAAGCTCCCCAGATCCCCCACCCCCACACATACACATACGGCACACCCCGGCCAGCCTGGCACCCTGGCAGTGCCTCTGCTAATGTAGTGGCACCTTGGCAGTGCAAGGCACCCAGGTGGCACTGCCAGGGTGCCAGGCCAGCATTGCCAAGATGTCCCCAGCAGTTCCAGTGTACCACCCTGTCCAGAGGGCATGCACCTGGGGGCGTCCAATCCCCTGGGCGACCCCCACGAGTGCCGTTCAGTCTTGTCCATGTTTGTGGAGACCAGCACTGAATGGTGCTCGCCCGAGGTGTCCCAAGGCAAGGGAGTTCAATCCCACACCTATGTTAGATCTCGGGAACGCATATTCATGTGAGACTAGCTGTCTCACTCTAATATACAGATTTGCCAGAATCTGGGCAGGATCACATCGTGACGTCTTGCAAGATTGCTTTCGATCTCGCCATGGCGAGCGGGTAGATCCTGGAAGTGGAATCTCCTGCAAAATCACGTTGGGCAATACCATGCTGCTTTATGGGCGCAACGCGCTGGGGAGATCCCACCCACCATTGCTGCTATCAGCTTTTTAATTTCAGCTTTTCTTTATTTAAGTAATTGATTTTAAAATCTCACAAAGTCATTGTGGGATTTAAACTCGTGTCTCTGAATCACTTGGCCAGGATTACTGGAATAGTAACACATGACCAAGCTACCGCACCCCTTTACACAAATTAGGAGTGTGCTGGAATACTCTCCACTTGCCTGGATGAGTGCAGCTCCAACAACACTCGAGAAGCTCGTCACCATCCAGGACAAAGCAGCCCGCTTGATTGGCACCCCCTTGACAAACATCCACTCCCTCCACCACCGACGGTTGGCAGTGTGTACCATCCACAAGATGCACTGCAGCAACTCACCAAGGCTCCTTCAGCAACACATTCCAAACCATCACATGTATGTCAGTTACTGTGATAGCAAGCTGTGAGTTAATCACTGACACATTAACAATTGCTGTAAAAATGATTCTACTGTAAACTTAACATGTACAAAACTGGTTTAATGCAGCACAGTTGCACAGTGGTTAGCACTGCAGCCTCACGGCGCCGAGGTCCCAGGTTCGATCCTGGCCCCGGGTCGCTGTCCGCGTGGAGTTTGCACACTCTCCCCATGGTTGCGTGGGTTTAACCCCCACAACCCAAAGATGTGCAGAGTCAGTGGATTGGCCACGCTGAATTGCCCCTTAATTGGAAAAATGAATTGGATACTCAAATTTATTAAAAAGAAAAAACAGTACAAAGCTTGTCTGCAAACGATTTGACATATTTACCCAAGATGCATAAGCAAGTCATGTCTTGGCAGGAACTTGTGCTGCCTATGTCCATCATGTTTTCTGCAGCAAGTGTTTTAAACACCAGTGAACGCAAAAATCTCTTGGCCTGTGTGGTGGGGCTGGGAGGGTCATCAGGAGTCCAGCATTGGGAGTGTTGACTCATTCACTCTCAATACGAGAGGTGGGGGCCAGGCTTGTGTATCACGCTGACGACAGCGCATACTGGAAATACTCGGGCAACATGTGTGGCGAGAAATAGAATTAACGTTTCAGTCCGACTAGCTTTCGAGAACTGGGGAAAAGTAGGAATGTTTGAAGAAAGTGAAATGAGGGAAGATGGAAAAACAACAAAAGGGAAGGTCAGTGTGAGGAGAGATTGAATGACTCCTAGGTTGGTGGAGCAGGGCCAAAGGGCAAGAGGCAAAAAGCTGTATCCTGAGTGTGAAAGGCAAAATGGTGAACAGCTGCTGTCTGAAAAGAGGCAAAATAAGAGAATACAAGAGTAAGACGGAAACCTGAAAAGTCAAAATGGAGACACTGGTAACAGTCTGAGTTGGTCAAACTCTTATTGAGTCTGGGTGTTGTAAAGTGCCCAATGGAAATTGAGATACTGTTCCTCAAGCTTGCACTGATCTTCATTGGAACACAATACTAGGCTGAGGACGGAGAAGTCTGCGTGCGTACAGAAACTGGGAGATCAGGGGCTGGATTCTCTGCCGGCGGGATGCTCCGTTTTGCCGACAGCCCTGGGGTTTCCCGACGGCGTGGGGCTGCCCCACAATGGGAGACCCCTTTGACTTGCCGGCATAACGGAGCATCCCGCTGGCAGGGTGAAACGGAAATGTGGCGGGACGGAGAATCCAGCACCAGGAACCTGATTAGAGACTTTTAATTAAAATTTAAAGTACCCAGTTCTTTTTTCCCCCATTTAAGGGGCAACTTAGCGTGGCCAATCCACCTACCCTGCACATCTTTTTGGGTTGTGGGGGTGAGACCCACGCAGACACTGGGAGAATGTGCAAACTCGACACGGACAGTACCCGCGTGTTCACAATTGGGCCTAATACTGTTGGAGATTAACAGGATGACTTGAAGTTTTCTCCAGTTTTCAGCGGCATGCACATAATTAGATTTACTGAATTTATTTAAATGATCGTTGCTTTAAATTGCGACTTAGCTCTCCAGTCCAATTGTCACTGCGTCTAGATTGACTTGTACATCCCTGCAGCTCAGGCAAAAACGAAAGATTAATGTTACTACAGTATAAACAGAAATCAATAATCTAATTTGAGACATCATTCTGATAAAGCCTTTACTCACAGTCCTTACATTAGTGTGATTTCAGATTATTGACAGTCATTTTATATCGTGGAATGTTTCAGGGTATCAGTGGGTTGTTTCACCAGTTGTGCATTGATGAACAATTGAATTGTTTGCGAGAGTTGTTGAAGAAAAATAGGCATGCCGTTGAAGCTTTTCATCTTGCACTCATTAGGACAGTCACAAGAATGCCAAATTTCAAAGGGAGCAGCAATTTCTTTTTTCACTCTTTCATGGAATGTCAGCGTCGCTGGAAAACCCAGCTTTTGTTGCCCATACCTATTGGCTTCCTCGGCCATTTCCGATTCAGCCACGTTGCTGAGAGTCTGGAATCACATCTAGAACAGACCAAGGAAGGACGGCAGATTTCCTTCCCTAAAGAGCATTCGTGATTGACAAAAATCAATTATAGTTTCATGGTCTTCATTTTCATTTTTCATTTAGAGAGACTAACTTTATATTCCAGATATATTAGTTAAATTGAAATTCCACCAGCTACAGTGGGGGATTGGAACCCACATCTCCAGAGCATTAGTGGAAAAACAAATAATTGGGTACTCTAAGTTTAGAAGAAAAAAAAACCCCACTGCAATGAAGTGACTGTAAAAGCCCCTAGTCGCCACACTCCGGCACCCCCAGATCACAATGGTTAGCACTGTTACTTCACAGCGCCAGGGTCCCATGTTCGATTCCCAGCTTGGGTCGCTGTCTGTGCGGAGTCTGCACGTTCTCCCCATGTCTGCGTGGATTTCCTCCGGATGCTCCAGTTTCCACCCACAAGTCCCGAAAGACATCCTGTTAGGTGAATTGGACATTCTGAATTCTCCCTCTGTGTACCCGAACAGGTGTCGGAGTGTGGCGATTAGGGGCTTTTTCAGTCACTTCATTGCAGTGGGTTTTTTTTCTTCTAAATTTAGAGTACCCAATTACTTTTTTTTCCAATTAAGGGGCAATTTAGCGTGGCCAGTCCACCCACCCTGCACATCTTTGGATTGTGGGGGTGAAACCCACGCAGACACAGGGAGAATGTGCAAGCTCCACACGGACAGTGCCCCAGGGCCGGGATTCGAACCCGGGTCCTCAGCGCCGTAGGCATCAATGCTACTGTGCCACATGCCTCCCTCCTTCATTGCAGTGTTAATGTAAGCCTACTTGTGACAATAATAAATACTATTAGTATAATGTGGGTAAATGTGAGGTTATCCACTTTATTATCTGAATGGTGGCAGTTTAGCAAAGGGGAAGTGCAATGAGACCTGGGTGTGATGGTGGAACAGTTGCTGAAGGTTGGCATGTAGGTAAAGCAGGCAGTGAGGAGAGCTAATGGCATTCTGGCCTTCATAGCGAGAGGATTTGAGTATAGGAGTAGGGAGTATGCTGCAGTTATACAGGGCCTTGGTGGGGCCGCACCTTGAGTATTGTGGCAGTTTTGGTCTCCGAGTTTGAGGAAGGACATTCTTGCTATTGAGGGTGTCCAGCGAAGGTTCACCAGACTAATTCATGGGGTGGCAGGACTGACAGATGAAGAAAGACTGGATTGACTGGGCTTGTGCTCTCTGGAGTTTAGAAGAATGCGAGGGGATCTCATAGAAACACATAAAATCCGGATGGGACGGGACAGGCTGGATGCGGGGAGAATGTTCCCGATATTGGGGACGTCCAGAACTAGGGGT
Source organism: Scyliorhinus torazame (assembly GCF_047496885.1). NCBI lineage: Eukaryota > Metazoa > Chordata > Chondrichthyes > Carcharhiniformes > Scyliorhinidae > Scyliorhinus > Scyliorhinus torazame. Next base: position 250,859,154 of record NC_092717.1, read on the forward strand.
CACAGCCTAAGAATCAGGGGTCAGCCATTCGGGACTGAGATGCGGAACAACTTCCTCTCAGAGTTGTGAGCTTGTGGAATTCTCGCCCACAGAAAGCTGTTGGGGCCGGTTTGCTGGATATATTCAAGAGGGAGCTGGACGTGGCCCTTGCGGCTAACGGGATCAAGCGGTATCGAGAGAAAGCGGGAGTGGGATACTGAATTTGCATGATCAGACAGGATCATATTGATTGGGGGAGCAGGCTCGAGGGGCCGAATGGCCTCCTCCTGCTACTATTTTCCATGTTAACTTGAATCAATGTCTCCTGGTTCTAGAATTCTCCTTCTAGGGAAACAATTTTATCCTGTCCACTTTGCCTCCTCCCCCGATTGTATGTGTGACAGATTATATAGAATTGGTTGTTTGTGTAGTTCTTAGTACACTGAAGATTGTTCAGCAAGTGCTGTCCAATTGTGGAATCAAAATCTAATGTTAGATATTGTTTTCTGAGTTTTGCAAGCACTGTTGGTTGTGTACATCTATACTCTGTCTATTGTGACAGCCAAAGGGGCAAGCATTTTTTTATTCAGAAGTGTGTGTAGCTGGCTAAGCCAGTGTTTATTGTCCATCCCTAGTTGACCTTGAGGAGATGGTGGTGAGCGCCCTGCACGGCTCACTACAATGAGCAGTGCACAGAGTTCTACTTGCTGTACGGAACAGATTCTGGCTCTGGTTGCAACCCCTTCAGCAATGTCGTAAACAGGGTCCGAGTCATTTCTTCACTGTGCAAGCTTGATGCTGAACGAGGGCACATCAAAGCTATCCTGCAGGACAATGGCTACCCTAGTCAGATCATTGCTCGCTGTATATCGCACAAACTCGTGAATGGGCGTACGGCTGCTGCTGGCAGATCTGAAAAGAGCGAATATTACAGCACAGGAAAAGGTCCTTCGGCCCACCAAGCCTGCGACGATCCGGATTCCTTATTTAGATTCCTTACTTAGACCTACTGCTTATTGCACAAAAGTGCCCAGTCTACCTCCAGTTACCCTGGAGGGCTCGGGTGTCTCAGAAGTTTGAGCGACAGGTGAAGCTGCCGGTTTCATGCTGCTACTGTGCAATAGCAACACTTGTGCTACTTTCCATTAATAGGATGCTGCCGGGGCAGCAGGGTGGCACAGTGGTTAGCACGGCTGCCACACGGCACCGAGGTCCCAGGTTCGATCCCGGCTCTGGGTCACTGTCCGTGTGGAGTTTGCACATTCTCCCCGTGTTTGAGTTGGTTTCGCCCCCATTAAACAACCAGAAAATAAACACACAGCTCTCAATACAAAGATGTGCAGGGTAGGTGGATTGGCTCTTAATTGGAAAAAATGAATTGGGTATTCTAAATTGATCTTAAAAAAAAGAGCAGGATGCTGCCATCAAGCAAAAAAAGTCACCTGGCTACTGCACAAGTGATTGATGTGATTGTATCAAACAGCATGTCCCTTTGGCAGTTTGCACGAGGCAGATTACTGACCATATTTAACCAATCGTTCTTATAAAACTCAGGACAGAATGACTGACATTCGATGTAAGTCTGTTATTGGCTAGCACTTACTGAATACTCCTTTTCGTCAGCATTACAGTATCAACCAATTGCAAATTATCAGTTAAGCTCGCAAGACGGAACATTTTAAACTACTGTGGCGTACTGTATAATGGCAGAATAACGGTTTGCGCAGGATAATGGCTTGCTCAGAATAAGGGTCTGCGCAGACCTCCTACCATAACACTAAGGTGACCCTTAACTTAATATCCACATCTACCACTTCCACCAGAAGAATGGCTTTTCCTGCATGATGCTCTCTGAATTCTTCGAGTTGGTGTAAGTATAATCTTCATGTTGAGACTCTTGCCTTACTAACAACATCAGACTGGGAGGTTACGTTTAGACAGTTGGATATAGAGTGTAGCTCTCTCTCCACTGTCCCATCAAACACACTCAGGCAAGGTACAGCACGGTTCAGATACTGAAACACTGAAACAAACATATGGAGAACACTGAAGGTGTAAAGTCAATTTAGAGGGTGCAAAATGGGAGTGAATATGAGATAGGGGTAGAAAGAGACCATTCACCCCTCAAGCCTGCTCTTCCATTTAATAAGATCACAGCTGATCTGTTTGTGTTAAGTTCCATATTCCCCATCTACCCCCCCCCCCCACTCCCCGATAACCTTTGATTCCTTTGCCTAACCAGAATCTAGAATCTGTTAATCAACTATCTCTAAAGAACAAGAATCTGCTTATAAGTTAAGAGCCCATGATGTTGGGGGCAAGGTACTGGCATGGATAGAGGATTATCTGAGTGGCAGAAGGCAGAGAGTGGGGATGAAGGGGTCTTTTTCAGGATGGGAGCCGGTGACTAGTGGTGTGCCTCAGGGGTCTGTGCTGGGACCACAACTTTTCACAATATACATTAATGATCTGGAAGAAGGAACTGAAGGCCCTGTTGCTAAGTTTGCAGATGATACAAAGATCTGTCGAGGGACAGGTGGCATTGAGGAAGCAAGGTGGCTGCAGAAGGATTTGGACAGGCTAGGAGAGTGGGCAATGAAGTGGCAGATGAAATGCAATGTGGAAAAGTGTGAGGTTATGCACTTTGGAAGGAGGAATTTAGGCATAGACTATTTTCTAAATGAGGAAAGGCTTCGGAAATCAGAAGCACAAAGGGACTTGGGAGTCTTTGTTCAAGATTCTCTAAGGTTAATGTGCAGGTTCGGTCGGCAGTTAGGAAGGCAAATGCAATGTTAGCATTCATGTCGAGAGGGCTAGAATACAAGAGCAGGGATGTACTTCTGAGGCTGTATAAGGCTCTGGTCAGACCCCATTTGGAGTATTGTGAGCAGTTTTGGGCCCCGTATCTAAGGAAGGATGTGCTGGCCTTGGAAAGGGCCCAGAGGAGGTTCACAAGAATGATCCCTGGAATGAACAGCTTGTTGTACGAGGAACGGTTGAGGATTCTGTACTCGATGGAGTTTAGAAGGATGAAGGGGAATTTCATTATTAAAACTTGCAGGTGAAGGAGCTGCGCTCCGAAAGCTAGTGATTCCAAACAAACCTGTTGGACTTCAACCTGGTGTTGTAAGACTTCCTACTGTGCCCACTCCAGTCCAACACCAGCATCTCCACATCTGAGAAGGGTGTCCCCTAATTTTAAAACCGTGCCTCCTCGTTTTAGACTTGTACACACGAGGAAACATAATTTTCACGTGAACTTTGTCAATACTGTTCAGGATCTCGTAGACTTCAATGTAGCCACCCATCGCTCTCTAAACTAGTGAAAACTAGCCCAGCCTTTCCAACCTATTCTCATAAGGCAACCTGCTCATTCCAGGTATCAATCTAGTAAATAAAAGCAAATCGTTGCTGCTCTGGAATCTGAAACAAAGACCAGGAAGTACTGGCCAACCTCAGCAGGTCTGACAGCATCTGTAGAGAGAGAGAAGGGAGCTAACGTTTCGATTCTGGATGACTCTTTGTCAAAGCTAGTCAATCTAATAAACTTCCACTCAAGTTGCTCCTTACATCCTTCCTTCAATGAGGAGACCAAAACTGCGCACACTATTTTTGAGATGCACTCTCATCAACACATTTTTTTAAAACACACCTTATTGCAAGCAACATCCAATATTATATAACTCCATGAACTAAATCCAGCAGATAGTTACCAGGCACAGGTTATCAGCCACATTTGGGAAAACCGCCTTCAGTTTCTGCGAAGGCACATTCTGTTCGGTTCAAGGTTTGGATCTTTACCGGCTGCCTGTTTAGCAATAACTTCTTTTCGGGAGCCTGTTTCTGCAGCTGGGTGTGGCAGCGATGGTAGCTGCGAATATGCCCCTTTCCCTAGTCATTGTGTTCTGGATAAATCATTCTTTTAAAAAAATATTTTTATTGAAGCATTTGCAAATTTTTTATAACCATAACAAACAAAACAATAATAACATAAACAACAACATAGTAAACTAGACATTTCCCACCCAACCCCTTCTGTGCATCCCTTAACCATATTGCACCTACCCGCCCCCCCTCTTCAGATTGCTGCTTCCGCTGACGTTTTAATTTTCCCCGAGAAAGTTGCCGAACGGCTGCCACCCCGCGAGAACCCCAGCATTGACCCCCTCAAGGCAAACTTTACATTCTCCAGCTTGAGAAACCCAGCCATGTCACTGGCCCAAATCTCCACGCTCGGGGGCTTCGAGTCCCTCCACATTAAAAGGATCCGTCTCCGGGCTACCAGGGAAGCAAAGGCCAAAACGTCGGCCTCTTTCACTCCTTGAACACTCCAAAGATCGCCATCTCTGGACTCGGCACCACCCGCGTACCTAGCACCTTGGACATCGCCCTGGCAAACCCCTGCCAGAATCCTCCAAGCTTCGGGTATGCCCAAAACATATGGACATGGTTTGCTGGGCTTCCCGCACACCTCGCACATCTATCTTCTACCCTGAAAAACGTCATCCTCGCCGCTGTCATGTGTGCCCGGTGTACCACCTTAAACTGGATTAGACTGAGCCTGGCACATGATGAGGAGGAATTAACCCTGCTTAGGGTGTCCGCCCACAGACCCGCCTCTAACTCCCCACCTAGCTCCTCCTCCCACTTGCCCTTCAGTTCCTCCACCACCGGGGTCTCCTCCGCCTCCAACAACTCCTGATAGATATCCGACACTTTCCCCTCCCCCACTCAGGTACCGGACACTACTCTGTCCTGTATCCGCCGTGGCGGGATCAGCGGGAAAGCCAACGCCTGTTTCCTCAAAGTCCCGGACTTGTAAATATCTGAAACCGTTCCCCGGCGGCAGCTTGAACTTGCCCTCCAGCGACTTCAGACTGGGAAAACTCCCGTCTATGAATAGATCTCCCATCCGTCTAATTCCTGCTCTTTGCCAACTTCGGAACCCGCCATCTATCCGCGAACCTGTGGTTATTGTAAATCGGGGCCCAGACTGACGCACCCTCCACCTTATACCTCCTCCATTGCCCCCAGATCCTCAATGCTGCCACCACCACCGGGTGGCTAGTGGAGTAACGGGCCGGTGTGAACGGCAGAGGTGCCGTTACCAGTGTTCCCAAACTGGTGTCTTTGCATGACGCCGTCTCCATCTGCTCCCATGCCGACCCCTCCCCCATTACCCATTTCCTAATCATCGCTATATTCGCCGCCAGTAGTAGTTACAGAAGTTCGGCAGCGCCAACCCACCCTCTCCCCGACTGCGCTACCAACAACATTTTCTTCACCCGTGGGGTTTTATTCGCTCACACAAAGCCCAAAATAATCTTGTTTACCCGCTTGAAAATGGCCTTGGGGATGAAGATGGGGAGGCACTGGAAGACAAACCAAATCTGGGGAGGACTGTCATTTTCATGGTCTGTACCCTCCCCGCCAACGATAACGGGAGCATATCCCATCTTTTAAAGTCCCCGTCCATTTGCTCCACCAGCTGGGTTAGGTTGAGCCTGTGTAATGCCTCCCATTTCCGAGCCGCCTGTATTCCCAGGTAGCGAAAGCTCCTCTCTACCGTCCTGAGTGGCAGCTCCTTCAGTCTCCTCTCCTGCCCCCTTGCCTGGACAAGAATTGGCAAGTCATGTTGCAGCTGTATAGAACCTTAGTTAGGCCACACTTGGAGTATAGTGTTCAATTCTGGTCGCCACACTACCAGAAGGATGTGGAGGCTTTAGAGAGGGTGCAGAAGAGATTTACCAGAATGTTGCCTGGTATGGAGGGCATTAGCTATGAGGAGCGATTGAATAAACTCTGTTTGTTCTCACTGGAACGAAGGAGGTTGAGGGGCGACCTGATACAGGTCTACAAAATTATGAGGGGCATAGACAGAGTGGATAGTCAGAGGCTTTTCCCCAGGGTAGAGGGGTCAATTACTAGGGGGCATAGGTTTAAGGTGAGAGGGGCAAGGTTTAGAGTAGATGTACGAGGCAAGTTTTTTACGCAGAGTGGGTGCCTGGAACTCGCTACCGGAGGAGGTAGTGGAAGCAGGGACGATAGGGACATTTAAGGGGCACCTTGACAAATATATGAATAGGATGGGAATAGAAGGATACGGACCCAGGAAGTGTAGAAGATTGTAGTTTAGTCGGGCAGCATGGTCGGCATGAGCTTGGAGGGCCGAAGGGCCTGTTCCTGTGCTGTACGTTTCTTTGTTCTTTGTTGGATCACGAACAATTCACTTTTTCCCATGTTCAATTTGTACCCTGAGAACCTGCCAAATTCCCCCAAGATCTGCATAACTTCCCCCATCCCTTCCACCGGGTCCGAGATGTACAAGAGCAGATCGTCCGCGTACAGTGAAACCCGGTGCTCCACCCCACCCCAAACCAGCCCCTGCCATTTCCTTCATGCGCTCAGCGCCATGGCCAGTGGCTCTATAGCCAGAGCGAACAGCAACAGGGAGAGGGGGCACCCCTGCCTCGTCCCTCGGTGTAGACTAAAGTACCCTGACCTCAGCCGGTTCGTGCGCACACTCGCTACCAGCGCCTGGTAGAGCAATCACACCCAGTCGATGAAGCCCTCCCCAAACCCAAACCTTCCCAGCGTCTCCCAAAGATACTCCCACTCCACCCGATCAAGAGCCTTCTCCGCGTCCATCGCAACCACCACCTCCGCCTCCTCTCCTTCTGAGGGCATCATAATTACATTCAAAAGCCTCCGAATGTTAGCATTGAGCTGTCTACCCTTAACAAATCCGGTTTGGTCCTCCCCTATCACCCCCGGGACACAGACTTCTATCCTAGTGGCCAAAATCCTACCCAGCAGCTTGGCATCTACGTTCAAAAGCGGGATCGGCCTATATGACCCACATTGCTCTGGGTCCTTCTTTCGTTTAAGGATGAGCGAAATCGAGGCCTGCAACATCGTTGGGGGGAGGATTCCACTCTCTTTAGCCTCATTAAAGGTCCTCCTCAGCAGTGGGCACAACACCTCTGAGAAATTCTTATAGAATTCTACCGGGTAACCGTCCAGCCCCGGAGCCTTGCCCGACTGCATGCCCTCCAGTCCTTTAACAATTTCCTCTGCTTCAATCAGGGCCCCCAGCCCCTCGACCAGGTCCTCCTCCACCCTCGGAAACCTCAACTGTTCATGGGTAAATCATTCTTTCCATTTGATGTTATCCACCTTGTGGAGTAGGCTTTTAGCACATGTCAATTTTCTTAACTCTCCACTTTGAAGTTACCTCTTCTATACCCTGTTGTTTTCCTCTCGTCACATAGGTAAGCACTTGCTTTTTTCATGATATGCTCATTTGTATTTCAAAATCTCTTCAGGCAGCTGCCCTGTTTTATTTTATCCTAATTTCTTTTTTAAATCATAATTTCCCCCAATTATTAACAAAACCCAAGTTTAAAAAATCTACCTTATACTCGAATAATCACAATTAGTGCACAGACCATGGAAACCAATAGGCAAACTGTGGTCAGATACCCCACACTCGACAGATGCCACCCAAATAACCTTTACGGATTTCTCATCAATTTCCCCCCAGATGCTTGTCACATTGTGAGGCAACTGGGACTCTTGTCTTTTACACCAGGGTTTCCCATTCTCGAAGAACACGTCTGTGAACCTTCCAAATGATGCCTTCTCTTGGAAGTCTTACCAAGGATCCACCTCCAGGATTTCAACCTCTCTTCCATTATTCAGCCCTGAAGCACCACATGCATTGAAGCTTCGCCTTCCACACGCTCTCAGATATTCAGCTGTGCCAGCAGAACACCTCGGCTTCAGAGGCCTGCAGGAAGGAGTCACCAACCTTCTGGTCACCTTGGATCTTCCCGTACCTGCCTCTCCGAACAGGCGCCGGAATGTGGTGACTAGGGGCTTTTCACAGTAACTTAATTGAAGCCTACTTGTGACAAGCGATTATTATTATCTCTGGCTTCTCGTAAGCCCATTTCACTTCGCGTCTGCTTTTTTCAGATTTGCCCTTTTAATTCAGCGTCTCTTCATCTGCCCCACTGAACTGGACCATTTTCCAGATTCCTGGTCCTTGATTTCACACTCTTCTTCGAACTTTCTCCTGTCCAATTCCATGGTTTCTGGGCTTTTCTTCTGGGAAGTCTGCTCTCTGCAGCTCCCGCTCCCTAGTTCAGCACCTTCTATCCCTCTCCGGATTATGGTGTTTTCTTCTGGGTCACTTGACCCCCCCCTCTCCCCTTCATGCTGTTTCACTATTATTTCGGGTTGCCTTCTTGTACAGGTTGACAGGAAGGATGGAGAATCTAGAAGAGGGGCTGGAGGAGGCTTAGCGAATCAGGATGCAAACGGATCAATGATGGAGTTTATGACGAGAGTTAAGCAGGCAGTGAAGACTTTATGGGTAGACTTGAGAAATGGAAAATAATTTAAGACCGTGGAAGTTTTGTACACGTTCCCTGTACAATCTGACCCACGCGTTAACAAGAGTCTGTGCTTCAGAGAGAAGTCAGAAGAGAATTAGAATCCAGGGTTGAGAATGTTAGAGAGTCTGTTGTTTTGCTGACTCTCACGCGGAGTTCTCCTTCTGTATTTCAGGCAGTTTTTATTTGTTGTCCTATTCACGACTTTCCTCTTCAACTGCGTGGAGTATGACGTACTGTTTGCAAATAAGTTCATAAATCACACGGGCTCCAGCCACCCAGAGAGGAATAAAGTCACACTACCAGATGCGATTCTGCCCACTGAAGAATGCACTGCAAGGTAAGAGCGAGGCCTGGGTCGGAGAGAGAGCAGCTGAACCAAACCGATACATAAACCGATCAAACCTGTTAGCTTATGTGTTGGCCCATAGCCAGAGGTCAGTGAGGCTTACGGTTTAACTTGCTCTTATTTATATACAAATACTGCAGCCTTTTCAGGTGATTGTCGCAGAACTGAATGTGGAAGTGAAGAGATTACAGTGTGAGATGCATTACTGGCACAATACCAGCAACTCAGCCACAGTTCCCTATTGGAATGCATTGATCAACAGGGGACTGTAGATACGAGGAAAGCTGACCACAAAGTAACATTATTACAATTATTGTTACCTTTTTTAAAAATACATTTGGGGTACCCAATTCTTTTTTTCCAATGAAGCAGCAATTTAGTGTGGCCAATCCACCTACTGGGCAGCCCGGTAGCACAGTGGTTAGCACAGTTGCTTCACAGAGCCAGGGTCCCGGGTTCGATTCCCGGCTTGGGTCACTGTCTGGGCGGAGTCTGCACGTTCTCCCAGTGTCTGCGTGGGTTTCCTCCGGGCACTCCGGTTTCCTCCCACAGTCCAGGTAGGTGGCTTGGCCATGGTAAATTGCCCCTATGTGTCCAAAGGGGTTGGGTGTGGTTGCCAGGAATAGGGTGGAGGCGTGGGCTTGGGTGGGGTGCTCTTTCCAAGGGCCGGTGCGGACTCGATGGGTAGAATGGCCTCCTTCAGCACTGTAAATTCTATCATTCTACCCTGCACATCTTTGGGTTGTGGGGGTGAGACCCATGCAGAGACGGGGAGAATGTGCAAACTCCACACGGACAGTGACCCGGGGCCGGGATCGAACCCCGGTACCTTTTTTAACTGTTATAAATATTACTTAATGCCAGTCAAACTCTTAAAATTAACTATTCCTGCAGTTTTAAATTATTGTGGGAGATTCTTCAAAGATTGAAATTTCTGCTTTATCTTAGTCCAGTCTTTACTCTGTGACATGGGGAAAAGCTATCTTTACTCAGCGAGAGCGGCCAGGATCTGGACTGCCAGAGGGTCTCCCATCCGGCTTTTCTTTTTCAGTCTCTCCTCTCCCGTTTCTCTCCCCCATTGCCCGCTTCACTTTCCCTTTCCGCTTCCCCCTCTTCCATTTCTTTCTCCCCTCTTCCCATCACTCTTCCTGTCGTGATGAATGTAGGAGATTTTTATATGGATTGTATTATAAATACCTGTTGCAGTAATGTTATTAAAAGCGTGGGGTAACGTGCATCTATACCTGAAATATTATTTCAAAACTTAAGTTGAAGGTAGCCAGTCTGTGTGCCTGATAAGGCTGCGGTTAAGATGTTGTGAAAGTGAGGGATTCATTCATTCCAAGCACGCACTTGTTCACCGATATAGAGTTGATGGAATATTATGTATTTTGGAGGGTTCCCGGGGGGGGGTTTAAATAATTTGAGACTGAAGTAAGCAGATCATAAGATCTGAGTGGAATAGAGATTATGTTTGGGCAGCACGTTGGCGCAGTGGTTAGCACTGCTGCCTCACGGCGCTGAAGACCCGGGTTCGATCTCGGCCCCGGGCCACTGTCCGTGTGGAGTTTGCACATTCTCCCCGTGTCTGCGTGGGTCTCACCCCCACAACCCAAAGATGTGCAGGTTAGGTGGACTGGCTGTACTAAATTGCCCCTTAATTGCAAAAAAAATAATTGGGTACTTTATCCCTTTTTTAAAAAAAATCAATTTTGAGATGATGTAATTAATGGGAGTAGCCAGGCCTGGAGCCATCAGTTTTTACTGTCGGATTTCTTTGAGTCTGACAAACAGAAGCAATGTGCCTGAAAGGGTCGATGTCTCAATTTCTACACAAGAGTAGAGCAGTATCTCCATTTTTGTGAGGGCCACGAAGACTCCAGCACGAGTTTTAAGGATACAAAGTAATAACATTTATTTACAATAACATATATATATATATATGTAACAGCAGCAGCAACTTCCCTTGCTGCACTCTCCTTCCTGCTGGTTCCTAAACTGGCCAACTTTATTTATACTTGGAGTTTACTAATGGTTTCTCCGCCTCCCCCCCCCCTCATTGGGGAAGCTCATACTCCCACAGAATTGTGGGATTGTCATTAGTCCCCAGCCAATGGTAAGCAGGCAGGTTATAACACCCATGTTTGCTAACTTTATAGACAAGTGGCTTTTGACCTGTAATGGGCTTTGTTTAATTGAAGATATAGAAGATATAAGTTAATTTTAATCCATGTTCAAGGATTGTTTAACTGTTAATTGAAAAGCTACTTTCTGTGATGTTAATATGGTACAAATAATAAAGTTTGTTTTGATGTAAAATATCTCTATTTGTCAGTGGTATCACACCTGGAGCAAAATATTCTTTCCTCAGTTTACAAATTAAAAATTGTTGGGGTTTCTCGCCTGGTTTGCTCATATAAATTGGGGCCTGGTCCGGTACCATAACCCCGTCAGTCGTTGTCTTTCCGTCTCCCCTCCCTCTTTCCGTCTCCCCTCTCTCTTCCCGTCACCCTTTTCCCGTCTCCCCTCTCCCTTTCCGTCTCCCCTCTCTCTTCCCGTCTCCCCTCTCTCTTCCCGTCTCCCCTCTCTCTTCCCGTCTCCCACTCTCTCTTTCTGTCTCCCCTCTCTCATCCCGTCTCCCCTCTCTCTTCCCATCTCTCTCTCTTCCCGTCTCCCACTCTCTCTTCCCGTCTCCCACGCTCTCTTCCCGTCTCCCACGCTCTCTTCCCGTCTCCCACTCTCTCTTCCCGTCTCCCACTCTCTCTTCCCGTCTCCCACTCTCACTTCCCGTCTCCCACTCTCTCATCCCGTCTCCCCTCTCTCTTCCCGTCTCCCCTCTCTCTTCCCGTCTCCCACTCTCTCTTCCCGTCTCCCACTCTCTCATCCCGTCTCCCCTCTCTCTTCCCGTCTCCCACGCTCTCTTCCCGTCTCCCACTCTCACTTCCCGTCTCCCACTCTCACTTCCCGTCTCCCACTCTCTCATCCCGTCTCCCCTCTCTCTTCCCGTCTCCCACGCTCTCTTCCCGTCTCCCACTCTCTCTTCCCGTCTCCCACTCTCTCTTCCCGTCTCCCACTCCCTCTTCCCGTCTCCCACGCTCTCTTCCCGTCTCCCACTCTCTCTTCCCGTCTCCCACTCCCTCTTCCCGTCTCCCACTCTCTCTTCCCGTCTCCCACTCTCTCTTCCCGTCTCCCACTCCCTCTTCCCGTCTCCCACGCTCTCTTCCCGTCTCCCACTCTCTCTTCCCATCTCTCTCTCTTCCCATCTCTCTCTCTTCCCGTCTCCCACTCTCTCTTCCCGTCTCCCACTCTCTCTTCCCGTCTCCCACTCTCTCTTCCCGTCTCCCACTCTCTCTTCCCGTCTCCCACTCTCTCTTCCCGTCTCCCACTCTCTCTCTCTCTCGTTTTGCCTCTCTCTCGCTCTGGTGCCGCCTCTTTCTCTCGCTCTCGTCCCGCCTCTCTCTTTGCTCTCGTTGTTGTCCTGCCTCTCTCTCTCGCTCTCGCCCCACCTCTCTCTCGCTCTCGCCCCGCCTCTCTCTCGCTCTCGCCCCGCCTCTCTCTCGCTCTCGCCCCGCCTATCTCTCGCCCCGCCTCGCTCTCGCCCCGCCTCTCTCTCGCTCTCGCCCCGCCTCTCTCTCGCCCCGCCTCTCTCTCGCCCCGCCTCTCTCTCGCTCTCGCCCCGCCTCTCTCTCGCTCTCGCCCCGCCTCTCTCTCGCTCTCGCCCCGCCTCGCTCTCGCCCCGCCTCGCTCTCGCCCCGCCTCGCTCTCGCTCTCGCCCCGCCTCGCTCTCGCTCTCGCCCCGCCTCTCTCACGCTCTCGCCCCGCCTCTCTCACGCTCTCGCCCCGCCTGTCTCACGCTCTCGCCCCGCCTCTCTCACGCTCTCGCCCCGCCTCTCTCTCGCCCCGCATCTCTCTCGCTCTCGCCCCGCCTCTCTCTCGCTCTCGCCCCGCCTCTCTCTCGCTCTCGCCCCGCCTCTCTCTCGCTCTCGCCCCGCCTCTCTCTCGCTCTCGTCCCGCCTCTCTCTCTCGCTCTCGTCCCGCCTCTCTCTCTCGCTCTCGTCTCGCTCTCGCCCCGCCTCTCTCTCGCACTCGCCCCGCCTCTCTCTCGCACTCGCCCTGCCTCGCTCTCGCCCCGCCTCTCGCTCTCGCCCCGCCTCTCTCTCGCTCTCGCCCCGCCTCTCTCTCGCTCTCGCCCCGCCTCTCTCTCGCTCTCGCCCCGCCTCTCTCTCGCTCTCGCCCCGCCTCTCTCTCGCTCTCGCCCCGCCTCTCTCTCGCTCTCGCCCCGCCTCGCTCTCGACCCGCCTCTCTCTCGCTCTCGCCCCGCCTCTCTCTCGCTCTCGCCCCGCCTCTCTCTCGCTCTCGCCCCGCCTCTCTCTCGCTCTCGCCCCGCCTCTCTCTCGCTCTCGCCCCGCCTCTCTCTCGCTCTCGTCCCGCCTCTCTCTCTCGCTCTCGTCCCGCCTCTCTCTCTCGCTCTCGTCTTGCTCTCGCCCCGCCTCTCTCTCGCACTCGCCCCGCCTCTCTCTCGCACTCGCCCTGCCTCGCTCTCGCCCCGCCTCTCGCTCTTGCCCCTCTCTCTCGCTCTCGCCCCGCCTCTCTCGCTCTCGCCCCGCCTCTCTCTCGCTCTCGCCCCGCCTCTCTCTCGCTCTCGCCCCGCCTCTCTCTCGCTCTCGCCCCGCCTCTCTCTCGCTATCGCCCCGCCTCTCTCTCGCTCTCGCCCCGCCTCTCTCTCGCTCTCGCCCCGCCTCTCTCTCGCTCTCGCCCCGCCTCTCTCTCGCTCTCGCCCCGCCTCTCTCTCGCTCTCGCCCCGCCTCTCTCTCGCTCTCCTCCCGCCTCTCTCTCGCTCTGCCTCGCTCTCGCCCCTCCTCTCTCTCGCTCTCGCCCCGTCTCTCTCGCTCTCGCCCCGCCTCTCTCTCGCTCTCGCCCCGCCTCTCTCTCGCTCTCGCCCCGCCTCTCTCTCGCTCTCGCCCCGCCTCTCTCTCGCTCTCGCCCCGCCTCTCTCTCGCTCTCGCCCCGCCTCTCTCTCGCTCTCGCCCCGCCTCTCTCTCGCTCTCGCCCCGCCTCTCTCTCGCTCTCGCCCCGCCTCTCTCTCGCTCTCGCCCCGCCTCTCTCTCGCTCTCGCCCCGCCTCTCTCTCGCTCTCGCCCCGCCTCTCTCTCGCTCTCGCCCCGCCTCTCTCTCGCTCTCGCCCCGCCTCTCTCTCGCTCTCGCCCCGCCTCTCTCTCGCTCTCGCCCCGCCTCTCTCTCGCTCTCGCCCCGCCTCTCTCTCAACCTCTCGCCCCGCCTCTCTCGCCCCGCCTCGCTCTTGCCCCGCCTCTTTCTCGCTCTCCTCCCGCCTCTCTCTCGCTCTCCTCCCTCCTCTCTCTCGCTCTCCTCCCGCCTCTCTCTCGCTCTGCCTCGCTCTCGCCCCTCCTCTCTCTCGCTCTCGCCCCGCCTCTCTCTCGCTCTCGCCCCGCCTCTCTCTCGCTCTCGCCCCGCCTCTCTCTCGCTCTCGCCCCGCCTCTTTCTCGCTCTCCTCCCTCCTCTCTCTCGCTCTCCTCCCGCCTCTCTCTCGCTCTGCCTCGCTCTCGCCCCTCCTCTCTCTCGCTCTCGCCCCGCCTCTCTCTCGCTCTCGCCCCGCCTCTCTCTCGCTCTCGCCCCGCCTCTCTCTCGCTCTCGCCCCGCCTCTCTCTCGCTCTCGCCCCGCCTCTCTCTCGCTCTCGCCCCGCCTCTCTCTCGCTCTCGCCCCGCCTCTCTCTCGCTCTCGCCCCGCCTCTCTCTCGCTCTCGCCCCGCCTCTCTCTCGCTCTCGCCCCGCCTCTCTCTCGCTCTCGCCCCGCCTCTCTCTCGCTCTCGCCCCGCCTCTCTCTCGCTCTCGCCCCGCCTCTCTCTCGCTCTCGCCCCGCCTCTCTCTCGCTCTCGCCCCGCCTCTCTCTCGCTCTCGCCCCGCCTCTCTCTCGCTCTCGCCCCGCCTCTCTCTCGCCCCGCCTCTCTCTCGCTCTCGCCCCGCCTCTCTCTCGCTCTCGCCCCGCCTCTCTCTCGCTCTCGCCCCGCCTCTCTCTCGCTCTCGCCCCGCCTCTCTCTCGCTCTCGCCCCGCCTCTCTCTCGCTCTCGCCCCGCCTCTCTCTCGCTCTCGCCCCGACTCTCTCTCGCCCCGCCTCTCTCTCGCTCTCGCCCCGCCTCGCTCTCGCCCCGCCTCTCTCTCGCTCTCGCCCCGCCTCTCTCTCGCTCTCGCCCCGCCTCTCTCTCGCTCTCGCCCCGCCTCTCTCTCGCTCTCGCCCCGCCTCTCTCTCGCTCTCGCCCCGCCTCTCTCTCGCTCTCGCCCCGCCTCTCTCTCGCTCTCGCCCCGCCTCTCTCTCGCTCTCGCCCCGCCTCTCTCTCGCTCTCGCCCCGCCTCTCTCTCGCTCTCGCCCCGCCTCTCTCTCGCTCTCGCCCCGCCTCTCTCTCAACCTCTCGCCCCGCCTCTCTCGCCCCGCCTCGCTCTTGCCCCGCCTCTTTCTCGCTCTCCTCCCGCCTCTCTCTCGCTCTCGCCCCGCCTCTCTCTCGCTCTCGCCCCGCCTCTCTCTCGCTCTCGCCCCGCCTCTCTCTCGCTCTCGCCCCGCCTCTCTCTCGCTCTCGCCCCGCCTCTCTCTCGCTCTCGCCCCGCCTCTCTCTCGCTCTCGCCCCGCCTCTCTCTCGCTCTCGCCCCGCCTCTCTCTCGCTCTCGCCCCGCCTCTCTCTCGCTCTCGCCCCGCCTCTCTCTCGCTCTCGCCCCGCCTCTCTCTCGCTCTCGCCCCGCCTCTCTCTCGCTCTCGCCCCGCCTCTCTCTCGCTCTCGCCCCGCCTCTCTCTCGCTCTCGCCCCGCCTCTCTCTCGCTCTCGCCCCGCCTCTCTCTCGCTCTCGCCCCGCCTCTCTCTCGCTCTCGCCCCGCCTCTCTCTCGCTCTCGCCCCGCCTCTCTCTCGCTCTCGCCCCGCCTCTCTCTCGCTCTCGCCCCGCCTCTCTCTCGCTCTCGCCCCGCCTCTCTCTCGCTCTCGCCCCGCCTCTCTCTCGCTCTCGCCCCGCCTCTCTCTCGCTCTCGCCCCGCCTCTCTCTCGCTCTCGCCCCGCCTCTCTCTCGCTCTCGCCCCGCCTCTCTCTCGCTCTCGCCCCGCCTCTCTCTCGCTCTCGCCCCGCCTCTCTCTCGCTCTCGCCCCGCCTCTCTCTCGCTCTCGCCCCGCCTCTCTCTCGCTCTCGCCCCGCCTCTCTCTCGCTCTCGCCCCGCCTCTCTCTCGCTCTCGCCCCGCCTCTCTCTCAACCTCTCGCCCCGCCTCTCTCGCCCCGCCTCGCTCTTGCCCCGCCTCTTTCTCGCTCTCCTCCCGCCTCTCTCTCGCTCTCCTCCCTCCTCTCTCTCGCTCTCCTCCCGCCTCTCTCTCGCTCTGCCTCGCTCTCGCCCCTCCTCTCTCTCGCTCTCGCCCCGCCTCTCTCTCGCTCTCGCCCCGCCTCTCTCTCGCTCTCGCCCCGCCTCTCTCTCGCTCTCGCCCCGCCTCTCTCTCGCTGTCGCCCCGCCTCTCTCTCGCTCTCTCCCCGCCTCTCTCTCGCTCTCGCCCCGCCTCTCTCTCGCTCGCGCCCCGCCTCTCTCTCGCTCTCGCCCCGCCTCTCTCTCGCTCTCGCCCCGCCTCTCTCTCGCTCTCGCCCCGCCTCTCTCTCGCTCTCGCCCCGCCTCTCTCTCGCTCTCGCCCCGCCTCTCTCTCGCTCTCGCCCCGCCTCTCTCTCGCTCTCGCCCCGCCTCTCTCTCGCTCTCGCCCCGCCTCTCTCTCGCTCTCGCCCCGCCTCTCTCTCGCTCTCGCCCCGCCTCTCTCTCGCTCTCGCCCCGCCTCTCTCTCGCTCTCGCCCCGCCTCTCTCTCGCTCTCGCTCCGCCTCTCTCGCTCTCGCCCCGCCTCTCTCTCGCTCTCGCCCCGCCTCTCTCTCGCTCTCGCCCCGCCTCTCTCTCGCTCTCGCCCCGTCTCTCGCTCTCGCCCCGCCTCTCTCTCGCTCTCGCCCCGCCTCTCTCTCGCTCTCGCCCCGCCTCTCTCTCGCTCTCGCCCCGCCTCTCTCTCGCTCTCGCCCCGCCTCTCTCTCAACCTCTCGCCCCGCCTCTCTCTCAACCTCTCGCCCCGCCTCTCTCGCCCCGCCTCGCTCTTGCCCCGCCTCTTTCTCGCTCTCCTCTCGCTCCTCTCTCTCGCCCCTCTCTCTCGCTCTCGCACCGCCTCTCTCTCGCTCTCGCCCCGCCTCTCTCTCGCTCTCGCCCCGCCTCTCTCTCGCTCTCGCCCCGCCTCTCTCTCGCTCTCGCCCCGCCTCTCTCTCGCTCTCGCCCCGCCTCTCTCTCGCTCTCGCCCCGCCTCTCTCTCGCTCTCGCCCCGCCTCTCTCTCGCTCTCGCCCCGCCTCTCTCTCGCTCTCGCCCCGCCTCTCTCTCGCTCTCGCCCCGCCTCTCTCTCGCTCTCGCCCCGCCTCTCTCTCGCTCTCGCCCCGCCTCTCTCTCGCTCTCGCCCCGCCTCTCTCTCGCTCTCGCCCCGCCTCTCTCTCGCTCTCGCCCCGCCTCTCTCTCGCTCTCGCCCCGCCTCTCTCTCGCTCTCGCCCCGCCTCTCTCTCGCTCTCGCCCCGCCTCTCTCTCGCTCTCGCCCCGCCTCTCTCTCGCTCTCGCCCCGCCTCTCTCTCGCTCTCGCCCCGCCTCTCTCTCGCTCTCGCCCCGCCTCTCTCTCGCTCTCGCCCCGCCTCTCTCTCGCTCTCGCCCCGCCTCTCTCTCGCTCTCGCCCCTCTTTCTCGCCCCTCTCTCTTGCTCTCGCACCGCTTTCTCGCCCCTCTCTCTTGCTCTCGCACCGCCTCTCTCTCGCTCTGCCTCTCTCTCGCTCTGTTCCCGCCTCTCTCTCGCTCTGGTCCCGCCTCTCTCTCGCTCTGGGCCCGCCTCTCTCTCGCTCTGGGCCCGCCTCTCTCTCGCTCTGGGCCCGCCTCTCTCTCGCTCTGGGCCCGCCTCTCTCTCGCTCTCGCCCCACCTCTCTCTCGCTCTCGCCCCGCCTCTCTCTCGCTCTCGTCCCGCCTATCCCTCGCTCTCGTCCCGCCTCGCTCTCGTCCCGCCTCTCTCTCGCTCTCGCCCCGCCTCTCTCTCGCTCTCGCCCCGCCTCTCTCTCGCTCTCGCCCCGCCTCTCTCTCGCTCTCGCCCCGCCTCTCTCTCGCTCTCGCCCCGCCTCTCTCTCGCTCTCGCCCCGCCTCTCTCTCGCTCTCGCCCCGCCTCTCTCTCGCTCTCGCCCCGCCTCTCTCTCGCTCTCGCCCCGCCTCTCTCTCGCTCTCGCCCCGCCTCTCTCTCGCTCTCGCCCCGCCTCTCTCTCGCTCTCGCCCCGCCTCTCTCTCGCTCTCGCCCCGCCTCTCTCTCGCTCTCGCCCCGCCTCTCTCTCGCTCTCGCCCCGCCTCTCTCTCGCTCTCGCCCCGCCTCTCTCTCGCTCTCGCCCCGCCTCTCTCTCGCTCTCGCCCCGCCTCTCTCTCCCTCTCGCCCCGCCTCTCTCTCGCTCTCGCCCCGCCTCTCTCTCGCTCTCGCCCCGCCTCTCTCTCGCTCTCGCCCCGCCTCTCTCTCGCTCTCGCCCCGCCTCTCTCTCGCTCTCGCCCCGCCTCTCTCTCGCTCTCGCCCCGCCTCTCTCTCGCTCTCGCCCCGCCTCTCTCTCTCTCTCGCCCCGCCTCTCTCTCGCTCTCGCCCCTCTTTCTCGCCCCTCTCTCTTGCTCTCGCACCGCCTCTCTCTCGCTCTCGCCCCACCTCTCTCTCGCTCTCGCCCCGCCTCTCTCTCGCCCCGCCTCTCTCTCGCCCCGCCTCTCTCTCGCTCTGGTCCCGCCTCTCTCTCGCTCTGGTCCCGCCTCTCTCTCGCTCTGGTCCCGCCTCTCTCTCGCTCTGGGCCCGCCTCTCTCTCGCTCTGGGCCCGCCTCTCTCTCGCTCTCGCCCCGCCTCTCTCTCGCTCTCGCCCCGCCTCTCTCTCGCTCTCGCCCCGCCTCTCTCTCGCTCTCGCCCCGCCTCTCTCTCGCTCTCGCCCCGCCTCTCTCTCGCTCTCGCCCCGCCTCTCTCTCGCTCTCGCCCCGCCTCGCTCTCGCCCCGCCTCTCTCTCTCTCTCGCCCCGCCTCTCTCTCGCTCTCGCCCCTCTTTCTCGCCCCTCTCTCTTGCTCTCGCACCGCCTCTCTCTCGCTCTGTTCCCGCCTCTCTCTCGCTCTGTTCCCGCCTCTCTCTCGCTCTGTTCCCGCCTCTCTCTCGCTCTGGTCCCGCCTCTCTCTCGCTCTGGGCCCGCCTCTCTCTCGCTCTGGGCCCGCCTCTCTCTCGCTCTGGGCCCGCCTCTCTCTCGCTCTGGGCCCGCCTCTCTCTCGCTCTGGGCCCGCCTCTCTCTCGCTCTGGGCCCGCCTCTCTCTCGCTCTGGGCCCGCCTCTCTCTCGCTCTGGGCCCGCCTCTCTCTCGCTCTGGGCCCGCCTCTCTCTCGCTCTGGGCCCGCCTCTCTCTCGCTCTGGGCCCGCCTCTCTCTCGCTCTCGCCCCGCCTCTCTCTCGCTCTCGCCCTGCCTCTCTCTCGCCCCGCCTCTCTCTCGCTCTCGCCCCGCCTCTCTCTCGCCCCGCCTCTCTCTCGCCCCGCCTCGCTCTCACTCTCGCCCCGCCTCGCTCTCGCCCCGCCTCGCTCTCGCCCCGCCTCGCTCTCGCTCTCGCCCCGCCTCTCTCTCGCTCTCGCCCCGCCTCTCTCACGCTCTCGCCCCGCCTCTCTCACGCTCTCGCCCCGCCTCTCTCGCTCTCGCCCCGCCTCTCTCTCGCTCTCGCCCCGCCTCGCTCTCGCCCTCGCCTCTCTCTCGCTCTCGCCCCGCCTCTCTCTCGCTCTCGCCCCGCCTCTCTCTCGCTCTCGCCCCGCCTCTGTCTCGCTCTCGCCCCGCCTCTCTCTCGCTCTCGCCCCGCCTCTCTCTCTCGCTCTCGCCCCGCCTCTCTCTCTCGCTCTCGTCCCGCCTCTCTCTCTCGCTCTCGTCTCGCTCTCGCCCCGCCTCTCTCTCGCTCTCGCCCCGCCTCTCTCTCTCGCTCTCGCCCCGCCTCTCGCTCTCGCCCCTCTCTCTCGCTCTCGCCCCGCCTCTCTCGCTCTCGCCCCGCCTCTCTCGCTCTCGCCCCGCCTCTCTCTCGCTCTCGCCCCGCCTCTCTCTCGCTCTCGCCCCGCCTCGCTCTCGCCCCGCCTCTCTCTCGCTCTCGCCCCGCCTCTCTCTCGCTCTCGCCCCGCCTCTCTCTCGCTCTCGTCCCGCCTCTCTCTCTCTCGCTCTCGTCCCGCCTCTCTCTCTCGCTCTCGTCTCGCTCTCGCCCCGCCTCTCTCTCGCTCTCGCCCCGCCTCTCTCTCGCACTCGCCCCGCCTCTCTCTCACACTCGCCCCGCCTCTCTCTCGCACTCGCCCTGCCTCGCTCTCGCCCCGCCTCTCGCTCTCGCCCCTCTCTCTCGCTCTCGCCCCGCCTCTCTCGCTCTCGCCCCGCCTCTCTCTCGCTCTCGCCCCGCCTCTCTCTCGCTCTCGCCCCGCCTCTCTCTCGCTCTCGCCCCGCCTCTCTCTCGCTCTCGCCCCGCCTCTCTCTCGCTCTCGCCCCGCCTCTCTCTCGCTCTCGCCCCGCCTCTCTCTCGCTCTCGCCCCGCCTCTCTCTCGCTCTCGCCCCGCCTCTCTCTCGCTCTCGCCCCGCCTCTCTCTCGCTCTCCACCCGCCTCTCTCTCGCTCTCCGCCCCGCCTCTCTCTCGCTCTCGCCCCGCCTCTCTCTCGCTCTCGCCCCGCCTCTCTCTCGCTCTCGCCCCGCCTCTCTCTCGCTCTCGCCCCGCCTCACTCTCTCGCTCTCGCCCCGCCTCACTCTCTCGCTCTCGCCCCGCCTCACTCTCTCGCTCTCGCCCCGCCTCTCTCTCGCTCTCGCCCCGCCTCTCTCTCGCTCTCGCCCCGCCTCTCTCTCGCTCTCGCCCCGCCTCTCTCTCGCTCTCGCCCCGCCTCTCTCTCGCTCTCGCCCCGCCTCTCTCTCGCTCTCGCCCCGCCTCTCTCTCGCTCTCGCCCCGCCTCTCTCTCGCTCTCGCCCCGCCTCTCTCTCGCTCTCGCCCCGCCTCTCTCTCGCTCTCGCCCCGCCTCTCTCTCGCTCTCGCCCCGCCTCTCTCTCGCTCTCGCCCCGCCTCTCTCTCGCTCTCGCCCCGCCTCTCTCTCGCTCTCGCCCCGCCTCTCTCTCGCTCTCGCCCCGCCTCTCTCTCGCTCTCGCCCCGCCTCTCTCTCGCTCTCGCCCCGCCTCTCTCTCGCTCTCGCCCCGCCTCGCTCTCGCCCCGCCTCGCTCTCGCCCCGCCTCTTTCTCGCTCTCGCCCCGCCTCTCTCTCGCTCTCGCCCCGCCTCTCTCTCGCTCTCGCCCCGCCTCTCTCTCGCTCTCGCCCCGCCTCTCTCTCGCTCTCGCCCCGCCTCTCTCTCGCTCTCGCCCCGCCTCTCTCTCGCTCTCGCCCCGCCTCTCTCTCGCTCTCGCCCCGCCTCTCTCTCGCTCTCGCCCCGCCTCTCTCTCGCTCTCGCCCCGCCTCTCTCTCGCTCTCGCCCCGCCTCTCTCTCGCTCTCGCCCCGCCTCTCTCTCGCTCTCGCCCCGCCTCTCTCTCGCTCTCGCCCAACCTCTCTCTCGCTCTCGCCCCGCCTCTCTCTCGCTCTCGCCCCGCCTCTCTCTCGCTCTCGCCCCGCCTCTCTCTCGCTCTCGCCCCGCCTCTCTCTCGCTCTCGCCCCGCCTCTCTCGCCCCGCCTCGCTCTTGCCCCGCCTCTTTCTCGCTCCTCCCGCCTCTCTCTCGCTCTCCTCCCTCCTCTCTCTCGCTCTCGCCCCGCCTCTCTCTCGCTCTCGCCCCGCCTCTCTCTCGCTCTCGCCCCGCCTCTCTCTCTCTCTCGCCCCGCCTCTCTCTCGCTCTCGCCCCGCCTCTCTCTCGCTCTCGCCCCGCCTCTCTCGCCCCGCCTCGCTCTTGCCCCGCCTCTTTCTCGCTCTCCTCCCGCCTCTCTCTCGCTCTCCTCCCGCCTCTCTCTCGCTCTGCCTTGCTCTCGCCCCGCCTCTCTCTCGCTCTCGCCCCGCCTCTCTCTCGCTCCCGTCCCCATCGCTCTCGCTCCGCCCCTCTCTCGCTCTCGCCCCGCCTCTCTCTCGCTCCTCTCTCTCGCCCCTCTCTCTCGCTCTCGCACCGCCTCTCTCTCGCTCTCGACCCACCTCTCGCTCTCGCCCCACCTCTCTCTCTCTCTTGCCCCGCCTCTCTCTCGCTCTCGCCCCACCTCTCTCTCGCTCTCGCCCCGCCTCTCTCTCGCTCTCGCCCCGCCTCTCTCTCGCTCTCGCCCCGCCTCTCTCTCGCTCTCGCCCCGCCTCTCTCTCGCTCTCGCCCCGCCTCTCTCTCGCTCTCGCCCCGCCTCTCGCCCCGCCTCTCTCTCGCTCTCGCCCCGCCTCTCTCTCGCTCTCGCCCCGCCTCTCTCTCGCTCTCGCCCCGCCTCTCTCTCGCTCTCGCCCCGCCTCTCTCTCGCTCTCGCCCCGCCTCTCTCTCGCTCTCGCCCCGCCTCTCTCTCGCTCTCGCCCCGCCTCTCTCTCGCTCTCGCCCCGCCACTCTCTCGCTCTCGCCCCGCCTCTCTCTCGCTCTCGCCCCGCCTCTCTCTCGCTCTCGCCCCGCCTCTCTCTCGCTCTCGCCCCGCCTCTCTCTCGCTCTCGCCCCGCCTCTCTCTCGCTCTCGCCCCGCCTCTCTCTCGCTCTCGCCCCGCCTCTCTCTCGCTCTCGCCCCGCCTCTCTCTCGCTCTCGCCCCGCCTCTCTCTCGCTCTCGCCCCGCCTCTCTCTCGCTCTCGCCCCGCCTCTCTCTCGCTCTCGCCCCGCCTCTCTCTCGCTCTCGCCCCGCCTCTCTCTCGCTCTCGCCCCGCCTCTCTCTCGCTCTCGCCCCGCCTCTCTCTCGCTCTCGCCCCGCCTCTCTCTCGCTCTCGCCCCGCCTCTCTCTCGCTCTCGCCCCGCCTCGCTCTCGCCCCGCCTCTCTCTCGCTCTCGCCCCGCCTCTCTCTCGCTCTCGCCCCGCCTCTCTCTCGCTCTCGCCCCGCCTCTCTCTCGCTCTCGCCCCGCCTCTCTCTCGCTCTCGCCCCGCCTCTCTCTCGCTCTCGCCCCGCCTCTCTCTCGCTCTCGCCCCGCCTCTCTCTCGCTCTCGCCCCGCCTCTCTCTCGCTCTCGCCCCGCCTCTCTCTCGCTCTCGCCCCGCCTCTCTCTCGCTCTCGCCCCGCCTCTCTCTCGCTCTCCCCCCGCCTCTCTCTCGCTCTCGCCCCGCCTCTCTCTCGCTCTCGCCCCGCCTCTCTCTCGCTCTCGCCCCGCCTCTCTCGCCCCGCCTCGCTCTTGCCCCGCCTCTTTCTCGCTCTCCTCCCGCCTCTCTCTCGCTCTCCTCCCTCCTCTCTCTCGCTCTCCTCCCGCCTCTCTCTCGCTCTGCCTTGCTCTCGCCCCGCCTCTCTCTCGCTCTCGCCCCGCCTCTCTCTCGCTGCCGTCCCCATCGCTCTCGCTCCGCCCCTCTCTCGCTCTCGCCCCGCCTCTCTCTCGCTCCTCTCTCTCGCCCCTCTCTCTCGCTCTCGCACCGCCTCTCTCTCGCTCTCGACCCACCTCTCGCTCTCGCCCCGCCTCTCTCTCTCTCTTGCCCCGCCTCTCTCTCGCTCTCGCCCCGCCTCTCTCTCGCTCTCGCCCCGCCTCTCTCTCGCTCTCGCCCCGCCTCTCTCTCGCTCTCGCCCCGCCTCTCTCTCGCTCTCGCCCCGCCTCTCTCTCGCTCTCGCCCCGCCTCTCTCTCGCTCTCGCCCCGCCTCTCTCTCGCTCTCGCCCCGCCTCTCTCTCGCTCTCGCCCCGCCTCTCTCTCGCTCTCGCCCCGCCTCTCTCTCGCTCTCGCCCCGCCTCTCTCTCGCTCTCGCCCCGCCTCTCTCTCGCTCTCGCCCCGCCTCTCTCTCGCTCTCGCCCCGCCTCTCTCTCGCTCTCGCCCCGCCTCTCTCTCGCTCTCGCCCCGCCTCTCTCTCGCTCTCGCCCCGCCTCTCTCTCGCTCTCGCCCCGCCTCTCTCTCGCTCTCGCCCCGCCTCTCTCTCGCTCTCGCCCCGCCTCGCTCTCGCTCTCGCCCCGCCTCGCTCTCGCCCCGCCTCTCTCTCGCTCTCGCCCCGCCTCTCTCTCGCTCTCGCCCCGCCTCTCTCTCGCTCTCGCCCCGCCTCTCTCTCGCTCTCGCCCCGCCTCTCTCTCGCTCTCGCCCCGCCTCTCTCTCGCTCTCGCCCCGCCTCTCTCTCGCTCTCGCCCCGCCTCTCTCTCGCTCTCGCCCCGCCTCTCTCTCGCTCTCGCCCCGCCTCTCTCTCGCTCTCGCCCCGCCTCTCTCTCGCTCTCGCCCCGCCTCTCTCTCGCTCTCGCCCCGCCTCTCTCTCGCTCTCGCCCCGCCTCTCTCTCGCTCTCGCCCCGCCTCTCTCTCGCTCTCGCCCCTCTTTCTCGACCCTCTCTCTTGCTCTCGTACCGCCTCTCTCTCGCTTCGCCCCACCTCTCTCTCGCTCTCGCCCCGCCTCTCTCTCGCTCTGTTCCCGCCTCTCTCTCGCTCTGGTCCCGCCTCTCTCTCGCTCTGGTCCCGCCTCTCTCTCGCTCTGGTCCCGCCTCTCTCTCGCTCTGGGCCCGCCTCTCTCTCGCTCTGGGCCCGCCTCTCTCTCGCTCTGGGCCCGCCTCTTTCTCGCTCTCGCCCCGCCTCTTTCTCGCTCTCGCCCCGCCTCTCTCTCGCTCTCGCCCCGCCTCTCTCTCGCTCTCGCCCCGCCTCTCTCTCGCTCTCGCCCCGCCTCTCTCTCGCTCTCGCCCCGCCTCGCTCTCGCCCCGCCTCTCTCTCGTTCTCGCCCCGCCTCTCTCTCGCTCTCGCCCCGCCTCTCTCTCGCTCTCGCCCCGCCTCTCTCTCGCTCTCGCCCCGCCTCTCTCTCGCTCTCGCCCCGCCTCTCTCTCGCTCTCGCCCCGCCTCTCTCTCGCTCTCGCCCCGCCTCTCTCTCTCGCTCTCGCCCCGCCTCTCTCTCGCTCTCGCCCCTCTTTCTCGCCCCTCTCTCTTGCTCTCGCACCGCCTCTCTCTCGCTTCGCCCCACCTCTCTTTCGCTCTCGCCCCGCCTCTCTCTCGCCCCGCCTCTCTCTCGCTCTGTTCCCGCCTCTCTCTCGCTCTGTTCCCGCCTCTCTCTCGCTCTGGTCCCGCCTCTCTCTCGCTCTGGTCCCGCCTCTCTCTCGCTCTGGGCCCGCCTCTCTCTCGCTCTGGGCCCGCCTCTCTCTCGCTCTGGGCCCGCCTCTCTCTCGCTCTGGGCCCGCCTCTCTCTCGCTCTGGGCCCGCCTCTCTCTCGCTCTGGGCCCGCCTCTCTCGCTCTGGGCCCGCCTCTCTCTCGCTCTGGGCCCGCCTCTCTCTCGCTCTCGCCCCACCTCTCTCTCGCTCTCGCCCCGCCTCTCTCTCGCTCTCGTCCCGCCTATCCCTCGCTCTCGTCCCGCCTCGCTCTCGCCCCGCCTCTCTCTCGCTCTCGCCCCGCCTCTCTCTCGCCCTCGTCCCGCCTCTCTCTCGCCCTCGCCCCGCCTCTCTCTCGCTCTCGCCCCGCCTCTCTCTCGCTCTCGCCCCGCCTCTCTCTCGCTCTCGCCCCGCCTCTCTCTCGCTCTCGCCCCGCCTCGCTCTCGCCCCGCCTCTCTCTCGCTCTCGCCCCGCCTCTCTCTCGCTCTCGCCCCGCCTCTCTCTCGCTCTCGCCCCGCCTCACTCTCGCTCTCGCCCCGCCTCACTCTCGCTCTCGCCCCGCCTCACTCTCGCTCTCGCCCCGCCTCTCTCTCGCTCTGGGCCCGCCTCTCGCTCTGGGCCCGCCTCTCTCTCGCTCTGGGCCCGCCTCTCTCTCGCTCTGGGCCCGCCTCTCTCTCGCTCTGGGCCCGCCTCTCTCTCGCTCTGGGCCCGCCTCTCTCTCGCTCTGGGCCCGCCTCTCTCTCGCTCTGGGCCCGCCTCTCTCTCGCTCTGGGCCCGCCTCGCTCTCGCCCCGCCTCTCTCTCGCCCCACCTCTCTCTCGCTCTGGTCCCGCCTCTCTCTCGCTCTGGTCCCGCCTCTCTCTCGCTCTGGGCCCGCCTCTCTCTCGCTCTGGGCCCGCCTCGCTCTCGCCCCGCCTCTCTCTCGCCCCACCTCTCTCTCGCTCTGGTCCCGCCTCTCTCTCGCTCTGGTCCCGCCTCTCTCTCGCTCTGGGCCCGCCTCTCTCTCGCTCTGGGCCCGCCTCTCTCTCGCTCTGGGCCCGCCTCTCTCTCGCTCTGGGCCCGCCTCTCTCTCGCTCTGGGCCCGCCTCTCCCTCGCTCTGGGCCCGCCTCTCCCTCGCTCTGGGCCCGCCTCTCTCTCGCTCTGGGCCCGCCTCTCTCTCGCTCTGGGCCCGCCTCTCTCTCGCTCTGGGCCCGCCTCTCTCTCGCTCTGGGCCCGCCTCTCTCTCGCTCTGGGCCCGCCTCTCTCTCGCTCTGGGCCCGCCTCTCTCTCGCTCTGGGCCCGCCTCTCTCTCGCTCTGGGCCCGCCTCTCTCTCGCTCTGGGCCCGCCTCTCTCTCGCTCTGGGCCCGCCTCTCTCTCGCTCTGGGCCCGCCTCTCTCTTGCCCCGCCTCTCTCTCGCTCTCGCCCCGCCTCTTTCTCGCTCTCGCCCCGCCTCTCTCTCGCTCTCGCCCCGCCTCTCTCTCGCACTCGCCCCGCCTCTCTCTCGCTCTCGCCCCGCCTCTCTCTCGCTCTCGCCCCGCCTCTCTCTCGCTCTCGCTCCGCCTCTCTCTCGCTCTCGCCCCGCCTCACTCTCTCGCTCTCGCCCCGCCTCTCTCTCGCTCTCGCCCCGCCTCTCTCTCGCTCTCGCCCCGCCTCTCTCTCGCTCTCGCCCCGCCTCTCTCTCGCTCTCGCCCCGCCTCTCTCTCGCTCTCGCCCCGCCTCTCTCTCGCTCTCGCCCCGCCTCTCTCTCGCTCTCGCCCCGCCTCTCTCTCGCTCTCGCCCCGCCTCTCTCTCGCTCTCGCCCCGCCTCTCTCTCGCTCTCGCCCCGCCTCTCTCTCGCTCTCGCCCCGCCTCTCTCTCGCTCTCGCCCCGCCTCTCTCTCGCTCTCGCCCCGCCTCTCTCTCGCTCTCGCCCCGCCTCTCTCTCGCTCTCGCCCCGCCTCTCTCTCGCTCTCGCCCCGCCTCTCTCTCGCTCTCGCCCCGCCTCTCTCTCGCTCTCGCCCCGCCTCTCTCTCGCTCTCGCCCCGCCTCTCTCTCGCTCTCGCCCCGCCTCTCTCTCGCTCTCGCCCCGCCTCTCTCTCGCTCTCGCCCCGCCTCTCTCTCGCTCTCGCCCCGCCTCTCTCTCGCTCTCGCCCCGCCTCTCTCTCGCTCTCGCCCCGCCTCTCTCTCGCTCTCGCCCCGCCTCTCTCTCGCTCTCGCCCCGCCTCTCTCTCGCTCTCGCCCCGCCTCTCTCTCGCTCTCGCCCCGCCTCTCTCTCGCTCTCGCCCCGCCTCTCTCTCGCTCTCGCCCCGCCTCTCTCTCGCTCTCGCCCCGCCTCTCTCTCGCTCTCGCCCCGCCTCTCTCTCGCTCTCGCCCCGCCTCTCTCTCGCTCTCGCCCCGCCTCTCTCTCGCTCTCGCCCCGCCTCTCTCTCGCTCTCGCCCCGCCTCTCTCTCGCTCTCGCCCCGCCTCTCTCTCGCTCTCGCCCCGCCTCTCTCTCGCTCTCGCCCCGCCTCTCTCTCGCTCTCGCCCCGCCTCTCTCTCGCTCTCGCCCCGCCTCTCTCTCGCTCTCGCCCCGCCTCTCTCTCGCTCTCGCCCCGCCTCTCTCTCGCTCTCGCCCCGCCTCTCTCTCGCTCTCGCCCCGCCTCTCTCTCGCTCTCGCCCCGCCTCTCTCTCGCTCTCGCCTCGCCTCTCTCTCGCTCTCGCCCCGCCTCTCTCTCGCTCTCGCCCCGCCTCTCTCTCGCTCTCGCCCCGCCTCTCTCGCCCCGCCTCGCTCTTGCCCCGCCTCTTTCTCGCTCTCCTCCCGCCTCTCTCTCGCTCTCCTCCCTCCTCTCTCTCGCTCTCGCCCCGCCTCTCTCTCGCTCTCGCCCCGCCTCTCTCTCGCTCTCGCCCCGCCTCTCTCTCGCTCTCGCCCCGCCTCTCTCTCGCTCTCGCCCCGCCTCTCTCTCGCTCTCGCCCCGCCTCTCTCTCGCTCTCGCCCCGCCTCTCTCTCGCTCTCGCCTCGCCTCTCTCTCGCTCTCGCCCCGCCTCTCTCTCGCTCTCGCCCCGCCTCTCTCTCGCTCTCGCCCCGCCTCTCTCGCCCCGCCTCGCTCTTGCCCCGCCTCTTTCTCGCTCTCCTCCCGCCTCTCTCTCGCTCTCCTCCCTCCTCTCTCTCGCTCTCGCCCCGCCTCTCTCTCGCTCTCGCCCCGCCTCTCTCGCCCCGCCTCGCTCTTGCCCCGCCTCTTTCTCGCTCTCCTCCCGCCTCTCTCTCGCTCTCCTCCCTCCTCTCTCTCGCTCTCCTCCCGCCTCTCTCTCGCTCTGCCTTGCTCTCGCCCCGCCTCTCTCTCGCTCTCGCCCCGCCTCTCTCTCGCTGCCGTCCCCATCGCTCTCGCTCCGCCCCTCTCTCGCTCTCGCCCCGCCTCTCTCTCGCTCCTCTCTCTCGCCCCTCTCTCTCGCTCTCGCACCGCCTCTCTCTCGCTCTCGACCCACCTCTCGCTCTCGCCCCGCCTCTCTCTCTCTCTTGCCCCGCCTCTCTCTCGCTCTCGCCCCGCCTCTCTCTCGCTCTCGCCCCGCCTCTCTCTCGCTCTCGCCCCGCCTCTCTCTCGCTCTCGCCCCGCCTCTCTCTCGCTCTCGCCCCGCCTCTCTCTCGCTCTCGCCCCGCCTCTCTCTCGCTCTCGCCCCGCCTCTCTCTCGCTCTCGCCCCGCCTCTCTCTCGCTCTCGCCCCGCCGCTCTCTCGCTCTCGCCCCGCCTCTCTCTCGCTCTCGCCCCGCCTCTCTCTCGCTCTCGCCCCGCCTCTCTCTCGCTCTCGCCCCGCCTCTCTCTCGCTCTCGCCCCGCCTCTCTCTCGCTCTCGCCCCGCCTCTCTCTCGCTCTCGCCCCGCCTCTCTCTCGCTCTCGCCCCGCCTCTCTCTCGCTCTCGCCCCGCCTCTCTCTCGCTCTCGCCCCGCCTCGCTCTCGCTCTCGCCCCGCCTCGCTCTCGCCCCGCCTCTCTCTCGCTCTCGCCCCGCCTCTCTCTCGCTCTCGCCCCGCCTCTCTCTCGCTCTCGCCCCGCCTCTCTCTCGCTCTCGCCCCGCCTCTCTCTCGCTCTCGCCCCGCCTCTCTCTCGCTCTCGCCCCGCCTCTCTCTCGCTCTCGCCCCGCCTCTCTCTCGCTCTCGCCCCGCCTCTCTCTCGCTCTCGCCCCGCCTCTCTCTCGCTCTCGCCCCGCCTCTCTCTCGCTCTCGCCCCGCCTCTCTCTCGCTCTCGCCCCGCCTCTCTCTCGCTCTCGCCCCGCCTCTCTCTCGCTCTCGCCCCGCCTCTCTCTCGCTCTCGCCCCTCTTTCTCGACCCTCTCTCTTGCTCTCGTACCGCCTCTCTCTCGCTTCGCCCCACCTCTCTCTCGCTCTCGCCCCGCCTCTCTCTCGCTCTGTTCCCGCCTCTCTCTCGCTCTGGTCCCGCCTCTCTCTCGCTCTGGTCCCGCCTCTCTCTCGCTCTGGTCCCGCCTCTCTCTCGCTCTGGGCCCGCCTCTCTCTCGCTCTGGGCCCGCCTCTCTCTCGCTCTGGGCCCGCCTCTTTCTCGCTCTCGCCCCGCCTCTTTCTCGCTCTCGCCCCGCCTCTCTCTCGCTCTCGCCCCGCCTCTCTCTCGCTCTCGCCCCGCCTCTCTCTCGCTCTCGCCCCGCCTCTCTCTCGCTCTCGCCCCGCCTCGCTCTCGCCCCGCCTCTCTCTCGTTCTCGCCCCGCCTCTCTCTCGCTCTCGCCCCGCCTCTCTCTCGCTCTCGCCCCGCCTCTCTCTCGCTCTCGCCCCGCCTCTCTCTCGCTCTCGCCCCGCCTCTCTCTCGCTCTCGCCCCGCCTCTCTCTCGCTCTCGCCCCGCCACTCTCTCTCGCTCTCGCCCCGCCTCTCTCTCGCTCTCGCCCCTCTTTCTCGCCCCTCTCTCTTGCTCTCGCACCGCCTCTCTCTCGCTTCGCCCCACCTCTCTTTCGCTCTCGCCCCGCCTCTCTCTCGCCCCGCCTCTCTCTCGCTCTGTTCCCGCCTCTCTCTCGCTCTGTTCCCGCCTCTCTCTCGCTCTGGTCCCGCCTCTCTCTCGCTCTGGTCCCGCCTCTCTCTCGCTCTGGGCCCGCCTCTCTCTCGCTCTGGGCCCGCCTCTCTCTCGCTCTGGGCCCGCCTCTCTCTCGCTCTGGGCCCGCCTCTCTCTCGCTCTGGGCCCGCCTCTCTCTCGCTCTGGGCCCGCCTCTCTCGCTCTGGGCCCGCCTCTCTCTCGCTCTGGGCCCGCCTCTCTCTCGCTCTCGCCCCACCTCTCTCTCGCTCTCGCCCCGCCTCTCTCTCGCTCTCGTCCCGCCTATCCCTCGCTCTCGTCCCGCCTCGCTCTCGCCCCGCCTCTCTCTCGCTCTCGCCCCGCCTCTCTCTCGCCCTCGTCCCGCCTCTCTCTCGCCCTCGCCCCGCCTCTCTCTCGCTCTCGCCCCGCCTCTCTCTCGCTCTCGCCCCGCCTCTCTCTCGCTCTCGCCCCGCCTCTCTCTCGCTCTCGCCCCGCCTCGCTCTCGCCCCGCCTCTCTCTCGCTCTCGCCCCGCCTCTCTCTCGCTCTCGCCCCGCCTCTCTCTCGCTCTCGCCCCGCCTCACTCTCGCTCTCGCCCCGCCTCACTCTCGCTCTCGCCCCGCCTCACTCTCGCTCTCGCCCCGCCTCTCTCTCGCTCTGGGCCCGCCTCTCGCTCTGGGCCCGCCTCTCTCTCGCTCTGGGCCCGCCTCTCTCTCGCTCTGGGCCCGCCTCTCTCTCGCTCTGGGCCCGCCTCTCTCTCGCTCTGGGCCCGCCTCTCTCTCGCTCTGGGCCCGCCTCTCTCTCGCTCTGGGCCCGCCTCTCTCTCGCTCTGGGCCCGCCTCGCTCTCGCCCCGCCTCTCTCTCGCCCCACCTCTCTCTCGCTCTGGTCCCGCCTCTCTCTCGCTCTGGTCCCGCCTCTCTCTCGCTCTGGGCCCGCCTCTCTCTCGCTCTGGGCCCGCCTCGCTCTCGCCCCGCCTCTCTCTCGCCCCACCTCTCTCTCGCTCTGGTCCCGCCTCTCTCTCGCTCTGGTCCCGCCTCTCTCTCGCTCTGGGCCCGCCTCTCTCTCGCTCTGGGCCCGCCTCTCTCTCGCTCTGGGCCCGCCTCTCTCTCGCTCTGGGCCCGCCTCTCTCTCGCTCTGGGCCCGCCTCTCTCTCGCTCTGGGCCCGCCTCTCTCTCGCTCTGGGCCCGCCTCTCTCTCGCTCTGGGCCCGCCTCTCTCTCGCTCTGGGCCCGCCTCTCTCTCGCTCTGGGCCCGCCTCTCTCTCGCTCTGGGCCCGCCTCTCTCTCGCTCTGGGCCCGCCTCTCTCTCGCTCTGGGCCCGCCTCTCTCTCGCTCTGGGCCCGCCTCTCTCTCGCTCTGGGCCCGCCTCTCTCTCGCTCTGGGCCCGCCTCTCTCTCGCTCTGGGCCCGCCTCTCTCTTGCCCCGCCTCTCTCTCGCTCTCGCCCCGCCTCTTTCTCGCTCTCGCCCCGCCTCTCTCTCGCTCTCGCCCCGCCTCTCTCTCGCACTCGCCCCGCCTCTCTCTCGCTCTCGCCCCGCCTCTCTCTCGCTCTCGCCCCGCCTCTCTCTCGCTCTCGCTCCGCCTCTCTCTCGCTCTCGCCCCGCCTCACTCTCTCGCTCTCGCCCCGCCTCTCTCTCGCTCTCGCCCCGCCTCTCTCTCGCTCTCGCCCCGCCTCTCTCTCGCTCTCGCCCCGCCTCTCTCTCGCTCTCGCCCCGCCTCTCTCTCGCTCTCGCCCCGCCTCTCTCTCGCTCTCGCCCCGCCTCTCTCTCGCTCTCGCCCCGCCTCTCTCTCGCTCTCGCCCCGCCTCTCTCTCGCTCTCGCCCCGCCTCTCTCTCGCTCTCGCCCCGCCTCTCTCTCGCTCTCGCCCCGCCTCTCTCTCGCTCTCGCCCCGCCTCTCTCTCGCTCTCGCCCCGCCTCTCTCTCGCTCTCGCCCCGCCTCTCTCTCGCTCTCGCCCCGCCTCTCTCTCGCTCTCGCCCCGCCTCTCTCTCGCTCTCGCCCCGCCTCTCTCTCGCTCTCGCCCCGCCTCTCTCTCGCTCTCGCCCCGCCTCTCTCTCGCTCTCGCCCCGCCTCTCTCTCGCTCTCGCCCCGCCTCTCTCTCGCTCTCGCCCCGCCTCTCTCTCGCTCTCGCCCCGCCTCTCTCTCGCTCTCGCCCCGCCTCTCTCTCGCTCTCGCCCCGCCTCTCTCTCGCTCTCGCCCCGCCTCTCTCTCGCTCTCGCCCCGCCTCTCTCTCGCTCTCGCCCCGCCTCTCTCTCGCTCTCGCCCCGCCTCTCTCTCGCTCTCGCCCCGCCTCTCTCTCGCTCTCGCCCCGCCTCTCTCTCGCTCTCGCCCCGCCTCTCTCTCGCTCTCGCCCCGCCTCTCTCTCGCTCTCGCCCCGCCTCTCTCTCGCTCTCGCCCCGCCTCTCTCTCGCTCTCGCCCCGCCTCTCTCTCGCTCTCGCCCCGCCTCTCTCTCGCTCTCGCCCCGCCTCTCTCTCGCTCTCGCCCCGCCTCTCTCTCGCTCTCGCCCCGCCTCTCTCTCGCTCTCGCCCCGCCTCTCTCTCGCTCTCGCCCCGCCTCTCTCTCGCTCTCGCCCCGCCTCTCTCTCGCTCTCGCCCCGCCTCTCTCTCGCTCTCGCCCCGCCTCTCTCTCGCTCTCGCCCCGCCTCTCTCTCGCTCTCGCCCCGCCTCTCTCTCGCTCTCGCCCCGCCTCTCTCTCGCTCTCGCCCCGCCTCTCTCTCGCTCTCGCCCCGCCTCTCTCTCGCTCTCGCCTCGCCTCTCTCTCGCTCTCGCCCCGCCTCTCTCTCGCTCTCGCCCCGCCTCTCTCTCGCTCTCGCCCCGCCTCTCTCGCCCCGCCTCGCTCTTGCCCCGCCTCTTTCTCGCTCTCCTCCCGCCTCTCTCTCGCTCTCCTCCCTCCTCTCTCTCGCTCTCGCCCCGCCTCTCTCTCGCTCTCGCCCCGCCTCTCTCTCGCTTCGCCCCGCCTCTCTCTCGCTCTCGCCCCGCCTCTCTCGCCCCGCCTCGCTCTTGCCCCGCCTCTTTCTCGCTCTCCTCCCGCCTCTCTCTCGCTCTCGCCCCGCCTCTCTCTCGCTCTCGCCCCGCCTCTCTCTCGCTCTCGCCCCGCCTCTCTCTCGCTCTCGCCCCGCCTCTCTCGCCCCGCCTCGCTCTTGCCCCGCCTCTTTCTCGCTCTCCTCCCGCCTCTCTCTCGCTCTCCTCCCTCCTCTCTCTCGCTCTCGCCCCGCCTCTCTCTCGCTCTCGCCCCGCCTCTCTCTCGCTTCGCCCCGCCTCTCTCTCGCTCTCGCCCCGCCTCTCTCGCCCCGCCTCGCTCTTGCCCCGCCTCTTTCTCGCTCTCCTCCCGCCTCTCTCTCGCTCTCCTCCCTCCTCTCTCTCGCTCTCGCCCCGCCTCTCTCTCGCTCTCGCCCCGCCTCTCTCTCGCTTCGCCCCGCCTCTCTCTCGCTCTCGCCCCGCCTCTCTCTCGCTCTCGCCCCGCCTCTCTCTCGCTCTCGCCCCGCCTCTCTCTCGCTCTCGCCCCGCCTCTCTCTCGCTCTCGCCCCGCCTCTCTCTCGCTCTCGCCCCGCCTCTCTCTCGCTCTCGCCCCGCCTCTCTCTCGCTCTCGCCCCGCCTCTCTCTCGCTCTCGCCCCGCCTCTCTCTCGCTCTCGCCCCGCCTCTCTCTCGCTCTCGCCCCGCCTCTCTCTCGCTCTCGCCCCGCCTCTCTCTCGCTCTCGCCCCGCCTCTCTCTCGCTCTCGCCCCGCCTCTCTCTCGCTCTCGCCCCGCCTCTCTCTCGCTCTCGCCCCGCCTCGCTCTCGCTCTCGCCCCGCCTCGCTCTCGCTCTCGCCCCGCCTCGCTCTCGCTCTCGCCCCGCCTCGCTCTCGCTCTCGCCCCGCCTCGCTCTCGCTCTCGCCCCGCCTCGCTCTCGCTCTCGCCCCGCCTCGCTCTCGCTCTCGCCCCGCCTCGCTCTCGCTCTCGCCCCGCCTCGCTCTCGCTCTCGCCCCGCCTCGCTCTCGCTCTCGCCCCGCCTCGCTCTCGCTCTCGCCCCGCCTCGCTCTCGCTCTCGCCCCGCCTCGCTCTCGCTCTCGCCCCGCCTCGCTCTCGCCCCGCCTCGCTCTCGCTCTCGCCCCGCCCCGCCTCGCTCTCGCTCTCGCCCCGCCTCGCTCTCGCTCTCGCCCCGCCTCGCTCTCGCTCTCGCCCCGCCTCGCTCTCGCTCTCGCCCCGCCTCTCTCTCGCTCTCGCCCTGCCTCGCTCTCGCCCCGCCTCTCTCTCGCTCTCGCCCCGCCTCTCTCTCGCTCTCGCCCCGCCTCTCTCTCGCTCTCGCCCCGCCTCTCTCTCGCTCTCGCCCCGCCTCTCTCTCGCTCTCGCCCCGCCTCTCTCTCGCTCTCGCCCCGCCTCTCTCTCGCTCTCGCCCCGCCTCTCTCTCGCTCTCGCCCCGCCTCTCTCTCGCTCTCGCCCCGCCTCGCTCTCGCTCTCGCCCCGCCTCTCTCTCGCTCTCACCCCGCCTCTCCCTCGCTCTCGTCCCCCCCTCTCCCTCGCTCTCGCTCCGCCTCTCCCTCGCTCTCGCTCCGCCTCTCCCTCGCTCTCGTCCCGCCTCTCTCTCGCTCTCGCCCCGCCTCTCTCTCGCTCCGCCTCTCTCTCGCTCTCGCCCCGCCTCACTCTCGCCCCACCTCTCCCTCGCTCTCGCCCCGCCTCTCTCTCTCTCTCGCCTCGCCTCTCTCTCTCTCTCGCCCCGCCTCTCTCTCTCTCTCGCCCCGCCTCTCTCTCGCTCTCGTCCCCCCCCTCTCCCTCGCTCTCGCTCCGCCTCTCTCTCGCTCTTGCTCCGCCTCGCTCTCGCTCCGCCTCTCTCTCGCTCTCGCCCCGCCTCTCTTTCTCGCCCTTTCTTTCCCCACATGCCCCCATTCCTGCCCATGCCATTTTTATTCTGATTCTTTGCTTCGCCCCCCCCACCAGCCACTTCAGGAATGTTGACCCCATGTGTTTGTTCCCATGGGGATTTTAGCTAGTCAAATCCAGTGACCATTCTACAAATATGAGGTTAGTCAGTAAATATGAGGTTATTTGACTGCAGGAAACATCACACCAGTCCAATTGTGGATTTTCCAGCAGGACCCCCGGATAGCAGCCTAGAACCGCTGTTGTGGGGGAATTGCACATCATCAGCTTCCACTCTGATGTTCTGGGGACGAGGGATGTAAGAATGTCAGAAACCTCTAGAGCAGCATGGTAGCACAATGGTTAGCACTGTTCCAGGGTCCCAGGTTCGATTCCCCGCTGGGTCGCTGTCTGTGCGGAGTCTGCACGTTCTCCCCGTGTGTGCGTGGGTTTCCTCCGGGTGCTCCGGTTTCCTCCCACAGTCCAAAGATGTGCAAGTTAGGTGGATTGGCCGTGGTAAATTACCCCTTTGTGTCTGAAAAGGTTAGGTGGGGTTACTGGGTTACGGAGATGGGGTGGAGGCGTGGGCGTAAGTAGGGTGCTCTTTCCAAGAGCTGGTGCAGGATCGATGGGCCGAATGGCCCTCTTCTGACTGTAAATTCTATGACTCATTTATACTGGAGAGGGGGAGTAAGAGTGAGGAGAGATTTGGAAGGTGCAATATTCATGTACTCCGATGTTTATTGAACTGTTTTTGCTGCGTTGTAACCTAATAAGATGGGTTACTGACAAGTCACAGGTTTACCGCACCATGTTGGTGAACAGCTGCTCTCCGTGCACTTACTGCAAGGCCCACCTCGCCTCACTGGCACCTGACTCATCTCTGACAAATCAACCCCTGGCTCCCGACTGCAGCATAGTCTCTGTTCCATCTCTCTCTCTCCTGCTCACCCAAATATCCTGCAATATACCACCAAGTCTAATCTCACTCTCTCCACTCCCCAGAGAGAATTACTATGCCACCCACTGTAATAAGTATGCCAACTTTTGATTGTATACAGATCAGGGCAGTTATAGTGGGGGTAATATTCTCTGTAAATACACTGGACCAATGCACAGCTTGCTTTCTGCTCAATTTATTTCCAGAAGTGTAAGTATACACGATTCAGTGCATGCCCCAGGCTCCATGTCAGTTTAATAATAGTCTTCAAATCAAAGTATTGATTTCATGTTCTGTTACTCTTCTGCGAAGGGTTTTTGTTTTTGTTTTTCTCATCTGTCCAGCGCCAGAATATGCTGACTTTGCGAGACACACCGCTCTGTACGGTTCCCCAGCTTGTGTGACCCGCTCTGTACGGTTCCCCAGCTTGTGTGACCCGCTCTGTACACTTTCCCAGCTTGTGTGACCCGCTCTGTACACTTTCCCAGCTTGTGTGACCCGCTCTGTACGGTTTCCCAGCTTGTGTGACCCGCTCTGTACGGTTCCCCAGCTTGTGTGACCCGCTCTGTACACTTTCCCAGCTTGTGTGACCCGCTCTGTACACTTTCCCAGCTTGTGTGACCCGCTCTGTACACTTTCCCAGCTTGTGTGACCCGCTCTGTACGGTTCCCCAGCTTGTGTGACCCGCTCTGTACACTTTCCCAGCTTGTGTGACCCGCTCTGTACACTTTCCCAGCTTGTGTGACCCGCTCTGTACGGTTCCCCAGCTTGTGTGACCCGCTCTGTACACTTTCCCAGCTTGTGTGACCCGCTCTGTACACTTTCCCAGCTTGTGTGACCCGCTCTGTACGGTTTCCCAGCTTGTGTGACCCGCTCTGTACGGTTCCCCAGCTTGTGTGACCCGCTCTGTACACTTTCCCAGCTTGTGTGACCCGCTCTGTACACTTTCCCAGCTTGTGTGACCCGCTCTGTACACTTTCCCAGCTTGTGTGACCCGCTCTGTACACTTTCCCAGCTTGTGTGACCCGCTCTGTACGGTTCCCCAGCTTGTGTGACCCGCTCTGTACGGTTCCCAGCTTGTGTGACCCGCTCTGTACGGTTCCCCAGCTTGTGAGACCCGCTCTGTACACTTTCCCAGCTTGTGTGACCCGCTCTGTACACTTTCCCAGCTTGTGTGACCCGCTCTGTACGGTTCCCCAGCTTGTGTGACCCGCTCTGTACGGTTCCCCAGCTTGTGTGACCCACTCTGTACACTTTCCCAGCTTGTGTGACCCGCTCTGTACGGTTCCCCAGCTTGTGTGACCCGCTCTGTACACTTTCCCAGCTTGTGTGACCCGCTCTGTACACTTTCCCAGCTTGTGTGACCCGCTCTGTACACTTTCCCAGCTTGTGTGACCCGCTCTGTACACTTTCCCAGCTTGTGTGACCCGCTCTGTACACTTTCCCAGCTTGTGTGACCCGCTCTGTACACTTTCCCAGCTTGTGTGACCCGCTCTGTACACTTTCCCAGCTTGTGTGACCCGCTCTGTACGGTTCCCCAGCTTGTGTGACCCGCTCTGTACGGTTCCCCAGCTTGTGTGACCCGCTCTGTACGGTTCCCCAGCTTGTGTGACCCGCTCTGTACACTTTCCCAGCTTGTGAGACCCGCTCGGTACGGTTCCCCAGCTTGTGTGACCCGCTCTGTACGGTTTCCCAGCTTGTGTGACCCGCTCTGTACATGTTCCCCAGCTTGTGTGACCCGCTCTGTACGGTTCCCCAGCTTGTGAGACCCGCTCTGTACGGTTCCCAGCTTGTGTGACCCGCTCTGTACGGTTCCCAGCTTGTGTGACCCGCTCTGTACGGTTCCCCAGCTTGTGTGACCCGCTCTGTACGGTTCCCCAGCTTGTGTGACCCGCTCTGTACACTTTCCCAGCTTGTGAGACCCGCTCTGTACACGTTCCCCAGCTTGTGTGACCCGCTCTGTACGGTTCCCCAGCTTGTGAGACCCGCTCTGTACGGTTCCCAGCTTGTGTGACCCGCTCTGTTCGGTTCCCAGCTTGTGTGACCCGCTCTGTACGGTTCCCCAGCTTGTGTGACCCGCTCTGTACACTTTCCCAGCTTGTGTGACCCGCTCTGTACGGTTCCCCAGCTTGTGTGACCCGCTCTGTACGGTTCCCCAGCTTGTGTGACCCGCTCTGTACGGTTCCCCAGCTTGTGAGACCCGCTCTGTACGGTTCCCCAGCTTGTGTGACCCGCTCTGTACGGTTCCCCAGCTTGTGTGACCCGCTCTGTACACTTTCCCAGCTTGTGTGACCCGCTCTGTACACTTTCCCAGCTTGTGTGACCCGCTCTGTACACTTTCCCAGCTTGTGTGACCCGCTCTGTACACTTTCCCAGCTTGTGAGACCCGCTCTGTACGGTTTCCCAGCTTGTGTGACCCGCTCTGTACGGTTCCCCAGCTTGTGTGACCCGCTCTGTACACTTTCCCAGCTTGTGTGACCCGCTCTGTACACTTTCCCAGCTTGTGTGACCCGCTCTGTACACTTTCCCAGCTTGTGTGACCCGCTCTGTACACTTTCCCAGCTTGTGTGACCCGCTCTGTACACTTTCCCAGCTTGTGTGACCCGCTCTGTACACTTTCCCAGCTTGTGTGACCCGCTCTGTACACTTTCCCAGCTTGTGAGACCCGCTCTGTACACTTTCCCAGCTTGTGTGACCCGCTCTGTACACTTTCCCAGCTTGTGTGACCCGCTCTGTACGGTTCCCCAGCTTGTGTGACCCGCTCTGTACGGTTCCCAGCTTGTGTGACCCGCTCTGTACGGTTCCCCAGCTTGTGTGACCCGCTCTGTACGGTTCCCCAGCTTGTGAGACCCGCTCTGTACGGTTCCCAGCTTGTGTGACCCGCTCTGTACGGTTCCCCAGCTTGTGTGACCCGCTCTGTACACTTTCCCAGCTTGTGTGACCCGCTCTGTACACTTTCCCAGCTTGTGTGACCCGCTCTGTACTGTTCCCCAGCTTGTGTGACCCGCTCTGTACGGTTCCCAGCTTGTGTGACCCGCTCTGTACGGTTCCCCAGCTTGTGAGACCCGCTCTGTACACTTTCCCAGCTTGTGTGACCCGCTCTGTACACTTTCCCAGCTTGTGAGACCCGCTCTGTACACTTTCCCAGCTTGTGTGACCCGCTCTGTACGGTTCCCCAGCTTGTGTGACCCGCTCTGTACACTTTCCCAGCTTGTGTGACCCGCTCTGTACGGTTCCCCAGCTTGTGTGACCCGCTCTGTACACTTTCCCAGCTTGTGAGACCCGCTCTGTACACTTTCCCAGCTTGTGTGACCCGCTCTGTACGGTTCCCCAGCTTGTGTGACCCGCTCTGTACGGTTCCCCAGCTTGTGTGACCCGCTCTGTACGGTTTCCCAGCTTGTGAGACCCGCTCTGTACGGTTCCCCAGCTTGTGAGACCCGCTCTGTACGGTTCCCCAGCTTGTGTGACCCGCTCTGTACGGTTCCCAGCTTGTGAGACCCGCTCTGTACGGTTCCCAGCTTGTGTGACCCGCTCTGTACGGTTCCCCAGCTTGTGTGACCCGCTCTGTACACTTTCCCAGCTTGTGTGACCCGCTCTGTACGGTTCCCAGCTTGTGTGACCCGCTCTGTACGGTTCCCCAGCTTGTGTGACCCGCTCTGTACACTTTCCCAGCTTGTGTGACCCGCTCTGTACGGTTCCCCAGCTTGTGAGACCCGCTCTGTACACTTTCCCAGCTTGTGAGACCCGCTCTGTACACTTTCCCAGCTTGTGTGACCCGCTCTGTACACTTTCCCAGCTTGTGTGACCCGCTCTGTACGGTTCCCCAGCTTGTGTGACCCGCTCTGTACGGTTCCCCAGCTTGTGAGACCCGCTCTGTACACTTTCCCAGCTTGTGTGACCCGCTCTGTACGGTTTCCCAGCTTGTGTGACCCGCTCTGTACGGTTCCCAGCTTGTGTGACCCGCTCTGTACACTTTCCCAGCTTGTGTGACCCGCTCTGTACGGTTCCCCAGCTTGTGAGACCCGCTCTGTACACTTTCCCAGCTTGTGTGACCCGCTCTGTACACTTTCCCAGCTTGTGTGACCCGCTCTGTACGGTTTCCCAGCTTGTGTGACCCGCTCTGTACGGTTTCCCAGCTTGTGTGACCCGCTCTGTACACTTTCCCAGCTTGTGTGACCCGCTCTGTACGGTTTCCCAGCTTGTGTGACCCGCTCTGTACACTTTCCCAGCTTGTGTGACCCGCTCTGTACACTTTCCCAGCTTGTGTGACCCGCTCTGTACACTTTCCCAGCTTGTGTGACCCGCTCTGTACACTTTCCCAGCTTGTGTGACCCGCTCTGTACGGTTCCCCAGCTTGTGTGACCCGCTCTGTACGGTTCCCCAGCTTGTGTGATCCGCTCTGTACGGTTCCCCAGCTTGTGTGACCCGCTCTGTACGGTTCCCCAGCTTGTGTGACCCGCTCTGTACGGTTCCCCAGCTTGTGTGACCCGCTCTGTACACTTTCCCAGCTTGTGTGACCCGCTCTGTACACTTTCCCAGCTTGTGTGACCCGCTCTGTACACTTTCCCAGCTTGTGAGACCCGCTCTGTACGGTTTCCCAGCTTGTGTGACCCGCTCTGTACACTTTCCCAGCTTGTGAGACCCGCTCTGTACGGTTCCCCAGCTTGTGAGACCCGCTCTGTACGGTTCCCAGCTTGTGTGACCCGCTCTGTACGGTTCCCAGCTTGTGTGACCCGCTCTGTACGGTTCCCAGCTTGTGTGACCCGCTCTGTACACTTTCCCAGCTTGTGAGACCCGCTCTGTACGGTTCCCCAGCTTGTGAGACCCGCTCTGTACGGTTCCCCAGCTTGTGTGACCCGCTCTGTACGGTTCCCCAGCTTGTGTGACCCGCTCTGTACACTTTCCCAGCTTGTGAGACCCGCTCTGTACGGTTCCCCAGCTTGTGTGACCCGCTCTGTACACTTTCCCAGCTTGTGTGACCCGCTCTGTACGGTTCCCAGCTTGTGTGACCCGCTCTGTACGGTTCCCCAGCTTGTGTGACCCGCTCTGTACACTTTCCCCAGCTTGTGTGACCCGCTCTGTACACTTTCCCAGCTTGTGTGACCCGCTCTGTACGGTTCCCCAGCTTGTGTGACCCGCTCTGTACGGTTCCCCAGCTTGTGTGACCCGCTCTGTACACTTTCCCAGCTTGTGTGACCCGCTCTGTACGGTTCCCCAGCTTGTGTGACCCGCTCTGTACGGTTCCCCAGCTTGTGTGACCCGCTCTGTACACTTTCCCAGCTTGTGTGACCCGCTCTGTACACTTTCCCAGCTTGTGTGACCCGCTCTGTACACTTTCCCAGCTTGTGTGACCCGCTCTGTACGGTTCCCCAGCTTGTGTGACCCGCTCTGTACGGTTCCCCAGCTTGTGTGAACCGCTCTGTACACTTTCCCAGCTTGTGTGACCCGCTCTGTACACTTTCCCAGCTTGTGTGACCCGCTCTGTACACTTTCCCAGCTTGTGTGACCCGCTCTGTACACTTTCCCAGCTTGTGTGACCCGCTCTGTACACTTTCCCAGCTTGTGTGACCCGCTCTGTACGGTTCCCCAGCTTGTGTGACCCGCTCTGTACACTTTCCCAGCTTGTGTGACCCGCTCTGTACGGTTCCCCAGCTTGTGTGACCCGCTCTGTACGGTTCCCCAGCTTGTGTGACCCGCTCTGTACACTTTCCCAGCTTGTGTGACCCGCTCTGTACGGTTCCCAGCTTGTGTGACCCGCTCTGTACGGTTCCCCAGCTTGTGTGACCCGCTCTGTACGGTTCCCCAGCTTGTGAGACCCGCTCTGTACGGTTCCCAGCTTGTGTGACCCGCTCTGTACGGTTCCCCAGCTTGTGTGACCCGCTCTGTACACTTTCCCAGCTTGTGTGACCCGCTCTGTACACTTTCCCAGCTTGTGTGACCCGCTCTGTACTGTTCCCCAGCTTGTGTGACCCGCTCT
Source organism: Scyliorhinus torazame (assembly GCF_047496885.1). Classification (NCBI taxonomy): domain Eukaryota; kingdom Metazoa; phylum Chordata; class Chondrichthyes; order Carcharhiniformes; family Scyliorhinidae; genus Scyliorhinus; species Scyliorhinus torazame. Next base: position 250,900,710 of record NC_092717.1, read on the forward strand.
GTACGGTTCCCAGCTTGTGTGACCCGCTCTGTACGGTTCCCCAGCTTGTGAGACCCGCTCTGTACACTTTCCCAGCTTGTGTGACCCGCTCTGTACACTTTCCCAGCTTGTGAGACCCGCTCTGTACACTTCCCCAGCTTGTGTGACCCGCACTGTACGGTTCCCCAGCTTGTGTGACCCGCTCTGTACACTTTCCCAGCTTGTGTGACCCGCTCTGTACGGTTCCCCAGCTTGTGTGACCCGCTCTGTACACTTTCCCAGCTTGTGAGACCCGCTCTGTACACTTTCCCAGCTTGTGTGACCCGCTCTGTACGGTTCCCCAGCTTGTGTGACCCGCTCTGTACGGTTCCCCAGCTTGTGTGACCCGCTCTGTACGGTTTCCCAGCTTGTGAGACCCGCTCTGTACGGTTCCCCAGCTTGTGAGACCCGCTCTGTACGGTTCCCCAGCTTGTGAGACCCGCTCTGTACACTTTCCCAGCTTGTGAGACCCGCTCTGTACACTTTCCCAGCTTGTGTGACCCGCTCTGTACACGTTCCCCAGCTTGTGTGACCCGCTCTGTACGGTTCCCCAGCTTGTGAGACCCGCTCTGTACGGTTCCCCAGCTTGTGTGACCCGCTCTGTACGGTTCCCAGCTTGTGAGACCCGCTCTGTACGGTTCCCAGCTTGTGTGACCCGCTCTGTACGGTTCCCCAGCTTGTGTGACCCGCTCTGTACACTTTCCCAGCTTGTGTGACCCGCTCTGTACGGTTCCCAGCTTGTGTGACCCGCTCTGTACGGTTCCCCAGCTTGTGTGACCCGCTCTGTACACTTTCCCAGCTTGTGTGACCCGCTCTGTACGGTTCCCCAGCTTGTGAGACCCGCTCTGTACACTTTCCCAGCTTGTGAGACCCGCTCTGTACGGTTCCCAGCTTGTGTGACCCGCTCTGTACGGTTCCCAGCTTGTGTGACCCGCTCTGTACGGTTCCCCAGCTTGTGTGACCCGCTCTGTACACTTTCCCAGCTTGTGAGACCCGCTCTGTACACTTTCCCAGCTTGTGTGACCCGCTCTGTACGGTTCCCCAGCTTGTGAGACCCGCTCTGTACACTTTCCCAGCTTGTGTGACCCGCTCTGTACGGTTCCCAGCTTGTGTGACCCGCTCTGTACACTTTCCCAGCTTGTGTGACCCGCTCTGTACGGTTCCCCAGCTTGTGAGACCCGCTCTGTACACTTTCCCAGCTTGTGTGACCCGCTCTGTACGGTTCCCAGCTTGTGTGACCCGCTCTGTACACTTTCCCAGCTTGTGTGACCCGCTCTGTACGGTTCCCCAGCTTGTGAGACCCGCTCTGTACGGTTTCCCAGCTTGTGTGACCCGCTCTGTACACTTTCCCAGCTTGTGTGACCCGCTCTGTACACTTTCCCAGCTTGTGTGACCCGCTCTGTACGGTTTCCCAGCTTGTGTGACCCGCTCTGTACACTTTCCCAGCTTGTGTGACCCGCTCTGTACACTTTCCCAGCTTGTGTGACCCGCTCTGTACGGTTTCCCAGCTTGTGTGACCCGCTCTGTACACTTTCCCAGCTTGTGTGACCCGCTCTGTACACTTTCCCAGCTTGTGTGACCCGCTCTGTACGGTTCCCCAGCTTGTGTGATCCGCTCTGTACGGTTCCCCAGCTTGTGTGACCCGCTCTGTACGGTTCCCCAGCTTGTGTGACCCGCTCTGTACGGTTCCCCAGCTTGTGTGACCCGCTCTGTACACTTTCCCAGCTTGTGTGACCCGCTCTGTACACTTTCCCAGCTTGTGTGACCCGCTCTGTACACTTTCCCAGCTTGTGAGACCCGCTCTGTACGGTTCCCCAGCTTGTGTGACCCGCTCTGTACACTTTCCCAGCTTGTGTGACCCGCTCTGTACACTTTCCCAGCTTGTGTGACCCGCTCTGTACGGTTCCCCAGCTTGTGTGACCCGCTCTGTACACTTTCCCAGCTTGTGTGACCCGCTCTGTACGGTTTCCCAGCTTGTGTGACCCGCTCTGTACGGTTCCCAGCTTGTGTGACCCGCTCTGTACACTTTCCCAGCTTGTGAGACCCGCTCTGTACGGTTCCCCAGCTTGTGAGACCCGCTCTGTACGGTTCCCCAGCTTGTGTGACCCGCTCTGTACGGTTCCCCAGCTTGTGTGACCCGCTCTGTACACTTTCCCAGCTTGTGAGACCCGCTCTGTACGGTTCCCCAGCTTGTGTGACCCGCTCTGTACACTTTCCCAGCTTGTGTGACCCGCTCTGTACGGTTCCCAGCTTGTGTGACCCGCTCTGTACAGTTCCCAAGCTTGTGTGACCCGCTCTGTACACTTTCCCCAGCTTGTGTGACCCGCTCTGTACACTTTCCCAGCTTGTGTGACCCGCTCTGTACGGTTCCCCAGCTTGTGTGACCCGCTCTGTACGGTTCCCCAGCTTGTGTGACCCGCTCTGTACACTTTCCCAGCTTGTGTGACCCGCTCTGTACGGTTCCCCAGCTTGTGTGACCCGCTCTGTACGGTTCCCCAGCTTGTGTGACCCGCTCTGTACACTTTCCCAGCTTGTGTGACCCGCTCTGTACACTTTCCCAGCTTGTGTGACCCGCTCTGTACACTTTCCCAGCTTGTGTGACCCGCTCTGTACGGTTCCCCAGCTTGTGTGAACCGCTCTGTACACTTTCCCAGCTTGTGTGACCCGCTCTGTACACTTTCCCAGCTTGTGTGACCCGCTCTGTACACTTTCCCAGCTTGTGTGACCCGCTCTGTACACTTTCCCAGCTTGTGTGACCCGCTCTGTACGGTTCCCCAGCTTGTGTGACCCGCTCTGTACACTTTCCCAGCTTGTGTGACCCGCTCTGTACGGTTCCCCAGCTTGTGTGACCCGCTCTGTACGGTTCCCCAGCTTGTGTGACCCGCTCTGTACACTTTCCCAGCTTGTGTGACCCGCTCTGTACACTTTCCCAGCTTGTGAGACCCGCTCTGTACACTTTCCCAGCTTGTGTGACCCGCTCTGTACGGTTCCCCAGCTTGTGTGACCCGCTCTGTACGGTTCCCCAGCTTGTGAGACCCGCTCTGTACGGTTCCCCAGCTTGTGAGACCCGCTCTGTACGGTTCCCCAGCTTGTGTGACCCGCTCTGTACACTTTCCCAGCTTGTGTGACCCGCTCTGTACGGTTCCCCAGCTTGTGTGACCCGCTCTGTACACTTTCCCAGCTTGTGTGACCCGCTCTGTACACTTTCCCAGCTTGTGAGACCCGCTCTGTACGGTTCCCCAGCTTGTGTGACCCGCTCTGTACACTTTCCCAGCTTGTGTGACCCGCTCTGTACACTTTCCCAGCTTGTGTGACCCGCTCTGTACGGTTCCCCAGCTTGTGTGACCCGCTCTGTACACTTTCCCCAGCTTGTGTGACCCGCTCTGTACGGTTCCCCAGCTTGTGTGACCCGCTCTGTACACTTTCCCCAGCTTGTGTGACCCGCTCTGTACGGTTCCCCAGCTTGTGTGACCCGCTCTGTACACTTTCCCAGCTTGTGTGACCCGCTCTGTACGGTTCCCCAGCTTGTGTGACCCGCTCTGTACACTTTCCCAGCTTGTGTGACCCGCTCTGTACACTTTCCCAGCTTGTGTAACCCGCTTTGTACACTTTCCCAGCTTGTGTGACCCGCTCTGTACACTTTCCCAGCTTGTGTGACCCGCTCTGTACACTTTCCCAGCTTGTGAGACCCGCTCTGTACGGTTCCCCAGCTTGTGAGACCCGCTCTGTACGGTTCCCCAGCTTGTGTGACCCGCTCTGTACACTTTCCCAGCTTGTGTGACCCGCTCTGTACGGTTCCCCAGCTTGTGTGACCCGCTCTGTACACTTTCCCAGCTTGTGTGACCCGCTCTGTACACTTTCCCAGCTTGTGTGACCCGCTCTGTACACTTTCCCAGCTTGTGTGACCCGCTCTGTACGGTTCCCCAGCTTGTGTGACCCGCTCTGTACGGTTCCCCAGCTTGTGAGACCCGCTCTGTACGGTTCCCCAGCTTGTGTGACCCGCTCTGTACGGTTCCCCAGCTTGTGTGACCCGCTCTGTACACTTTCCCAGCTTGTGTGACCCGCTCTGTACACTTTCCCAGCTTGTGAGACCCGCTCTGTACACTTTCCCAGCTTGTGTGACCCGCTCTGTACACTTTCCCAGCTTGTGTGACCCGCTCTGTACACTTTCCCAGCTTGTGAGACCCGCTCTGTACAGTTTCCCAGCTTGTGTGACCCGCTCTGTACGGTTCCCCAGCTTGTGAGACCCGCTCTGTACGGTTCCCCAGCTTGTGTGACCCGTTCTGTACGGTTCTCCAGCTTGTGTGATCCGCTCTGTACGGTTCCCAGCTTGTGTGACCCGCTCTGTACACTTTCCCAGCTTGTGAGACCCGCTCTGTACGGTTCCCCAGCTTGTGAGACCCGCTCTGTACGGTTCCCCAGCTTGTGTGACCCGCTCTGTACACTTTCCCAGCTTGTGTGACCCGCTCTGTACGGTTCCCAGCTTGTGAGACCCGCTCTGTACGGTTCCCCAGCTTGTGTGACCCGCTCTGTACACTTTCCCAGCTTGTGTGACCCGCTCTGTACAGTTTCCCAGCTTGTGTGACCCGCTCTGTACGGTTCCCCAGCTTGTGTGACCCGCTCTGTACGGTTCCCAGCTTGTGTGACCCGCTCTGTACACTTTCCCAGCTTGTGAGACCTGCTCTGTACACTTTCCCAGCTTGTGTGACCCGCTCTGTACGGTTCCCCAGCTTGTGTGACCCGCTCTGTACGGTTTCCCAGCTTGTGTGACCCGCTCTGTACAGTTTCCCAGCTTGTGTGACCCGCTCTGTACGGTTCCCCAGCTTGTGAGACCCGCTCTGTACACTTTCCCAGCTTGTGAGACCCGCTCTGTACACTTTCCCAGCTTGTGAGACCCGCTCTGTACGGTTCCCCAGCTTGTGTGACCCGCTCTGTACGGTTCCCCAGCTTGTGTGACCCGCTCTGTACGGTTTCCCAGCTTGTGTGACCCGCTCTGTACACTTTCCCAGCTTGTGTGACCCGCTCTGTACGGTTCCCAGCTTGTGTGACCCGCTCTGTACGGTTCCCCAGCTTGTGTGACCCGCTCTGTACAGTTTCCCAGCTTGTGTGACCCGCTCTGTACGGTTCCCCAGCTTGTGTGACCCGCTCTGTACACTTTCCCAGCTTGTGTGACCCGCTCTGTACAGTTTCCCAGCTTGTGTGACCCGCTCTGTACGGTTCCCCAGCTTGTGTGACCCGCTCTGTACACTTTCCCAGCTTGTGAGACCCGCTCTGTACGGTTCCCAGCTTGTGTGACCCGCTCTGTACGGTTCCCCAGCTTGTGTGACCCGCTCTGTACACTTTCCCAGCTTGTGTGACCCGCTCTGTACACTTTCCCAGCTTGTGAGACCCGCTCTGTACACTTTCCCAGCTTGTGAGACCCGCTCTGTACGGTTCCCCAGCTTGTGTGACCCGCTCTGTACGGTTTCCCAGCTTGTGTGACCCGCTCTGTACACTTTCCCAGCTTGTGTGACCCGCTCTGTACGGTTCCCAGCTTGTGTGACCCGCTCTGTACGGTTCCCCAGCTTGTGTGACCCGCTCTGTACAGTTTCCCAGCTTGTGTGACCCGCTCTGTACGGTTCCCCAGCTTGTGTGACCCGCTCTGTACACTTTCCCAGCTTGTGTGACCCGCTCTGTACAGTTTCCCAGCTTGTGTGACCCGCTCTGTACGGTTCCCCAGCTTGTGTGACCCGCTCTGTACACTTTCCCAGCTTGTGAGACCCGCTCTGTACGGTTCCCAGCTTGTGTGACCCGCTCTGTACGGTTCCCCAGCTTGTGTGACCCGCTCTGTACACTTTCCCAGCTTGTGTGACCCGCTCTGTACACTTTCCCAGCTTGTGTGACCCGCTCTGTACACTTTCCCAGCTTGTGAGACCCGCTCTGTACGGTTCCCAGCTTGTGTGACCCGCTCTGTACGGTTCCCCAGCTTGTGTGACCCGCTCTGTACGGTTCCCCAGCTTGTGTGACCCGCTCTGTACACTTTCCCAGCTTGTGAGACCCGCTCTGTACACTTTCCCAGCTTGTGTGACCCGCTCTGTACACTTTCCCAGCTTGTGTGACCCGCTCTGTACGGTTCCCCAGCTTGTGTGACCCGCTCTGTACACTTTCCCAGCTTGTGTGACCCGCTCTGTACACTTTCCCAGCTTGTGTGACCCGCTCTGTAAACTTTCCCAGCTTGTGTGACCCACTCTGTACACTTTCCCAGCTTGTGTGACCCGCTCTGTACACTTTCCCAGCTTGTGTGACCCGCTCTGTACGGTTCCCCAGCTTGTGAGACCCGCTCTGTACACTTTCCCAGCTTGTGAGACCCGCTCTGTACGGTTCCCCAGCTTGTGTGACCCGCTCTGTACACTTTCCCAGCTTGTGTGACCCGCTCTGTACACTTTCCCAGCTTGTGTGACCCGCTCTGTACACTTTCCCAGCTTGTGTGACCCGCTCTGTACGGTTGCCCAGCTTGTGTGACCCGCTCTGTACGGTTCCCCAGCTTGTGTGACCCGCTCTGTACACTTTCCCAGCTTGTGAGACCCGCTCTGTACGGTTCCCCAGCTTGTGAGACCCGCTCTGTACACTTTCCCAGCTTGTGAGACCCGCTCTGTACGGTTCCCCAGCTTGTGTGACCCGCTCTGTACACTTTCCCAGCTTGTGTGACCCGCTCTGTACACTTTCCCAACTTGTGTGATCCGCTCTGTACACTTTCCCAGCTTGTGTGACCCACTCTGTACGGTTCCCAGCTTGTGTGTCCCGCTCTGTACACTTTCCCAGCTTGTGTGACCCGCTCTGTACGGTTCCCAGCTTGTGTGACCCGCTCTGTACGGTTCCCCAGCTTGTGTGACCCGCTCTGTACACTTTCCCAGCTTGTGTGACCCGCTCTGTACACTTTCCCAGCTTGTGAGACCCGCTCTGTACACTTTCCCAGCTTGTGAGACCCGCTCTGTACGGTTCCCCAGCTTGTGTGACCCGCTCTGTACGGTTTCCCAGCTTGTGTGACCCGCTCTGTACACTTTCCCAGCTTGTGTGACCCGCTCTGTACGGTTCCCAGCTTGTGTGACCCGCTCTGTACGGTTCCCCAGCTTGTGTGACCCGCTCTGTACAGTTTCCCAGCTTGTGTGACCCGCTCTGTACGGTTCCCCAGCTTGTGTGACCCGCTCTGTACACTTTCCCAGCTTGTGTGACCCGCTCTGTACAGTTTCCCAGCTTGTGTGACCCGCTCTGTACGGTTCCCCAGCTTGTGTGACCCGCTCTGTACACTTTCCCAGCTTGTGAGACCCGCTCTGTACGGTTCCCAGCTTGTGTGACCCGCTCTGTACGGTTCCCCAGCTTGTGTGACCCGCTCTGTACACTTTCCCAGCTTGTGTGACCCGCTCTGTACACTTTCCCAGCTTGTGTGACCCGCTCTGTACGGTTCCCCAGCTTGTGTGACCCGCTCTGTACGGTTCCCCAGCTTGTGTGACCCGCTCTGTACACTTTCCCAGCTTGTGAGACCCGCTCTGTACGGTTCCCAGCTTGTGTGACCCGCTCTGTACGGTTCCCCAGCTTGTGTGACCCGCTCTGTACGGTTCCCCAGCTTGTGTGACCCGCTCTGTACACTTTCCCAGCTTGTGAGACCCGCTCTGTACACTTTCCCAGCTTGTGTGACCCGCTCTGTACACTTTCCCAGCTTGTGTGACCCGCTCTGTACGGTTCCCCAGCTTGTGTGACCCGCTCTGTACACTTTCCCAGCTTGTGTGACCCGCTCTGTACACTTTCCCAGCTTGTGTGACCCGCTCTGTACACTTTCCCAGCTTGTGTGACCCACTCTGTACACTTTCCCAGCTTGTGTGACCCGCTCTGTACACTTTCCCAGCTTGTGTGACCCGCTCTGTACGGTTCCCCAGCTTGTGAGACCCGCTCTGTACACTTTCCCAGCTTGTGAGACCCGCTCTGTACGGTTCCCCAGCTTGTGTGACCCGCTCTGTACACTTTCCCAGCTTGTGTGACCCGCTCTGTACACTTTCCCAGCTTGTGTGACCCGCTCTGTACACTTTCCCAGCTTGTGTGACCCGCTCTGTACGGTTGCCCAGCTTGTGTGACCCGCTCTGTACGGTTCCCCAGCTTGTGTGACCCGCTCTGTACACTTTCCCAGCTTGTGAGACCCGCTCTGTACGGTTCCCCAGCTTGTGAGACCCGCTCTGTACACTTTCCCAGCTTGTGAGACCCGCTCTGTACGGTTCCCCAGCTTGTGTGACCCGCTCTGTACACTTTCCCAGCTTGTGTGACCCGCTCTGTACACTTTCCCAACTTGTGTGATCCGCTCTGTACACTTTCCCAGCTTGTGTGACCCACTCTGTACGGTTCCCAGCTTGTGTGACCCGCTCTGTACACTTTCCCAGCTTGTGTGACCCGCTCTGTACACTTTCCCAGCTTGTGAGACCCGCTCTGTACGGTTCCCCAGCTTGTGTGACCCGCTCTGTACACTTTCCCAGCTTGTGTGACCCGCTCTGTACACTTTCCCAGCTTGTGAGACCCGCTCTGTACGGTTCCCCAGCTTGTGCGACCCGCTCTGTACACTTTCCCAACTTGTGTGATCCGCTCTGTACACTTTCCCAGCTTGTGTGACCCACTCTGTATACTTTCCCAGCTTGTGTGACCCGCTCTGTACACTTTCCCCTGCTTGTGTGACCCGCTCTGTACACTTTCCCAGCTTGTGTGACCCGCTCTGTACACTTTCCCAGCTTGTGTGACCCGCTCTGTACGGTTCCCCAGCTTGTGTGACCCGCTCTGTACACTTTCCCAGCTTGTGTGACCCGCTCTGTACGGTTCCCCAGCTTGTGTGACCCGCTCTGTACACTTTCCCAGCTTGTGTGACCCGCTCTGTACGGTTCCCCAGCTTGTGTGACCCGCTCTGTACGGTTCCCCAGCTTGTGTGACCCGCTCTGTACACTTTCCCAGCTTGTGTGACCCGCTCTGTACACTTTCCCAGCTTGTGTGACCCGCTCTGTACACTTTCCCAGCTTGTGTGACCCGCTCTGTACGGTTCCCCAGCTTGTGTGACCCGCTCTGTACACTTTCCCAGCTTGTGTGACCCGCTCTGTACACTTTCCCAGCTTGTGTGACCCACTCTGTACACTTTCCCCAGCTTATGTGACCCGCTCTGTACACTTTCCCAGCTTGTGTGACCCACTCTGTACACTTTCCCCAGCTTGTGTGACCCACTCTGTACACTTTCCCCAGCTTGTGTGACCCGCTCTGTACACTTTCCCAGCTTGTGTGACCCGCTCTGTACACTTTCCCAGCTTGTGTGACCCACTCTGTACACTTTCCCCAGCTTGTGTGACCCGCTCTGTACACTTTCCCAGCTTGTGTGACCCGCTCTGTACACTTTCCCAGCTTGTGTGACCCGCTCTGTACACTTTCCCAGCTTGTATGACCCGCTCTGTACGGTTCCCCAGCTTGTGTGACCCGCTCTGTACGGTTCCCCAGCTTGTGAGACCCGCTCTGTACACTTTCCCAGCTTGTGTGACCCGCTCTGTACGGTTCCCCAGCTTGTGTGACCCGCTCTGTACACTTTCCCAGCTTGTGTGACCCGCTCTGTACACTTTCCCAGCTTGTGTGACCCGCTCTGTACACTTTCCCAGCTTGTGTGACCCGCTCTGTATGGTTTCCCAGCTTGTGAGACCCGCTCTGTACGGTTCCCCAGCTTGTGAGAGGAATGGTTTAGACTGAAGGGAATCCATGTTCTAATTCGACTGAACGTCCCAAAGTCTTTGATTTAGTCACAGCCCAGTTCCTGACGGCTGCAGTGTTGTATTATCACAACCTAATTATCGTACCCTAATGCACAGAGAGACCATGGCAGCCATCTCCCTGTTGGCATCTGATCTCCCTGTTGGCAGCAGATCTCTGGAGGGAATATCGGTGCCCTGGGGTTCTCCTGTTCCCTTCCTCTGCCTCACACAGTGCTGTCTGACAGGCTGTCCTGTCTCATTGAATCACAGAACGTTTGCAGCACAGAAAGTGGCCACGGTCCCTGCATGTTTGCCCCGGCCAAAGAACGATCTGTCCAGCTCTATGCCATTTTCCAGCATTTGTTTCTAGCACGTCAGGTGCCTATCCAGACCCCTTCTAAAAGAGTTGAGGGTTTTTGACCTCTACAACCTGTCATGTGAGTGTCCCTTGAAGAAAGGTTTATCATGTGACTTGTAGCGCATTGGGCTGTGAGGTGAGAAGAGGGGGTTTCAGTTTCAGTTTAACTGCTGTGGACGACAAAGAGAAAATAATTATTTTCTCTATTTTCATTTTAAAAGTTGACTGCAGGTGTGATTCATCAGACTTCCGAGACAGTTTAATCAAAACAAGGTTTATTCTAAGAACATAGTTAACATATGTATACATATATATAAACACAGCAAGAATTTTTATCAATTACAAACATAAAGACACCACACAGCTACAGTAATATAACACTTAATGAATTCCCCCTTAACTGTTCCAATTCAATAACAAAATCCAATTAAACCAAAGCCCCTTTTCAAGGTCCTGGCCCAGCACACTGTATTCTTACTTGAATGGGACTGGTCCTTTTCCTGAAATTCTGATCCAGTTCCAACCAGCAGATTCAAACTCCTCCCGGGAAGCAATTATATCTTAAGTTCCCAAAACAGTTAGCCACAACCAATGTGCTTTTTACTGGAACAGCTTTGAAAATGAAAATGGAGAAAAACAGGGAAAACACTTCTTTCTCCTTCTGCAATCAAACTGAAACCCCCTCTCCTCTCGCAGCCACAGCCCAGCTCCACCTACAAAATGACATCACTGAAGCCATGCTACAAGTCATGTGATAAGACCAAACCTTCTTAAAGTAGCACTCCCATGACGAAACCCAGAAAGCTAGCACACGGGCAGCAGGTAATCAGGAAGGTTAATGGAATGTTGGCCCTTATTTCAAGGAGGTTGGAATATAAGAGTCGAGAAGTCTTGCTGCAGCTGTATGAGGAGCTGGTGAGACCACATCTGGAGCACTGGGAGCAGTTTGTGTCCACTTATTTAAGGAGGGATTGTCTTCTGAGCAAAGGTTAAACAGGTTGGAGTCTATTCATTGGAATTTAGAAGAATGAGAGGTGATCTCATTGGAACATGTCAGATTCTTGAGGCGCTGACAGGGTAAATGCTGAGAGGATGTTTCCGCCTCATGGGAGAGTCTAGGACCAGAGAGCTGAGTCTCAGAATAAAGGAGAGCCAATTTCAGACTGGGTTGAGGAGGAATTTCCTCTCTCAGAGGGTGGTGAGTCTGTGAATCTCCTCGTCACAGAGAGCTGTGGGGACAGAGTCCGTGTGTGTATTTAAGGCTGAGATAGATTCTTGGTCAGTCAGTGAATCGAGGGTTACAGGGAAAAGGCAGGAAAATGGACGTGAGGAATGTCGGATCAGCCATGATCACATTGAATGGTGGAGCAGGCTCGAGGGGCCGAATGGCCTCCTCCTGTTACTATTTGTTATGGTCTCAGAGGCAGTAATTACAATGTGATAGGTTTACATAGCAAATTTGCATTATAACAAAAGAACCTGGATTTACAAAGCATCTTACAATGGGCGGCAGGGTAGCACAGTGGTCAGCACAGTTGCTTCACAGCTCCAGGGTCCCAGGTTCGATTGCTGGCTTGAGTCCACTGTCTGTGTGGAGTCTGCACGTTCTCCCCGTGTGTGCGTGGGTTTCCTCCGGGTGCTCCGGTTTCCTCCCTCAATCCAAAGATGTGCAGGTTAGATGGATTGGCCATGATAAATTGCCCTTCGTGTCCAAAAAGTTTGGGTGGGGTTACTGGGTTAGGGTGGAAGTGTGGGAGCTCTTTCCAAGGTCCTGTGTAGACTCCATGGGCCGAATGGCCTCCTTCTGCACTGTTAATTCGATGTTCATTTACAACCTCGGCCTCAATGAAGTCATTGTAAAGTGAAGTCACTGCTGTAATGTACAAAAAATATAGTGTGGTCATTTATGATGTAATAACAATCTAAATCTACAGTACGTTGTGGTTGAACATCTTTGTTCCATTGCTGAAAAGGACTTGAGTTAAAATTCCCAAATACAGAGTCAGCAATCGCTGAAATCAGTAAGATGCATGGATTCCCTCCTGATTTATGTTAATGTTTTTCATCTTCCACTTTTCCTAGAATTCAGAAGAATGGTTGGATCATCTTCCTCCTGACCATGGCTGCGGTGTTCTGGGTGTATCGACTGGTCAAGGTCATCTGCAATCTGCTGAGCTATTGGGAAATCAGAACGTTCTACATCAAAGCACTGAGAATCCCCACGGTATAGGCCACAATTCGCTCGCTCAAATAGCAGGGGGACAGTTCAGAATGCTTGGACACACTCAGTGTCAGGTGTATGAGTGTGTATCAGTCTGCAGTTGTACACAGACAGTGTTTTGGTGTATCTGTGTGTCAGTTCTCTTTAGATAAAAGCAAATGACTGCAGATGCTGGATACTGAAACAAAAAGAGAAAGTACAGGACAGGCATGTTCCTGTGAGGAAGAAAGACAAATACGGCAATTTTCGGGAACCTTGGATGACGAATGATATTGTAGGCCTCGTCAAAAAGAAAAAGGAGGCATTTGTCAGGGCTAAAAGGCTGGGAACAGACGAAGCCTGTGTGGCATATAAGGAAAGTAGGAAGGAACTTAAGCAGGGAGTCAGGAGGGCTAGAAGGGGTCATGAAAAGTCATTGGCAAATAGGGTTAAGGAAAATCCCAAGGCTTTTTACACTTACATAAAAAGCAAGAGGGTAGCCAGGGAAAGGGTTGGCCCACTGAAGGATAGGCAAGGGAATCTATGTGTGGAGCCAGAGGAAATGGGCGAGGTACTAAATGAATACTTTGCATCAGTATTCACCAAAGAGAAGGAATTGGTAGATGTTGAGTCTGGAGAAGGGGGTGTAGATAGCCTGGGTCACATTGTGATCCAAAAAGACGAGGTGTTGGGTGTCTTAAAAAATATTAAGGTAGATAAGTCCCCAGGGCCGGATGGGATCTACCCCAGAATACTGAAGGAGGCTGGAGAGGAAATTGCTGAGGCCTTGACAGAAATCTTTGGATCCTCGCTGTCTTCAGGGGATGTCCCGGAGGACTGGAGAATAGCCAATGTTGTTCCTCTGTTTAAGAAGGGTGGCAGGGATAATCCCGGGAACTACAGGCCGGTGAGCCTTACTTCAGTGGTAGGGAAATTACTGGAGAGAATTCTTCGAGACAGGATCTACTCCCATTTGGAAGCAAATGGACGTATTAGTGAGAGGCAGCACGGTTTTGTGAAGGGGAGGTCGTGTCTCACTAATTTGATAGAGTTTTTCGAGGAGGTCACTAAGATGATTGATGCAGGTAGGGCAGTAGATGTTGTCTATATGGACTTCAGTAAGGCCTTTGACAAGGTCCCTCATGGTAGACTAGTACAAAAGGTGAAGTCACACGGGATCAGGGGTGAACTGGCAAGGTGGATACAGAACTGGCTAGGCCATAGAAGGCAGAGGGTAGCAATGGAGGGATGCTTTTCTAATTGGAGGGCTGTGACCAGTGGTGTTCCACAGGGATCAGTGCTGGGACCTTTGCTCTTTGTAGTATATATAAATGATTTGGAGGAAAATGTAACTGGTCTGATTAGTAAGTTTGCAGACGACACAAAGGTTGGTGGAATTGCGGATAGCGATGAGGACTGTCTGAGGATACAGCAGGATTTAGATTGTCTGGAGACTTGGGCGGAGAGATGGCAGATGGAGTTTAACCTGGACAAATGTGAGGTAATGCATTTTGGAAGGGCTAATGCAGGTAGGGAATATACAGTGAATGGTAGAACCCTCAAGAGTATTGAAAGTCAAAGAGATCTAGGAGTACAGGTCCACAGATCACTGAAAGGGGCTGCACAGGTGGAGAAGGTAGTCAAGAAGGCATACGGCATGCTTGCCTTCATTGGCCGGGGCATTGAGTATAAGAATTGGCAAGTCATGTTGCAGCTGTATAGAACCTTAGTTAGGCCACACTTGGAGTATAGTGTTCAATTCTGGTCGCCACACTACCAGAAGGATGTGGAGGCTTTAGAGAGGGTGCAGAAGAGATTTACCAGAATGTTGCCTGGTATGGAGGGCATAAGCTATGAGGAGCGATTGAATAAACTCGGTTTGTTCTCACTGGAACGAAGGAGGTTGAGGGGCGACCTGATAGAGGTATACAAAATTATGAGGGGCATAGACAGAGTGGATAGTCAGAGGCTTTTCCCCAGGGTAAAGGGGTCAATTACTAGGGGGCATAGGTTTAAGGTGAGAGGGGCAAAGTTTAGAGTAGATGTACGAGGCAAGTTTTTTACGCAGAGGGTAGTGGGTGCCTGGAACTCACTACCGGAGGAGGTAGTGGAGGCAGGGACGATAGGGACATTTAAGGGGCATCTTGACAAATATATGAATAGGATGGGAATAGAAGGATATGGACCCAGGAAGTGTAGAAGATTGTAGTTTAGTCGGGCAGTATGGTCGGCACGGGCTTGGAGGGCCGAAGGGCCTGTTCCTGTGCTGTACATTTCTTTGTTCTTCTTTGTTCTTTGTACTGGACTACCTCAGCAGGTCTGACAGCGTCTGTGGAGAGAGAAGGGAGACAACGTTTCAAGTCTGGATGACTCTTCATGATACCAACCTTTGCCAAAACCCTCAGCACTTCCTTGTGCCGTATCCCTCTATACCTATCCTATCCATGTGTTTGTCAAGATGCCTTTTGAACGTCGTTAATGTATCCGCTTCCACAGCCTCCCCTGGCCACGCGTTCCAGGCACACTCCACCCTCTGCGTAAAAAGCCAGCCTCGCACATCTCCTCTAAACCTTTCCCCACGGACCTGAAACCTAAGCCTTCATCGACCCCTCCACCCTGGGAAAGCGTGCCTGCCCATCCACTCTATCCATGCCCCTCATAATCTTGTAGACCTCTATCAGGTCACCCCTCAACCTCCGTCTTTCTAATGAAAACAGTCCGAGTCTATTCAGCCTCTCCACATAGCTAACACCCTCCAGACCAGGCAACATCCTGTAAACCTCCTTTGCACCATTTCCAAAGCCTCCACATCCTTCTGGTAGTGTGGCGACCAGAATAGTGCGCAATATTCCAAGTGCGGCCTTACCAAGGTTCTATACAACTGCAGCATGACTTGCCAGTTTTTATACTCGTGCCCCGTCCAATGAAGGCAAGCATTCTGTATGCTTTCTTGACTGCCTTGTCCACTTGTGTTGCCTCTTTCAAAGATCTGTGGACCTGCACGCCCAGATCTCTCTGACTTTCTCTATTCCTAAGAGTTTTGCCATTTACGGTATATTTCCCCTCTATGTCAGACCTACCAAAATGCATTACTTCACATTTGTCCGGATTAAACTCCATTTGCCATTTTTCCGCCCAAGTCTCCAACCTATCGATGTCCTGCTGTATCTTCTGACAATCCTCAACACTATCTGTCACTCCACCAACCTTGGTGTCATCCCCGAACCTATTAATCAGACCAGTTACATTTTCCTCCAAATCGTTTATGTACACCACAAACAACCGAATCCCCAGCACAGATCCCTGTGGAACACCACTAGTTACAACTTTCCGTTCAGAAAAACACCCTTCTACTGCTACCCTGTGCCTTCTGTGACCGAGCCAGTTCTGTATCCACCTTACCACCTCACCTCTGATCCCATGTGACTTCACCTTTTGTACAGTCTGCCATGAGGCACCTTGTCAAAGGCTTTACTGAAGTCCATGTAAACAATATCCACCGCCCTCCCCTCGTCAATCATCTTTGTCACCTCCTCAAAAAACTCGATCAAGTTGGTGAGGCACGACCTCCCCTTCACAAAACGACTCGAAACGTTAGTTCCCTTTTCTCTTCACAGACGCTGTCAGACCTGCTGAGATTGTCCAGTATTTTCAGCTTTTGTTGTCCGTTCTCTTTGCCCTGGTAAGGTGGTGGTACGCCTTCTTGCTTCTTGAGACAATTGAGAGCCCCATGAGGGATCGCTACGAGTCCATTGTGTTGGTGTGAGTCTGGAGTGGCACATAGTCCTGGGACTGGGCGAGGATGGGCAGCTTCCCTTCCCAGGGAACAGCAGTGAGCCAGTTTACATTTCTCACGACAATCCGACCCCTTTCACAGTCCTGTTCACTGATCCCAGACTTTTATGTTCCAATTGTGAAGGAGCAGAGAGATCTTGGGGTCTATGTTCATACATCTTTGAAAGTTGCCACTCAAGTGGATAGAGCTGTGAAGAAGGCCTATGGTGCGCTAGCGTTCATTAACAGGGATTGAATTTAAGAGCCGTGAGGTGATGATGCAGCTGTACAAAACCTTGGTATGGCCACATTTGGAGTACTGTGTACAGTTCTGGTCGCCTCATTTTAGGAAGGATGTGGAAGCTTTGGAAAAGGTGCAAAGGAGATTTACCAGGATGTTGCCTGGAATGGAGAGTAGGTCTTACGAGGAAAGGTTGAGGGTGCTAGGCCTTTTCTCATTAGAACGGAGAAGGATGAGGGGCGACTTGAAAGAGGTTTATAAGGTGATCAGGGGAATAGATAGAGTAGACAGTCAGAGACTTTTTCCTTGGGTGGAACACACCATTACAAGGGGGCATAAATTTAAGGTGAAAGGTGGAAGATATAGGGGCGATGTCAGAGGTAGGTTTTTTACCCAGAGAGTAGTGGGGGCATGGAATGCACTTCCTGTGGAAGTAGTTGAGTCGGAAACATTAGGGACCTTCAAGCGGCTATTGGATAGGTACATGGATTACGGTACATGGATTACGGTAGAATGATGGGGTGTAGATTGATTTGTTCTTAATCTAGGACAAAGGTTCGGCACAACATCGTGGGCCGAAGGGCCTGTTCTGTGCTGTATTTTTCTATGTTCTAATTTTGTTTTCAAATTGTCCATGGGAGGATTTGTACTCTTTTATGTTCTTTAAGTTACCAGTCCAGTCACATAATCGCTGTGCTACCCTGAGAGCCCATGGTGTTGGAGATAGTATATTGGCATGGGTAGAGAATTGGCAAACGGGCAGGAAACAGCGAGTGGGGATAAGGGGTTCATCTTCAGGTTGGTGACCTGTAACCAGTGGGGTTTCACAGGGATCAGTGCTGGGACCGACAATATATCTGAATGAATTAGAGGAAGGAAACGATGGGCCGAGTGGCCGACTCCTGTTCCTGTTTTTAATGATGTTCTGGATGCCGTGTCGCAGTTAACAGGTTGTGGGGGTTGCTGCCTTTTCTAGGTCGAGCTGTGTAATTACAGCTGGCAGGAAGTCCAGGCCCGACTGATCCTGCTTCAGCGAGAGCAGCAGATGTGCATCCACAAGAAGGAGCTAACTGAGCTCGACATCTACCACCGCATCCTCCGCTTCAAGAACTACATGGTTGCCATGGTGAACAAATCTCTGCTGCCGGTCCGCCTCAGCCTCCCGCTGTTGGGCGACGTCATCTTCTTCTCCCAGGGGCTGAAGTACAATTTTGAGATGATTTTCTTCTGGGGCCCCGGGTCTCTCTTCCAGAACAAGTGGAACCTCCACCCCAAGTACAAGCGTTCTGGCAGCCGCTTGGAGTTGGCACAGCAGCTCAGCCGGGTAGTGCTGCTGGTCGGAATCGCCAATCTGCTGCTCTGCCCTTTCATCCTGGTCTGGCAGATTCTCTACGCCTTCTTCAGTTACACTGAGGTCATCAAGCGAGAGCCGGGGAGCCTGGGGGCTCGCCGCTGGTCCCTCTTTGGCCGCCTGTACCTCAGACACTTCAACGAGTTGGACCATGAGCTACAGGCACGGCTCAGCCGAGGATACAAACCAGCCACCAAGTACATGAACTCCTTCACCTCGCCGCTGCTCACCGTCTTCACCCAGAACCTGGCCTTTTTCTCAGGTTCCATCCTGGCGGTCCTGATCGCCCTCACCGTCTACGATGAGGACGTACTGACGGTGCAGCACATCCTGACTGCCATCACTGTGCTGGGGATTGTGGTGACAGTGTGCAGGTAAGGCCCAGAGGAAGAATAATAATATAATAATTGCTTATTGTCACAAGAAGGCTTCAATGAAGTTACTGTGAAAAGCCCCTAGTCACCACATTCCGGCGCCTGTTCGGGTTCAGGAATTGAACCCGCGCTGCTGGCCTTGTTCTGTATTACATGCCAGCTGTTTAGCCCACTGTACTAAACCAGCTCTTCCCTTCACCCTTGGGTGACAATTAGGCCCTGGAGCAGCATGAAAATCAGTCTGGCTCTAGGTCACTACCTCAGCAAGTAGGAAACTCAGAAAGCGAATAGCACGGGGTTAGATACAGAGTAAAGCTCCCTCTACACTGTCCCCATCAAACACACCCAGCACAGGTACAGCACGGGGTTAGATACAGAGTAAAGCTCCCTCTACACTGTCCCCATCAAACACTCCCAGGACAGGTACAGCACGGGGTTAGATACAGAGTAAAGCTCCCTCTACACTGTCCCCATCAAACACTCCCAGGACAGGTACAGCACGGTGTTAGATACAGAGTAAAGCTCCCTCTACACTGTCCCCATCAAACACTCCCAGGACAGGTACAGCACGGGGTTAGATACAGAGTAAAGCTCCCTCTACACTGTCCGCATCAAACACTCCCAGGACAAGTACAGCACGGGGTTAGATACAGAGTAAAACTCCATCTACACTGTGCCCATCAAACACTCCCAGGACAGGTACAGCACAGGGTTAGATACAGAGTAAAGCTCCCTCTACACTGTCCCCATCAAACACTCCCAGGACAGGTACAGCACGGGGTTAGATACAGAGTAAAGCTCCCTCTACACTGTCCCCATCAAACACTCCCAGGACAGGTACAGCACGGGGTTGGATACAGAGTAAAGCTCCCTCCACACTGCTCCATCAAACACTCCCAGGACAGGTACAGCATGGGGCTAGATACAGAGTAAAGCTCCCTCTAAACTGTCCCCATCACACACTCCCAGGACAGGTACAGCATGGGGTTAGATACAGAGTAAAGCTCCCTCGACACTGTCCCCATCAAACACTCCCAGGACAGGTACAGCATGGGTTTAGATACAGAGTAAAGCTCCCTCTACACTGTCCCCATCAAACACTCCCAGGACAGGTACAGCACGGGATTAGATACAGAGTAAAGCTCCCTCTACACTGTCCCCATCAAACACTCCCAGGACAGATACAGCACGGGGATAGATACAGAGTAAAGCTCCCTCTACACTGTCCCCATCAAACACTCCCAGGACAGGTACAGCACGGGGATAGGTGCAGAGCGAAGCTCCCTCTACACTGTCCCCATTAAACACTCCCAGGACAGGTACAGCACAGGGTTAGGTACAGAGTAAAGCTCCCTCTACATTGTCCCCATCAAACACTCCCAGGACAGGTACAGCACGGGGTTAGATACAGAGTAAAGCCCCCTCTACACTGTCCCCATCAAACACTCCCAGGACAGGTACAGCACGGGGTTAGATACAGAGTAAAGCCCCCTCTACACTGTCCCCATCAAACACTCCCAAGACAGGTACAGCACGGGGTTAGATACAGAGTAAAGCTCCCTCTATACTGTCCCCATCAAACACTCCCAGGACAGGTACAGCATGGAGTTAAAATCCGAGCAGCTAGGGGCAGCACATGGCACAGTGGTTAGCACTGGACTACGGCGCTGAGGACCCGGGTTCGAATCCCGACCCTGCGTCACTGTCCGTGTGGGGTTTGCACATTCTCCCCGTGTCTGCGTGGGTTTCACCCCCACAACCCAAAGCTGTGCAGGGTAGGTGGATTGGCTACGCTAAATTGCCCCTTAATTGGGAAAAAAAGAATTGGGTGAACTCTAAATTTATAAAAAAGAATCAGAGCAGCCTATCCCTTTGCAGAGTAATGCTGACCCGGAACAGTTTGTGGAATAGTGTTGACCCCTGATCTGTGTTTGCCGCCAGGTCCTTTATTCCTGATGAATATATGGTGTGGTGCCCGGAGCAGCTGCTGCAGTGTGTCCTGGCCCACATCCACTACATGCCTGACCACTGGAAAGGAAACGCTAATAAATCCGAGACGCGGGATGAGATGGCTCAGCTGTTCCAGTATAAAGCGGTACGGTAAATGTTGCAATGCACCGCGATGATGTGTGGGGTTGGGGGACAGCTGATGTGAGGGACTGGGATACAGAGGAGCACTTGTGTTTACGTGGTGCCTTTCACAGGATGTCCCAAAGGATTCCAAAGCCAATGTCGAGGTTACGTTTTGAACTTTTGTAATGTAGGAAAGTATGACAGCCAAGTAACGTGTAGCAATGTGATGATGCCAAATGATCTGTTTTGGCTGTTGTTTGAGGGACAAATTCAGGACCACTGAAAACAGCTCCCTGCTATTAATCATCCACCTGATAGGATAGGTGGGACCTTGTTTTCATGTCCCCTATGATGGGGCTCTGATTTTGTGCTCGTCCCCAGAGGTGAGAGTGCAACTCATGTAGCCAACAATAACAACAATCACTTGATAGTACACAACATGAGTATCGCTGAAAAAAGCGACATACTGTCAACATTTTTCATCTTGTACTCATCAGGACGGATTGCAAGATTCACCACCATATTGTCTCAGTAGATGACCGCACCATAAACGATACCTGTTTGAAACACGCTCGCACTGTAAACTCACTGCAGTGAAAGTGGCTTGGCAGCGCACTTAGATGCCACACATCCTATACTCTCTAGAGTTTAGAAGAATGAGGGGAGATCAAATTGAGGTATACAAGATGATAACGGTATGGATAAAGTTGACGTGGAGCGGATGCTTGTGGGGCATTCTAAAATGAGAGGTCATAGTCCCAGGATAAAGGGTCGCAAATTTAAAAGAGATTTGAGGAGAAATTTCTTCTCCCAAAGGATTGTAAATCTGGAATTCGCTACCTCAGAGTGTGGTGGATGCCGGACAGTGGGTAAATTTAAGAAGAAGTTAGACAGATTTTTTTAATTGGTGATGGCTGAAGGGTAATGGAGAACGGGCAGGACGGTGGAGTTGAGGCCATGATGAGATCGGCCATGATCGAATAGCGGAGCAGACTCGATGGGCCGAATAGCCTAATTCTGCTCCTGTATCTTGTGTCACTGACCATGACCATCTGAAAGTGAGGAGTTTGTTCTGAGGCGTAGCTTCAATTTGGTTTGCCTTCCTCCCACATTAAACGGACAGCGGTATTTGCTGTGTTTCAGCTATCTTGCTACAAACCAGTGACCAATGAAGACATGCCTATCTGACCAACAATTTGGCCAATTTACACATGCAGCGTAAATATATGGTCGTGTTGCGAGGCCTCAAAGCCAATTTATCTGTTTACATATCTGCAAACCCAACAAAGTGGCTGGAATAGTCATCCTCAACAAGCTTAACTATACTGACAAAATGCACGCCGTTCTGAATGAAGGGTCCTAATTTGCAACCATTGGCCTCACAGCTCTGCTCGAAAGCAATCTCGGATATAGTGCCCGAGCCATTGGCTCATTAAAGCCATCCTGCAAGATAATGTCGACCCTGATCAGATCATTGCTCGCTGTATATCGCACAAACTCATGAATGGACCGAAGGCTGCCGCTTTCGATCCTGAAAGGTGCCCAGTCTACTTCAAGATTGCCCTGGAAACATTAAGGTGTTTCAAAAATTTGCGTAACAGGATCACCATTTCATGCTGCTACCTAAGCAGTCGCAACGTGAGTGACACTCTCCAATAACAGGATACTGCCGTCAAACCAAAAAGACATTCCACCGAGCACACAAACGAGTAATATGCAATCTGAATTTCAGTAACTGTGATGCCGGGAATGTAGGCCATACGCCCCAATGACTAGCGGATTGTATCAAACAGCACATCCCTTCGGCTATTCACAACAGGCAAAATATTGACCAAACCCGTCTGGTTCACTCATGTCCTTTAGGGAAGGAAATCTGCCGTCCTTACCCGGTCTGGCCTACATGTGACAATGTGGTTGACTCTGAACCACCCTCTGAAATGGCCAAGTGAGACACTCAGTTGTATTCAGCCGCTACGAAAACATGTGAGGGCAGAACGCTTGGGACAGACGTGAGGAGCGGAGCTGGAAGAGAGACTGTGGACTGTGATTGGGGAGCTGGAAAATGTATAAATGCTATAACTTTATTTTACTGACATGTATTGTAACTTACTTCTCTTCACATTGTTACAGAGTTGAAGTTATTAGTTGGGTTGATTGGCGTTCTGTGTTGCGACGGTTATATCTTATTTTAGTGAATTGTATGGGTTGGATTGTTGTTTTTTCTTTCTCTGGGACTGGGTTGGCGGGGGGGAGCCACCCGCGCTAGCTAACTAAAGTCGGCTAATGAAGGTAGGTGAGGTGAGAGGAGGGCTGCGGACATTGGAGCCTGGTTAGAAGGTTTTGATGGGCCTACGAGGGGAGTGAGTGGGGGTGGGGGAGAAGGGATTGATTCTGGGTGATGTTTTTTTGAGAGGAAATGTAGGGGGGGGTTTGGGAGGGGGGGAAGGTGTTCGATGTTAATAATGGATAGGGGGCGGGGGGCAGCAAGGTGGCACAGTGATTAGGCCTGTTGCCTCACGGCACCGAGGTCCCAGGTTCGATACCGGCTCTGGGTCACTGTCCGTGTGGCGTTTGCATATTCTCCCCGTGTTTGCTTGGGTTTCGCTCCCACAACCCAAAGATGTGCAGGGTACGTGGATTGAACACACTAAATTGGCCCTTAATTGGAAAAAAATGAATTGGGTAAACTAAATTTAAAAAAATAATAAAATAATGGATAGGGGCGGGGTAGGCTCATGGGGCAGGGCCCGGTGGTATGATGATGGTGGATAAGAAGGGTGGGGGGGGGGGTGGTGAGAGACCCCCAGTTAGGATAGTCACGTGGAACGTGAGGGGGTTAGGAGGTCCGGTCAAGAGGTCATCTTAAAAGTTTGAAAGCTGATGCAGCAATGCTGCAGGAGACTCACTTGAGGGTGAAGGACCAGGTGAGACTTAAAAAGGGCTGGGTTAGCCAAGTATTTCATCCCGGATTTGATGGAAGGGCTCGAGGGGTAGCGGTGCTGGTCAGCAAAAGGGTACGCTTCCAGATGGAGAAGGTGGTGGCAGATCAGGGGGGTAGATATGTGATTGTGGCAGGGGCGCTGGAAGGGAGGTTAGTGGCGCTGTATACGGTCCCAAATGGGACAATGTGGGATTCGCAAAGAAGGTGTTTGGGGCTATCCCCGACTTGGACACACACAAACTGATAGTGGGGGGGGGGACTGGAACTTGGTGCAGGAGCCAAGGTTGGACAGGTCACGGCCGCGCTCGCTGGTCCCATCAGGGGGGGGCGAAGGCGTTGGCTGGGCTAATGGTGGAAATGTGAGGGGTGGACCCTTGGAGGTTTCTGCACCCGAGGGAGCGGGAGTACTCTTTTTTTCTCAGCAGTCCATAAGGTATACGCGCAGATCGACTATTTCGTGGTGGGGAAGGCTCTGCTGGCTGGGGTTAAGGGGTCGGAATACTTGTCAATTGCAGTGTCAGATCATGCTCCACATTGGGTGGATATGGTACTGGAGAAGGGGGTAGCGCAGAGGCCGGGGTGGAAATTAGATGTGGGACTTTTGGGGGACCAAGGGTTCTGTGAGAAAATTGGAAAGGTAATTGAGGAATATGTAGGTTTCAACTGTACGGGTGAGGTGTCAAAGGCAGTTGTGAGGTGATTTTGTTTGAGGCCAGGGTGGACAAAGAGGAGAGGTTGGAGCGGCAGAAGGTAATAGATGAGATGTTGGAGGTAGCTAGGAGTTGTGCAGAAAATGGGGACCCAGCGAAGCTGGAAAAGAGGAAGGAACTGAAGGCGAGCTTTGACCGACTGTCTTCCAGGAAGGCGGTGCGCCAACTGAGACGAGTAAGGGGTGCAGTTTGCGAACATGGCGATAAGGCGGGCGTATGTTAGCAGGTCAGCTCCGGAGGGAGACATCGGTAAGGGAAATTGTTCAGGTGAGGACTAGGACAGGGAAGTTGGTGATGGCTCCGGATCTGATTAGCAAGGTTTTTGAGGAATTCTATGAGGTTGTACAGGTCAGAGCCACCTGGGGGAGACCGGGAGATGCAGGAATTTCTAGATGGGTTGGAGTACCCGAGGTTAGGGGAGGGGGACAGGGCTACATTAGAAGGGGTGATAGTGGAGCAGGAGATAAAGGATGCGATTGAGAGGAAGCAGTCGGGGAAGGTGGCAGGGCCAGATGGGTTTCCAGTGGAATATTACAAAAAATTCAAGGATAAGCTGGCACCCCTGATGGTGGGGATGTTTGAAGAGGCGATAGGGAAGGGGGTGTTGCTAGAAACTTTGGGGCAAGCATCGATTTCCCTGTTGCTAAAAAAGATAAGGATCCGACGGAGTGTGGGTCGTATATCACTTTTGAATGTGGACGCAAAAGCATTGGCGAAGGTACTGACGGGTAGGCTGGAGGAGTGCCTCCCGAAGGTTCTAGGTGAAGATTTTCATGCTATGCAGACATGCAGATAATGATATACAGACAGGCAGCTAATGAACACAGAGAACAGGACATGACCAATGAGCAGGCAGGACACTCGGGTGGTATCTCACTATAAAAGGCACAAGGCACTCACACTCCACCTCTTTCCACTGATGAACATCTATAGAGTGAGTCAGGGTGTATGTACAGTATCACACCTCCAGCACGTGGCTAAGAGCTAGTCTGGTTCAGGCAGACAGAGTAACCACACTTAGGTTAGCAGAGAGTAGAACTCACAGAGAACTGTGCTACTGGTTCAATAAATCAAATTGAACTAACTTCAAGGTCTGGAGTATCTTTTGGTTAAAGCTGCATCCAGTTGCAGCCTGTGTTATCCCAGAGTCCATAACACATCAATAATCAGACAGGGTTCGTGAAAGGGAGGCAGCTGTTTTCGAACATTAGAAGGGTATTGAACGTCATTATGGCACCGGCAGAGGGGAAGGATACAGAGGTGGTTGTGGCATTGGACGCTGAGAAGGCGTTTGACCGGGGAGAATGGGGGTACTTGATGGCAGTTCTGGAGCGGTTTGGGATTGGACCAAAATTTGTGAACTGGGTAAAGCTACGATATAAGGAGCCGAGGGCGAGTGTCCGCACAAACAACATCAGCTCGAGATACGTTTCTCTCCACCGTGGGACTAGGCAGGGATGTCCTATGTCCCCCCTGCTGTTTGCAATCGCGATTGAGCCGTTGGCCATCGCATTAAGAAGTTCGGGGGTATGGAAAGCAATAGTGCGGGGAGGGGGGGGATAGAGCATAGGGTGTCCTTATATGCCGATGACTTGCTGTTATACGTGTCGGAACCGAGTGTGTCGATAGGGGGAATATTTGAGCTGCTTCGAGTGCTTGGGTCTTTCGCGGGGTACAAACTAAATTTAGTTTGGGCTGGGGGTGGGGGCAGGGGTGGGGGGGCTGCCGTTCCGTAGGGCAGGGACTCACTTTGGGTACCTGGGGATGAAGGTTGCTCGGGATTGGGGGGGGGGGGGGCACCGCAGGTACAACATTTCTAGTTTGGTGGGCAGAGTGAAAGCTGATCTGGCAAGGTGGGACGGCCTTCCTCTGTCACTGGCGGGTCGGGTGCAAGCGGTTAAAATGAACGTGTTGCCGCGATTTCTGTTTATTTTTCAATGCCTGCCGATTTTCCTGCCAAAGGCTTTTTTCAGAGAGATTGAGGGAAGGATTACTTTGTTCATATGGGGAGGGAAGGTGGTCAGAGTTAGAAAGGTGCTGCTACAGAGGGGAAGGCAGGCAGGAGGTTTGGGTCTTCCGAACCCGATGTACTACCACTGGGCGGTGAATGTGGAGAAGGTGCGGAGCTGGGTCAGAGGGGTTGATTCCCAGTGGGTCAGAATGGAGGAGAGTTGTGCAGGGGGTCGGGATTGAAAGCACTCAGAACAGCGCCGCTCCCAATAGCCCCGGGGAAATACTCAGGGGGTCCGGTAATAATAGCTTCATTGAGAATTTGGAGGCAGTTTCGCCAACACTTCGGGTTGGGGGCAGGGTCAAGGAAAATGCCGATTCGGGGGAACCACAGATTTGAGCCAGGGAGGTGGGATGGAAATTTTCGGAAATGGGAGGAGAAGGGGATTAAGACGCTAAAAGATTTGTTTCTTCGGGGTCGGTTTGCAGGATTGAAGCAGCTGGAAGCGAAGTATGGGCTGCAGCAGGGGGAAATATTTAGATACATGCAGGTTCGAGACTTTGCCAGAAAGGAGATACAGAGCTTCCCGGTGGAGCCGGCCTCCACATTGCTGGAGGAGGTGCTGCCGACAGGGGGACTGGAGAAGGGGTTAGTATCGGCGGTGTTGGGAGCTATTTTGGAAGAGGAGAAGGCACCACTGGAAGGGATCAAAGCAAAGTGGGAGGAAGAGCTGGGAGAGGATATGGAGGAGGGGGTCTGGTGTGAGGTGCTCCGGAGAGTGAATGCCTCCACCTCGTGCGCGAGGTTGGGGCTGATACAGCTGAAGGTGGTATACAGAGCACACCTCGCGAGGGCGAGGATGAGCCGATTCTTTGAAGGAGTAGAAGATGCATTTATCCGTCACCTTTCACATCCTCAAGATGTCTCAAACAACTTTACAAATGTATCGAGCCTTGGTGAGCCCACAACTGGAGACTTGTGTTCAGTTATCCTTATCTGGAGACGGATATGTCTGTCATAGAGGGAGGGAGTGCAAGTTTCCCAGATGAACCCCAGGGATGTCAGGATTGTCTTATGAAGAGTGATAGAGAAAACTGGGCCTGTATTCTCTCGAGTTTCGCAGAATGAGAGATGATCTCATTAAACTTTCAAATTCCTTGCAGGATGTGACAGGCAGGGTGTAGATCGGGTCTGACACTCACTGTGTGATATTGGGGTGGGCCTGACCCTCACTGTGTGATATTGGGGTGGGTCTGACCCTCACTGTGTGATATTGGGGTGGGTCTGACTGACCCTCACTGTGTGATATTGGGGTGGGTCTGACTGACCCTCACTGTGTGATATTGGGGTGGGTCTGACCCTCACTGTGTGATATCGGGGTGGGTCTGACTGACCCTCACTGTGTGATATTGGGGTGGGTCTGACCCTCACTGTGTGATATTGGGGTGGGTCTGACCCTCACTGTGTGATATTGGGGTGGGTCTGACCCTCACTGTGTGATATTGGGGAGGGTCTGACTGACCCTCACTGTGTGATATTGGGGTGGGTCTGACCCTCACTGTGTGATATTGGGGTGGGTCTGACTGACCCTCACTGTGTGATATTGGGGTGGGTCTGACCCTCACTGTGTGATATTGGGGTGGGTCTGACTGACCCTCACTGTGTGATATTGGGGAGGGTCTGACCCTCACTGTGTGATATTGGGGAGGGTCTGACCCTCACTGTGTGATATTGGGGTGGGTCTGACTGACCCTCACTGTGTGATATTGGGGTGGGTCTGACCCTCACTGTGTGATATTGGGGTGGGTCTGACCCTCACTGTCTGATATTGGGGTGGGTCTGACCCTCACTGTCTGATATTGGGGTGGGTCTGACCCTCACTGTGATATTGGGGTGGGTCTGACTGACCCTCACTGTGTGATATTGGGGTGGGTCTGACCCTCACTGTGTGATATTGGGGTGGGTCTGACTGACCCTCACTGTGTGATATTGGGGTGGGTCTGACCCTCACTGTGTGATATTGGGGTGGGTCTGACCCTCACTGTGTGATATTGGGGTGGGTCTGACCCTCACTGTGTGATATTGGGGTGGGTCTGACCCTCACTGTGATATTGGGGTGGGTCTGACCCTCACTGTGTGATATTGGGTGGGTCTGACCCTCACTGTGATATTGGGGTGGGTCTGACCCTCACTGTGTGATATTGGGGTGGGTCTGACCCTCACTGTGTGATATTGGGGTGGGTCTGACTGACCCTCACTGTGTGATATTGGGGTGGGTCTGACCCTTACTGTGTGATATTGGGGTGGGTCTGACTGACCCTCACTGTGTGATATTGGGGTGGGTCTGACTGACCCTCACTGTGTGATATTGGGGTGGGTCTGACTGACCCTCACTGTGTGATATTGGGGTGGGTCTGACTGACCCTCACTGTGTGATATTGGGGTGGGTCTGACTGACCCTCACTGTGTGATATTGGGGTGGGTCTGACTGACCCTCACTGTGTGATATTGGGGAGGGTCTGACTGACCCTCACTGTGTGATATTGGGGTGGGTCTGACTGACCCTCACTGTGTGATATTGGGGTGGGTCTGACCCTCACTGTGTGATATTGGGGTGGGTCTGACCCTCACTGTGTGATATTGGGGTGGGTCTGACCCTCACTGTGTGATATTGGGGTGGGTCTGACCCTCACTGTGTGATATTGGGGTGGGTCTGACCCTCACTGTGTGATATTGGGGTGGGTCTGACCCTCACTGTGTGATATTAGGGTGGGTCTGACTGACCCTCACTGTGTGATATTGGGGAGGCTCTGACCCTCACTGTGTGATATTGGGGTGGGTCTGACTGACCCTCACTGTGTGATATTGGGGTGGGTCTGACCCTCAGTGTGATACTGGGGTGGGTCTTACTGACCCTCACTGTGTGATATTGGGGTGGGTCTGACTGACCCTCACTGTGTGACATTGGGGTGGGTCTGACTGACCCTCACTGTGTGATATTGGGGTGGGTCTGACCCTCAGTGTGTGATATTGGGGTGGGTCTGACTGACCCTCACTGTGTGATATTGGGGTGGGTCTGACCCTCACTGTGTGATATTGGGGTGGGTCTGACTGACCCTCACTGTGTGATATTGGGGTGGGTCTGACCCTCACTGTGTGATATTGGGGAGGGTCTGACCCTCACTGTGTGATATCGGGGTGGGCCTGACCCTCACTGTGTGATATCGGGGTGGGCCTGACCCTCACTGTGTGATATTGGGGAGGGTCTGACCCTCACTGTGTGATATTGGGGAGGGTCTGACTGATCCTCACTGTGTGATATCGGGGTGGGTCTGACTGACCCTCACTGTGTGATATCGGGGTGGGTCTGACCCTCACTGTGTGATATTGGGGTGGGTCTGACTGATCCTCACTGTGTGATATCGGGGTGGGTCTGACTGACCCTCACTGTGTGATATCGGGGTGGGTCTGACCCTCACTGTGTGATATTGGGGTGGGTCTGACTGACCCTCACTGTGATATTGGGGAGGGTCTGACCCTCACTGTGTGATATTGGGGTGGGTCTGACCCTCACTGTGTGATATTGGGGTGGGTCTGACTGACCCTCACTGTGATATTGGGGAGGGTCTGACCCTCACTGTGTGATATTGGGGTGGGTCTGACCCTCACTGTGTGATATTGGGGAGGGTCTGACCCTCACTGTGTGATATCGGGGTGGGTCTGACTGACCCTCACTGTGTGATATCGGGGTGGGTCTGACCCTCACTGTGTGATATTGGGGTGGGTCTGACTGACCCTCACTGTGATATTGGGGAGGGTCTGACCCTCACTGTGTGATATTGGGGTGGGTCTGACCCTCACTGTGTGATATTGGGGTGGGTCTGACCCTCACTGTGTGATATTGGGGTGGGTCTGACTGACCCTCACTGTGATATTGGGGAGGGTCTGACCCTCACTGTGTGATATTGGGGTGGGTCTGACCCTCACTGTGTGATATTGGGGTGGGTCTGACTGACCCTCACTGTGTGATATTGGGGTGGGTCTGACCCTCACTGTGTTATATTGGGGTGGGTCTGACCCTCACTGTGTGATATTGGGGTGGGTCTGACCCTCACTGTGTGATATTGGGGAGGGTCTGACCCTCACTGTGTGATATTGGGGAGGGTCTGACTGACCCTCACTGTGTGATATTGGGGTGGGTCTGACTGACCCTCACTGTGTGATATTGGGGTGGGTCTGACTGACCCTCACTGTGTGATATTGGGGTGGGTCTGACCCTCACTGTGTGATACTGGGGTGGGTCTGACCCTCACTGTGTGATATTGGGGTGGGTCTGACCCTCACTGTGTGATATTGGGGTGGGTCTGACTGACCCTCACTGTGTGATATTGGGGAGGCTCTGACCCTCACTGTGTGATATTGGGGTGGGTCTGACCCTCACTGTGTGATATTGGGGTGGGGCTGACTGACCCTCACTGTGTGATATTGGGGTGGGGCTGACTGACCCTCACTGTGTGATATCGGGGTGGGTCTGACCCTCACTGTGTGGTATTGGGGTGGGTCTGACTGACCCTCACTGTGTGATATTGGGGTCGGTCTGACTGACCCTCACTGTGTGATATTGGGGTGGGTCTGACCCTCACTGTGT
Source organism: Scyliorhinus torazame (assembly GCF_047496885.1). Classification (NCBI taxonomy): domain Eukaryota; kingdom Metazoa; phylum Chordata; class Chondrichthyes; order Carcharhiniformes; family Scyliorhinidae; genus Scyliorhinus; species Scyliorhinus torazame. The sequence goes on from NC_092717.1 coordinate 250,931,092, forward strand.
GATATTGGGGTGGGTCTGACCCTCACTGTGTGATATTGGGGTGGGTCTGACCCTCACTGTGTGATATTGGGGTGGGTCTGACCCTCACTGTGTGATATTGGGGTGGGTCTGACCCTCACTGTGTGATATTGGGGTGGGTCTGACCCTCACTGTGTGATATTGGGGTGGGTCTGACCCTCAGTGTGATATTGGGGTGGGTCTGACCCTCACTGTGTGATATCGGGGTGGGTCTGACTGACCCTCACTGTGTGATATCGGGGTGGGTCTGATCCTCACTGTCTGATATTGGGGAGGGTCTGACCCTCACTGTCTGATATTGGGGAGGCTCTGACCCTCACTGTGTGATATTGGGGTGGGTCTGACCCTCACTGTGTGATATTGGGGTGGGTCTGACCCTCAGTGTGATGTCGGGGTGGGTCTGACCCTCACTGTGTGATATCGGGGTGGGTCTGACTGACCCTCACTGTGTGATATCGGGGTGGGTCTGATCCTCACTGTCTGATATTGGGGAGGGTCTGACCCTCACTGTCTGATATTGGGGAGGCTCTGACCCTCACTGTGTGATATTGGGGTGGGTCTGACCCTCACTGTGTGATATTGGGGTGGGTCTGACCCTCACTGTGTGATATTGGGGTGGGTCTGACTGACCCTCACTGTGTGATATTGGGGTGGGTCTGACTGACCCTCACTGTGTGATATTGGGGTGGGTCTGACTGACCCTCACTGTGTGATAATGGGGTGGGTCTGACTGACCCTCACTGTGTGATATTGGGGAGGGTCTGACCCTCACTGTGTGATATTGGGGAGGCTCTGACCCTCACTGTGTGATATTGGGGTGGGTCTGACCCTCACTGTGTGATATTGGGGTGGGTCTGACCCTCACTGTGTGATATTGGGGTGGGTCTGACCCTCACTGTGTGATATTGGGGTGGGTCTGACCCTCACTGTGTGATATTGGGGTGGGTCTGACTGACCCTCACTGTGTGATATTGGGGAGGGTCAGATCCTCACTGTGTGATATTGGGGTGGGTCTGACCCTCACTGATATTGGGGTGGGTCTGACTGACCCTCACTGTGTGATATCGGGGTGGGTCTGACCCTCACTGTGTGATATTGGAGTGGGTCTGACTGACCCTCACTGTGTGATATCGGGGTGGGTCTGACCCTCACTGTGTGATATTGGGGTGGGTCTGACTGACCCTCACTGTGTGATATCGGGGTGGGTCTGACCCTCACTGTCTGATATTGGGGTGGGTCTGATTGACCCTCACTGTGTGATATTGGGGTGGGTCTGATTGACCCTCACTGTCTGATATCGGGGAGAGTCTGACCCTGACTGTGTGATATTGGGGTGGGTCTGACCCTCACTGTGTGATATTGGGGTGGGTCTGACCCTCACTATGTGATATTGGGGTGGGTCTGACCCTCACTGTGTGATATTGGGGTGAGTCTGACCCTCACTGTCTGATATTGGGGTGGGTCTGACTGACCCTCACTGTGTGATATTGGGGTGGGTCTGACCCTCAATGTGTGATATCGGGGTGGGTCTGACCCTCACTGTGATATTGGGGTGGGTCCGACCCTCACTGTGTGATATTGGGGTGGGTCTGACCCTCACTGTCTGATATTGGGGTGGGTCTGACTGACCCTCACTGTGTGATATTGGGGTGGGTCTGACTGACCCTCACTGTGTGATATCGGGGTGGGTCTGACCCTCACTGTCTGATATTGGGGTGGGTCTGATTGACCCTCACTGTGTGATATTGGGGTGGGTCTGATTGACCCTCACTGTGTGATATTGGGGTGGGTCTGACCCTCACTGTGTGATATTGGGGTGGGTCTGACTGACCCTCACTGTGTGATATTGGGGTGGGTCTGACCCTCACTGTGTGATATTGGGGTGGGTCTGACCCTCACTGTGTGATATTGGGGTGGGTCTGACTGACCCTCACTGTGTGATATTGGGGTGGGTCCTGACTGATCCTCACTGTGTGATATTGGGGTGGGTCTGACTGACCCTCACTGTGTGATATTGGGGTGGGTCTGACTGACCCTCACTGTGTGATATTGGGGTGGGTCTGACCCTCACTGTGTGATATTGGGGTGGGTCTGACCCTCACTGTGTGATATTGGGGTGGGTCTGACCCTCACTGTGTGATATTGGGGTGGGTCTGACTGACCCTCACTGTGTGATATTGGGGTGGGTCTGACCCTCACTGTGTGATATTTGGGTGGGTCTGACCCTCACTGTGTGATATTGGGGTGGGTCTGACCCTCACTGTGTGATATTGGGGTGGATCTGACTGACCCTCACTGTGTGATATTGGGGTGGGTCTGACCCTCACTGTGTGATATTGGGGTGGGTCTGACTGACCCTCACTGTGTGATATTGGGGTGGGTCTGACCCTCACTGTGTGATATTGGGGTGGGTCTGACTGACCCTCACTGTGTGATATTGGGGTGGGTCTGACCCTCACTGTGTGATATCGGGGTGGGTCTGACCCTCACTGTGTGATATTGGGGAGGGTCCTGACTGATCCTCAATCTCTTTGCTCTTTCTCAGGTGTTTATTCTGGAGGAGTTGCTCAGTCCCATCATCACTCCCTTCGTGCTCATCTTCTCCTTGCGCCCAAAATCTTTGGAGATCATCGACTTTTTCCGGAACTTCTCGGTGGAGGTGGTGGGAGTGGGTGACATCTGCTCCTTTGCACAGATGGATGTTGGCAAACACGGGAACCCAATGGTATGTGTGAGCTCCATCCCAATAATGGGATCCTGTGTCCTTCACTCCCTATCCCGCTGCAAAGCCTCCTCCACTTGCAGACTTTTTACACAGACTCTGTGGCTGGATTTGAGCCTGGACGTGGGTCAAACGAAGAACAAAGAAATGTACGGAACAGGCCCTTCGGCCCTCCAAGCCCGTGCCGACCATGCTGCCCGACTAAACTACAATCTTCTACACTTCCTGGGTCCGTATCCCTCTATTTCCATCCTATTCATGTATTTGTCAAGGTGCCCCTTAAATGTCACTATCGTCCCTGCTTCCACCTCCTCCTCCGGCAGCGAGTTCCAGGCACCCACTACTATCTGCATAAAAAACTTACCTCGTACATCTACTCTAAACCTTGCCCCTCTCACCTTAAACCTATGCCCCCTAGTAATTGACCCCTCTACCCTGGGGAAAAGCCTCTGACTATCCACTCTGTCTATGCCCCTCATAATTTTGTAGACCTCTATCAGGTCTCCCCTCAACCTCCTTCGTTCCAGTGAGAACAAACCGAGTTTATTCAACCGCTCCTCATAGCTAATGCCCTCCATACCAGGCAACATTCTGGTAAATTTCTTCTGCACCCTCTCTAAAGCCTCCACATCCTTCTGGTAGTGTGGCGACCAGAATTGAACACTATACTCCAAGTGTGGCCTAACTAAGGTTCTATACAGCTGCAAATTGACTTGCCAATTCTTATACTCAATGCCCCGGCCAATGAAGGCAAGCATGCCGTATGCCTTCTTGACTACCTTCTCCACCTGTGTTGTCCCTTTCAATGACCTGTGGACCTGTACTCCTAGATCTCTTTGACTTTCAATACTCTTGAGGGTTCTACCATTCACTGTAAATTCCCTACCTGCATTAAACCTTCCAAAATGCATTACCTCACATTTGTCCGGATTAAACTCCATCTGCCATCTCTCCGCCCAAGTCTCCAAACAATCTAAATCCTGCTGTATCCTCTGACAGTCCTCATCGCTATCCGCAATTCCACCAACCTTTGTGTCGTCTGCAAACTTACTAATCAGACCAGTTACATTTTCCTCCAAATCATTTATATATACTACAAACAGCAAAGGTCCCAGCACTGATCCCTGTGGAACACCACTGGTCACAGCCCTCCAATTAGAAAAGCATCCTTCCATTGCTACTCTCTGCCTTCTATGACCTAGCCAGTTCTGTATCCACCTTGCTAGCTCACCCCTGATCCCGTGTGACTTCACCTTTTGTACTAGTCTACCATGAGGGACCTTGTCAAAGGCCTTACTGAAGTCCATATAGACAACATCTACTGCCCTACCTGCATCAATCATCTTAGTGACCTCCTCGAAAAACTCTATCAAGTTAGTGAGACACGACCTCCCCTTCACAAAACCATGCTGCCTCTCACTAATACGTCCATTTGCTTCCAAATGGGAGTAGATCCTGTCTCGAAGAATTCTCTCCAGTAATTTCCCTACCACTGAAGTAAGGCTCACCGGCCTGTAGTTCCCTGGATTATTCTTGCTACCCTTCTTAAACAGAGGAACAACATTGGCTATTCTCCAGTCCTCCGGGACATCCCCTGAAGACAGTGAGGATCCAAAGATTTCTGTCAAGGCCTCAGCAATTTCCTCTCCAGCCTCCTTCAGTATTCTGGGGTAGATCCCATCAGGCCCTGGGGACTTATCTACCTTAATATTTTTTAAGACACCCAACACCTCGTCTTTTTGGATCTCAATGTGACCCAGGCTATCTACACACCCTTCTCCAGACTCAACATCTACCAATTTCTTCTCTTTGGTGAATACTGATGCAAAGTATTAATTTAGTACCCCGCCCATTTCCTCTGGCTCCACACATAGATTCCCTTGCCTATCCTTCAGTGGGCCAACCCTTTCCCTGGCTACCCTCTTGCTTTTTATGTACGTGTAAAAAGCCTTGGGATTTTCCTTAACCCTATTTGCCAATGACTTTTCGTGACCCCTTCTAGCCCTCCTGACTCCTTGCTTAAGTTCCTTCCTACTTTCCTGATATTCCACGCAGGCTTCGTCTGTTCCCAGCCTTTTAGCCCTGACAAATGCCTCCTTTTTCTTTTTGACGAGGCCTACAATATCTCTCGTTATCCAAGGTTCCTGTAAATTGCCGTATTTATCCTTCTTCCTCACAGGAACATGCCGGTCCTGAATTCCTTTCAACTGACACTTGAAAGCCTCCCACATGTCAGATGTTGATTTGCCCTCAAACATCCGCCCCCAATCTTATGTTCTTCAGTTCCCGCCTAATATTGTTATAATTAGCCTTCCCCCAATTTAGCACATTCATCCTAGGACTACTCTTATCCTTGTCCACCAGTACTTTAAAACTTACCGAATTGTGGGCACTGTTACCGAAATGCTCCCCTACTGAAACATCTACCACCTGGCCGGGCTCATTCCCCAATACCAGGTCCAGTACCGCCCCTTCCCTAGTTGGACTGTCTACATATTGTTTTAAGAAGCCCTCCTGGATGCTCCTTACAAACTCCGCCCCGTCTAAGTCCCTGGCACTAAGTGAGTCCTTGTCAATATTGGGGAAGTTGAAGTCTCCCATCACCACAACCCTGTTGTTTTTACTCTTTTCCAAAATCTGTCTACCTATCTGCTCCTCTATCTCCCGCTAGCTGTTGGGAGGCCTGTAGTAAACCCCCAACATTGTGACTGCACCCTTCTTATTCCTGATCTCTACCCATATAGCCTCACTGCCCTCTGAGGTGTCCTCCCACAGTACAGCTGTGATATTCTCCCGAACCAGTAGCGCAACTCCGCCTCCCCTTTTACATCCCCCTCTATCCCGCCTGAAACATCTAAATCCTGGAACGTTTAACTGCCAATCCTGCCCTTCCCTCAACCAGGTCTCTGTAATGGCAACAACATCATAGTTCCAAGTACTAATCCAAGCTCTAAGTTCATCTGCCTTACCCGTAATACTTCTTGCATTAAAACATATGCACTTCAGGCCACCAGACCCGCTGTGTTCAGCAACTTCTCCCCGTCTGCTCTGCCTCAGAGACACACTGTCCCTATTTACTAGTTCTCCCTCAATGCTCTCACCTTCTGACCTATTGCTCCCGTGCCCACCTGTGCCATGGGGCTGTTGTGAGGTGAGTTAACTTGAGCAGCACAGTGGTTAGCACTGCTGCTTCACGGCACTGAGGAGCGGGTTCGATCCTGGCCCCGGGTCTCTGTCCGTGTGGGGTTTGCACATTCGGCCCGTGTCTGCGTGGGTCTCACCCCCACAACCCAAAGATGTGCAGGGTAGGTGGATTGGCCGCGCTAATTTGCCCCTTATTTGGAAAAAGAATAGTTGGGTTCTCTAAATTTATTTTTTAACAATTCAGCAGAAGAGGTTTCTGAATCGCCTGTGGAATTTAGCTGCAGGTTTCTGTAGGGTTCCCACGCAAACAATCTGATTGGCAGGATCGAGGCCTCTTGGGCTGTCAGGCAGCCTGACAAGTCCGCAGTGCAGCTGGCTGTCCCGGGAATGTACAGGGAGGAGGGGAGGAGGAGGTTGGGAGGGAGGGTGAACAGATGGAAACACTCCTGCTCCTCCTGACCCACAAGCAGTGGGTTCTTGGATTCAACCTCCGAGTCTTCTCCAAGCTGTCGACTTTCCTGAAGCCTGTGGTTACAAATACAATTACTCTATTTCCCTCGAGAGATTTGTTCAACTCCCCCTTGTCCCTTCTCTGTAAAATCTGGAAGGTCCTTTTACAGATATTTTGCATTTTAACCACTGACACGACCCAACTTTTTCTCCTCACCTCACCTCTCGCTCTCCCTCGCACCCCCCTCTCTCCCTCGCACCCCCTCTCTCCCTCGCACCCCCTCTCTCCCTCGCACCCCCTCTCTCCCTCGCACCCCCCTCTCTCCCTCGCACGCCCCTCTCTCCCTCGCACGCCCCTCTCTCCCTCGCACGCCCCTCTCTCCCTCGCACGCCCCTCTCTCCCTCGCACGCCCCTCTCTCCCTCGCACCCCCCTCTCTCCCTCGCACCCCCCTCTCTCCCTCGCACCCCCCCTCTCTCCCTCGCACCCCCCTCTCTCCCTCGCACCCCCCTCTCTCCCTCGCACCCCCCTCTCTCCCTCGCACCCCCCTCTCTCCCTCGCACCCCCCTCTCTCCCTCGCACCCCCCTCTCTCCCTCGCACCCCCCTCTCTCCCTCGCACCCCCCTCTCTCCCTCGCACCCCCCTCTCTCCCTCGCACCCCCCTCTCTCCCTCGCACCCCCCTCTCTCCCTCGCACCCCCCTCTCTCCCTCGCACCCCCCTCTCTCCCTCGCACCCCCCTCTCTCCCTCGCACACCTCGCCCCCTCATCTCCCTCGCACCCCCCTCTCTCCCTCGCACCCCCCTCTCTCCCTCGCACCCCCCTCTCTCCCTCGCACCCCCCTCTCTCCCTCGCACCCCCCTCTCTCCCTCGCACCCCCCTCTCTCCCTCGCACCCCCCTCTCTCCCTCGCACCCCCCCTCTCTCCCTCGCACCCCCCTCTCTCCCTCGCACCCCCCTCTCTCCCTCGCACCCCCCTCTCTCCCTCGCACCCCCCTCTCTCCCTCGCACCCCCCTCTCTCCCTCGCACCCCCCTCTCTCCCTCGCACCCCCCTCTCTCCCTCGCACCCCCCCTCTCTCCCTCGCACCCCCCTCTCTCCCTCGCACCCCCCTCTCTCCCTCGCACCCCCCTCTCTCCCTCGCACCCCCCTCTCTCCCTCGCACCCCCCTCTCTCCCTCGCACCCCCCTCTCTCCCTCGCACCCCCCTCTCTCCCTCGCACCCCCCTCTCTCCCTCGCACCCCCCTCTCTCCCTCGCACCCCCCTCTCTCCCTCGCACCCCCCTCTCTCCCTCGCACCCCCCTCTCTCCCTCGCACCCCCCTCTCTCCCTCGCACCCCCCTCTCTCCCTCGCACCCCCCCTCTCTCCCTCGCACCCCCCTCTCTCCCTCGCACCCCCCTCTCTCCCTCGCACCCCCCCTCTCTCCCTCGCACCCCCCCTCTCTCCCTCGCACTCTCCCTCGCACCCCCCCTCTCTCCCTCGCACCCCCCTCTCTCCCTCGCACCCCCCTCTCTCCCTCGCACCCCCCTCTCTCCCTCGCACCCCCCTCTCTCCCTCGCACCCCCCTCTCTCCCTCGCACCCCCCTCTCTCCCTCGCACCCCCCTCTCTCCCTCGCACCCCCCTCTCTCCCTCGCACCCCCCTCTCTCCCTCGCACCCCCCTCTCTCCCTCGCACCCCCCTCTCTCCCTCGCACCCCCCTCTCTCCCTCGCACCCCCCTCTCTCCCTCGCACCCCCCTCTCTCCCTCGCACCCCCCTCTCTCCCTCGCACCCCCCTCTCTCCCTCGCACCCCCCTCTCTCCCTCGCACCCCCCTCTCTCCCTCGCACCCCCCTCTCTCCCTCGCACCCCCCCTCTCTC